>NC_135121.1:2500000-3125000 GCF_050908995.1 Andrena cerasifolii | reverse complement strand
AAATCAATCATCCGATTTACTTCAACCTTGATACATATCTTCAGTAGACGTCCCATTCTCGTTGGTACTAAAACTAAGTCGGTTATCGCTAAATTTGACTCTTGCGACTTAAAAAACCAGCGAATTTTTTGCAGAAATCGATGTTTATTTTAGACTCTGCTATATATATTTTTTTAATTTCGAGTATGTCTAATTTAATCTAGTTGAGGGCATAGCCACGTTCGTACAAATTACACGAATTTTTAAATTTTATATTTCAGATAACGGCTGATTTTATGCTAACAATGCACGTATGATTTTTGTAAGGTGCTCTGCATGAAGTACTATAACCCCGGATATAACCACTATCCTTGCATACAATTTTTTCATATTCTCTAAAGATTGACAAATGAAGTCCACAAAGCTGGAAGTAAATATATTTAATGGTTTTGTTTCAACAAATTTTGTTTCCCAAAGTTCGTATCAGTTTTCGTCCGTCAAGGTAGGAAGACCCCTTAACCCCTCAACGACAGACCCCTGAAACGGAAAACTGACCGTGAGGACCGGGCCCTCGGGACGAAACATGTCACTTTGCTACCTGAGGCCTCGGCACTGAAACATTACCGTACAGACAGCCTCTAGCGCAGCCTGATAGAAACAAATAGCTTACCTTAGAAATGAAGGTTTGTGTGGTAGATTTCGAAGCAGTCATCGATGTACAGTCCTACATCACAGTTTTCGCAACAGTACCTTGTGTCTTCTTTCCTACCCTTCTTTGTACACACTACACAACGTCTTTGAGGCTTTCACTTCTTCCCTTTCGGAGAAATTTTGCGAATAAAATGTTATTCTGCCAATCGCGTCACAGTATTTGTGAGTCTCATTGAATGTTGGTTATTTATGTGATCACCAAATTTTAAAAAAAGTTCTTCTATTAAATTAATTATCATACTGTTCAATACCGTAGCGTTAAATAGTCTACTAATTAGTTTTAGGTACCAATATTTTGTCTTTTTTCGTTCTACTAAAAATGGTTCAAGAAGCTGATCTTTACGATCAACTCCTCCCATGTATGTGTTGTAGTCATGTACATAAATAGGCTCATAAATTTCTTTTCCACGTTTAATTTCAGTTTTATATCACTGACTTGCCTCAAGTGACTATTTAGACTAGACTGTCTTATTTTATAAATTTACAATCCGTTAAACTTTCTAAAAAACTGGATTGCACGCAGTCAGAATAATTATTGTAAAGGAAACTTGATCTTATATCTGTCATTGTGTATATATTATACAGATTATCGTCGAATAAATAGTTTAAATAATTTGTATTGATATATCGCTGTTTATATAAACAGAGGGACGGCATAAATAACCAGTTGCATAGGTCCGTATCTAAAGTCGTTTTCAGATATATTGCCCGGTGAATTCGTTTTCGCGAGCAGCAATCGAGGAGAAATCAACCACCACCACCTGACGATCGTGGATTTGTAAGTTGGAGTTGCGAGGTTCTAGCAGGGTATGGTGGAGTAACGGGAATGCTGCTCGCCTCCGCCTGAACCTAGCCGTTTGCCTGTTATTTATTCTTAGCGTAATAGTTGTGTGTGTTACGAAGCTATGCGTAGCCCAATACGAGATGAAAATATCGAGAAAGAATCAATCTCCTGAATTTTTTCGGAGCTTACGCACACCTATTCTGATGTATGTATTTCTACGCTAAGAACTCGGTTTGGCCAACGCGCCAGAAGCTTGGCACTATCCCCACCACGTCTTGCTCACTCTTGTTCTGCGAAGGCGAGAGCGAGATGGAACGAGAGCTAGTCAGGAAACGTTGAGAAAAGGAGCACCGAGGCAGGCAAACGGTGTGGTGGGAGAATACCCCTCACAAAACTCACCGGCCAATATATCTGGCTTCGACCTTAGTAAAAAAATTAACTATACTACAAAACAACACATTAAAAAGCCAAATATAATTTTAGATTACAATATTATATGGGTGGGGTAGACCCTGTGGATCAGGTTTACATGGGTATGAATCATTTAGGAAAATGTTAAAATGGTTTAAAAAATATTTTTTTATTTACTAGACACTGCAATATATAATTCTCCTATCATATGGTACTGTCTTCATGCAAGCAGAAAAAGTTTCTATGAAATAAAAACAGACATAATAATGGGCTTACTGAAACACTACCATAACCCAGTGGATAATTTTCATTACAAAGGAAAAAGAAATTATATTCATTCTCTTCGGTTTCAATGTAGATGTTTCCTAAAAAAATTACCATCAACAAATAAAAAATGTGATCCCATGAAACGTTGCGCACGGTGCAAAACAAAAAAGATCCGCAAAAAGACAAGATATTATTGTAAAAATTGCGGTGTACGATTATGCGTAACCCCATGTTTTGAATTATATCACACACAGTAATAATAAATTCCAGTTGTCCTGAAAACAATATGTTTTTCTTTTCCTGTACCATTTCCGGAATTAACACTCTTTCGAATTAAAGCTTTTAACCTAATAATGAAGCACGCAATATACGTCGTCTGTGACATCGCACGAACGGTATCGCATTGCGCGCTTACTCCGTGGCATCGCACAAACGGCATTATGTCGCGTGATAACTCGTCTGTGACCTTATACCAACAGTGTTGACGTCGCGACATAACACGCCCCAGGAATTGAAGCGGGTAAGAGATATCACAAAGGCCACAAACTTCAAGGCTCTTTACAACAAATTTGTGAAGAAAGTAATTTAGTTGCTATTGTATGCTCTTATCAAGATATATTTAGAAGTGTTTTTGTAAATATTACAAAAAATCGAATGTTAAAATTACATCGTAAAATATCTCTTTGTTTCGTACGATGACATAAAAAAAGAAGCGGTGGGGGCACCTCAAACCGTTAAGCGAAACAAAAAATACTTTTAGGAGTACTCAGTAATCCCAATCCCCACATTTCCCCAGATATTCCAAGCCATTTATCGAAAATTAATATTTTCACACCAGCCTAGTGTATAGAAGGCGTATATTACATTCATCGTTGGAGTGAATATTCAATAAAATGCATTTGACCACCCCAAACTGGGAGGAGAGTTTTCATCTCTTTAGTATGGACAATTGTCGATAAAAAAATTCATATCATATATATTTGGTGCTCCTTCGTAATTAAAATTTACATCATTTCATAAGTCAATATCATTCATTTGAACAGTATTGTATGAAGTGTATACCAACTAATCTTTTTGCATTCTTTTCTGTTTAGGAAACTTAATTCAACATGTTAGACTATTTCCAAATTTTATGCGGTACCGCACTGCTACTTTTAACAGTTTACTACTATTATACATCAACATTCCATTTTTGGAAAAACCGAGGCATACCTGCGCCTCAACCGTCCATCATCTTCGGCAATGCGAAAAAAACAATTTTGATGAAATTATCGATGAGCGAATACTTGAAAGAAGTATACGATGAATATAAGAATGAGCCAGTGGTTGGATTATATTTTAGAGCAACGCCCGTTCTTGTTGTCAATGATCTAGATTTGATCAAAGACATTCTGATCCGTGACTTTTCTCTATTTGCAAATCGGGGTGTAGATACGTTCCCAAAGGTACTTGTGAATGAACAACGTTATTTAATACTTTAGGTTGTACCTAACAATTTTCCGGTCATTATTTACTTTAGGTTTTCATCACTGATTTTGATGACCTTGAAATATGTTGTCGAGGGTACGATTCCGAATAACTTGTTCTCATATTATACATGTTACCGCCGCTAGACTTTAGCTTTCGAGATATTCGCAAGACACTTTAGTTAAATTTAAGTCACGAGTACAGTAAGTACGCACTCGTTATAAGCCCGTTTCTACCATACGTTGTACGACCGACGATTATCCCCACCATTTCTTGGAATCCTTCAGACAAGAGTGAGAGAACGCGAGAACGAGCGAGGGGCTCTTTTCTCAGTGAAGGGGGCCGCCAACGTTTGAGAGAGTTAAGATGATAAAATATGTTTCACAAGTAGATCGTTATGTGGAGTTGAATCAAACGTGTTTCGACTCGCGTTTCGAAACTATGTTTCTAAAACACAATTTTTGTCTAAAATTTCTGAACAGTTAGTGGACGCCCTCGCCGGGGGGGGGGGGGGGGCAAACCAATCTGTCTTTCCTAACTACCGATCAGAATTCCAATGGAATATCTCAAAAACTTCAGCAGCTTCATCATTTGTTTTGTTTGCGATCGTCGCGATGCATTTATAGAAGCAGTAGATAAGCGGTGCTCCCATGATGACGCATATGCTGACATGGACACGTTGGTATACGTAGATTCATTGCAACAGAAGCAGCGGTAATTAGCAAATATCTCGGAAACGAAGGCCGAACGCCGGTTATACAGTGTCATCATTTAATGTGGCAACCTGCGCCCGAGCGAACAGGTAAAATGGCAACAGCGCCTCACGGACACATTCCACTACAACCATGCACCGGCCCGGCATTAGGAGAGCTGCCAGCGACTGTTGGGCAGCCGTGATGCCCGAGCTTCGAAAATATTGGGATGGTTCCTTTCAAATTCACGTCGTAAAGAGCTATTCGGAATTTCCCGTCCGGGGTTGCAGAATTTGGGGCTTTTTTGGTATAACTTTTGAACTATAAAAGATATCGGAATGGAATTTGCTTAAAAAAATGAGGAAAAATTATTCCCTCTTAATGATGGATAATTTAACATATTTTACGTATACTCCATTTTTCTGTTTTCAATTTTTTAACCATAATTATTGTAAAAAGCTTTTGCAAACAGTTTATTTGATACTGTATTTAATGCTCTTTTTAAAATTCCTGGAGTTGATAAACAATAGGCTAGTTGTTTCTGTATCATTACTGTCATAAATTAAGAAATTAAATTTTTATTCAATTATGTATTAGATCTGCAGACCTCAGAATTTATTATTCTGGTTTTCTTTTTTATGATTTTATCCTTAATGCAGTGCATGCATAGTTCGGACGTAAGGGGTAACTAGTGGGATGTGTCTTCGATTGTATCCGTGTTTGAATATTTCTCTAGAATTTTTGTGTCTGATTGTTTTAACCATTTAGTTTCGCAACGCCACGTCTATACCGGTTTTTCGTTAATGTAATTTTTAGGAACGATGCGGCATTATAGTGGCTTTTACACGCAGGTGGCGAAAAATCTCTCCATGCAGGGGTATAGCGCCGCGATCAACCTTGCCGTAGCTAAAATTTCTAAAATTGAGACAGGAACGAGACCAGTCGACATTGTGTCCAAACTCATTACAGTAATCTGGGGTGCGAGTGGTAAACTGATCAAAAAACCGTAGCGCACGGCTCGCTTACCTGGGCCGGAAAATTCCAAATACAGTAAATCCTCGTTACGAGCCCGACGAACGGGGCTGGCGGCGGGCTCGTAGCGCGTTGTTGACACTATTCCACGCGAGCAATGGCGCGGGTGAAAAAACACAAGAGCGAGCGAGAATAAACGAAAGAGCCTCTCGCTGCTTCCCGGGTTCCCCCACTCTCGTCCGAAGAATTCCAAGAAATGGTGTGGATAGCCGCCGGGCTCTAAACGCGTGGTAGAAATTGGCTCGCTACAAGGATTTTCTGTAGCTCTTTGCGACCTTAATTTGTAAGAGACCATCCTAAAATTTTCTAAGCTCAGGCATCACTGCTGTCTAGCGGTCGCTGGCAGTTCTCCGAACGCCGGGCTGGTGCATAATTATAGTGGAATGCGTGCGTGAGGCGCTGTTGCCATTTTACCTGATCGCCCGAGCGCAGGTTACAAGATTAAATGATGACCCTGTACGTATAGAGGAAAGTTATTCAGAATATTGAGTTTTACAATATATTTAAATTTCATCAAAATCGGCGATAAGAACCTAAACTAAATAATTATCAAAGAAGATTATAAATTCGCATATATGTATCGAGTAATTATGAGATCTCCAATTTGCATATCCAAACTGAAGAATCGAATGTAGAAAGACCCTGTTATTGCTCAATATACAGGGTATTCAACTACTGTTGGGAGACAATTTAAGGGATAAGTCTAAACACCAGAATAAGACGAAAATCAAGAATAACGATATTGCGGTCGGGGCTCCGTTTGTTAGTTATAAGCGTTTAAAGATATATTCAAAAGCAGGCAAACCGCGCACAGCGGTGCACGTGGGACAACTCAGGCGAGAGTTCCTGCAGTGGTAGCCAAAGCCATTGTCGCACACAGTACCTTAGGTCCGTGGCACCGCAACGAAATTTATAACAATCGGTATGGCTACACGATTTTGTGACACTTCATCCAAATTTAAAGGGTATCGGTAAATTACACCAGACCTGTCTACTCGCTGAAATCCATTGTTTCCATTATATCCACTGTAATCCATTGTGCTATCGAGACGCAAAAATCACACAAAGCACAGAATAACACCAATGCCAAAAAAGAAAAAGAAATGTCAGATCTGTACTAAACGATGTAAAGAAATTTGAAAATGGGCACAAATTTATTCGCACTGGCACACGCAAAAAAAATGAAAAAATACATCTTTACTCGCACTAAAACTTGCAACGAAACAAAACAGGTTCACATGCACTCAGACAATTGAAACTAATAACCCTTAATAAATAAATTTAAAGCCAGTTTTGCGATGTAAATTCGCGGGTCCACTGAATGTTTGTCTACTTCGCGATGTGTCGATGCTCGTTCAGATGACTTAATATCGGCAGAGCTGTGTTGACTATGAGAAGTATCAAAAGGAAATGCGCGTTTATGAAGTGAGCGTGCCTGAACCAGCTCTGCCGCGAGCAGGTAGGGCTCAAATTATTTTATAACCCCATGTCGTGGAAGATTCAAAGTGACTTCCTTTTCTGTCTATTGTAGTGTTGTGACTCAACCCACACCCGGGAGTAGTCCAGCACAACCGTGTAAGGGATTTCAAAAGCACAGCGAGAATCGTCAGCATATGGGGAACACCAAAAACGGGCCAAAGACGCAGACCCCGATGGTCCCCGCTTCACCCCCGAGTAGAATATAAGAACGATGTATGGGCGATGGCCACCAGACTCTATACGAGACTCACACGCGACAGTCATTATAACCAAAGCGGAGCAGAACAAACCATGTTCAATCCTACAGTGAGTCCTAACTTTTTAACCGGCCAAGAATCCTACTACCCTCGGTTACCAACCGAGTATACCCGTCCCGGCATCCCCACCCTATTCATCGGAGCCTGTCGGACGACAATAATGAACGACGACCAAGGCGCATCACGAGATTCTCACCGAGAATCTCGAATCCAGGCACCTTCTATAACAGGCTTGACAAACTGTTGGCTTCCGAGCCACCGGGGGCACCTTCGCCTTGCTGCCATGCTGAACGGCCCCCCATACCGATAAGACTCTGACGATCGCAGTCGATTCTTCCTTCTTTCCTTCTCTTTTTGACTGCGATCGTCAGAGTCTGGTAGGTATGGAGAGGGGCAGTTCAGCGTGGCAACAAGGCGGAGGTGTTCGCGGTGGCTCGCGAGCCACCAGTTAGTCAACCCTGTTCTATGACAACAGTTTGAAAATACTTGAACCTTCTCTGCATCAGTACAAGGGAATTCTCTTGGGTCGACCGACGACAACGTCAGGATCACCAAAATCTTCGAACGTAGTACATCAACCAAACAAGCATACAAATAATTGACATTGACATTCATTGGACTGTTTTCGTTTTGGTGATCCTCATATACATCCAACATCCGCCGATTTGAATTTATTTGAACAAGCCTCGATACATCGCGTAGTAGACAATGATTAAGAGTTACCAGTTTCAATTGTCTGAGTGCGTATAAATCTGATTTTTTGGCGTGTTTCAGTGCGAGTAAATTTGTGTCATTTTCGCACGTTTTAGTGCAAGAGATCTGATTTTCTGTTTGTAGTAGTATGATTCCGTGATTCGTGTGGTTTCTACGCGTGTGTGTCTCAATAACACAATTGACTACAATGGAAATAATGGAAGGAATCGTGATTTTAGCAAGTAGGCAGTTCTGGTGTGATTTAACGACAACCTTCATTGTTGGGTGAAGTGATAAAGAAGAAGAGATAAATTTCTTCGCAACTTCTCCGAGGTGATTTTAAACACAGTGGCTTTAAATACCATTGCTCGACCGCTCGCCGATGTTGCCGCGCCCACCACTGCACGCGCAATACGCATTGCCTGCTTTTAGGCATATCTTTCAACGCTTATAACTAAGAAACGAAGTCTCAACCGCAATATCGTTATTTTTTATTTTCATCTTAGTCTAGTGTTTAGAATCACCCTTAAATTTATTCCCACGTGTAACTGAACACCCTGTATAGCCGCTTTATGAGTATTGAACAGATAATATCTACTGTTCAATCGCTGTGCAAAAAAAATGGACAAATTAAAATTATGCTGTAGTCCAAGCGATTAAAGCAGAAGGATTAATTACAAAACTATTCACAGGTGGAACCATTGTCAGAACACCTCTTCCAGATAGAAGCTGATCGATGGCGCCCACTAAGGGCAAGACTGTCGCCAGTGTTCACGTCGGGCAAACTCAAGGAAATGTTTCCCCTTATCATAGAATGCGCAGACCACTTAGAAAAGTACCTGGATAAAATTGTGGAGAAAAATGAACCCGTCGAGTGTCGCGATTTAGCAGCCAAATTCACCACCGACGTAATTGGCAGCTGTGCCTTTGGGATTGACACGAATGCCCTCTCAGACGAGGACAGCGAGTTTCGTCGTATGGGCAGAAAGATCTTCATGCCTTCTGCCCGACAGTTAATTAGAGATACCTGCAGACAATTTTTTCCATATGTCTACAAAATATTTGGCCACCTGGTGCAACCAACGGATATTAATGAATTCTTCACAAAACTGGTAGTAGATACGATGGATTATAGGGTGAAACATAACGTACTCAGACCAGATTTCGTTAATTTGTTAATGGAAATTAAGAAAAATCCTCATAATTTGGAAAATATTGGTACATAATTCCAAATTTTTATCTTTGTGAAGTGTTTGGAGTCTTTTTCTATTTTTTTTTCTATTGCACTTTTTCTAAAAAAAACTTGTACGAACCTCATTAGGTTTATTGATTTTAGTTCAGTTATTTTCGACATTAGTCAAAATTAGATTTTGCTGTCTGATTGATTTTTTATACTGGATTCAACTACGAATACAAGGAAAATATTTTAACTAAAGCGATCATTTGTCAATTAATGAAGAAACTATAGTTCTTCCTAGTTGTTAATACAGCATATATCTGTGCAATACGTATAGGAGTAATGAATTACAAAAACTAATGTAACGTAATGATATAGTAAGTACTGGTCTAATTCAGTAGTGAAAAAACGTCTGGTAATGAATTCCAAAAAAAAATAATCCTGCGCTGTGATGTTGAAATTGAGAAATTTGCAAAAACCAAAGTTTATCAGTTCGACTTCTCAGACTCTCATAAATAGAGTGTTTGTGAACAGATAGTAGCACATGATTAATAACATTAATAATTGAAAAACGTAGTCTCCACCGCATGTTTGTTACTCTTGAGTTTCGTCTTAATTTGTGATGTAGAATCGCCCATTTCCTTTTCTAGTATCTGTTACCAAACATCTTCTACATATGTACCTATAAGTATGTATGTATTACTGGCGGAAAATCGATAAACGTTTCAACTGAATGTTATTTTATTTTGCAGAATTAACAGATTCGTTGCTTACTGCTCAAGCTTTTCTCTTTTTCGTGGCTGGTTTTGAAACTTCCTCATCAACGATAGGCCACACGCTTTATGAAATGGCGCAGAACCCTCACATACAGGATAAATTACGGCAGGAAATCAGAGAGACTTGTACGAAAAATGGCGGAGTTTTGATGTATGAACAACTGAAAGAAATGAAATACTTAGATAAGGTGTTTCGAGGTGCGTCATTTTGAAACTATGTTGGGCTGAAACAGAATTTTATTCCCTACTATGATATTTATTATTTTACTGACATAAGTGGAGAGAAATGATTCTTCGTCTAAGCAAAAATACAAACTATTACTTTTTGAAAATGGGACCTGAATTCGTTCAGAAACGCTACGCATTTGGTTGAAATCAAATCTGCTGACGTTTACGGTCATTTCGAATCAAGTGGAAAAGTATCAAAATACTGCGGCGAAAATAGTTGCTCATTGGCAATAATAAAATTCTTTATTCAACAAGATAAGAATCCAGTTTACCTAACTGCGAAAATACCAAAAATTATTTGGCAAATTCTAATTCATTTAATAACTGCAAAATAAATATAACTTTTAAACTTGACTTCATTCCACCATTCTAAAATCTGATTTATGCCTCTCATATAAAAAAACGTAATTTGAGCAGAAAGGTATTTAACAACCTTTCCAGTTTTATTAAAGGCTTAAACAAGCGGTGTCTTGGTTTCTTTTTCTTATACAAAACAATTAACGAACCACGTTTTCCCATTCTTGAAAAAAGTTGTTTCAGTAACCATTGCACCATAAAACATTCTACGCTGTAACAATGAAGTTAGAGTTGACGCAATTTTATATTTTAATAAAATATTTTTTTTATACAGAGACACTAAGAAAATATCCAATACTTCCAATGCTAATGAGACAGGCAGCCGTGGATTACACTTTTAAGGGCACCAAAATCTCAATACCTAAAGATACGAGAGTATGGATACCAGCGTACGCGATTCATCAGAACCCTGATATTTATCCAAATCCTGATATCTTTGACCCCGAAAGGTTCAACGATGATGTTTTTTCAGCTAGACACCCTATGAGTTATCTACCTTTCGGTGATGGGCCAAGAAATTGTGTTGGTATGTTGAAATGAAAATTTAACAGATTATGATATTATAGTTTATTTTTTTGTTATCATAATTGTTCATTAATCATATTACAAAGTTCTGGAGCCATCTGGACTTGTAACAATAACCGTTTCTTATAGGTTTTCGATCGCTGAAAACGAATCCGCAAATCGTTTGTCGCCATCATCTTAAGTTTTTGAGAAATTCGATTTTGAAAAAAAATGCAAATTTTCAACATCGTTTGTGTCGAAACAATAATAGTTATTCGGTTGCTTTTCCGTCAAATTATTCTATGAAATTATTCAAAGAAAAATGTCTGCTGCACGCGTGGAGTATTTAGATTTTTTCCTGGACCCATAGTTTTGCTAATAAATTGAACGATATCTGCAAAAATTGGTGCATTTCGGGTGTTGTTTTCCCTTTGATAATTGTTTAAACATATTTAAATGTTCATAATGCACTAATAACTTATATCGTTGTATTCGAGAGGGCTCATAGAATAATTTGACGGAACAAACAACCAAATAACTATTACTGTTTCGACACAAAAAATGTTCAAAATTGAAAATTTGCATTTTTTTTTCAAAACCGAATTTCTCAAAAACTGAGAGCGATGGCGACAAACGGTTTGCGGATTCGTTTTCAGCGTTTCTAAACCTATACGAAACGGCTATTGAATGTTACAAGTCTGAAAAAAAGTCAAATTTTGTTGAACTGTGTTACTAGTATGAATAAACTGATTATTTATACAGGGTGATTCTCCAGCGACGACCATCAAAGAGATGCCGCCTCGTACCCCATGGCGAGGACAGTCCCCCGCAGTGCTTCACCGAATTTGATGGCTTTCGACCCTTGGAGTGCCTATTATGAAAACGATTTTTCATGGAAGCTCCTTCATTATGATCCGAATTACGTCGTTCTTGGTGTCGGTTTCATCGATAAAACATAAGGAATCCATTGGGGTCGTTTTGGGAAAGCTTTCATGAGAAATTCGGAAATCCTGGACATTTCTCACTTCTTAATGGTGTCAACCCCTTCGAGGGTGGAAAGCCGTAAAATTCGAGGAGGCACTGCGGGGTGTTGTCCTCGCCATGGGATACCAGGCGGCATCTCTTTGACGGGCGTAGCTGGAGAATCACCCTGTACAGGGTGCTCAGTAATCAAATCCAAAAAAAGACGTTGACATACACATTTTTCTATAAATAATGAACGGTTATGCAAAAACATTGAATTGTATGCTTTTCATTGTTTGTATGGGAAGAATTTGTCTCTTCCTGAATGTAGTACAATTACTGGGACACCCTGTATGTACATCATAGGAGGATAGACGCTATAGTCTTTTTCATATATGCTTCCAGGTGCTCGATTTGCAAATATACAAAGCAAAATTGGCCTTATCACGATTCTTCGACATCACAGAGTTGAAGTTTGCGAAAAGACAACTATTCCGTACCAACATGACAAACGAGCATTCTTGTTAACGCTTAAAGGCGGAATACTTCTGAAAATAACGAAAGTAGCGCCTATGGCCTCTTAAAATTGCTTTTTCACAAGTGTGTAAATAAATTTCTTTTTTAATTTCTTTTTAATTTCAATATTGAGTCTATCAAAAGGTGATATCTATTAATATTATCAATGTTGAATAAAAACTGAGAATATGCAAACGAAACAAAGTGTTATTATAGATAATGATATTACTATTAATAATAATAAACGCAAGTATGAAAATATATTTTTAATTGGTTATTAAATCCTATTTACTGACTTCTAAGAATCACTTATATTTTCTTAATGTTATTTTCCCCTACTTATGCCAAATATAAAATAAAATTATTTACATTCTACAAGTAATTTTTTTTTATTTTTTCCTGGTTTTTGTTCTGATATCATTCAAGTCGTGTCATGATGATTTCTACCAAAATAACTTTAAGTGCATTGTCATTAACTTTACAAAATTAAAATATTTATTGATTTAAATTACAAGAATATATGAATAAAGTAAAATCTATAACCAATTATGTGTTACCGCAATTGTGGCAGAAATAAATAACGTTTTGGCTGGTGCATTCTTCATGTGATCAATCCTTACAGTACATTGCACCCATTTTTTATTTGGTTTGCTTGTGCTGTGCTATAGGATTCCATGCAAATAAGACAATACAATTATCCTTCTTTGTCACTATTCGGTCCTATTGCCCCCGACCCCGATTGCCGATGTTACAATCGCCCCGACCAGGTTTTTTAACTTAAATTATAAATTTTGTTTAACGAGACACTTAACAGTGATAAGTAACGATCAGTATTACTTTAAAAATTGCCATATTAAATATTAAAAAATAGAGAAAACATGTACTTGCAAAGGGAGTATTTATATTACAATCAGTAAGGAAAAGTTACTTTAGGGTATCGAAAAGTTATTTTCTTCACTATGCATGTCTATTGTGTATCTATACTGCTAGGATATGGATGTGTGTATTCGAAATATCATTCTTCATCATATATCTAAAATTTGTGTTAATATCTATCATATGTTTTGAGATATTTAACGTGTTCCACCCCCCCCCACCCCTGTTACTATCGCCCCTGGTCTACCTTACTTAAAAATGTTAATTTTAAATAATTAAGAACTTACACGTTTGGCAGAATGCAGTGCCCCATAAAACATCTGTTCCTCGAAGTCCATAATGTAAAAACGTTTCAGGATACATTTTGGTTATACCATATTTCTTTTTATATTCTTGCATAACTAGTGGTTTCGAAGTACCATCAATACCGGCAGAAATGAAACCACCAGCCCATGTCACCCATATTCCAGTCCACTTTGTACCAAGTAAAATTTCGGGAGTTTTTTCGAAATTGTCATCTTCCTGCAAGTAACATACCGCTATCAAATACAAAATATTAGGTGGCAAAACAAGTTTTTAACGATACTTTTAATTTTTCTGTTAAGGAAATGTTCTATACGATAAAAACCATGCCTGGGTGTCCCAAAGTATCTATAAACTTATTATTTGTAAATGTGCTGTGCCTTGACAATGTGTACACATTCTGAGATCTTCCCTAATCGAGCACAACCTGAGCCCTTGACGGTAACAATCTCAACTTTCATTTAAAAATTGCTCGTTCCTCCTTCGTAACTGCCCGTAATAACACAAAACCTTGGGATTTCTTATGTATAAGAACAGTCGTGTGCTCTTCTAAGGCGCTCGAACAGTAAACGCGCATATACTTGAATTCTCGAAAACGATATTTTGAAATTATCAAGTCCATTAGGTTCTAATATAACACTACTGTTTCGATCCGAAAATATGTCATAAACATTCTGATTGTGGATTTTATACTTTGTACGGCGGTCACCGGTGGGACCAAACAAGGGATGTTTAGTTAATGTGCCAGGTGCCTTTGATCGAATGAATTGATGCTGAATGGTCCGGACGAAACAACCGTTTTTATTGCAGTCAGTCTGGTGGCTTACAATCGTCGTGTCTTAATCTATCACTTATACCTAATAATATAATTATTTGCGTTTGCGTTAACGGGGAATACGGTGTGCTACGGAGAGCGCGGACGGGTGGGTTGCGTTGGTGGTCGGTGGCGAACAGGGTGGCGAGAGCGGCTAGCTCGGGTGAAGGATCAGGGGTCGGTCGTTTGATGCGTAGGCGGGGATTTCGTGCCGTGTTAGTCGTGACCTGCGGTTTGGCTCTGGGTGCAGATGTCCGGAGCGGCAGCCGACCTTGACGTGGTCGAGGTACGTGGCATCAGTACGTCTGCGGTAGCAGGAGGTTCCGCATGAGAGCTCCTGGCGTGGAACCGCTCTGGCCCGTTTCTGCTGATTTGGGCTTGTGTGGCGCCTTATCACTGCCACCCCGCGAGGTTTAGCTGCGGGAATCACAAGGTACCGCCATCGGCGCCGATTCCTCCGGCGGTCGCCAATTGTGCTCGCACCGCGGCATCGATCTCCTGCGGGTGGGGGGCAGACGATCGACGACCGGCACTCCATATTGTGTATAGTGGACAAGGTAGAATTATTGGATGAGTTATGCATAATTGCATCTCATATCGTCTATAAAGAAGGAGACAACTTTTAATATTACCTTAATATTCATAATAATATCTTTAGAAAAGATGTGACAACGCACAGCGTTTTGGGAAACCCCTTCCCGTGTGTATCTAATAACATGACACCTTTGCGTTAAATAAATAGATTTCTATATGTCCATATTGGTATTTGAATTCAGGCTGAGAACCTCTTTCTTTTGACGATGGTTTAATCTCAACAATAGAGTGTTCGAATATGTGTAAAAACTGTAAACAACGAATCCTCACAGCGAGCCGCGTGCGCGAAGATCCCGCTTAGATTCTCGCGAATACATGTTCGAATCATTGAATTTATTATATAATAATTATACAGGGTGTTCCAAAATTCAGGGACTTCTCGGAACATGCAATTTCCTGATGCAAAAAGATATTGAAACGTTCTATACCGTTTTGGGATCCGAGGTTTCGTTCTCGAGATATTAACAGTTGAATATTAGCGGTCGAACTTCCGCGCCACGCAACTTAAAACCGAGTCAGCTCAGTGCGGAACAGTGACTGTTATATAGCGAGTAAAACAGTAATATTTGTAGCGTTCATGACTACATTTTGAGTGTTAGACGGTATGTGACTATGAGGTATACTGCACTATGAGGATACATTATTGGGGCCTGAATTGGGGACGTGTCGTGATAATCGTGAACGCGATTCTCCCCGCGGGAGTCATCAGTCACTAATCACTCCTCGCGTGTACGTCGTAGTGAGTGCTCCTGCTCTGGCTTCACTCGCGACCACAGTGTTTCTCTGAATTACGTGTGCTTCTTCTGTGCTCTCTGACTCTCCAACCTGCTTCCCACTGTACATTACATCGCCAGCGACCTCCCTTTTGGATCTTTTTGTTTACGATCCACCCAAGGATCTTGTTTTCCATCTAACTCTGGGGGGGTAGGAATAGGAATAACTATTGCCTCAGACGGTAATTTGGACAAATCCAGGGTCCCTTAGGACCTCCTAAAGAATGTCGGGACTTCCCTAGACGCCCTTAACTTCGCTAGAATGGAGAGTACCTCCATTTTCAACATTCCTAAAATTACATTGAGCTCGACCTCGGGATAAAGGCGGGCAGATGCATCCCTAGAAGCCCTTCCGGGCTCCACTTCTTCTGAAAATTCCGACTTATCTCCCAAAACTGCAGTCGTATGCGAAAACTAGGGACGAGAAACGCCTCGAGAAAAAGAAATAAGCGCGATAATAAGACAGCAGGTAAAACGCAAAAACATCCAGCTCACAGTTATCCGCGGATCTAAATATGGAGCACGAGGCTATTCCTAGCATCCCACTTTCCAACCGTTTTTCAGTCCTTGCTGCGTTCAAACCAGCAAACGACCTTCCTACGACATCCTCCGGCTCGGTCAAAAAAACCTCGCCGGAAGTAAACAAGGCGACCCAGAGCTCTGTTAATCCTCCTGCCGGACGTCCCAGTTCCGTGGGACCCACTGTAAACAACATCGTTACTCGTACCGTTAAACCCCCCACCCCCGTTATATATTTCAAACTTCGAGTATAACATTGCCAAATTTGAACGCGAACTCGTCAGCGATTTCGGGAAGACGTTCACCATCAAACACCTAGGAAACAAGATCTGTCTCCAATTTGACGAAGTTGACTCTTTCAAAAAATTTAAACTTGCTTTAAGTTCGAGGAAATTTTCGACGAACTCAAAAATAAAGGACTGTGCCCCACATTCTGCGTGTCTCTCGCAGGAAACGGGATTAAAAAAACAGTCGCTTTATCACATTTATAGAGTCAACTTTCCCCTCGAGACAAAATTAAATTATTTTAATAAAATAAAATTTCAGTCCGATGGGATGGAGGTATGTAAGTATTTGCGGGTATCCGTGTATTAAAAATTACACGGATACCCGCAAATACTTACATACCTGAAGTTCGGATACGTTTACTACACGTGAAATAGGGATCTCTAATTAATACCATTAAAAAATTAATCGGATCAACCATTACTGAGATTCGATAATCGAAAGATTCTTCCAAATAGTGTTTGGCGTAATATAGGCACGGTCGTCTCGCGCTGCGTATGTACTTGACGCGAGACACTACCGTGTCTCTTGATAAGAAGAGTATAGTATTTATGTTTCATATTCAGTAACTACTTTTATCAGTAACTAGTTTCACGTTATGACAACAAATTGTAAGAGGAGAACAACAAATTCTTCTCCAATAGGTAAACTTTTTGTGATAATTCATACAAAACTTATATAATATAATTTGTTCATATTCGCTGAATAGAAGTAAAAAAAAAAAATAGTAATTGTAACAATAACCAGCACGTTCTGCATATAAACAGTTTCACTACAAGGTATCCATAACTGTATAAGCACAAATGTTATGCAGAGACAAAACTTTCTCACAGATTTAATGTTCATGTTGTAATTATTAACCAATTCGTATATAAACTGAAACAAATCCTCGCACCTATTACACCTATTCTACACTATAGACCGCTCTAAAGATTATTGGCAGGTAAAATTTATAATGAATTTATGAATAGCCATTGCAAATCAATCAATCAACATTAAGATGATTTGCGACAGGAATTAAAAACCTCTTTCCAGAGTGCAAATCACGTAATTAGTTTCTTAACAACGATAACTATCTTTATGAGTCATTAATTGACTGAGTAATCAAAGTGATCCAACAAAAATGATATATATCTTGAAATGTTCAAAATAATTAATACTAACATCATGCGTTGGAAACGTTTGGCCACTGCCAAAGTTTGAAAACATCAGCTCAACACCAGCACTCCACTCTTCAGCTATTTTTTCAGCAGAAGCGGGAACTGGTAGAAGACTAAGCAAAATTCTCGCCTCACCCTGCAAGTAATGTGTGATTTTGTTAAAACAAGTTAAGAAAAAGTAATTAACAATTGTATAAAATTATTATAAAAAAATCGACATAAACTGGCATTCATGTAAAGATTCTGTAACGCCTCCCATTGCATTAAGCCATTGCTCTAGCTAAGGCGACCGCGCAAAAATCTATTATAGTAATCCCTGTTCGTATGCAAGATCGGTGCGTGCATGCGAAACGACCCTCACCACGGTGTTGCTTATTCGTTACAAAAAAACCCTCCGCCCACACGTATCTGGTATGCCACACGAGTCAGCTACTAACGAAAATTCATATCTTTATATTTTTTATTGATCATCACGATAGCATTACCGATGAAATGTTGAGATTTTCTTTCCAAAAATGAATGCAAACATATTGGATGCTGTCCCTCAACGTGCACTAAAATTGCCCACGAAAAAAACAGGGACACAGACACTCAGACAATTCACACTAATAACTGTTAATAAATAAACTTAAAGTTTTTCGACGTAAACTCGCGAGTCGACCGAATGTTTGTCTACTTCGCGATGTGTCGATGCTCGTTTAAATAACTTAATAAAGACGGAGCTGCGTTGTCTATGAGAAGCACCAAAACGAAATGCACGTAGGCCCAAATTACTTTATAACCCCAGATGCGACAGACGGTTCTGAGTTGCTACACTTGACAGCGCGGCTCTAAATAGCCACACGAAACTCTCGCTCTTACATAGCTGATATTGCTGATGGTGGAGGAACCGACTTACTGGTAATGGGGATTGTGCAGCGCGCAGCGGCGAACAAGTTGCTCAGCCCTGGTTTAGGGCAGCGCTGTCTAACGCAGCGTGCCTTCCGTTGTCAAGGAGAGCGCGCGACGCTATGAATGCTACCATAACGGGCTAGCCAGGCTAGCGGCAGGTCTGTCATGGTCGCTTCTTTAGCGTCGCGCGGTATCCCCGCATGTTTAATTGCACGAATATCTTTGTCTTGATGCGATGTACTGTTGGTGTTGGGCGAATAGCCCTCATGTGTTCCCTGTATTTTTAAATAAAAATTTCAGGATCAGCTGGTAGGTCCTTGTGGACGAAGAAGTCTCCTGGAATTTGCAGGGTGGTGCCAAATAATACCCTGTCACATTGTATTTGGCTGCATCCCCTCCTCTTATCTCTGATGCCTGAAATTCTGCTTCAATCATGAAGAACCAAATGTCAGGTCTATCTTTTAGGAATGGTGGTAGTTGCACTTTCCTGAGTGCCGCAATCAATTCCTCATTAACGTGGCCGGCCGGTGACTAGGGCTCCTGTGTCCGCCGTTTTGAAGGTTGTGTATCATGGTTGAGCTGTGCTCGTCAAGCGTGGAATCTTCGATCGTTAAGGCAATGTTATCCCAGGTGAGCAGGCTTGTAGGCATCTTGAATAGTTCCTGAATGCCCGGCTCAAAGTTCGTTGTAGATTACCGCGGGAACACGTGGTACACGCAATCCGGTTGTATCAAGTTGGGGTCACCAATTTTGTGGCTTGGTGATGCCGAGATATACACAGTCATGATCGAGGAACCAAACTCGATAAATTTTATTAAATGATTTAATGATTACAGTGAATACTTTAGTAAAAAATGCTTTGGAATAAAACTCAACGTGGCGATTCGCTAGCGCTGAGGCGAGATCGTTCTAGAAGGTTTTTTATATTGTTGCGCCAATGGGAAGTTCCCTGGATGGCGATCGTCGCAAAATTAATTATTGATACACAAAGAAACACACAACATAAATATAACAATTGTCTGTACACAATGTTATGAACAATAAATATTATATTGCAAAGGAGAATGAGTAAATTTTATACGTCCGGTCGATATAGCGCTCGGCTGTAGATTGACGGCAAATCAATATTTGCGCCGACGAAGAAACCGACTCGGTTGTAATTTGTCTCGAATTATTCTAATTCGTGACAAATAAAGATAAAATCTTTTTTATTTGATACGTTATTTAAATATTTTTTCATTTAAATAATGCCTATCTGTGCTTGAAACCTATGCCTTTCAGAAAATATAAAAAAAAGAAAAATCGATTTTTCCGATTTCTTACAGTGCCTTCCCCCCTTAATACCTAACATAAGTGTACACATTGAAAATGTTGCAAGAAATAAAACATACCTTTTTTTCGTCATTAGGGTTCCATAACTTAATCCAAAATGAAATGTTACCATCACGTCCATTCAACTTTGTTATTACAGAGTAACTTGATACATTTTTGGCAAATATCAGGCAATCTGGAAAATAAAAATTTCCGTACATACAAATTAAATGTATGTTACTATTTTCTAAGAGTTGCTGTATGATAAGTAGATTTTGTATGTGCTAACTCCTCAATTATAAATATATTTCAGACTAAAAATGATGTTACGTTCCAAACGTCTTTATTATAAAATTTTGTTTTATGAATTATTTTTATGAAACATTGGCCGGGCTGTGCCTCGACAATGTGTAAGCATTCTGAGACTTTCGTTAATCGAGCGCAACCTGAGCCTTTGACGTTAAATATCTCAAATTTCATTAAATATTTACATAAAATAAAAAATTGAAATAAATAATTACACAAAACCTCGGGTTTTCGTATACAAGCTGTCGATTTTTTGTGTACAAGAACAGACGTCGGCTCTCCTGAACCGTTTGAACAGTAAACCTAAATATCCTTGAGTTCTCGAAGGCGGCGCAATATTTGGAAATTAACAAGCCCATTAGGTTGTCATATAACACGATTGTTTCGATCCGAAAGTATGTAATAAACATTCTAATTATGGAATTTGTTCTTCGAATGTCATTCAGTTAGGGTAGTGGTTTATACGAACAAAGCTAAATATATTCTAAGCAGATTAAACATTTATCACAAGCAAAAGGTGGTGCTTTTATTAATAACCCAATAATTATAAAAACGATGCACGGTGCAACGAGTTATAACGGTGGGACGCTGATCTTCCCCCCACTACTCGCGCCTGGCGCGGCCCGCCGCTACCGAGCGCGGCCGCGAGATGGCTGCGCGCCGAGCAGCGCTCTCGCTCGCGAAGTTCGCGCGGCGCCGCATATAAAGGTAGGATTTCCAACACGCGATCCGCCGCCGTGGCGGATGGCGGCGGCCACACCCTAAGCACTGCTCTTATGGAGATGTATGCATCTGTTTTCCTAGACGCGTTCGACCGCTGTTGTCAGTGCGTCTGCCTCGGCAGCTATCTAGGCTACTCGAGACGCAGCACAATGCGACGAGTGTCTGTTTTCAGCCATTATGGCGGAATCTCCTCCTAGCGGGCGGCTAGTGCGGCGGCCATCAGCGGCTTGACTCCTCCAAACTGAGCCCTAGCGGCGACCGCCGCGCGATCCATCGCGACAGTGGGACAGAATCCCAAGAAATAGGGGAAACTAGTCGAAATCCAAAAGTTATGGGATTATGTTTTCTTTATATATTTCTTGTAAACTAATAATATGAGCTCCTAGAAAAGGGCAAAATATCATGGCGGATCTTCTGATCTGTGTGTAAAGACGTGTCAAATTTTTTGTTTTGTGCAGAATTTTAAATTGAGTCTTTTAAAGTTTGGTAATACAAAAGAAAAAAAATTGGGGTCCGAAATGAGTAGTATCGATTTTGCAAAGTGATAGCAAATAATTAGTTACATACAGTTTTTCCATAAGAAACCCATTGAAAAAATATCAGTAATTATCGGTTTTTTAGTTACCTTCCACGAACTTGTATAATCAACATATATTTGTCGTTGCAACTGCGAAAACAAGATTTGACAATATTTGCCAATAATGGAATAATTGTCGGTTTTCTATATCATACAGTGGGGCTGAATCCCAAGAAATAGGGGCAAAATGTAATACCCCATTTTTCGCATTGAAAATGCTGAATATTATTAAGCAAGTTCATAAAAAAGTGTTAATATACAATTCATACCAAAGTTTGACGTTATTTAAAAAAATAACGTCAATAATTCCGATAAAACTAAAAAAAAATTGATAATTATACATACTATGGAAAGTGCAGAAATATTTGCAAACCTGTATCCATGTTATTCCGGTATCAATATACTAGATAGGTACTGTTCACAAAGTGTTAATACATTCTTACGAAATTATACAATACTAGTAATATGATCTTTCGAATGAATCTATCTAGTGCTCGAGTCATTGAATGGAATCGATCGAATAGCTGAATGAATCTGAATGAATCTCTATGGGCTATCGTGCCAGTATTTATACATATTCGCAGTACTGGGAACGCAGCAATAGGAATTGGGCTCGACTATTACGCATTGGTTATTCTCCGCTCGCATGGTCCGCTCTGCAGTCGGCCTACAGAGCGACTGGTTAGTGCGTAGGCACGCGTGGAACGCTCGGTTCCCCCACACAGCGTCGCCGGAAATAAGTTATAGCCTGCGTTAAATTTAAAAAATAATAATCACCAATAAAGTAACTGAAAATAGTTATTATTTTCGATTCTTCTAAAAAAACCTGCGTATTCGTCTTTTTACGTTACATACTATTTTCATCAATTTATCCTTTATTCATTCACTTTAAATGACAAACAAACCATGACAAAATGTTAGATTTTATTTGTTATATCGCGCAAGTTACTCTCGATAGTTACTCTCAAATTGTGTGTCAACTTGAGAGTAATTTAAAAAAATTTTACTCTCAGATAGGCGAGAGAAAACTCGCCGAGAGCTTACTATCCGATAGAAGAACTCTCAGTACCGTATCCACTAGAAATTGGTCTGCGCCTACTCTCTGCGGTTTCTCTCAGTTTCTTTTAAGCTACAAACGAAGTGAGACCGTGATTATGGATGTGCAAAAACTTAGTGCTTTGATTATTGCTTATAATATTTAAAAAAAAAAAAAACAGAAAGAAGCAACGTAGAAAGAGAAATTGCTGGGTGGATGAAATGAAATAGTTATATAAAATAAATAAATGGCATACATAAAATGTGTCTCGCCACTCGGCTCGACGCAAACTGCCTTGGCAGCGCAGTTCTCCCGGCTAACTGCCTAACAACACTTCTCTAGCAACGCCGTGCCTCGCAACGCCTATCTGGCAACGCCGTGCCTCGCAACGCCTATCTGGCAACGCCGTGTCCGCTGCGACACGAGCCTACTACATAACCCAGAATACCTACTCTCGCGACAGCACTCGCAGAATACGAACCTGGTTCGTATTTCGGAAGCCGCTGTCGGATAGTAATATTATTATGTATCCACTCGAGAGCAAGTTGCAACGCGTTCGCTCTCTGAGAGTTGAATGTCGCTCTCCGACAGTCACTCTCGGACGTAGTGTCCACTTGCGCGAAATACTTTCGAGAGCTTCTCGCGCGAGTTTTACTCCCAAGTGGACACGTACCTTTTACGTCTTTTTCATTTGCCATTTTACGCAATTTCGTTCGATACATATCGACTTGCTTGTTCGTAGTACGAGCGCAGCCGCCTACCGCTTAGCCAACGCTGCCGCGGGAGCTCGACCGGCAGGTTCGCGCTCTGATTAGTCGGGATTTTTTGTTAATATGTCATTAAAGAAGCTTCGGACAATATTTTCGTTAAGGAAAAAGTTGTTTGCAATCACCCCACGAATCACCCCTTTCAAGGAACGGAATCATTTTTGTTACATCCTGTATATGTATATATGTATATATTTTTTCCCTTCTTTTATTAAGATCAATGGTGCGCATATACGAGAAGAAGAAGGACAATGTGAAGGATTAAACGTACAATGTGTATGTGTGTGTGTGCGCGCGCGTGTGCGTGTGTGTATGTTTATATGTGTTTGTGTATTTCAGTAGCATAGAGTACGTTTATGATCGCGAATCATAGAATATCCTTGTCGCGTATTCACGAGTTCCGCGGTGAATCGAATCCAAGCCAATTAACGTACACCTGGTTTCCCTTGCGCGAATAATCTTCTCGACTGGATAGACGTCCGGAATGCAGATAAAGGGGTCACGACACCGCGACCGAACACCGTCGCGATATACCGTCGGTGCCAAAACGCTGCCGTTCCGCGATTGCAAACCACCGACGTTGTAATTAACAGGTCAAAGTACAGGCATAAAGCGTTTGTAGGCCCAGACTACTTAGAATACTTCGCTCGACATTGGCATGTTGACGGTGACGGCACCAATCTCCTCCTCCGTCTCTCCGGACCCCACCCATAACGGGGTCACAAAGTCTTCCACGGATGTTCTTCTTTACGCAAGAGCATAAAGTGGTACAAGAAGTAATTTTTGCATTTACTAGATATAAGAATCCATAATTACCTCGTGGTGTGGCAATGGCTCCACGAAGAGAATAAAAGTTATTTGCAAATGAAAGAAGATATCGTTCGTGGTTTGTTAGAAGAACATTGCACCCCACATCAAAGTCGAGAAAGAAAATGCAGTCAAAGACACCCACTTCGTCTGAAGCCTCGATGTTTCCTTGCAACAATATCGCAGACGCCAAAGAAAAAATACCAAACGAAACGTTGCACAGAAAATGGGAAATGTACGGAAACGCGGTATTGTTGTTAATATTGTAATGTTGCTTTATGTATAACACTATGTTTCGAGTTATTTCATATAAAACAAAATAATTAATTTCAGAAAACTGATAAAATGTATTTATTTCTTCCTTTTAGTCGTACGAATAGAATTAGTTGTGAAATATTTCGTCTATAAAGTTAAATCGTCGGTATTGTGTTGAGTCGCGAGATATCTCGTCAACAACGTAAAACGGCTGGTATCGGTTCGCGAGATATCTCGTCTATAGTACCGAAGGGATTAATATACGTGAAGAATACCTCTGTCATCACAGAATGGAACATCACAGTATTCTTTCTGAACATATTCAAAGTGTTCTTGTTCAACGTAACACCATGGTCCTCCAATGTCGCCCGTAGGGTTTCTGCAAAAGTTATCAGCTTTCTTGCGCGATTGTTCCGGAAAGTTGTTTTCGTCAAATTTAGGATTCTAAAAAATAATGCAAATTTGTTAAGTAATGCAACTTTATGTCGTTTTATCGTACTTGCCACATGCATCGAACACAGCAAATACAATATTATAAAACAGTGCTAAAATATGGAAATCATAAGTATGAAAATTGATTTCTGTCCAAAAGGTGTGTTGCAATTGTAATTCGCCATTGGGAAGTACTTGCCAGAGCGAAATGGATGAACCATTTTCAACACTTTCAGTGGCGTTGGAGTGTTGTTGCATGCTGTGAGATTTCCATCCCACGCCATGCCTTTGCCATGCACATATTTTCATGTTGACATTTTCTAGAAAGTATGAAAAGTATTGCCCGAAAGTCATACAATATTTGCTTTGAAATCAAACTGAGCTCAGAGTTCTCCACATATACATACCTACAGGTTTTTCGGCTACAAATGGGAGACAATTTCAGGGGTGTTCTATATGAAAAAATAAGTCGAAAATATAGAAATTTTTTTTTTGATATCGCGCATCATTTTAGAAAAATTAGTTTTGGATTTTAGCCAAATAGGGTAAGCAGGCCAGTAGATCGAGGATTCGTAGATTAATCAACAATTATAAAAAACTAGGTTTTCCATGTATATGATTTTTTTATGTTGTAGAAACAAGGGGGGGGGGGGATCAGGAACTTATTCCCATATACGATTCACCCCATTTAATAAAGGGAATTCGTAATAATTTATTACAAAAAAAAATTAATATGGGAAAGTGGCAATAAGACCCTTGTAGCTAGATGGGACGATATAATTCAGGCATACGAGATGGATATAGGAAGTGGAGATATAAGGTTCCTTCCTAAAATCACGCAATATCACGTCAGAAAAACTAAGATAAAGAGAATGAAAGTCTGTTATGCGACGCAGATATTTAGTCATAAGATGTTTCTTTTGCTTCGTGTTTCTGCTCGGCAGCGCAACACACAGCTCACATGGACAGGAGTAAGCATATGCTTGTGTGCAGTGCGATGAGGAGAAAGTGGGGGACGACGTTAGGTCGTAGTAGGAGATGACGGTAGATCATAGTGGGGGTAAGCATTTGTCCCACGTCCGGTCGTCTGTTTACGAGCAGTGCCACAATGACAAGGGATAGCAAGGCCCAAGTTTCATGGATTTGGGCATCCGGATGATTTCACGGCTATTAGTAGGGTCATTTGTTAGCGAACACCGTTATTTCGCGTTTACACCGAGGCGAACAGCGTGTTAGTGAATATGTTCGCAAGAAAAGACGAAAACGTTTTTGTTCGTGATCGCCTTGGTGGAAACGCAGCATAAGGGAACTTGGAATTTTTCAAAGTTGATTTTCTCGAATTTTGCTGAAAAGCGCGCCTTATTGCTTTGGGAAATTATTGTTTCTGTTAGGACTTTCACGTACACTAAGTATCAACATTTTCTGAAATTGCAAAGCCTGAACATCCCGTTGTAAGCCCTACAGGTTAAAAGTTCAGCGCTATCCCCACCACTTCTGGCTCACTCCGCTCGAGATGATTGAGGCTGGGTCCCCGCTTGGCAATATTTACCGTTCTTTTTTATAACGAATAGAATAATACGATGTCAAGAATTTTAAGATACATTGTATTCCACTCACCTTCGTATCTTCAAGCTTGTAACGTTTATGCCATAGTTTACATTTTTTCCCGGATGTGCTGAATCTCCTACTACCACTATACTCAGCTCCTGGTCCTGACAGTTTACATTCTAGTTAACCATAAATAAGTTTTTGTAAATCATAAATATGTTTGCGCATGATTAATGAAAATATACAAATTTAAATTTGCAGTTAGGGTGACCATACCTAATATTGCCCATGTTCCTAATAACGCCACTCGCTACATCTCGCAAAGTAAGCACTACAATTTATCGGTTATGCACTGAATTAGTACCTAAACCTCTGTCCGAAGACATACTGTAACTGCAGCGTCATGTGATCAACAATTACAGAAAAGGAAGTATTTTAGAGAATCTTAATAGTGTAGAAATTAATTGGATCTCCATAATTTTACATCATATTCGGAGAAGGTAAAAATCTAATAATTCTGTGAATGAAATCGATTCAAATAATTTTCGCAATGCAAATAGTGTTTTTCTTTTAGCAATATGCGTGTTCTCAATGTCGCCTGCCGGAGAACAATGGTTTCGATGCAATGTTTGTTACAGGCGGGGTCTTGAAATATGCGGAGCAGCCGAAATAAACTTTATTTGTCCAATATGTACATCCGAACGTAAAAAATTAAATATTTTAATAATCCTATTTCTATATTTTTGTAATAAAAATAAAATCAAAGATGAATAAAAAACACTTATAGAACAAGAAACAATAAAATCACATGTGGAAATGACTTTAAAAACTCCTATATACATGAATTAATCAATATTTCTTGAGTAGGCGATATTAGGTACATTTTTTTTCAGGACCGAATTTTTGCAAGTCTTACATTTTTTAATTCCTAATTAAAAATTTATAGGTTTCAACGATTCTAACTTATGCTACATGAAATACGAATAATTTCTCTTTACTTTGAAATGAATTGCATGCAAAAATATCAATTATTATTTAATTGACAGCGATTTAACTTTTGCTAGGCGATATTAGGTACTGTCACCCTACATTGTTATTATGAAAATACTAACATTGAAAGACTATCAAAAATAGTTTTGTCTCGAAGAGTACTAGCACCTCGAGAGCGAGTCGAGCTCTTTTCGAGACGGGTACTCTACTCGGCTTGCCTTATTCTCTACCGTGTCAAGTGAGACGGCTGAGTACGAGCGACAGAGCACGTGGCAGCGACAAGGGAGCCTAACGCGAGGCATAATCCGGTTAACCAAGAAAGATTACTATAAGTTATAGGAACCCGTATTAAACACACAAGAACGGTTCCCATATGCTGCCAGCGAGCCGGTTAACCCGGTTGGAGCGGATTACAAGCGACATAAGGGTCGTAGAGGTTCTAATAATCCCTATTATAACCCACGCTACCAAGAGACAGTTACCGTTATAATCAGGTAATGATAACATTAAAAGACTTTTTAAATAAAGTTGTAAAGTATATTTTGCTGTAATAATAATAACAATTTTTATTAAAAAAAGAACCGAGATTTTTCTCGCGGAACATCTGAGAAAACATCCTTTTTGGGTGTTACGTCAAACTTTTTTGAAACCGGCGCCATTTTGTTACTTTCCAACACAAATTGTTATATTCATAGCGACACTCATACAGATTAAGAATTTTTTCGAATTTTTTGTTTCAGATAAGCATGAGCTGGGAAATTATCTGCGCCACGAACATACCTCAATTTGTATGCGTCATATTGACGCTGTAAAAAAGCAATTAAAACAAATTAAAAAAATTATGTTTAAGTCAGTATCACGCATTTTCACTGTTTTGACAAAAGATAGAAAATGCGTTATAGTGTCCCAATCACTAATGCTTAGTTTACACCTGACGAGTGAGCCCATTGGGCCGAGCACTCACCCAGTCTGAACGCATATTCTAGTACTCGGCCGAGTATTCCAGCGGGGAAAATTTTCACTCGGCTGAGTAGCAGACCGATGACTCGGCCGAGTCACTCGTCACGTGTAAACCCAGCTTAACGTCTAAGCGATTAATATATGCAAATGGATCAGAGATTTCCCGCTCTCGACGCTCTCGTTTTACTTTTCATACATAGATATTTATCTATAGTTATCTATGGTAATAAAGTTTTTGAACATAAGTTTTAAGGTTAGGTTGACTCATTTTAAAATTCCCGCAGTTGTTTCGTAAAACAGGGTTTTTCCTAAGTATTTTAAAAAAAGTTTCGCTGTACTTCTGAAAACCGGTCAAACCCGATTGGGCTGAAATTTTGAAAATAGCTTCATTTTGCAGAAAAATAACGTTTGCGAGAAGGATTTTTGACGACTCGAAATTTTTGTTTACCATTTGAATGTCGTTCCCTACCTTACCGACAGAGAGGAGAATCGGATAGAACAGTTATTCAATGCATTCTTCTTATTAATCTCCTAAAATCTATAAAACAGAGATCAATTTAGAAAGAGATATCAGCTTGATACTGATCGGTCGTTCAGGGGGATGTCTTATCATTGTTGGAGCCTTACGCACGGGGCTTCGCCGTTACAATTTACATTTTATTAATACATAATCCATCGCAAGCAATACTGTATGCCTTAAAAAGAATTATGTATTCCAAGATCAGAATTCTACTGAATTAAGTAAAACTGCACCATCTGATACTAAAGGAAGTCGTGTTCGTCCGCGCGTAAGAAACGACGAATGCACAGACAGAACACAACAAAAACGTACCCAAGACCCAGAGATGGGCATTATATAGATAAAAAATTATTTAAATAACGTGTCGAATAAAAGATACTTTATCTTTATTCGTTATTTGAATCATCGAATAGCACGATTTATCTTTATTCGTTATTGGAATCATCGAATAACACGACTTATCGTTATTCGAAACACCACGGATAAATAAATTTATTCGACAGCGAAAGAGAATTTTTTTATTCGAAGAGAATTTATTCGAAAGCGAAGGATAATTTCTTTATTCGAGGAACTTTTATTGGAACCGTCGAATAAGGTTTTTATAATTATCCGTAGTTTATTCGACTTTTATTCGAAGGCTTCGAATAACTTTCGGCAGCGTGTTTATTCGAACCGTCGAGCGCCGAACCAATGATGCCAGAATCGTGGGACGTGAGACAAATGGTTACCCCCACAATGGTCTACCGTCGTCCTCCATTTTCTTCCCCTCGCACTTCACACAAGCATATCCCTACTCTTGTCCATGTGAGCTGTCTGTTGGGCTGCCGAGCACACGGACAGGAGTAGCGTATGCTTGTGTGCAGTGCGATGGGAAGAAAGAGGGGGACGACGGTAGGCCATAGTGGGAGACGATGGTAGGTCATAGTGGGGGTATCTATTTGTCCCACGTCCTACGATTCTGGCATCACTGTGCCGAACGCAGTCCAGCCTGTGATGCCAGATCGGGGACGGGTTCCTTCGAGAATTTCCCCCACCTCGCGCACACTACGCCGGAGCTGCGTGTCCGTGAGTTGGACTCCGAAGCGCCGAGCTCACGGACACGCTGCTTCGGCGTAGTATGCGCGAGGTGGGGGAAATTCTCGAGGGAACCCGTCCCCGATCTGGCATCACAGAGTGCAGCGCGGCGCGGCGGCTAGCGGACTATGTAACACACGCGTTACAATGTAGTTTCAGGTTACCGAGGTCAGTCTCCGCAGAAATCCAATAATCTTTGAAATAGCAGTTCGGATTTGGCTGACACTTGGATACACATGTTATAGTTTTTAGTGATATACAAGCCTACCTTGGAGGATTTTTCAAATGTTTAAAAATTCTTAATAATACTTTGAAATATAGTGTTTACGTTTTTTTCAATAAATTATAACTGTTGAACTAATAAACTGATAAGAATGTGCTTTCGGTGCTTACAGTGGAGACATAAGAGTACCTAATACAAATTATTTTAGTTAAAGAAGACAACTTTTTACCATTGATTTTGCAATTGTTCTTAACAAATACAATTTTATAATAGCAGTGCGCTACTTCATTGCTTCATATTTTTCTGGGTCCTCCGCATTCCCTTCGGCTGTCGACAATAATTTTTAACAAATTCCCCATCTGTATAAGGGTGGGATGTTCTCGCAATTTCCAGCGCGTTTTTATGAGAGGCTTTAATTCCTTCCATACTCGTGGCAGTATTACTAATGGAAGTGTTTTCCTACGGTCAAAACAATGAATTACTATAATGGATCTTAAAACAATGATTGATAATCGAAAAAAAAACTGTTAAAGCAAAGTAAGGCAGGGGTTATTCCACGTTAAATTGATCAACACTGCATTGTTTAGCTCTCAATGTTTGTTGTCTGCTTCAAAATACTATCCTGTGTTTATAGTTATTTACAACCCCTTTTATTTGTAATACAAACAATAATAATAGAAGGTAAACTTCTAATCTTCAATTGGGCATTGTAACCACACTTGGATTCACTTGGAGAAAGTATCAATCAATCCTTTGAAATTCTCTCTGTACAATGTACATTAAACTTTTCAAAAAGACGGAGCGATTTCGGAATTACTTAACGCGGCTGCATTGCTATAAACTTTATTTTTTTAATAAGATTTCCAAAGTCGCCTTATCTTTTTAAAACTCTTCTCTTACTTACAGGAAAATTTTTTTAAAAAATCGACTGGTAGTTTTTCGAATCAATCTAGAGATGGGAACAGCATCAAACAAATTAAGTATCAAAAGTTGAGTTTCGAATATTATTTTTTGCATTACAATTCAAGAAATTGTAAGTATTGATCATATTTGAAGAAAGGATTGCATCAGTTTTAAAATTATTATATACACAAGATAATACCTTGAAACAGAGCGCAAATATTGGATAGAATGATCCGTAGATTGTAAAATAACTTACTTTGTCTGACATGTCTTCCTCCTCCTGTAGTGATAGTTCTTTTAATAGTTGGATTTTTTAAGACGTTTCTCACGTGTGAATTGTTTATAAACAGTATAGTGCCGCTTCAAATTAAATTGTTTCGCACATGTAAATGTCTTGCAACACACAAGACATTTCGCACCACCTCTGTACCCTATAAACAGGGAGGCTTCCTCCCACGCCGTCTTAAAAAGACCAGCGCACCTAACACCTTTCTTCTCGACGTGGACGCCATTTCCACTATATTTTGCACAACGTACTTATTACCAATTACCAAGTGACAGGTTCTTTCACACTGTAAACGCGCGCTTCGCATACCATGCAAGACTGAAAGAAAAGCGGAACTGTTCCGTCTTATAGGCGGTTTACAACTAGATAATTGCTTGTTTTCGAAGCATTCGTCGGGAAACATTTGGCTGCCAAATGTTGAAAGGGCCAATCGACACCGTACCGTTTTTTTTTTCATAGATTTCGACTTTCTTCGCTCCGAGTTAATCCGTATATTGTTCTTTCGGCGGGCGGTATTATCCACCGCCGCCACCCGCGAGGCAATACCGTCATAAACTGCGACCCTCGCGGAACGCTCTGATTTTTGAAGTTCATGAAATACTATAAAAGTATTGTGTCACTAGACAATGATATATTTACCTCGAAAATTGCAGAGTGGCACATCACATTTATCGTCTATAAGTGAAGGATCTACAGTATAACACCATGGACCTCTAACATCCCCTGTTGGATTTCTACAATAATTTCTTGCACTTTTCATTGATCTCTCGGGAAAGTCGTTGTCACTTATATCTTTACTGACCTGATATTAAGAAATACAAGAAGGGATTGAATAAAAGTATATGACATAGTATGAGTTTTGCATGTGGGGTCATCGACTAAGTAGTATAGCAGACCTGGCCAGTCAGGAGTCGAAGACCTCGTTAGGTTCTGGGACTCGGGTAACAACCGAGCGCGGAACTGTTACTGTGCTAACCACACCATGGGTGTGAGGGGAACTGCAGTAGTATGCGCTCTGTTATCGCACGCTCGGCTCAGATCCGGTGTCCAGAATCGCAAAGAGTTCCCCGACTCATTGTGAAACTCTAAGATAGTCCTATCATTTCATAAGAGTTCGTGTCATACGATCATGAAAGACCACTGTAGCGCATTATTTATGAATAATATTGATTTTTTTTAACGCGTCTAACAAGGAGAGTATCCCAAGTCAGGTGTCCGCCTCCGATTGCTTTAATTTTAGGATATGTTTTAGAGAACCGAAAAATAAGAAACAGGTGTCTTTTTATTTTGACCTGTTTGCCTGTTTGAGGGGTGAAACCACCCCTCAAAGTTATAGAATTTTCAGATGTTCGTCTCCGATTGCTTCGGTCAAAAACCAAAGCAATCGAAGGCGAGCACTACCTATTCTCATGAAATTTGAGGGGTGGTTTCACCCCCCAAACATGCAGACAGGCTAAAATGAAAAGACACCTGTTTCTTATTTTTCGGTCCTTTAATACATATCCAAAAACCAAAGCAATCGCAGGCGACCACCTGGGATACTCTTTTTGTAAGAACGACCAGGTAAAATTTTAGAACGAAATTCCTAAGGGTACAGATTTTACAGGCAGTTAAGTGTGACGGGCTTACAATAGGTGTTTATTTAAAGATGGGTTGTGGCGCAGGTATAACACTGCCCAACAAAGTTTAACATTTTGTCTGTTCTGTAACATTCAATAGCTGTGTCTTATAGATTTTTGTGCGTTGAAAACGAATCCGCAAACCGTTTGTCGCCATCACTCTCAGTTTTCGTGAAATTCGACTTTGAAAAAAAAAAATACAAATTTTCACCTTTGAACATCTTTTGTGTTCAAACAGTAATAGTTATTCGGTTGCTTTTTATGTCAAATTATTTTATGAACCCTCGTGAGCACAACGATATAAGTTATTATTGAATTATAAACTTTTAAATATATTTAAACAACGATCAAAGGGAAAAGAACACCCGAAATGCACAAATTTTTGCAGATATTTTTCTATATATTTCAAAAACTAAGGGTTTAGGAGAAAATCTGACTACTCCACACAATACAACACATATTTAAAGATAAAACACCTTTTGTTTTCAATACAGAACACGCTTGGCGTCAAACTCTATCTACGTTTTCACGTAAAAAATACAATTCTTGACCGAATCGGGAAATCCAAACGGGATTTTATTCGTAATTACACTCGCTCCCGCGCTACCCTCTATTGTGAATTTTCATACCCTCAATTTCTTTTACGGACACTTCGAAAGAAAAACTTTTTCGGGACCCTATCGTTTAAACATATGACAATCATCGTATAATTGTTTCTTAACAATGCTAGAACATCGCGCGATAGCCACGCATGTGTAATTAAGGAATTTCCTTTTTACAACGATGCAGCATGCCGTGTATATCAGAGGCAGGAGTAGGAAAAAATGAAATAATTTTTTGTTATGTTCTACACTTGTAGTAGAATACAGTGCAAAAACTTTTAGACCCTTACATTATATACTTTTTTCTAGGCAAAATCATAAAAGTCACCTATGTTTTCGTGCTATTTGACTAGAAAGTGCCCTTCATTATTTTGAGGAGTGTATTATTTATGTTAAAAATATATATAGCCATTTCCACACAAATTTTGAATCTAGCGCCCGTTACGTGGGTAGTCATTAGTGTGCGCGTGTGTGGCGCGCTGGTAACGGAATGTTCTAGAAGGTTTATGGTAGCGAACGTGTGCACATGGTGTTCAAAGTATTATTTTAGTATTATAATAAGTTTTCATATGTAATAAGCAGAGTTTAATCTACTTAGTTATGTTCTTCAAGTAAAAGTTACGGTTATATAGGGTCATCCGTTAAGACTGCAAACTACGCCGGTGCGAACAGGTAAAATGGCAACAGCACCTCACGGACGCATTCCACTACAACCGTGCACTGGCCCCACGTTCGGAGAGCTACCAGCGACCGCTGGACTGCAGTGATGCCCGAGCTTCGAGAATTTTAGGATGGTCTCTTTCAAATTAACGTTGCAAAGAGCTATGGGGAATTTTCCGACCCAGGTAATCGAGGCGCGCCCTTTGCTTTTATGATCGGTTTACTACTCGCACCCCAGATTACTGGAATAAGGTTTGAAAACAATGTCGACTGGTCTCGTACCCGTTTTCATTTTGTGACGAAGCCACTTTGTCACGCGCCGCGCGAACGTGCGGCGCCGTAATAATCGACTGAGTTCGCTCCGCGGCCACCAGGCGGCTGCCGCCCTGCGACTGTTCTCGCGGGCGAACATGTACGGCCTCCCGATATAAAGGCTACGGCGAGCGGAATCAGGAGCTCTTGTGCATGATAGCTATACCGCTTCACGCAGCAAACCAAGACACTCGCTTTTTGATAACCCCGAGGTGTGTCAGTGTCGGCCATCGCCACTACTGTACCATTACCAGCCTCTGTCCGACGTAGAGCTAATAGGTCGAGAGCAATCTTGCGCTCCTTCTACGCGAGAAAACTGCCTCTGCGCCCATTAGGCAGGTCAGAGCCCTATTATTTACGTTATTTTGGGGGAGCCTTTACAAAGCAAAATATTCATCTCAATTTATTTTCAAAGTAAACATTCTGGGATTCTCGGATAATTCCGACGTTTTTTCAGAAAATCTCTAAGGTGCGTCCCAGAATGAGAGAGCCACCTTAGAAATTAACAGTTCTAAAAGTTCGGGTTAGGTTAGAAAAAAATTACAATACCACTTTATTCGTATTGTTGCGAGCACCCTTTGGATGTAACTCCTCGCGACAGGAACAAGAGGATAGCGAGAAGAACGTAATCGGATCGATCGCCTGTCAAGCTGTCATTCGATAGCTAGACTCCATTACGTGCAGACGCATCAACACTTTTCTCGCGCCTTAGAGATTGTATTCGGCTACTTCTGTTCTTGTTTAATGTTCTGTTTCCTTTACTGTACTATCACATTAAATTCTTGTTATGCCAAGCCGAAATTATAACAGTACGTTTATGTAATATGTATTTTTGCACAAATAACACAAAACAAAAAAATTTCCGGCATCAAAATTAAAAACAAAACAGAACTAGGTCCCAAAATGATAGAGCCAACTAATAGTGCTACGATATTGGCACACAATGTTTGGTTAGCTCTATCGTATTGGCAACAATGGTGAAACAATCAGTTCAAATGTTTTGAATTGACAGACAGTTGAAACGTATTAGCGTAAAATACACGTTGCCAGTATGCGAAGAGGAAAAATGGTTAACGATTTAGAAAAAGGACAAATTGCTTAAAGCCAACATGTCAATTAGAGAAATTGCAAAGAGAATGAAACGTCCCCGACACGTTATTTCTAATTTTAAATTATTGAATGAAAATTATGGTAAAAAGAAATCAAAAGGACGCCTCTCTACACTAAAGACTCACAAAAAAAAAAGAATTTTGCGAGAAATGAGTAATTCTGCGACAAGTTTTCGTGCAGTAGCGGCTTTATCAGGAATTGGAATAGCAAAATCCACCGTTCATAGATTAATTACGTCATCAGGCCAGTTAGAATGCAAGAAGATGAAAAAGCAGCCACCTGTAAATAAGGTAAATACGACAAACGGATGAAATGGGTCCGATTACACATGACATGGACGGCTGACTGGAAGAATATCATTTGGAGCGATGAGAAAAAATTTAATTTAGATGGGCCAGATGGTTGGAAATGTTACTGGCACGACATTCGAAAAGAGGTACTTATTTTTTCGAAACGCCAACAAGGTGGTGCAAGTATAATGGTGTGGGGTGCATTTTGCGCGACGGCTAAAGCACATTTAGCTTTTATTTCCGGATGAATGAAGGCTAGAGACTATCAAATTATGCTCGAGAACAATTTATTAACATTTTTAGATGACTTTAATGATAGAGTATCAATGCATTATCAACTGTGGTCCATAAGTAAACAAATATTGGTAATGACTAGGCCGCCATACTCTCCTGATTTAAACCCCATAGAGTATCTGTGGGGTATATTATCACGAAGAGTATACCAAAATGGCCGTCAATTTGCTAATGTTACCGACTTAAAATGTGCGGTTACCGATTGTTGGAACAAAATTACAGAAAAATACATGCAGAATCTGGTTAACCCAATGCCAAATAAAGTACATAAGGTTATTTCAAAACAAGGTGGTTTCATATGGTATTAGCCCCGTTACGCACTTGCGACCAGTCGCCGGCATCTTGGTCGCCGAGAGACCAGAAATTGGGCAACCAAACAAAGCGACCAGACCGAACAATTCGATACCTATCCGTTTCGTAGACAGCGCTGAACAGATTGGACGTCGAGGAAATTGTTGTAATTATGAAATACATTTTAAAAAAAGAAAAAGAAGAGGCGATATTGGGTGCATCCTACATTCGAAGAACGCTGCCAAAAAGGAATGTTTACTGGTTTTCTCATTCTCAAATAAATGCACCATTTCTTCTTATTGTTTTTTTAAATGTCACGATTGGAGTATTCATTATATGACAAGTCTCAAATTGCCTTTCGAGATTCAATTTACAAAATAAATTTCTGCGTATCGAAACTCATTTCGTTGCTTGCAGGTGTCTGGTCGCCAACAAAGTCGCTCGTTGTGTGAACGCGTGCATTGGAATCAAGGCACCTCGTTGGTCGATGCGACCACTTGGTCTCCTGTGCATCGTTCCCGTTTTCGTGGTTGCTGACGACTCACTGGTCGCCGCGAGTACGAACGTACGCCTTGCGGGTCGCCGGCATCTTGTCGCAAGTGCGTAACAGGGCTTAATAATGTAATACACAATAAAATTAATTAATGTTATAAAAGTTAGTTAAGTGGCCCTATCATTTTTGGACGTAGTTCTGTTTTGTTTTTAAATTTTATACCGGAAAAAGTTTTTTGTTTTGTGTTATTTATGCAAAAATACATATTAAATAAACATACGAATAACGTGATATTGTAATTTTTTTCTAACCTAATCCAAACTTTTAGAACTGCTACAGTATTTCCTCATTACGGGCTCGGTTTGGTGTACACGTTGTGGACTTTTCGCTATCCCCACCACTTCTGTCTCACTCTTGTCCGGCGAAGGCGAGAGCGAGATGGAACGAGAGCGAGTGAGAGGCATTGAAAGCGAGCGAGGATGGTACGAGACAGACGACGCGTTCATCATGTTTTGTCTCGCTCCGCCTTTCGGACGCCTGACACTCTGTCCTTTGCGAAGCGGTTTACGTGCTCACGGTAAGCGCTTGCGACCATCGCGCACGCTTGCCGCGTACGCAGTGTTTCATCTCGCTCCCCCCATCGGCTTGAAAGAAGCGAGAAACGAACACTCGGAATTAGGGCTCTGTTCACGATACGGGCTCAACGCCGGTCCCGGCCAGCAAGCAGCTACCGAGGAAATACTGTATTTTCTAAGGTGACTCTATCATTCTGCGACGCACCTTATGTTGCGACTGGCAATCGATCGGTGACAACACGCCGGCTGCACATAAAGTGATAGTATAAGCGACAATAACCTCATGCATTGGTTCTTCTGTGTACCAAGCTTGACATCGTATATCACTGATAGTTTTTGCTATTGAACCTCTGTACTCCATTCCAGTTTGAGTTAGCTTACATTTCATCAAATCAGTCCGTGATGCATTATGCACTGCAAACAAACATCTACATAAGTATAATTTTCATTGTCAAACTAATGTTAATGAATTTTCCCATAACACTTATTAACTATTAGTTAACTATTAACTGTTATTTTAAAAGTAAGCATTAATTATTCTCTAATTTCTCTTTCTATATTCTCAGAAGACTAAAGACTTGAAAACTGTTAATTTACAAAGCATATTCGAAGGTTGCTGCTAAGATGCGACCCCCCTCTGGCTTGTACCACACTACTATAAGCGTGCCCTACCTTCTGCCTTCCACTGAGAATTCATGTCACCGAAATTCAATTCCCGATGCAGATTCTACTTTTTTCATTAATTATTCTCTAATTTCTCTTTCTATATTCTCAGTAGAATAAAAACTTGAAAACTATTTATTTAAAATTAACTATTTATTTTTTATTCTGGCATCACTGCTATGAAGGCTGCCACGACGGACTAGCCGGGTTAGCGGCTGGTCTGTCATGGTCGCCTCTTTAGCGTCGCGCGATATCCGTGGCAACGAGGACGAGAGTGGAAGAACCGTAAGTGTACGCGTACTATTACTGCGCGGAAAGAAGTTTTGTCACCGATTGGTGCACACTCATAAACACAGGGTACATGTATTTTTGTTATTGGCGGAATCGGCCACATGTACTTACTACAATGTAACAGGAGGTTCAGGCGGAGCTAGCAACGGACTCCACCGCCCGCCAGGAGTCTTCTTTTCGCGCAGTAATAGTACACCACCTTGGGCAGCGCTGGGCTACAGGGTAGAACTCTTACTCATTAAAGAAAAGTTGTGGAACGTAATTAAAGAGGACGCGATCGCTCCGACAGATGCTGTATATGCTGCATGGTCGAACAGGAATGACCAAGCACGTGCTACAATTGGATTATTGGTGGAAGATAATCAATTGCAATATATAAGAACTGCTAGGACTGCACGTGAGGAACGGGATGCACTTCAAGGATACGACCAGAAAGTCACTTTAAGAAGTAAAGTATTTTTGTTAAAACGGGAATGCAGGATGGTGCTATAGGAAGGTGGGAATGTGGAAGATCATATTACTTTTCAAACTACATTAATCAAGTGTCAGCTCTCGTACAGGTTTTGCCTGATAATCTCGTAACATCACTTTTATTTGGAAGTTTACCAGATTCAGACGACACTTCAGTAACAGCATTAGAGAGTAGACAGGGCAGCGAAATCAGTACGCAATTCGTAAAAAGCAAATTAATAGACGAATATAAGAGGTGTAAGAGCTCAAAGGACGCAAAAGAAAATTTTGAAGAAGCTGCTATGAAGACTGCATTTAAGAGTAAAAGCGGTGCGCAATCGCAGAAAAGTTGTTTTTTTCTGTACAGAACCTGGACATTTTAAGAGTGAATTTGTAAAATATAAGGCTTGGAAGAGCAACCAAGAAAAAGTCAATAAAGTATCCAATGAAAAGTCTCCTCCAGGACGGTGTTACTACACAGTGCTGAGAGAAGCTTAGTTTAAGGCGAAGACAACAAAGGGAAAAGAAAATTTTTGGATTGTCGATTTCGGTGCAACGAGCACATGGCAACCTCAAAGAATTTCCAGGAAATAAGAGGTAGGTATATTTTAACAATCATTGATGATTTTTCCAGATATACCAAAGTATTCCTGATGAGTTATAAAAGCGAAGCAATACCATTTATTAAAGAATATGTGGAAATGATAAAAACGGAATTTAACAAAAAACCTAAAGTTATAAGGTCGAATCGAAGAAGGGAGTACATCAATGAAGATCTACAGTCATATCTAAGGAAGAAAGAAATTCGTACGATAGAACGTAAAAATAGATCGTTGCTGGGAATGTCGCTGCTGGATGCACATATGGAAAATAAGTATTGGGGCGAAGAGGTATGTACAGCAAATTATTTACAAAATAGGTTGCCCAAAGGCTGGGCAATTTTTTTCCGTCACAAATGCTAGGTAGGTACACCTGCCTACCGTTAATGTTTCAAAACGTCATAAAATTTACTTAAACTTTGTACGCAAAGAGAAGTAGGAAAATATGTGTAAATTTTCACCAATAATCTTTTATTTCGCATTTCCTTTACCTACCATTTCGATGTACCTTGCATTTGTAACGGAAAAGAATAGTCCAGCCTTTGGGCCTGCCACTCCTAGCGTAGACCTTTGGCAAGTATGTAGGTATCTGTTTCAACAGGCAATGCCCAAGGCGTGCCACCTGTGGCGTGAACAAGTCCACCCCGGTGCTTGCTATTTCAGCGAGTTTCCTTCCAGTGAAAATCAGTAAAATTGCAAGCGCAATATCTCGAAAACCAGTGGAAATAAGGTGTATACATTACAGACTATTGAATTTGTTTTGGCACGCACTATCAAGCGATCTCTAAAAAAAAATAGTTCCATTCGATAAACCAAACTTGACCATCGTATTTTATATAATAATAATCGAAAAAAAATCGTCTTCGCTAATATAATTGCACCCTCGAACCATGCAACTCCATATAAATACTTTTTTTTTATCTCCAATACGTTAGGAGATATGCAGCTGTTCAGTGTTACCGCGGACACACTGTACAACTATCTTTTACCAGTTATACTGATCCGTGGATACACTGTGTGTTGATTTAAGAACTACATATATAATAAACCGTATTTGTGTTTAAAGTTTGATATTAATTTCAACCCTAGAGAAGTAATTCTAACAGGTATTATAGATCATAAAAAGGTAAGAATCTATAAATGTTCATCCTGAGGTGAGAATGAATAAAATTATACAACAAAATGTTCCTTGAAAACAATGAGCAGTCAAACTATACGCTGACCAGGGGTTAAAGCGCAAGAAATGCGTCCGTTTGATACAAGGTTTTCCTAAAATGTTATATCCAGACGTGAAAAAATAAAACATTTATAATAAATATTGCCTTATCGTTTGCAATGTCAAGTGTAAATAAGAAATAATTATATTTTTGACATTTCGTAGTATATAATTGTACTGTAGTACAATACAACAGAGCTGAAGTTAAAAAAAAAATAAATATATTAGTAGTCTATAAGAAAAAAATTAAAAATAATAAAATTAATTGCAATTGGAACATATTTGTTGTTAGGTTAAATTCATTCGGTATAATTGTAGTACACGTTAATCTTCAATTCATTAAATACAAAAAATGTACGGATTATTCTAAGTTTTCGAAATGTAACCACATTTCCTAAAAACATAGAATCATTATAACGAACAAAACAAATTTGTACGTTAACACCTTTTTCTTAAGAACAATCGCCAAATAAACAATTTTATTAAAAATGCATTAAAAACTAAATTGAAATGCACTAAAAACTAAAAAATAATTATTTTTTTTACTACAATTACGATGGTGTTTTTTCACTTTAAGGGGTCAGTCCATTGTGAAGTCGTGAAAAATTATCATTTTTTAGGATTTATTTTTTAGTAAACGGAATGTCCAACGTAAATAATGTTTTGCCTACTTATTAATACACTTATTGGCAGTATTAAAAAATCTATTTTAAATTTTTAACATTTTTTTTTTAAATATATATCGCGCTGATGTGAGCGCCTTGAGAAAACGATGCAGTGCTGGTGCAGGTGATTCCATGAGAACGACGCATTTGAAACAAAAAATTAAAAGTGTGTTGTAATCATTATGAGTGTTGTTATCACCGGAACCAGAATTATTTTTACTCATCAAAAATTAACAAAATGGCGGAGGTTTGAAGTTTATATGTCGAAATACGGTGAATTTTTCAATCATTTTGCCTTGTAGAAAGTATGAAATGATTAATTAAAAAAGGTTTCCGTGGTCCCGGATATAGCCACTGATGTTCTGAATAACGTGTACAGATTTAAGACTGATTGGTCTAATAGTTTTTTTGCAATCACCCGCACCATTTGAAAAAAATGTTGTTTTGAGATAATACCGCTTTAAGTTTTAAAACAAATTAAAAAATTCTTTTAATTTTTTTTTGTATAATATAAGAGTAGCTTAATAAATACCAAAAATATTTATTGCATTATATGTTGTATCATAATGTTTTTCGCGGAATTTTTGCACGAGAAAATCAGGATTTCCACTGTAAATAGCCGCCATTTTGTTTTAAATAATTTTTAATAATTCCCTCCGTTAATCGTAAGATACATTAATATGCTAACGAAAGCTTTTCTGTTTTTTTTTTATTTTAGACAATCTGGTCCCGAATGGCAGTGCTCACCGCAAAACCAAATTTTTAAAAATGCTTCTTGTAATGTCGGTTGTTACTTATTCTAAACTTAAATATTTTTCTACGAAAAAATTACCAAATGTTCTTTAAATATTGCTCTTTTAAGCACAAAAAAATTTGTAAGAATATATACTTCCGCTTCTTCAAAAAAAATTCACAAATGTTCGCCTCTTTTCGGCCGGCCGACTAGATATAACCGCTTAAACTCTATAGTGCTAAAGTCACTAAAAAAGAATTCTTTTCTTGTACTACAATTTCGATGGTGATATACTACGAACGCCTGCAAAGTTTTAGTTTTACTATACGCACATACGCGACGAATCATTCTCGATAAATTGTGTATTTTCAATAATCGCGATGCGACTAGCGACCCGAATGCAGCGGCTTTTTGTCGTTTTCGTAAAGAACGTGGGTGGCAGGTTTCAAGTCATTTGGATTTGTGGTTATGGGTTATATTTATTGATGATTGGGTAATTTTTTTACCCTCTCGGGGTTAATTTTTTTTTAAAATATTGTATTGTCCTCCACACTACGTACGCCTGCAAAATTTCAAGTCTATTGGATAGTTGGAAGTGGGTTAAAACTGAGTTTCTAGATTTGAATCATACAAACATACATACAAGGAACAAACAAACAGAGGATAGAAGCTGAACAAAATCGTTTAAAAATTAACATTATCCATTTGTACCTACCTTTCTGAGCCGTAGTCAATGCTATCAAATACATTATATTTACAATGATAAACATCGACGATAAAGTAGTACAATTGTACCATTTATTGTACATTGCTACCACTGAACACATTTCCATACACAGGCACAGTTTTAAATATTCCTGTAATATCATATAAAATATGATTCGGACTGAACCTCGGTGTAAATGCTAAAAACATTTAACATTTGTGATTGCAGTTATTATGGCGTACTTTAAACAACTGAGTATCGTACATATGTACATACTTATTAATGGCTGCGTTCAGCCGAAAAAACCGGTGAGTTATCTCACTAGATTTTACTCGCGTCGACCAATTGGGTGCGTTCAGCAGACACAACCGGTGAGTTATCTCACTAGATTTTACTCGCGTCGACCAATTGGGTGCGTTCAGCAGACACAACCGGTGAGCAATCGGTGATCAACCGGTGAGTGATCTCCCTAGATTACTCTGAACGCAACCGCTCACTTACCACTGTTGTGTAACCGTCAGTTCACCATGAACCAAAGGAGCGCGAAGCTTGAATCGAATGCTGTATTCTGTTGCGAGTTGCGATTCTCGCTCTAGCGGCGTTCAACACAAACTTTAGAAGCGCGAAGTTCGAAACGGTTCATACGAGTGTAATAGGAAAGGGAAACAAAGCGAAGTTCGCACAAGCCCGAGGGGTTTGAAAATAGTTAGAGATTCTTTTAATGAGAAAACTTCAAGATTATAAATTAATCAATAACCGCTTGGAAACGGGTGTTTGAATAAATGAACTGCACTTTGATCCCTTCTCCTAGATGTAATTCCAGAGCAATGTTGTTAAACGCTTGATTCTAAAAATCAATAACTGTGAAGGAAATAGATTCACCAATGAGAATTTAGTTAGTAAATATTTTATTGGCTCTTAGATTTTAAGGACATCTTGTAAAGAACAAAAGATGTAAAAGCGTTTGCGTTTGAAAGGTCACTTGAACCCCGAGAGCGAAAGTGAACGGACGTGCAATTATAAACCTAGCGAAATTCTTATTTGTATTGTTTAAATTCGTTGAGTTAATTAAATTTATTAATTGTTTGTGTTCAAATAGTTTCCTTACATTATTATTTTATCTCTAAAAAATCCGCGGCCAGGGAGCAGAACGCCTTAGCGTTCCACGGACGTTGTCCCGCGCCTGAATTCCCCACCAGAAGGCTACTAGTCCCCTAAGGCCACGCAACAATTCCCGTTACCTTGCCATGATGTGAACGTAGCTTCTCATTCGGGGGGAAATTGGAATGGAAGGAAGGGGGGAACTGCATGAAGTTGTTGGTTTTCTTATTCTTTTAGGGCGATATTCTCAGTCGCTGCTTATTCTTAAGCAAATGCTTAAGCATGCGGCATCGTCTACTAACCTATTAGCTAGTAAAGGATGCCGAATGCTTAAGCATTTGCTTAAGAATAAGTAGCGACTGAGAATACCGCCCTACGTGTCCGAAGGAGGTGAGAGCGTACGGTAGAAAGCCTTGTTGCATGAAATTTAAATGCTAATGGTAATTTAGCGAAAATGAACGAAGAGATCCAATATATTTTTAACGCACAATGGCTATAATAAAATTAATAATATTAATAAAATTAATTTAGTATGTTTATTGGTGAATTGAAATGTTGTTAATGGGAAACTAATAAAATTAATTACTAGTGTGGCAAATACTGCGGATTTTAAAGTATCCCGAATGTCTTTCACAAAAGATTGAAAAGTATCAAGGGAGATGTGTTTTCAGCGTACTTCCTTCACTAATGTGACTTGCTCTACACTACAAGCAACTCGCCATAATTTTCTTAATTCTGATTAAACAAGATGCTCTGTCTATCTATCTATCTAATCTTCTCCGGACAACCTCCAAGCCAGCCTGTGCATCCCCTTCATTTCTATAATATAAGCTTTACATAAAAACTCTAAATTGCTGGTATACAAATATCTGTCAATTTAAATACAATGCAATTTGTTACTACAATATATTATTTTGTACATGCATGGTACGAATTTCCAGAAACTTATGCGCAAGAAGATGCTTCTCTGTCGAACCTTCTCCGGACAACTTCCAAGTCTGCGACTCTACATAAGAAATCTATTAAAAAAAATTGGCGACTCACCTTGTTAATTGAGACAATAATTCAGTCTCATATGTATTGTAAAAACTCGTGACATTTCAAATTTGGACAACTTACCTCATTGGACACTTCGCAGGTTATATCCCATTTAAAAAATTGTACTAAATTAATACCAGTAAACGCTACAAAATGTGTGAAATCCCCACAAAATTACCTTCTTACAAAAAGGTACAGAAAAGAGCGCCAAGTATACAGGGTGTCCCAAAAATGCTGCGGTTCCTTGAAGGGGGTGACTCAGGGAGTTATTGCAAACAACTTTTCCCTTTGCGAAAATGTTCTCCGAGTTTTCGTTAACGAGATATTAACAAAAAGCACCGACCAATCAGAGCACGAGCCTTCCGCTGGAGCTCTCGCGCTAGCGTGGCCGCGTGCCGGGCCGCGCTGCGAGTACGAACAAGCAAGGCCTCATGCATCGAAGGAAATTGCGTAGAATGGCAAATGAAAAAGACGTAACAAATAAATCGAACCTTTTACCATGGTTTGTTTGCCATTTAAAGTGAATAACAAATAAAGGATAAATGGATGAAAATCATGTGTAACGTAAAAAGACAGTTGTTTTTCTTTTAGAAGAATCGAGAATAATAATTATTTGTAGTGAGCGGATAAGGAACAGGTAAATTTCTTTTTTTTTAATAAAAAAGCGTCTGGAAGCTAATTCACCTTCCTCCTCTACGCATAGGCACATTGAGTGATCATGTCTCTACAGCAATGCTAGCGAAATGGGTACTTCCCCGCAGCTATTTTGGCCTTATTATCTTATCTTAGGTGTTTTAACATGATTAAGCGAATAATTTTTTTTTCGAACCCATTTGTCGTTTTACTTAATGTACCAAGCTGTTTTTCTAAAAGATAAAAGAATTATTATGAATTAATAATTATCTAAATGATCCTTTTTTTAAGAGTTCAGACAGTCAGACGTCACGTTTTACTTTTACACTTGACGCCAGTAGATGTCGCCATTCACGTTTTACTTTGTGGGATTTTGTGTTTGAATATGGTATGCCTGTTTGCGCGCGTTTTTGTAATTTATCGAATGAATGAAATGTGTTATTAATGTTTTATAATTAATAGTTCTTCTGTCTTAAATATTTATTAGTTGCTAAGGTTTTGTTACATTCTCTGTACAATCCATAATATATTGTGTTCTCTGACCTAAAGGACGCGTTCCAGAATACTTCCTTTAATCGCATACTCTTTCTAATCCGATGTCCCTAGAGTTCGGAGGGATTCAGCTGCACTGATGGAGGAGGAAACACTTTCAGGAGCGGTGGTAATGCGTGCGTGACTGACGCAGGCATCATTACTGTGAACATAGCTTTTCATTCGAAGGGAAATTTAAACTGAAGAAAGGGGGAAACTTCGTGAAGTTGTTGGTTTTTCTTATTTTTTTGTAATGAAATTATGCAATTAGAAATATTCATGGCTGGATAATTAAACACCCGCTATCATTGTAATTTTTATTAATCATCACCGAAAATATGTAAACGCTCGTTGGAAAACGAATGTTATTTACTTATGTTAACAACCGAAATTGAAGATTATTCATTCAATAGCTGGATGTAAAACTGCACAGACGTGCTCTCGTGATTCGAAGAGACTCTTGATTGTATTTAAAGTTCGAATTATTAAGTTTAATTAAAGTTAGCAGTTCAAGTTCCCAGTTAACTGTTGTTGTTGTTTTCTTAAATATTTTCTAATAAACACTAGTCGACTACTAACAAAGTGTGTTAGCACTTCACGGGCAGCAACCCTGTTCCATACAAAATTCACCGAGCGGCCACGCAATAAGAATAACCTACAAATATTCAAATTGGTTATGTTTCGCACTCGAACAGAAGGAACTGTGAATCAAATTAAACACTATATTTTCCAAATTATGACATCAGTAATATGTATTTATATAACAAACACTCGTTTAACATTCATAGCAGAGGACTCCAATTCTTAACTCATCGACTATTCCGGGTATGTGAATTCTTGGCAGACATACGCAAATACTTTATCCATATAAAGATTTGAAATACAATCATTTTCACTCGAACAAAATGATATGTTAAACGATTTATTCTGAGTTAATTGCATATTCAAAAAAAAATATTTCTACTTTTGCATAAGGATGATGGCACGCCAAATAGGTTTGAAAGACGTCTTCATCAGGTCTGGGTTAGGCTCACAAGGGGTAGGCAATCGAACAGATAGGGTGAGTTCGGCGGTCAACGGGACCGTCATTGCACTCTGCCCCTGCCTCGGGGTGTTCGCCGGGCCTAGGCCCGGTCGCCGCTTGCGGCCCTCCCAGGTGCGGCAGCGGAAGAACGGTCTCGGGGATCATTTGACCAGGTGCCGTCTCCCCGCCCGGCCACTGTTCGGGTTACTGTTCGATCGCGGGGGTCGCGGGGGGAGGTGAAGAATGGGGACATTCCGCAGCAAATTGCTATCCCGATTCAGTATGTGTAAAATGTGCTGACAAACACCTAACAAGAGAGTGCATAAAACCACAAACAGAGCTGGCAAAGTGTGCTAACTGCAGAGAAGATCACCCAGCAAATTTGCTGTGCATATAAAAGCAGACTAGAATGGATTGAGAACCGCAAATCAACCCAGCAGATCAAGACTCCTTACAGGACCAAGACAGAAAACCTGAACTTGAACATTGGATCTAAACAACAGTTTCCGGAACTGAAACCAACAAAACCTGTCGAAAGCTGGAACATGACCAGAGGACATGTGGAAAATGTATGGACTGAGAGGATGAGCACAGTACAACAACCTAACAATGCAAGGAGGGAAGACGCAACTGGAGAAATTACAAAACTAATCAACTTGACAGAAGAGATTAAGAAGTTAAGTAAAAGCATAGATCTAACAGGTATGCTATGCGCTGTAAAGGAACTTAATGTAAAATTAGTTAATTGCCATTAAAAAATAGAGAAGTTTGAAGCGTTTGTCCAATTTTGTCAAGAGATAGAATGAATAAGACACTTAGAATATGCACATGGAATGCCAATGGCGTTAGGAATAAACTAGGAGAATTGATAATACAATATCCTGAAAGTTTCAGAAAGATCTATCAAATACTTTCTTTAAAAAAAATTCCCGAAAAATGCCTCGATTTTCATTTAGTTACACCAGGCTCCCCCCTTAAACTAAGAAATTATACAACGCTCAAAAAGTATAGACATAATGCAGCAGGGGGGGGGGTGTACCAACAAATAATATGACACCAACAACCATAGATATAGCTATTAATAAGAATGTACATGACATCTCGCAATTAGAAGTTAAGAATGACTTAAACTCAGATCATAGGCCAGTGCTTCTTCAAATGGGTGATAATACAATGGAAATATCTGAAAAAAGAGTACCCTGATAGCCAGATCTGGGCAGCAGAATCTGACGTCAGAACTGCAGCAGTCTGTGTCCGCATTTGGCTGCGTTCTGATGTGCAGAGCCTGAGGTGCAGTGCCTGATGTCAGATGGACAGCAGATCGACAGCAGATTTCGCCGTCTGCTAGGCACAGCAACAGCGCCATCTGTAGGCAATTGCTAGGTAATTCTGGATCTCAGATGGCGCTGTTGCTGTGCCTAGCAGACGGCGAAATCTGCTGTCGATCTGCTGTCGATCTGCTGTCCATCTGACATCAGGCACTGCACCTCAGGCTCTGCATATCAGAACGCAGCCAAATGCGGACACAGACTGCTGCAGTTCTGACGTCAGATTCTGCTGCCCAGATCTGGCTATCAGGGTATACAATTATAAAGACATAGATTGGAAAGTTTTTCGGGAAGAGTTGGATAGAGCTATTGAAATCAACAGCAGGATGTCTATAAAACCAGAGCTGGAAGCTGCAGTTGAAAACCTGACATCTGGAATTAACTCGACTACGGACAAAATATTTAAAAAAGAAAAAATTAGGGTAATCAAAGACAGTCTTCCAGATGATATAGTTCAACTAATTAAAGAAAGAAATAGAATCCGTAGAATTTGGGCAGAGAACAAGACTACTACACCTTAAATTAGAATTCACAAAACAAACGCGTACAATTAGGAACAGAATAACCGAATGCAGGAATAAAAAATGGGAAAACAGGTTAAATAGTTTAAATCCAAAGGATAATTCTTTGTGGAGAATGACCAAAGCGTTAAAAAAGAGATATCGACCAATTCCTACATTATCTGATAACTCCTCCTCAGCAATAACAGATAAGCACAAAGCTGAAATGATAGCAACACAATTTGAAAGGCACACACAATAGACTTACATAACACTTATGAGCAACAACAAATTATAGAAGTAGTGCAGAATTACCTTTGGGAAAACGAGTCTGAGAGAGAAGAGTGGAAAAATCATATTACCTCTCCCAAAGAACTAGCAACCATAATCAAATATTTGCCACCATTAAAAGCACCAGGAAAATATAATATACAAAATATAATTCTTAAAAATTTTAGTAAGAAAGCAATAGTGCAATTTGCATACATTATAAACGCCACATTAACCAGATCCCTTTGGTCGGGACATTTATTTAGACAATGTTCGTTCCCATCCGCATCTCCAAGAGGGGTGCGGAACCATAAATTGTAATAGACCATGAGAAGGCCTTGACTCACGCTCTCGTCCTCGGAGCGCCGAGTCTGACACATCCTAGACCGTGAAGATTGGGCCCTTGAAGGAAACCATGATTTCGACCGTTCAACGGTTCCCACGAGCTAGTGGGCCGCCCGTGACGTCAGGGACCGAGGGTTTTTTCCCAGGCAGTGCCGAGTCGACGTCAGCAACCGGGGGAGGCCAATGCCCACGCATCCCACCCCAGGAAGGCACGCTAAGAGTAATGGAAGGGTGTCACCAAGCCACGAAACACTGATTAGGCAAGGCCCATTTTTTCCCGACCAAGGAGGGCTGAGTGACTTGGAGGAAACTGGGCGACGGGCAAATCGTCAGAACTAGGAAAACCTCGAACATAGACAGACTCTTTTCGTGCGAATGAGGATATTCGGATCGAATCACGTTATTAACCTTGTTTTAAGTTAAGTTGTGAAAATAAACATTTGGAAAATAATCAAGCGTTGTCCCTAGTAAGGGTGGTCCTTCGTAGTCGGCAACTCAGTTGCGAAGTGAACAAACCCTGAACGAGTTTATCTCATCCTTGGGGATTTAACAATAGGTGTATTAATTATTCAGCGGCATTACTGCGATGTCCTATTCGAAGTTTCCGGTGATCCCCCATCGCGCGATGGATGCCGCGGGGTTTTAGTGGGTAAAAATCCTACACTACCCTGGCGCCCTCGGGGGATTCCCCTCTGGAGGTGTCAGGGTGTCTTTCGAAGATTTTCCCACGTTAACAAAAAAAACTTTAATTATATTTATACATTTAAAAGAATTAATAACGAACGTTACTATCGTTACCTTTTTTCTCACTGTTCATACAGTGTGGAAAAAATAAAGTATGAAAAAATATATAGTCAAAGGCGGAATCGAACTCACGACCGCAACAACACCACGCCAACAGTCATACCGAACGCTTCACGGCATATCTTTAAGTAGAGATTATGGCTTTTGTGTTTTACATGAGCACTATGAAATATTTAATAATTTACATGTAAATATCTCTATTATTAAGGCCCGTTGGCAGAAACGCTCGGACACGTATTTACTTATTTTCGACATAGATCCATCGTGCGAAGGCTCATCAAAATCGATGTCTATCACTTGGTGTCCTCCCCTTGTCAATGCAGCTCTTTAAAAGACGTCCTTAAAGCGTCTTCAAAATCCTTACAATTTCTCTATGTTATAAGGACATATTCTATTACACATATTATACTTTTTTTTATCATTAAATTACGGGTGTTTATTAGGGTAGACATTATTTTTCGACCATCAAATTTTTTACACGCAGCCCCTTAAGATTTTTCCATTTTTTGGAATAGAAGTAACTGCGTGCTAAACGTAGAGAGTTGTTTCTGAAAATTTAAATGAAATATTTTATATTTTCAAGACTACGTAACCCGTAGCAGCACTGAAATGTGACATACAACGTTCAACACTGAATAGACGTTGAAAGACCCTTGGCCTTGAAAATCCAGTCACAGCTGCCCAGAGATGTTACCATCATTAATGGGTAAAAAAACAAGTTGATCGATTACCTATGTATGATAATAACTTTCGCGTTATAAGTCGCGTCGCATTACGCAATACGCGAGGCGTATTTAAAATTAATCAGGCTAATGGGCCAAAGCATTTCGCCAGGGTCGCGGTTTATTACTGTATTGTCACGCGAGTCGGTTGTAGAGAACGATTTCCTACAGTTTTGGGTAGGGGAGAGCGGGGGCAAACGTAACGGCGTTTTACCATAAAAGTTTCCAAAACGTTTACTTTACATAACTATGTGCGTGTTTAGTGTGTCTTTTGCTTCACGGAGTTACGCTGAGCAATACGACGATTCGTATACCGTGGGCAAGCTGATTTCGTTATTTCGATCATTCAGGTAAGTGTCTCCTCTGTTGTTTTTTTTTTTGTTGATAATATTCATAGTAAAGCTGTAGACATTGATCCAATTATTTGTTAGAGCGTTCTTAGATAATGTCTTCATAAGTTTGATTTCAATAAGTTATTTGATTTCAATAAGTCTTGTATAGTTTGTACGTTATAACAGTTCTACACCCCCTGGCAATAAGTTTGGAACCAAACGCAAAAATACGAAATTAACGAGAAACACCAATATTTTTTATGTATAATATGCAACGGTATATACAGGGTGTCCCACTAAGGAGTGGACAGCGCGATATCTCTTAAAGTATTGTCGATAAAAATATAAAAAAAATAGGGAATTGCATGGTTCGAGGGGGCCCATTTATTAGCGCGAACGAATTTTGTTTTCGATTATTATTTTAAAAGATACGATGGTCAAGTTCGGTTTTTCAAATGGAACTATTTTTTTTGAAGACCTGAGTTGATAGTGCGTTCCAAGACAAATTCAATAAGCTTTAATGTATACGCTTTATTTCCACTGGTTTTTAAGATATTGCGCTTGCAAATTTACTGATTTTCACTGCAAGAAACCCCTCTGGAATGGGAAAAACCGGGGGCGGTCTTACTGGCGCCACGGGTGGCACTGCCTGTTGAAATGGATACTTACCTGCCAAAGGTCTACGCCAGAAATGGCAGGCCCAAAGGCTGGACAATTCTTTTCCGTCAGAAATGCTACTTAGGTAGGTACATCTGCGGTATCGAGAAGCGCATCGTTACTTTTATTTCGCACTTGCTTCTACGCTCGGATGGCCGGTTCTTTTGTGAGGGATGCAAATCCGATTGGTTCTGATACAATCTGCTCCCTATGGTTGAAATTTAGTCTAGCAACTTTCACTCCTCCTAACTTAACCAATCCAACTTGCATCCCTCCCAAAAGAACCGGCTATCCGAGCGTACAAGCAAGTGCGAAATAAAAGTAACGATGCGCTTCTCGATACCGCAGATGTACCTACCTAAGTAGCATTTCTGACGGAAAAGAATTGTCTAGCCTTTGGGCCTGCCATTTCTGGCCTAGACCTTTGGCAGGTAAGTATCCATTTCAACAGGCAGTGCCACCCGTGGCGCTAGTAAGACCGCCCCCGGTTTTTGCCATTCCAGAGGGGTTTCTTGCAGTGAAAATCAGTAAATTTGCAAGCGCAATATCTTAAAAACCAGTGGAAATAAAGTGTATACATTAAAGCTTATTGAATTTGTCTTGGAACGCACTATCAACTCAGGTCTTCAAAAAAAATAGTTCCATTTGAAAAACCGAACTTGACCATCGTATTTTTTAAAATAATAATCGAAAACAAAATTCGTTCGCGCTAATAAATGGGCCCCCTCGAACCATGCAATTCCCTATTTTTTTTATATTTTTATCGACAATACTTTAAGAGATATCGCGCTGTCCACTCCTTAGTGGGACACCCTGTATATGAAACGCGTGGTAATGTTAAATTGGTTTATTTTAAAGTAAAAGCACCAAAAATAATTAAGAATTTTGTTTATTATATAATACAAAGTATGGAAGAAACAAAATGTGTCTGGGAAATAAGTATGGAACGGACCGATGTTCTGGAAAAAAGTATGTAACATTATGAACTTGCAAGGAAATTAACAATAATTGATTTAATATTTATATTACCTAGTATTTTGTGACGTTCCCACGTGCACGTATCACAGCTTGTATACGTTTTGGCATCGATGTAATGAAGTTTTCACACTGCGATGGCAAAATTTGTTTCCATAACAGCTTAATGGCTTCCAAAAGTTCATTTTTATTTTTTGTTTTATTTTGTCGCGTATAAATTGTTTCCAAAGTGCCAACAAATTTTCGATTGGACTTAAATCTGAGGAGGTATTGCTGTGAAGAGGGCTCTTCAAGAGAGCAGCCGTTTGTGAGGGATGCAAATCCGATTGGTTCTGATACAATCTGCTCCCTATGGTTGAAATTTAGTCTAGCAACTTTCACTCCTCCTAACCTAACCAATCCAACTTACATCCCTCCCAAAAGAACCGGCCATTCGAGCGTAGATGCAAGTGCGAAATAAAAGTAACGATGCGCTTCTCGATACCGCAGATGTACCTACCTAAGTAGCATTTCTGACGGAAAAGAATTGTCCAGCCTTTGGGCCTGCCATTTCTGGCGTAGACCTTTGGCAGGTAAGTATCCATTTCAACAGGCAGTGCCACCCGTGGCGCCAGTAAGACCGACCCCGGTCCTTGCTATTCCAGAGGGTTTTCTTCCAGTGAAAATCAGTAATTTTGCAAGCGCAATATCTTAAAAACCAGTGGAAATAAAGTGTATACATTAAAGCTTATTGAATTTGTCTTGGAACGCACTATCAACTCAGGTCTTCAAAAAAAATAGTTCCATTTGAAAAACCGAACTTGACCATCGTATCTTTTAAAATAATAATCGAAAACAAAATTCGTTCGCGCTAATAAATGGGCCCCCTCGAACCATGCAATTCCCTATTTTTTTTATATTTTTATCGACAATACTTTAAGAGATATCGCGCTGTCCACTCCTTAGTGGGACACCCTGTATATGAAGTATGACAGTATGATAACAAAAATAAAAAAATAGGGAACTATTAAAGCGGAATGAATGCTGCGGTATTAAAGCTTTCATAGTGTGAGTACTGACCTTGTCTGTCTGATAGTATGTGTGATGGAATGTTCGGAAATGGTGGCTAGAAGTTATTTCACGGTCATAGTAGATTTCTAATGGAAGTACAGCAATCTTAGGCCAACTATGGTGCACGTCTCCAAATCTATGTTTTTTTGTAGATATATTCCAATTTTCATCACGGTGGGGCACCTCAAACCGTTAAGAGAAACAAAAAATACTTTTAGGAGTACTTAATAATCCCGCTCCCCATATTTTCCCAGGTATTCCAAACCATTTATCGAAAATTAATATTTTCACACCAGCCTAGTCTATAGGAGGCGTATATTACATTCGTCGTTGGAGTGAATATTCAATGAAATGCATTTGACCACTCCAAACTGGGAGGAGAGTTTCTATCTCTTCAGTATGGACAATTGTCGATAAAAAAAGTTCATAAAATTCATAAGTCAATATCATTCATTTGAACAGTGTTGTATGAATTGTATACCAACTAACCTTTTGGCATTCTTTTTTGTTTAGGAAACATAATTCAACATGTTAGACTATTTCCAAATTTTATGCGGTACCGCACTGCTACTTTTAACAGTTTACTACTATTATACATCAACATTCCATTTTTGGAAAAACCGAGGCATACCTGCGCCTCAACCGTCCATCTTCTTCGGCAATGTGAAAAACGTAATTTTTATGAAATTATCGATGGGCGAATACTTGAAAGAACTATACGATGAATATAAGCATGAGCCAGTGGTTGGATTATATTTGAGAACAACGCCCATTCTTATTGTCAATGATCTAGATTTGATTAAAGACATTCTGATCCGAGACTTTCCTCTATTTGCAAATCGGGCTGCTGATCCGTTCCCAAAGGTACTTGTGAATGAACAACGTTAATTAATACTTTAGGTTGTACCTAACAATTTTCCGGTCATTATTTACTTTAGGTTTTCATCACTGATTTCGAAGACCCTGAAATATGTTGTCGGGGGTACGATTCTGAATAACGTGGTTTTATATTATACATATTACCGCCGCTAGGTTTTAGCTTTAAGCCCGTTTCTACCATACGTTATACGACTGGCGATTATCCCCACCATTTCTTGGAATCCTTCAGACGGGAGTGAGAGAACCCGAGAACGAGTAACAGGCTCTTTCCTCAGTGAAGGGGGCCGTCAACGTTTGAGAGAGTTAACATGATAAAATATGTTTCAAAAGTGGGTCGTTACGTGGAGTTGAATCAAACGTATTTCGACTCGCGTTTCGAAACTATGTTTCTAAAACACAATTCTTGCCTAAAATTTCTGAAAAGTTAGCGGACGCCCTCGCCGGGGGAGGGGGGGGGGCTAAACCAATCTGTCTTTCCTAACTACTGATCATAATTCCGATGGAATATCTCAAAAACTTCAGCAGCTTCATCATTTGTTTTGTTTGCGATCGTAGCGATGCATTTATAGAAACAGTAGATAAGCGGTGCTCCCATGCTGACATCGCCACGTAGGTATACGTAGATTCATTGCAATATTAGCAGCGGTAATTCGCAAATATCTCGGAAACTAAGGCCGAACGCCGGTTATACAGGGTCATCATTTAATCTGGCAACCTGCGCCCGGGCGAACAGGTAAAATGGCAACAGCGCCTCACGGACACATTCCACTACAACCATGCACCGGCCCGGCATTCGGAGAGCTGCCAGCGACTGTTGGACAGCAGTGATACCCGAGCTTCGAAAATATTGGGATGGTTCCTTCCAAATTCACGTCGTAAAAAACTATTCGGAATTTCCCGTCCGGGGTTGAAGAATTTGGGGCCTTTTTGGTATAACTTTTGAACTATAAAAGATATCGGAATGGAATTTGCTTAAAAAAATGAGGAAAAATTATTCCCTCTTAATGATGGATAATTTAACATATTTTACGTATACTCAATTTTTCTGTTTTCAATTTTTTAACCATAATTATTGTAAAAAGCTTTTGCAAACAGTTTATTTGATACTGTATTTAATGCTCTTTTTAAAATTCCTGGAGTTGATAAACAATAGGCTAGTTGTTTCTGTATCATTACTGTCACAAATTAAGAAATTAAATTTTTATTCAATTATGTATTACATCAGTGCATGCATAGTTCGGACGTAAGGGGTAACTAGTGGGATGTGTCTTCGATTGTATCCGTGTTTGAATATTTTTCTAGAATTTTTGTGTCTGATTGTTTTAACCTTTTAGTTTCGCAACGTCACGTCTATACCGGCTTTTCGTTAATGTCATTTTTTGGAACGATACGGCATTATAGTGGCTTTTACACGCAGGTGGCGAAAAATCTCACCATACAGGGGTATAGCGCCGCGATCAACCTTGCCGTAGCTAAAATTTTTAAAATTGAGACAGGATGGAGACCAGTCGACATTGTTTTCAAACTTATTAGAGTAATCTGGGGTGCGAGTGGTCAACCGATCATAAAACCGTAGTGCATGGCTCGCTTACCTAGGCTGGAAAATTCCAGAAACAGTAAATTTTTGTTATGAGCCCGACGAACGGGGCTGGCGACGGGCTCGCAGCGCGTTGTTGACACTATTCCACGCGACCAATGGCGCGGGTGAGAAAACACAAGAGCGAGCGAGAATAAACGAAGGAGCCTCTCGCTGCTTCCCGGGTTCCCCCACTCTCGTCCGAAGGATTCCAAGAAATGGTGGGGATAGCCGCCGGGCTTTAAACGCGTGGTAGAAACTGGCTCGTTACAAGGATTTTCTGTAGCTCCTTGCGCCTCGATTACCTGGGTCGGAAAATTCCCCATAGCTCTTTGCAACGTTAATTTGAAAGAGACCATCCTAAAATTTTCTAAGCTCGGGCATCACTGCTGTCCAGCGGTCGCTGGCAGTTCTCCGAACGCCGGGCTGGTGCATAATTATAGTTGAATGTGTCCGTGAGACGCTGTTGCCATTTTACCTGATCGCCCGAGCGCAGGTTACAAGATTAAATGATGACCCTGTACGTATAGAGGAAAGTTATTCAGAATATTGAGTTTTACAATATATTTAAATTTCATCAAAATCGGCGATAAGAACCTAAACTAAATAATTATCAAAGAAGATTATAAATTCGCATATATGTATCGAGTAATTATGAGATCTCCAATTCGCATGTCCAAACTGAAGAATCGAATGTAGAAAGACCTCATTATTGATCAGTATACGGGGTATTCATCTACTGTTAGGAGACAACTTAAGGAATAAGTCTAAACACCAGAATAAGACGAAGATCAAAAATAACGATATTGCGATCGGGGCTCCGTTTGTTAGTTATAAGCGTTTAAAGATATATTCAAAAGCAGGCAAACCGCGCACAGCGGTGCACGTGGGACAACTCAGGCGAGAGTTCCTGCAGTGGTAGCCAAAGCCATTGTCGCAGACAGTACCTTAGGTCCGTGGCACCGCAACGAAATTTATAACAATCGGTATGGCTACACGATTTTGTGACATTTCATCCAAATTTAAAGGGTATCGGTGAATTACACCAGACCTGTCTACTTACTGAAATCCATTGTTTCCATTATATTCACTGTAATCCATTGTGTTATCGAGACACAATGCGTAAAAATCACACAAAACACAGAATAACACCACCACCAAAAGAGAAAGAGAAATATCAGATCTGTACTAAACGATGTAAAGAAATTTGAAAATGGGCACATTTATTCGCACTGACACGCGCAAAAAAAATGAAAAAAAAAACATCTTTACTCGCACTAAAACTTGCAACGAAACAAAGCAGGTTCACACGCACTCAGATAATGGAAACTAATAACCCTTAATAAATAAATTTAAAGCAAGTTTTGCGATGTAAATTCGCGGGTCCACTGAATGTTTGTCTGCTTCGCGATGTGTCGATGCTCGTTCAGATGACTTAATATCGGCAGAGCTGTGTTGACTATGAGAAGTATCAAAAAGCAATGCGCGTTTATAAAGTGAGCGTGCCTGAACAAGCTCTGCCGCGAGCAGGCACGGCTCAAATTATTTTATAACCCCAGATGTGGTAGAAGGTTCAGAGTGACTTCCTTTTCCCTTTATTGTAGTGTTATGACTCAACTGACACCCGGGAGTAGTCCAGCACAAACGTGTAAGGGATTTCAAAAGCGCAGCGAGAATCGTCACCATACGGCGAACACCAAAAACGGGCCAAAGACGCAGACCCCGATGGTCCCCGCTTCACCCCTGAGTAGAATATAAGAACGATGTAAGGGCGATGGCCACCAGACTCTATACGAGACTCACACGCGACAGTCATTGTAACCCAGAGCGGGACAGAATAAACCTTGTTCAATCCTACAGTGAGTCCTAACTCTTTAACCGGCCAAGAATCCTACTACCCTCGGTTACCAACCGAGTATACCCGTCCCGGCATCCCCACCCGATTCATCGGAGCCTGTCGGATGATAATAATGAAGGACGACCAAGGAGTATCTCAGCGAGAATCTCGAACCCAGGCACCTTCTATATCAGGGTTGACTAACTGTTGGCTCGCGAGCCACCGGAGGCACCTCCGCCTTGCTACCACACTGAACGGCCCCCCCATACCGACCAGACTCTGACGATCGCAGTCGATTCTTCCTTCTTTCCTTCTCTTTTTGACTGCGATCGTCAGAGTCTGGTAGGTATGGAGAGGGGCCGTTCAGCGTGGCAGCAAGGCGGAGGTGCCCGCGGTGGCTCGCGAGCCACCAGTTAGTCAACCCTGTTCTATAACAACAATTTGAAAATACTTGAACCTTCTCTACATCAGTTCAAGGGAATTCTCTTGGGTTGACCGACGACCACGTCAGTATCATTAAAATCTTCGAACGTAGTACATCAACCAAGCAAGCATACAAATAATTGACATTGGCATTCATTCGACTGTTTCCGTTTTGGTGATCCTCATATACATCCTAGCTCCGCCGATTTGAATTTATTTGAACAAGCCACGATACATCGCGTAGTAGATAATGATTAAGAGTTACCAGTTTCAATTGTCTGAGTGTGTATAAATCTGATTTTTTGGCGTGTTTCAGTGCGAGTAAATTTGTGTTATTTTCGCACATTTTAGTGCAAGAGATCTGATTTTCTTTTTGTAGTAGTATGATTCCCTGATTCGTGTGATTTCTACCTGTGTGTGTCCCAATAACACAATTGACTACAGTGGAAATAATGGAAGGAATCGTGATTTTAGCGAGTAGACAGTTCTGGTGTGATTCAACGACACCCTTCAATGTTGGATGAAATGATAAAGAAGAACAGATAAACTTTTTCGCAACTTCTCCGAGGTGGCTTTAAACACAGTGACTTTAAATACCATTGCTCAACCGCTCGCCTATGTTGCCCCGCGCACCGCTGCACGCGCAATGCGCTTTGCCTGCTTTTAGGCATATCTTTCAACGCTTATAACTAAGAAACGAAGTCTCAACCGCAATATCGTTATTTTTTATTTTCGTCTTTGTCTAGTGTTTAGAATCAACCCTTAAATTTATTCCCACGTGTAATCGAACACCCTGTATAGCCGCTTTATGAGTATTGAACAGATAATATCTACTGTTCAATCGCTGTACAAAAAAAGGACAAATTAAAATTATGCAGTAGTCCAAGCGATTAAAGCAGAAGGATTAATTACAAAACTATTCACAGGGTGGACCATTGGCAGACCACCTCTTCCAGATAGAAGCTGATCGATGGCGCCCACTAAGGGCAAGACTGTCGCCAGTGTTCACGTCGGGCAAACTCAAGGAAATGTTTCCCCTTATCGTAGAATGCGCAGAACACTTAGAAAAGTACCTGGATAAAATTGTGGAGAAAAATGAACCCGTCGATTGTCGCGATTTAGCAGCCAAATTCACCACCGACGTAATTGGCAGCTGTGCCTTTGGGATTGACATGAATGCCCTCTCAGACGAGGACAGCGAGTTTCGTCGTATGGGCAGAAAGATCTTCATGCCTTCTGCCCGACAGTTAATTAGAGATACCTGCAGTCAATTTTTTCCATATGTCTACAAAATATTTGGCCACCTGGTGCAACCACCGGATATTAATGAATTCTTCACAAAACTGGTAGTAGATACGATGGATTATAGGGTGAAACATAACGTACTCAGACCGGATTTCGTTAATTTGTTAATGGAAATTAAGAAAAATCCTCATAATTTGGAAAATATTGGTACATAATTCCAAATTTTTATCTTTGTGAAGTGTTTGGAGTCTTCTTCTATTTTTTTTCTATTGCACTTTTTCTAAAAAAAACTTGTACGAACCTCATTAGGTTTATTGATTTTAGTTCAGTTATTTTCGACATTAGTAAAAATTAGATTTTGCTGTCTGATTGATTTTTTATACTGGATTCAACTACGAATACAAGTAGTTTGTCAATTAATGAAGAAACTATAGTTCTTCCTAGTTGTTAACACAGCACATATCTATGCAATACGTATAGGAGTAATGAATTACAATAACTAATGTAACGTAATGATATAGTAAGTACTGGTCTAATTCAGTAGTGAAAAAACGTCTGGTAATGAATTCCAAAAAAAAATAATCCTGCGCTGTGATGTTGAAATTGAGAAATTTGCAAAAACCAAAGTTTATCAGTTCGACTTCTCAGACTCTCATAAATAGAGTGTTTGTGAACAGATAGTAGCACATGATTAATAACATTAATAATTGAAAAACGTAGTCTCCACCGCATGTTTGTTACTCTTGAGTTTCGTCTTAATTTGTGATGTAGAATCGCCCATTTCCTTTTCTAGTATCTGTTACCAAACATCTTCTACATATGTACCTATAAGTATGTATGTATTACTGGCGGAAAATCGATAAACGTTTCAATTGAATGTTATTTTATTTTGCAGAATTAACAGATTCGTTGCTTACTGCTCAAGCTTTTCTCTTTTTCGTGGCTGGTTTTGAAACTTCCTCATCAACGATAGGCCACACGCTTTATGAAATGGCGCAGAACCCTCACATACAGGATAAATTACGGCAGGAAATCAGAGAGACTTGTACGAAAAATGGCGGAGTTTTGATGTATGAACAACTGAAAGAAATGAAATACTTAGATAAGGTGTTTCGAGGTGCGTCATTTTGAACCTATGTTGGGCTGAAACAGAATTTTATTCCCTACTATGATATTTATTATTTTACTGACATAAGTGGAGAGAAATGATTCTTCGTCTAAGCAAAAATACAAACTATTACTTTTTGAAAATGGGACCTGAATTCGTTCAGAAACGCTACGCATTTGGTGGAAATCAAATCTGCTGACGTTTACGGTCATTTTGAATCAAGTGGAAAAGTATCAAAATACCGCGGCGAAAATAGTTGCTCATTGTCAGTGATTTTGCACAGACAGTAAATTTTACTGCAACAATAAAATTCTTTATTCGACAAGATAAGAATCCAGTTTATCTAACTGCGAAAATACCAAAAATTATTTGGCAAATTCTAATTCATTTAATAACTGCAAAATAAATGTAACTTTTAAACTTGACTTCATTCCACCATTCTAAAGTCTGATTTACGCCTCTCATATAAAAAAACGTAATTTGAGCAGAAAGGTATTTAACAACCTTTCCAGTTTTATTAAAGGCTTAAACAAGCGGTGTCTTGGTTTCTTTTTCTTATACAAAACAATTAACGAACCACGTTTTCCCATTCTTGAAAAAAGTTGTTTCAGTAACCATTGCACCATAAAACATTCTACGCTGTAATAATGAAGTTAGAGTTGACGCAATTTTTTATATTAATAAAATATTTTTTTTATACAGAGACACTAAGAAAATATCCATTACTTCCAATGATAATGAGACAGGCAGCCGTGGATTACACTTTTAAGGGCACCAAAATCTCAATAACAAAAGATACGAAAGTATGGATACCAGCGTACCCGATTCATCAGAACCCTGATTTTTATCCAAATCCTGAAATCTTTGATCCCGAAAGGTTCGACGATGATGTTGTTTCAGCTAGACACCCTATGAGTTATCTACCTTTCGGTGATGGGCCAAGAAATTGTGTTGGTATGTTGAAATGAAAATTTAACAGATTATGATATTATAGTTTATTTTTTTGTTATCATAATTGTTCATTAATCATATTACAAAGTTCTGGAGCCATCTGGACTTGTAACAATAACCGTTTCTTATAGGTTTTCGATCGCTGAAAACGAATCCGCAAATCGTTTGTCGCCATCATCTTAAGTTTTTGAGAAATTCGGTTTTGAAAAAAAAATGCAAATTTTCAACATCGTTTGTGTCGAAAAAGTAATAGTTATTCGGTTGCTTTTCCGTCAAATTATTCTATGAAATTATTCAAAGAAAAATGTCTGCTGCATCGCGTGGAGTATTTAGATTTTTTCCTGGACCCATAGTTTTGCTAATAAATTGAAAGATATCTGCAAAAATGGGTGAGTAGTAAGACAAGGGGGATTCTAATTCAAATTTGAGTTTCAAGGTCATGATCATGACCTTGAAACTCAAATTTGAAAATTTGTTTTTTTGTCGGCGGGCTGGCGGCGGATGACGTCATAGAGATGACGGAGTGGTGGGGGGTATCATCGAGGAAGAGGAGGAGGAACCGCGGGTTGACGGTGCGGGGGTATCATCGAGGAGGAGGAGGAGGAGGAACCGCGGGGTGACGGTGCGCTACTCTGGAGCGTGGTACAGACTGTCGGTAAGGAAGGTGCTACTCTGGAGCGTGGTACAACAGACTGTCGGTAAGGAAGGAAATATTAATTTTATGATATTAATATAAATGAAAAAACTTCTCGGGGCGACGGGGCTCGAACCCAAGACCTCCGCGGTACGAGTCAGCCGCCTAACCAACTCCCCCAAACGCCGTCTCTGACATTAGTCTTTTCCGAATGGTACATATAGCGAAACCAACGGAGCGTCACATATGTGGCACACACACACACACACACACACACAACGTCGGCGTATAATAATTTATTTTTATGAGAAATTTTATCAGAAATTGTTTCGGACGATGTCGGGAAAGATCGGCGTTTCTCGACACCGCGTCTTCGAGGGAAAGAGACGGAGCATTACTTTAAAGTCAAAATTCTAGGAGGGAAAGAGACACCACTACATAGGGGATAGAATCGCATGCATTCTAAAGCTAACAGTATTTCAAAGTGTTCCGATTTAACGTCGCTGCGTATCGCGCGATCTCGCGTAATTCGACTCCTCTGGAGCAGCCGTGCAGGGTGATGTCACTTGGCGGCGCGAAGAATGAAATGTAACACAGAAACGCGGAATCTTAAAATTAGATGGCGGGGAGGATGATGGGTGCATGCAATGGAGAAATAATATAGGTTTAAGATATATATTGTTACAAATCATAAAAGAATATAATTTAACATTTTTTACTACGAGCATCATGCACAATATGATTGATTGCACATGCTAACAATTCACAATCAATCAATGAATGCTGTTCGAAGTGTTCGCTTTCAGAAATTAATTTTACATAATCTGTTGGCGCGGTAGCGCTACGTAGAACGTCTACGAAAGTGGCATATTTACTGCTTACAGAGTACATATTTTCAGTTAGCCACGTATACATATGTTCAATGCAATGATTGTACGCGAATAATTTACACATCGTGGCTTCAGTCATATATATGACAACGCGATTATCGGTGATTTTAATAAGTTGATCATCATGCATACGCGTGAACTCTAGTCGTAAATGATCAATTATAATGTGAGTTTGGGGCGATGTTGCGTTGCTGCGTAATCGTTGGAGTATGTCCACCTCGTTTTGTAGCAGGAGCTTCCACGTAGACATTGAAAAGCTTAACTCGCTGCCTTTATTGTCGGCTATGGCGATCTCAACGTGACACAAATCCATACCAATGCGAATTCCTATAGTTAGACGTTTATAAGCTGTTGCAGTCAGTGGATAATCACGCCCCTTTTTTCCCAACGCAGAGAAATAATAATTATTGAAACGGCGAATCTTAAAAATTAGGCCGTGGGAGGAGGAACACAGGTAAATAAAATTGAGAAATAATATATGTTTAAGAAATATATATATTGTTACAAATAATAATATGAAAGAATAACATGAAGGAATAATATAGAATATAAAAAATATAATTAAAATTTATTTGGCTTAATTATCCCACTCGATCACATCATCAGCAAATAGATTAGTTAATGGTAAATCCATAGGAACTTGCACAGGGTCAGTTTGAACTGCAACAACACTAGCCCGAAGCCCCGATACTTTATTCCTATACGTATCAAAATCAATATTTTCCGCTTTGACGTTTCGCCAAACCACACTCTTTGGATGATACTCATGATTATTCCGAGATATAGTTATTTGTACATTATCATCATCATCGAAATCGCGTAAAAACGTTTGTTGTTCATATCGATGCATCCAATATTCCTCATCATCCTCGAAGTAGTCGTGTATTGGATTATCGCATTTTTTAAAAACTTTTAAAAAAATGTCGCCATCCTGATTAGCTTCCGCCTCATAAAGTTCTGCACATCGAATTTCTTCGGTTTGAACCGCAACATTTCGACAGGCCACATACATTTTCGGGCTGGATGAATGGATAACTGCCGCAGCAGCGGTGATCGTAGCGGTAGCCGGACGTTTCAAATTCATGGGCAATGACATAATCTGAAACCGAGTTTTCTTATAATTCTCAAAGTTACTAACACAACGATTCACTAAAATATGATAATGGAAACTTACGGTATTAATCGATTGCATTTCCATGCGTTGAACGATTGATAATATCCTTCAAAAGCAATCTTCTTCAAAGCAATTTCACGTAACACAAAAAAATGCAAAAAGTGTTTCAAAGAACTGTCAAAGAGACTGCACGTTGACCACGATTTGAAGACAACTGGTCTCGCTGCATCTCCAAGCTGCCACATGTGGGCCCATGCCTAAAGTTGCATAGCTTTGCAAAGTAGGATGCCTTTGTTCTTCGCCATCTTCATCACAGACCACCTGCATTTTCGCTGACCATCCTCACCTTCTATACATATTCGAATTATTCACTGACCATCCTCAGAGCGCACTTATCATATCCTTCGAATTCTTCTCCCTTCTTCTTTGGACACATCATTCGATTAGGTCACACCACTTTTGATCGCGTATCGAACGTGTATTGGACGTCTATTGAACCACTTTCAACGTCATTCGTACCACTCTAAACGTGTATCAAACGTGTATTGGACCACTTTCAACGTCTATCGTACCACTCTGAACATGTATCGAACGGCTTTGAATGGATATCCAACGGGTTTTGAACGGTTTTGAACGGCTTTCAACGTGAATCGAACGGGTACTGAACGGCTTTCAACATGTGCCGAACGGGTATCAAACGGGTCCTGAACGGATATTGAACGGTTTTGAACGGCTTTCAACGTGTACCAAACGGGTATCGAACGGGTATTGAACTGGTATCGAACGGGTTTTGAACGGCTTTCAACGTGAATCGAACGGGTACTGAACGGTTTTCGACGTGAATCGAACGGACGTCTATCAAACGTGTATTGGACCACTTTCAACGTCTATCGTACCACTTTCAACGCCTAACGTACCACTCTGAATGTCTATCAAACGTCTATTGTACCACTTTCAACATCTATCGTACCACTTTCAACGCCTAACGTACCACTCTGAACGTGTATCGAACGTCTATCGTACCACTTTCAACGCCTAACGTACCACTCTGAACGTCTATCAAACGTCTATCGTACCGCTTTCAACGCCTAACGTACCACTCTGAACATCTATCAAACGTCTATCATACGTGTATGGTTACCGCTTTGATCATGAATCGTACTACTTCTACATAATAATTACAACTATTTTCTTAATCTAGCGTGCATGCAGGAGGTTGGTGGTTGAGGAGGGTGAAGCAAAACAGTTATGCATTAAAAATTTATTATATTTTATTTGTGTATTTCCCTCTGGCGTTTAGATCACCAGTTGAATATTTTTAAATACATTTTGCATGGCACAGTGCTTTGCGTGTCAGCCTCATCGCAGAGTATTAACTACATTTAGCTTATTTAGGGATTTGATATCCTCGTAGTCAATGTCCAGCGTCTCGATGATCACGTCCACTCTCGTATTTTCATCGAGGAAATCCACGAGCCACTCGCAGCAATTCCTATTTCAATTGCTCTGCAAATTATGCCATACTATACTATTCTTTGTTATATTATATTAAACTACTTTGATTTATATTTTATTTATTTACATTCTACTTAACCTTAAGAAGGTGACAGGTTCTCAAAACAGTTGACAAACATCATTTGCAATTTAAATTTACGGAACTTAAGAATTCTAATGAAAATAATAAAAATCGTTTTTTTCTATTTCTTGGAATATCATCAAATATTTTACATTAGTTTCCACTTTGCTTACATCTTAAAATTTCAGTACTTGTCGTATGGCAAGGAAAGTATTCCTTTTATATAAAATGCAGTTAAAAATACGGTGTATTATTTACATAACAAGTTTCTTGTTTATAAATTATACTTTACACGTCGTCGCAACATTTAAAAGCAACGGAGATTTACTTTCTGAACTTATTTGTAAAGTGCTCCCTGCATTTTATCACAGACATGATTGTGAAATTAATTCATCGTGCACGCGTTGTCGTAGAGTTTACGGCGTAGACACAAAATAATACCAATAATCATAATGTATTTAAGTCTCTTTGAATTTCTACGAACGTTTTACCTTTCGTCTCTGGCGTAATGCGAAACAGAATTAGTGTGCAAGCTGCAACGACTACAGAGTACGCTAAAAATGGTAGTGAGTGACCATAGTTCAAATTTATAGCTACCCATATGTAAAGTTTGGTCGCTATAGTACCTAACACCCCACCAATTACACCTACGAGACACGTGCCCATCGCTTTGACCTCGGTAGCAGAGATTTCTGACATTAGGATGATCTGTAAAGAGACCAATCCGCAATTGAAAGTGAAAATCAATATTATGGAAGCTAGAAGTAGTGCCCAAGTGTACATCTGTACGTTCAAATTCAAGTATTCCTCCGCGTAAAAGAAAACACCAATCATGAGATCACAAATAGCTGCTGTAATACCCGACGCGAGAATAAATGGCTTACGGCCAAGTTTGTCGACCAAAAATGTAGTTAGAAAGGAGGAGACCACTTGCGTTACACCGATAACAATATTCATCGAATAGTCAGACATCAAATTGCTGGTTGATTTGAAGATGAGCTGACCGTATATGAGAATTGTAAAGAAACCACCGAAATTGTGCGTCACGGTAAACAGCAGTATAATAATAAGGGCACGTAAATTTCCACGCGATGCAAACATGTCCTTCAGAGTTCCACTCTTTACCACGTCTTTCTCTGTTTTCGATAGGGAGTCAACCATCGTTTGCAATTCTTCAGAAACGTCGGCTTTCCCTCTTAGTTTTTCCAAAACGTCTTCCGCTTCGTCCACTCTATTTCTCATTATCAGGAAGTACGGTGACTCGGGCATAAAACAACAGGCGATTGCGAAAGCAATGTTGACGACCAAGAAAATTCCAGCCATCAGAGATAACGAGAGATGCGGGGCAACTATGAACGTCACAAGAATGCCGGTATTGTATATAATGCCTACCAAAGATGATGCAGCACCACGTGTCGCTGGTGACGATATCTCGCCTATGTACATTGGGAGAAAGCAAATAAATATTCCTAATGCTAGCCCTGCCAGAAGTCTTGCCGCGTACAATTCCTATAAAAAAAACAAGCGTATGAATTAGCGATTGTAGCTGATAAGGAAATTTGGATAAATGAAAGTAATTTATCGAATTGAAATTTAGTTAAAAATTTATATGGTAACTGTAAAAGTAAACTACTATTTGTAAAATACAATTTTTAGTCTATGGTAAACAAAACATATGGGTCATTCCACGCCAAATTGACCACTTTTTTCCCTTGATATCTGGAAATTTGTTTTAAACGGAATATGATGTAGTCCTCGTTAAGTTATGGGGGATTTAAGTCATTGTTTTGCCGATTTCGAATTTGTTTAAAAATTACAAGGTTTTGAATTTTTCGATTTTTGATTTTGACGATGACATGACTGTTTTCAGCACAAATCTGATGAAGATTACTGTTTTCAACATGCAACAGTTTCGACCGCTTTCTTACTTGCTACCCTTAACGCCGTCATTCGAAATGATCATATTATCCTCTCCTGTTGAAAGGAGCCCACAACTGACTACGACGTTGAATATGAGCGGTAACACCTAAATGATGCAGTACCACGCCATGTAGCCTTATTTTATAGAGAACACTTCAGCGAATATGGTAGTATTTTAGGGGTATTTTAAAAATCGTGTCTACGAGCCGAAATTTGCAAAATAAAACTTTGTTTATAATTCTCATTATTGTGAAAATGATTTTTCAACCTGAAAAAAATTATTCAAGAAGGTCGATTCTTCTCGATTAAAATAAAAAGGAATCGAGTAAATACGATAAATAGTTCCCCAGATAAAAAATCATCTGTAGGGTGACCTGTCCAGTGAATGAACGTTGTTCATGTAATACGAAAAATTAACGCCTATTTTTCTTTTTATTTTCTTTTTACTCATAACTTATACGGCGTTAATTCCGTTTATTCAATATTTGTCCTCACTGCCGTTCATTCATTGGCAAAAGTGTACATTTCTTACGTTACCATTGAATGAACAGCTTACCCGGTCTTTTTTTCTTTTGACACTTTCGCCGCGAGTGTGGAGATTAGGTTAACCCACCCTAAAAACCAAATTTCAACTACAGTAAATCCTCGTTACCAGCCCTACGAACGGGGCTGGCGGCGGGCTGCTAACGCGTTGTGGACACTATTCCGCGCGACCAATGGCGCGATTGAGAAAACCCAATGAGCGAGCGAGAGGAAACGAAAGAGTCGACGGCAATTTCGTATCGACTCTTTGTCTAATCCTTTGCCAGACTTTTAATGAAAGTTATAACTATCAAATATTGTCTGACTTTAAGTAATAAAACAGCTCGCTTATAACAATAACATTCAGAGGATTAAATAACGACTTTTGAATACTAATTTTAAAAGACATGCAGCTTAAGTGTTAATTCCCTGGGCAGGTCACCCTACAACTCATTTTCATGAAAATGGACAAAAATCGTGAAATCAAATTAAACCACCCATAATTTCCCAAGGACTACATCATATTCCATTTGGAACAAAGTCTCAGCCATCGACGGAAAAAAAATGATCGATTAGGGGTGGAATGACCCATACAGAATAAAATGACTACAGAGACACTCCAAACCAAATTAATCTCATGAATTTTGATGAAATTTAAACATGATATTAGTGCGCGTTAAAAAGGAGTATACATTTGTTTTACAATATTACACCCAAGTTATGCAATGTGTGCCTATTCGTGCGAAAACATTCTGTATAAATATATTTGTATCTCGAGCCCCATTCATTTTAACACTTAGAATTAGGTAGGTTGTTGACAAGAATGAACAATTGCTGTGCCCTGACCAAAGGGTACTATGTAAACGGCTATGAAATCTGTCTATTTCATTAGTAGACTATTTCATTAAGATACTCAACCGCCCGTAATAACGGCTCATATACAGTAGCGGACAAAACAGTTACCACTTTTCCGATCCACTCTACTTCTATTACTTATTAACATCAACCCAAAACTGCAGCATGTGCCCTATGTAGGTATATATTCTGGTAGAGAATTGAAAGCTGTATAAAACCCAGCTAACGGGGAATTTATTTAATTAACAAACAAAACAATACATAACATTAAACAAGACTATACACGTTTAAAGCCCCCACAAAATATTAGCGTCGAATCGAGGGATCGTAACACGAAGGCCTACATCCCCATTGGTTGTAAGAATATAAGACTGAATTATTCCGTAGATGTAAACTTATATACAAAAAATGACGCGTAAGCTCAGACGGTGCTCCTCGAGAAACTTTCTGGTCCTCCGAGGGAGCGCGGGGGAGCGCGGCGGAGAGAAACGTTGGCGCGGGGCCTGCGGGTCGGCCCGGACTGATCCCCTCCACGATTACGGCTTCCCCCACTCCGCGGCTCGTGCGCGCGCACCCGATCTTCCTCTCCCCGCAGGCCCCGCGCCCACGTTTCTCTCCGCCGCGCTCCCCCGCGCTCCCTCGGAGGACCAGAAAATTTCTCGAGGAGCACCGTCTGAGCTTACGCGTCATTTTTTGTATATAAGTTTACATCTACGGAATAATTCAGTCTTATATTCTTACAACCAATGGGGATGTAGGCCTTCGTGTTACGATCCCTCGATTCGACGCTAATATTTTGTGGGGGCTTTAAACGTGTATAGTCTTGTTTAATGTTATGTATTGTTTTGTTTGTTAATTAAATAAATTCCCCGTTAGCTGGGTTTTATACAGCTTTCAATTCTCTACCAGAATATATACCTACATAGGGCACATGCTGCAGTTTTGGGTTGATGTTAATAAGTAATAGAAGTAGAGTGGATCGGAAAAGTGGTAACTGTTTTGTCCGCTACTGTATATGAGCCGTTATTACGGGCGGTTGAGTATCTTAATGAAATAGTCTACTAATGAAATAGACAGATTTCATAGCCGTTTACATAGTACCCTTTGGTCAGGGCACAGCAATTGTTCATTCTTGTCAACAACCTACCTAATTCTAAGTGTTAAAATGAATGGGGCTCGAGATACAAATATATTTATACAGAATGTTTTCGCACGAATAGGCACACATTGCATAACTTGGGTGTAATATTGTAAAACAAATGTATACTCCTTTTTAACGCGCACTAATATCATGTTTAAATTTCATCAAAATTCATGAGATTAATTTGGTTTGGAGTGTCTCTGTAGTCATTTTATTCTGTATGGGTCATTCCACCCCTAATCGATCATTTTTTTTCCGTCGATGGCTGAGACTTTGTTCCAAATGGAATATGATGTAGTCCTTGGGAAATTATGGGTGGTTTAATTTGATTTCACGATTTTTGTCCATTTTCATGAAAATGAGTTGTAGGGTGACCTGCCCAGGGAATTAACACTTAAGCTGCATGTCTTTTAAAATTAGTATTCAAAAGTCGTTATTTAATCCTCTGAATGTTATTGTTATAAGCGAGCTGTTTTATTACTTAAAGTCAGACAATATTTGATAGTTATAACTTTCATTAAAAGTCTGGCAAAGGATTAGACAAAGAGTCGATACGAAATTGCCGTCGACTCTTTCGTTTCCTCTCGCTCGCTCATTGGGTTTTCTCAATCGCGCCATTGGTCGCGCGGAATAGTGTCCACAACGCGTTAGCAGCCCGCCGCCAGCCCCGTTCGTAGGGCTGGTAACGAGGATTTACTGTAGTTGAAATTTGGTTTTTAGGGTGGGTTAACCTAATCTCCACACTCGCGGCGAAAGTGTCAAAAGAAAAAAAGACCGGGTAAGCTGTTCATTCAATGGTAACGTAAGAAATGTACACTTTTGCCAATGAATGAACGGCAGTGAGGACAAATATTGAATAAACGGAATTAACGCCGTATAAGTTATGAGTAAAAAGAAAATAAAAAGAAAAATAGGCGTTAATTTTTCGTATTACATGAACAACGTTCATTCACTGGACAGGTCACCCTACAGATGATTTTTTATCTGGGGAACTATTTATCGTATTTACTCGATTCCTTTTTATTTTAATCGAGAAGAATCGACCTTCTTGAATAATTTTTTTCAGGTTGAAAAATCATTTTCACAATAATGAGAATTATAAACAAAGTTTTATTTTGCAAATTTCGGCTCGTAGACACGATTTTTAAAATACCCCTAAAATACTACCATATTCGCTGAAGTGTTCTCTATAAAATAAGGCTACATGGCGTGGTACTGCATCATTTAGGTGTTACCGCTCATATTCAACGTCGTAGTCAGTTGTGGGCTCCTTTCAACAGGAGAGGATAATATGATCATTTCGAATGACGGCGTTAAGGGTAGCAAGTAAGAAAGCGGTCGAAACTGTTGCATGTTGAAAACAGTAATCTTCATCAGATTTGTGCTGAAAACAGTCATGTCATCGTCAAAATCAAAAATCGAAAAATTCAAAACCTTGTAATTTTTAAACAAATTCGAAATCGGCAAAACAATGACTTAAATCCCCCATAACTTAACGAGGACTACATCATATTCCGTTTAAAACAAATTTCCAGATATCAAGGGAAAAAAGTGGTCAATTTGGCGTGGAATGACCCATATGTTTTGTTTACCATAGACTAAAAATTGTATTTTACAAATAGTAGTTTACTTTTACAGTTACCATATAAATTTTTAACTAAATTTCAATTCGATAAATTACTTTCATTTATCCAAATTTCCTTATCAGCTACAATCGCTAATTCATACGCTTGTTTTTTTTATAGGAATTGTACGCGGCAAGACTTCTGGCAGGGCTAGCATTAGGAATATTTATTTGCTTTCTCCCAATGTACATAGGCGAGATATCGTCACCAGCGACACGTGGTGCTGCATCATCTTTGGTAGGCATTATATACAATACCGGCATTCTTGTGACGTTCATAGTTGCCCCGCATCTCTCGTTATCTCTGATGGCTGGAATTTTCTTGGTCGTCAACATTGCTTTCGCAATCGCCTGTTGTTTTATGCCCGAGTCACCGTACTTCCTGATAATGAGAAATAGAGTGGACGAAGCGGAAGACGTTTTGGAAAAACTAAGAGGGAAAGCCGACGTTTCTGAAGAATTGCAAACGATGGTTGACTCCCTATCGAAAACAGAGAAAGACGTGGTAAAGAGTGGAACTCTGAAGGACATGTTTGCATCGCGTGGAAATTTACGTGCCCTTATTATTATACTGCTGTTTACCGTGACGCACAATTTCGGTGGTTTCTTTACAATTCTCATATACGGTCAGCTCATCTTCAAATCAACCAGCAATTTGATGTCTGACTATTCGATGAATATTGTTATCGGTGTAACGCAAGTGGTCTCCTCCTTTCTAACTACATTTTTGGTCGACAAACTTGGCCGTAAGCCATTTATTCTCGCGTCGGGTATTACAGCAGCTATTTGTGATCTCATGATTGGTGTTTTCTTTTACGCGGAGGAATACTTGAATTTGAACGTACAGATGTACACTTGGGCACTACTTCTAGCTTCCATAATATTGATTTTCACTTTCAATTGCGGATTGGTCTCTTTACAGATCATCCTAATGTCAGAAATCTCTGCTACCGAGGTCAAAGCGATGGGCACGTGTCTCGTAGGTGTAATTGGTGGGGTGTTAGGTACTATAGCGACCAAACTTTACATATGGGTAGCTATAAATTTGAACTATGGTCACTCACTACCATTTTTAGCGTACTCTGTAGTCGTTGCAGCTTGCACACTAATTCTGTTTCGCATTACGCCAGAGACGAAAGGTAAAACGTTCGTAGAAATTCAAAGAGACTTAAATACATTATGATTATTGGTATTATTTTGTGTCTACGCCGTAAACTCTACGACAACGCGTGCACGATGAATTAATTTCACAATCATGTCTGTGATAAAATGCAGGGAGCACTTTACAAATAAGTTCAGAAAGTAAATCTCCGTTGCTTTTAAATGTTGCGACGACGTGTAAAGTATAATTTATAAACAAGAAACTTGTTATGTAAATAATACACCGTATTTTTAACTGCATTTTATATAAAAGGAATACTTTCCTTGCCATACGACAAGTACTGAAATTTTAAGATGTAAGCAAAGTGGAAACTAATGTAAAATATTTTATGATATTCCAAGAAATAGAAAAAAACGATTTTTATTATTTTCATTAGAATTCTTAAGTTCCGTAAATTTAAATTGCAAATGATGTTTGTCAACTGTTTTGAGAACCTGTCACCTTCTTAAGGTTAAGTAGAATGTAAATAAATAAAATATAAATCAAAGTAGTTTAATATAATATAACAAAGAATAGTATAGTATGGCATAATTTGCAGAGCAATTGAAATAGGAATTGCTGCGAGTGGCTCGTGGATTTCCTCGATGAAAATACGAGAGTGGACGTGATCATCGAGACGCTGGACATTGACTACGAGGATATCAAATCCCTAAATAAGCTAAATGTAGTTAATACTCTGCGATGAGGCTGACACGCAAAGCACTGTGCCATGCAAAATGTATTTAAAAATATTCAACTGGTGATCTAAACGCCAGAGGGAAATACACAAATAAAATATAATAAATTTTTAATGCATAACTGTTTTGCTTCACCCTCCTCAACCACCAACCTCCTGCATGCACGCTAGATTAAGAAAATAGTTGTAATTATTATGTAGAAGTAGTACGATTCATGATCAAAGCGGTAACCATACACGTATGATAGACGTTTGATAGATGTTCAGAGTGGTACGTTAGGCGTTGAAAGCGGTACGATAGACGTTTGATAGACGTTCAGAGTGGTACGTTAGGCGTTGAAAGTGGTACGATAGACGTTCGATACACGTTCAGAGTGGTACGTTAGGCGTTGAAAGTGGTACGATAGATGTTGAAAGTGGTACAATAGACGTTTGATAGACATTCAGAGTGGTACGTTAGGCGTTGAAAGTGGTACGATAGACGTTGAAAGTGGTCCAATACACGTTTGATAGACGTCCGTTCGATTCACGTCGAAAACCGTTCAGTACCCGTTCGATTCACGTTGAAAGCCGTTCAAAACCCGTTCGATACCAGTTCAATACCCGTTCGATACCCGTTCGGTACACGTTGAAAGCCGTTCAAAACCGTTCAATACCCGTTCAGGACCCGTTTGATACCCGTTCGGCACATGTTGAAAGCCGTTCAGTACCCGTTCGATTCACGTTGAAAGCCGTTCAAAACCGTTCAAAACCCGTTGGATATCCATTCAAAGCCGTTCGATACATGTTCAGAGTGGTACGATAGACGTTGAAAGTGGTCCAATACACGTTTGATACACGTTTAGAGTGGTACGAATGACGTTGAAAGTGGTACGATAGACGTTGAAAGTGGTACGTTAGGCGTTGAAAGTGGTTCAATAGACGTCCAATACACGTTCGATACGCGATCAAAAGTGGTGTGACCTAATCGAATGATGTGTGCAAAGAAGAAGGGAGAAGAATTCGAAGGATATGATAAGTGCGCTCTGAGGATGGTCAGTGAATAATTCGAATATGTATAGAAGGTGAGGATGGTCAGCGAAAATGCAGGTGGTCTGTGATGAAGATGGCGAAGAACAAAGGCATCCTACTTTGCAAAGCTATGCAACTTTAGGCATGGGCCCACATGTGGCAGCTTGGAGATGCAGCGAGACCAGTTGTCTTCAAATCGTGGTCAACGTGCAGTCTCTTTGACAGTTCTTTGAAACACTTTTTGCATTTTTTTGTGTTACGTGAAATTGCTTTGAAGAAGATTGCTTTTGAAGGATATTATCAATCGTTCAACGCATGGAAATGCAATCGATTAATACCGTAAGTTTCCATTATCATATTTTAGTGAATCGTTGTGTTAGTAACTTTGAGAATTATAAGAAAACTCGGTTTCAGATTATGTCATTGCCCATGAATTTGAAACGTCCGGCTACCGCTACGATCACCGCTGCTGCGGCAGTTATCCATTCATCCAGCCCGAAAATGTATGTGGCCTGTCGAAATGTTGCGGTTCAAACCGAAGAAATTCGATGTGCAGAACTTTATGAGGCGGAAGCTAATCAGGATGGCGACATTTTTTTAAAAGTTTTTAAAAAATGCGATAATCCAATACACGACTACTTCGAGGATGATGAGGAATATTGGATGCATCGATATGAACAACAAACGTTTTTACGCGATTTCGATGATGATGATAATGTACAAATAACTATATCTCGGAATAATCATGAGTATCATCCAAAGAGTGTGGTTTGGCGAAACGTCAAAGCGGAAAATATTGATTTTGATACGTATAGGAATAAAGTATCGGGGCTTCGGGCTAGTGTTGTTGCAGTTCAAACTGACCCTGTGCAAGTTCCTATGGATTTACCATTAACTAATCTATTTGCTGATGATGTGATCGAGTGGGATAATTAAGCCAAATAAATTTTAATTATATTTTTTATATTCTATATTATTCCTTCATGTTATTCTTTCATATTATTATTTGTAACAATATATATATTTCTTAAACATATATTATTTCTCAATTTTATTTACCTGTGTTCCTCCTCCCACGGCCTAATTTTTAAGATTCGCCGTTTCAATAATTATTATTTCTCTGCGTTGGGAAAAAAGGGGCGTGATTATCCACTGACTGCAACAGCTTATAAACGTCTAACTATAGGAATTCGCATTGGTATGGATTTGTGTCACGTTGAGATCGCCATAGCCGACAATAAAGGCAGCGAGTTAAGCTTTTCAATGTCTACGTGGAAGCTCCTGCTACAAAACGAGGTGGACATACTCCAACGATTACGCAGCAACGCAACATCGCCCCAAACTCACATTATAATTGATCATTTACGACTAGAGTTCACGCGTATGCATGATGATCAACTTATTAAAATCACCGATAATCGCGTTGTCATATATATGACTGAAGCCACGATGTGTAAATTATTCGCGTACAATCATTGCATTGAACATATGTATACGTGGCTAACTGAAAATATGTACTCTGTAAGCAGTAAATATGCCACTTTCGTAGACGTTCTACGTAGCGCTACCGCGCCAACAGATTATGTAAAATTAATTTCTGAAAGCGAACACTTCGAACAGCATTCATTGATTGATTGTGAATTGTTAGCATGTGCAATCAATCATATTGTGCATGATGCTCGTAGTAAAAAATGTTAAATTATATTCTTTTATGATTTGTAACAATATATATCTTAAACCTATATTATTTCTCCATTGCATGCACCCATCATCCTCCCCGCCATCTAATTTTAAGATTCCGCGTTTCTGTGTTACATTTCATTCTTCGCGCCGCCAAGTGACATCACCCTGCACGGCTGCTCCAGAGGAGTCGAATTACGCGAGATCGCGCGATACGCAGCGACGTTAAATCGGAACACTTTGAAATACTGTTAGCTTTAGAATGCATGCGATTCTATCCCCTATGTAGTGGTGTCTCTTTCCCTCCTAGAATTTTGACTTTAAAGTAATGCTCCGTCTCTTTCCCTCGAAGACGCGGTGTCGAGAAACGCCGATCTTTCCCGACATCGTCCGAAACAATTTCTGATAAAATTTCTCATAAAAATAAATTATTATACGCCGACGTTGTGTGTGTGTGTGTGTGTGTGTGTGCCACATATGTGACGCTCCGTTGGTTTCGCTATATGTACCATTCGGAAAAGACTAATGTCAGAGACGGCGTTTGGGGGAGTTGGTTAGGCGGCTGACTCGTACCGCGGAGGTCTTGGGTTCGAGCCCCGTCGCCCCGAGAAGTTTTTTCATTTATATTAATATCATAAAATTAATATTTCCTTCCTTACCGACAGTCTGTTGTACCACGCTCCAGAGTAGCACCTTCCTTACCGACAGTCTGTACCACGCTCCAGAGTAGCGCACCGTCACCCCGCGGTTCCTCCTCCTCCTCCTCCTCGATGATACCCCCGCACCGTCACCCCGCGGTTCCTCCTCCTCTTCCTCGATGATACCCCCCACCACTCCGTCATCTCTATGACGTCATCCGCCGCCAGCCCGCCGACAAAAAAACAAATTTTCAAATTTGAGTTTCAAGGTCATGATCATGACCTTGAAACTCAAATTTGAATTAGAATCCCCCTTGTCTTACTACTTGGGTGCATTTCGGGTGTTCTTTCCCTCTGATCGTGATTTAAACATATTTAAATGTTCATAATGCACTATTAACTTAAATCGTTGTATTCGGGAGGGTTCATCGAATAATTTGACGAAAAAGCAACCGTATAACTAATACTGTTTCGACACAAAGAATGTTGAAAATTTGCATTTTTTTTCAAAATCGAATTTCTCAAAAACTGAGGGTGATGGCGACAAACGGTTTGCGGATTCGTTTTCAGCGTTCGTAAACCTATAAGAAACGGCTATTGAATGTTACAAGTCTGAAAAAAGTCAAATTTTGTTGAACTGTGTTACTAGTATGAATAAAGTGATTATTTATACAGGCTGATTCTCCAGCGACATCCATCAAAGTGATACCGCCTCGTATCCCATGGCGAGGACAATCCCCCGCAGTGCCGCACCGAATTTTATGGCTATCGACCCTCGAAGGGGTTGCAGTGCCTATTACGAAAACGAGTTTTCATGGAATTTCCTTCATTATGATCCGAATTACATCGCTCTTGGTGTCGGTTTCATCGATGAAACATAAGGAATCACTTGGCGTCGTTTTGGGAAAGCTTTCATGAGAAATTCAGAAATCCTGGACATTTCTCACTTCTTAATGGTGTTTCAACCCCTTCGAGGGTCGAAAGCCCTAAAATTCGATGAGGCACTGCGGGGTGTTGTCCTCGCCATGGGATACCAGGCGGCATCTCTTTGATGGGCGTAGCTGGAGAATCACCCTGTAGAGGGTGCTCAGTAATCAAATCCACAAAAAAAGACGTTGACATACAAATTTTTCTATAAATAACGGACGGTTATACAAAAACATTGAATTGTATGCTTTTCATTGTATGGGAAGAAGTTGTCTCTTCCTGAATGTACTACAATTACTGGGACACCCTGTATGTACATCATAGGAGGATAGACGCTATAGTCTTTTTCATATATGCTTCCAGGTGCTCGATTTGCAAGTATACAAAGCAAAATTGGCCTTATCACGATTCTTCGACATCACAGAGTTGAAGTTTGCGAAAAGACAACGATCCCGTTCCAACATGACAAACGAATATTCTTGGTAACGCTTAAAGGCGGAATATTTCTGAAAATAACGAAAGTAGCGCCTATGGCCTCTTAAAATTGCTTCTTCACAGGTGTGTAAATAAATTAAGTATGTAAATATTGAGTCTATCAAAAGGTGATATTTATTAATATTATCAATGTTGAATAAAAACTGAGAATATGCAAACGAAATAAAGTGCTATTATAGATAATGCTAAAATACTATTAATAATAATAAACGCAACCATTGGTGTTAACTCGTGAATAGAGCGAATGTTGCTTTACGATAAACTTTTGTCTGTAAATTTCATCAACTTTATAATTAATACATGTATAATTCTTTATTAAAATATTTTTAATTGGTTATTAAATCCTATTTACTGACTTCTAAGAATCACTTATATTTTCTTAATTTTATTTTCCCATACTTATGCGAAATATAAAATAAAATTATTTACATTGTACAAGTAACTTTTGTTGATTCTGTCCTGGTTTTCGTTCAGATATCATTCAAATCGTGCCATGATGATTTCTACCAAAAAAATTTTAAGTGCATTTTCGTTGTGCACGTTTTATTGTTATACCATTCCTTACTTAATAGCTGTAAAAATATATTATTGCATTAACCCCACAGAACCGCATCAGCGAATAGTATTCTCCATTATAAAGCTTTAACTATGCAGAATAAAAAACATGTTTCAACTAAATGTTATTAAGTGGATAAGAACTATCCGAATAAAGAAAAATAATACGCCATTCCATATAAAAAAAAAAATGAGGCGGCCGCGTGTGTCCTTGTAAGAGCTCCGCCAGAATAATTTATTGCACATTAAACGATTAGCCCTCCTGTCCTGTTTAATGTAAGAAATACTTGAAGTCGATATCTGTTGTGGTTGTTGTTTTATTTCATGTTCAATGTTTTATTTCTCGTGAGGGTCTTTTACTTTCTCTTCCAAAGCAAGCCAAAACCATGCCAAGCAACTATCACAGGAACAGTTGCTTTATTTCATCAATATTTTGAGAAATAATTATGCGAATTAATAACTGCACTTAATACATTGACTATCACTAAAAGAGTGGAGAGTAGGTAATATAGCAAGACAAGAATACATAGAAGAAAAGAAAAAGTACAGATTACTACTAGAAAATAAGAAAATAGCAGCAAGAATCATATTATTAGAGGAACTACAACAGGATAGAACAGAGAAGAAATTCTGTGAAATAGTAAACGAAAGAAAAAAGAAGAGAACAGCAATTAGCAAGAAAATAAGTAACGAAGAATGGTTGGAATATTTTGAGGAACAATTTGGGGGTAAAGTTAATTGCAGAACCGGTAACAGCGAAAATAATAAAGGGGAGATTCCGGTGTAAAAATCGATTTTTTTTATATTATTTTTCGAATGTTCAACCTTTTAAGTAGGGGAGAGCGGGAACAAACGTAACGGCGTCATGAAAGTAACACGCCTTCTCCCGCCTTGCACAAAAGTTTCCAAAATGTTTGCTTTTGTTTCACGGAGTCACGCTGAGAAATACGACGATTCGTATACCGTGGGCAAGCTGATTTCGTTATTTCGATCATTCAGGTAAGTGTCTTCTCTGTTGGTTTTTTTGTCAATAGTTATAGTTAAACTATTTACATTGATCCAATCATATGCTAGAGCGTTCTTAAATAATAGCCGGCTTTACACAGCCGCGGCCGCTCCAAACCTTCAGGCTTGGCGCGTCGCACCGACGTGCCGCGCTGGAAGGCGCTCCTGGAGCATGATGTTCCAAGCGCCACACTCTAAACGCGCACGCCATATCCGCAGGTTTGGAGCGTCCGTTCCAAGTTTGCATGATTTCGCGTGAAGCGTGGCATGGCCGCCGTGCGGACAGTTCAGTGAAACGCGCCACGCTACGCCAATTGCATCGCTGACATCGTGCAAGTAAAATGTCTTTGATAAAAAAGCGAAGAACTCGCGCGATCGCTTGTATTTTATTGCATGCTTATTTTAAAGCGGAAGAGCAACAACATGAAACAAGAATATGGGTCAAGAGATGGCGTGAAGACAGAGATCGCCATGATTTTAGATTCCACAGGCAGGGGAAACTTCTGTAAATTGCGACAAATTGTTCCAAACTGACTTTGGATTATATTTTCACTGCTATACCTATAAGGCACGATATGGCGCATAGCGCGTGGCACGTCAATCACATCGGAACGTGTAAAGGACAAGTTCGGACCTGCACTCCAGACGTGCGCGCCGGGAATGCGCGATCGTCCTTTATCGCGTTGGAGACTTTAAGGCGGGATCTCCTACCCGCGATTGGTCGCAGCGACTGGTCGCAGTATACTGGTGCAATGGGAAAGCATGTATCTGTTCTCCTACAAGCGACTGCGATCGTCGGCTTTACGCCAGACGTAGGAGCCTGACGCGAGTCTGTTTGAGTACCAGCCTAGGCTACTCGAGATACAACACAATGCGATGAGGGTCTGTTTCCCATTATACCTAGTCGCAGGCTGGGCACTGCTACCACCGGTCGCTAGACTGCTCCCGTGGGAGTCTAGCGACCAGTCGCACTGCGACCCATTGCCACAGTGGTACAGAATCCCAAGAAATAAGGAAAGAAGTCAGAATTCAAAAGATATGGGAGTATGTATTTTTATGTTACCTGTAGACTACTAATATGAGCACCTAAAAGAGGTAAAAATATCATGACGTCTACTTCTCATCTGTGTGCAAACACGTGTCTATGATTATATGTATTTTTCGTGCAGAAAAGTTTTAATTTTTGGTGATATAAAAGAAAACAATTTTTGGGGCCCCAAATGAGTAGTGTCGATTCTGTTAAGTCAGGCTTGAGAATTAAGTGATCTTTTCGGCCGAGTTTCAGAGGCGACGCCTCCTTTCTCCCGCCGCGCGTCTTGGCCCCCACGGCGGCCTAGAAGCCTCGAGCGCCTCAGGCCCATGCCGTATGAACCGCGCGTGGCGGATTGGGGCAACACCCGTATCAATAGGTTCCCACATCACCCATGGGGTACTATTATCGATGCGTTTTTTTTTGTCAGAGGTATCCCCTGTAGGCCTATTCCACTGTGTCGCGTGATAAAAAATAGAGTGGAAAAGCGCGTTTTATTATCAAAATTTTAAACATGTTTGGGAAAACTAGATTTTCGCGCACGTTTCGACGTGCTGGGTAAATCTAAAATGTAAATCTAAAATCAAGCACTTATAAGGCACAGTTATTTTATCAAAAAGCTATAGCACGCAGGCAAGCGCGAAAGCAAGAGTATCCAGCAGATGGATAATCTTTAGCGAAAAGCAAGGCGCGAAGCAAGAGAAGCGTAGCGTAAACAGAGGGCGCGTATACTCGTATCCGTATCGCGAACAAGAATTCGGTTCCAGGAAATCGCGATCGATTTCCTGGAGGGAAGAACCGTCCCCTTCCATCGATCGCGTATCGAGGGAAGGGGCACTGATCGACGCTCCACATGAGCAAGCAGGCCGTTGCCATGTGCCTAATTAGCTACGGTCCTTGGGAGATGGCGTTAGACTGCAGAATTTCCGTAACAGGGTCCAAGAGCCTCTCTTCAACGGCCGGGGCCGAGCAAGGAGGGACGACTTGCCACCTGGTCCGGAGGACCACACCATCTACCTTGCACGGCCCAAGAAGACGGGCCTCCTCCCAAAGGAGGGGGGAATGGCTTTGGGTGGCTGTCTCCTCATGGTACGCATTAACCCGCCAGGATTCTACCCCGTTTCTCGGGTACGCGTCCGCTTTTTATAAGCCCGGGCCAGCTTGCGGACGGACCGTACTCACGAGGGTGACCATCGACGAGGATGGGCGATCCCTACCTAAGACCTGCCCTAGTTAGTCGATCTGCCCACTCGTTGCCCGCTGTCTCCTCGTGTCCTGGTACCCAGTAGGTGGTAGTCTTGGCTCGTCTCCTTCCAAGCTCGTTCAACGAAATTCTGCATTCCATTGCCAACTGGGACACATACATACTCCCGCTCAACGCTTTCATAGCAGCCTGGCTATCCGTACATATCGCTATTCTCTTGTTGTGTCGATTTCCTCTGGAAGTACGAGTACTAAGATCGGCTGAACGTGGAATATTAGTGACCGTGTGTGTGGCTGTTAATACTCAAAGAGGCCATATACCGTCATTTTTTGTTTTTCCTCTTAAGAGGTATCAGGATCATATTATTCGCGATGGCCCAGTTGGATCTGCAGGTACGGGTAATGAAACTTGTTGGGTGCAAGAAGGAGAATTTCTGCATTTTTTTGGAACATTTCAAGAAACAAGCAAAACCGCTGCTTGAACAGAAATGTCTACTCTTACTGGATAATCACGAGTCCCAATTATCGATAAAATCCCTTGATTTTTGTAAAAAGAATGGACGTGTCCTGTTATCGTGCGGTGTTCGGACCTTTTAAAAAAATGCTTAATACTGCCTCTGGTAATTGGATGCTTACTAATTCCGGTAAAACGATGACAATTCAGCATATTCCAAATATTTTAAAGGTGGCATTTCCTCTTGCAATCACTGACACTAACGCCATAGAGGGATTTAAATGTGCCGGAATAAGTCCATCCAATAGAAATATATTTACACCAGTCGACTTCGCACCTTCCACTGTAACTGATCGACCATTCCCACCTTGTGACGATACCAGGATAGTCCAAAATTTGACACACATTGGAGAAGAACGTGCTCCTCAAAACATCGAAATATAATTTGAAGATAATACAGAAGAAGCTCGGTTTAACCCTATACCCAGCAATGCTGAACCAGAACCAAGTACTACCTTCGAAGCACGTGTTTTTTCACCCGAAGAAGTTAGACCTTTTCCCCCAGCTGATCCGGAATTGCAAACAAATAGGGGACATAAGAAGTGGAAGATTGCGATTCTGACAGATACTTCAGAATCAAAAATGGCAATTGAAAAGGAATACAAGAATAGAAAAGATGTAAAGAAAGCAATTTTAACATTCGCGAAAGGAAAAGGTAAAGGCAAGAAAATAATGAAGAAAGAGGGGAAGCAAAATAGCACACATCATAACAATTCTCCAGATGACAATGACTGTATATGTATCTCTGGTTTGTCTGGACTCTTTCAGTGAAAGCTGTTCACGAGAAAAGTGGATCCAGTGTTTAAATTGTAAGGGATGGTCTTATGAAAACTGCACTATGGGTGATGTTCATAATGTATGTTACAATTGTATTTTGAAGTAGGTACCTACAATTAAATATCTATTACTAAAAGGGGATTCTCATGTAACAGTCCCAAAAGTAACTGATATTTGATTTTAAAGAAAAAAAATATTGTTAGTATTCGATTAAACACTTTTGAGATATAAGGGGGCATCTTTGCTTGCAGAAACTTTTTTTTATGTCAATCCATCTTATACTTTGTAATTATTGTGTAATCTTGTTAACCTTTCCGACGATGTAACTCCTGTTGGCGTGACGTGTAGCACCTGTCAGTTATCTGATTGAAAAAAAAGGAAAATTTCTTAAAGTTAAACAGATATTTTTTGACAATCAGATAACTGTGACAGGTGCTACACGTCACGCCAACAGGAGTTATATCATCGAAAATGTTAACACGATTCCACAATAATGAATAAATAATAAGAAGGATCGACATAAAACGAAGTTTTTGTAAGTTTAAAGATGCCTCCTTATATCCCAAAAGAGTTGGATCCAATATTAATAATAGTTTCTTTTTTTAAAATCATAAATATTAGTTACTGTTGGAGCTGTTACCCGAATAATCCACATTAAATCAAATGCATAGTATCAAAAAAATGTATGAAGCTGGTTAGTTATGCTTTTTTTATCGTTATCTACTTAAAATATATTTATTTAAATGTTTGTTTCTATCGTTTGTGATAATGAAAAATCCTATTTTGCTTTGGAAGAAGTGTTTTTACTGAATTCTCCTCAAAATAATTAGTGTTACTTTCGTCCCCATGGTATATTAATTTCGTCCTACCCCTGCAGGACAAAAGTAACAATGTCAGTTCCTGTTCCGTCCTTAGACAGAATTTGGTATCTGGCGCCTTGAAAGAAGTGTTTATTTCAAGGCGCCAGTATTCTTAAACAAGGCGCGACTTTCAAGGGGATTTCAAAGGCCTCGTTGTACTCAGGCGACAAGGACCTGTAGGGCCCGATGACGGAACAGAGGTCCTCGTAGAAGCCGGCCTCCCACGTCGCTGACTTTCCCACGACGAATTTTCCCTTTCCCTAATTATTAGGGGAAGACCTTATTGACACAGGATTCGGTAAGCCGAAATGAACTCCACCCACACGGAGTCCAGTTTGTGGTGCGTGCTGTTCCGTAGACCTGTTGCCCGAAAACCACCATAGGGGCACGCAAAATCCATATTACGTAGCCAATTACTGTACATATCCGCGTCTTAAGTTGTTGTTGTCTATACTCAGTATTATTAAAGTTAATGCTAGGAGATACTGTGGTTACAGTCATTTAAAATTCTCCCAGCCAGTCACAGTTCCCGTCGCCATTAGTTTGCCGCCGGGTAGCGTTGTTTGATAAGCAAAATTGTTAAACGCGCACCTACGTTCGCTAAGTATAGTGAAGTACGGTCGAAACAGTTACTGCGGAAAATTGCCATACCTCTTTGACTACTTATCATCGAAGGCTGAATTTGCGGTCAAATGATAGGCCAAGAAACACACTATCTTAAGGCATAATTTTCGTTTTAATATCCGTAAGAGGTAATTGGCAGCTAGCCCAAATGTAAAAAGTTATGACATAGCGCCGGAGTTTTTACATGATTAAGCGAATCATTTTTTTTTTTCGAACTCATATGTCGTTTTACTTAATGTATCGAGCTATTTGTCTAAAAGATATAAGATTTATTCTGAATTAATAGTTGTAAAAATGATACTTTTAGGATTACGAGTTATGACGTCACGTTTTCCTTCTCCACTTGACGCCAGTAGGTGTCGCCTCGAAAGCATAATTTATAAATGTCACTTGGCTGTCATTCAACCATAACCTGCTAGTTGTTAACATTTTTGAAATGCCACGATGGTAAAGAAGATCTCGCACGATAGCGGCGGGAGGTTCATAGGAGGCAAATTTTTGCAAAAGATTCAACAAGACGCATCTGAATTTTTTTTTAGCATTATGCAATAATTTACAAGGGCTCCAAAAAATAGTTCAATTTGAAATGACAACATCTGTACACTGCAGAAAATGTTCTCATAGAGAAACAACCACTACCAGCCATTATATTCTCCCCTTGACAGTTAAAAAATTGTGTTTAAAGTCAAAGAAAGGTACACCTTTACAAGATTATGTTAATATTGCTTTACCGATTGGTTGGAAATCGAGTTCGCAAAAACTGTGCAAACAATGTTCTGAGCAAATATTTACTAAAATTGAAATTACTACTCCGCCAATAATTATTATAATGCAATTGTTGTTGTTCTCTTATGATGAAAATGGCAACATTATTAAAGAAATTAATTGTAAAATTACCGCTGCTCCACAACCAATATCAATATGTAATAAAAAATATAAATTACTAAGTGCCGTATTTCATAACGGTCCTCATCCCCAGAACAGACAACGACAAAATTAATCAAACGAAATGGCCCAAAAGCGCCAAAAATGTGTATATTCGTTTTTTGCAACGGCAAAATTGAAAAGAAATCATACGTTTACACGATTTTATTCAGCTTCGATCCTCTGTTTGCTTCTTGTATGTTTGCTACATATCTGAGAACTCGAATTTAACACAAAATCCACCAATCCACTGAATACGTATTACCACACGTATAACATAATTTACATATTTAATCAGGGTTAAAGGTAGGATTAATTAGAAAATATTTAATAAACTTATTAAAAAAAAAAGAAACATATCTGAGTTTAACATAAACGAACATGTAAAATTCGCATACGTTAATATCCACGCACAGTATCGTGGCCGAGGCCGTGGTCGTGGTCGGGGCCGTGACAGTCAGGAGGAAAGCCGTTAAGGCGGAAAAGTTTATTAACTTAATATTGTTAATTTATTTATAATTTATTAAGTAATAAATTTATTTCCTCGCATATATACGTTTTCTTTGTGGTGAAATTTCCTAGAGAGTGACCGGCGGTACATTAGCTTGATAAGATCAACACAACAAAAATTCACAAATTATGAAAAAAGTGATGAATCCCCCCCCCCCCATAAACATGACTCATGTATGAAAGAAGCTAATTCCCTTTAATTCACGAAAAAAGTTTTCACGCAAAGATTGTGAAATCATCTTTGCTAATTCCAGTTGTACCTTTAACCCTTTAATTCGCGAAAAACGGAGAACGAGAATACAATTGGAATTGGCAAAGTTGATTTTACGATCTTTGCGTGAGAATGTTTTTAATGTTTTTCGCGAATTAAAGGGTTAAAGGTACAATTGGAATTAGCAAAGTTGATTTCACAATCTTTGCGTGACAACTTTTTTCGTGAATTAAAGGAAATTAGCTTCTTTCATACATGAGTCATGTTTATGGGGGGGATTAAGTATATTTGAAGGGTCGCATGCAATAAGGGAACTAGTACTCGAAAATGGGAAAAAATTTTGTTGAAACGCTAAGAAAGATTGGAAAATTAAATTTAGTTAAACTGTATTTTAAAAAATATAATGTTGTTAAGATCGTCACGACACGCATTTTTTCTATTTACAGTTTGTTTATCCAATCATTATTATTCAAGCTAAGAATTGTAAACCAAAAATTGTTCATCGTCCAAAATCATTATTTCTTTAAACATAAATTGCGATAACTTGAGTAAATATTAACGGATCGTTATGAGACTTAAAACATAACTTCAGAAAACTCTAGCGAAGTCGTAAAATGTATGCACAAAACCCTTATGTTAACAAATGTTATAATATTTAATTAAAAAGTAATTGGAGATAACCCATGTTTTTCAACGTTCGCCGTTAGAAAGTATCGAGGCAATTTTGAGGTACATATAACTTGCAGCGACAATGTTTTTCCTTAATATATAAGGAAGATTTTCACCAATCTTCACACTGATTAATAAATTATTGTAGAAGATATGACGATATGTATAAATCCCGCGCGACACCAACAGTCAATAGCCGCGTATAATGCGGTACTTACAATAGCAGTCTTAGCACTCGCGTTTAATACAAATTAAGAAAACCGTTATAAACAGATATGAGTCGAATAAAAATGTTAGAAGTTGTACAATATTTTCCACAATACCAAAGAACGTTTAAAGACTGCAAAACAATGAGAGCTTGTCAACTGTTTGGCACAAAAATTGAATTGTTTAAACAAATGCAGACCATAAATTTAACGCTACATTTAATTTTGTTTACTCGATATTTCAAAAACTGGGAAAAGAGTAATTGAATAAAGTGGTTGAATGAAGAAATAAGTTTTTATATTAAAAATTTTGAAAGATCGCCATAATAAATTCGACATTCTGATTATATAATTTTAGGCGAACATCGGAAAATTATCACAATTTCCGTAAAAATTAATTTAAAAATAACGTTTATGCCAGTGGTATTAAGTCGTCGATATTGAAATTTGCATTTCAGACAAGATATGTGCCAATTTCCGTGTAAATCCATCAATTTTGTAATATGTCCGTCCGCCATATTGGATTCTCCATTTTGTTTTAAAAAAATTGAATTTCTGATTTGTCATCAGCGACCCGAGGAACAGTAGAATACTAATTTTCGTGCAGATCTATCCATTTTTTAATATGCACGTCCGCCATATTCCATTCGTTATTTTGTTTTAAAAAAATTGAAGTGCAGATTCGTAATCAGTGACCCTAAACCCCCCCGTGCACCGATTTTTGAGTAAATTGAATACGTTTTGAGGGGTTTGCCGCTTTTTAGCGATTTGTAACCACTGTGGCGATGGATATATGTCGAAAATAAACAAATAGATGTTGGAGCGTTTAAGCCAATTGGCCTTAAGAATAGAGATATTTACATGTAAATTATTAAACATTTCATTGTGGCTGTGGGGTTTCAGTGGATAACAATCCCACACTACCCTGGCGCTCTCCGGGGATTTCCCTCTGGAGGCGTCGGGGTGTATTTTGAAGATTTCTCCACGTTAGAGAAGAAGTTAATTATATTTATAAATTATTTTTGCCTGTCTACACGCAGAGTTGTATAGGATTCCTCAGAACGTACAGGACTGGAAGCGCCAATTCAGAATGACCGTAAGTATAAATACTAATGATGAGGAAGACTTGAATCGCAGTTGCTCTGGAACCGTGTCAGGCAGAACGTTATTTCACTTGAAACTCGCTTGGGAACTTCTGTAGTGGTTAGCACGTGACTTGGATGCAGTGAAAGGTGTACATATGTGTTGCAGTAAAGATATCACTTGTTGTGCGTAGTATATTGGAATTGGATTGTTATTTATCTCTATCGTTGTAACATTTCAACTTGGTGCAACTCTATTAACACAAAACATAAGGATTCTAGTTGTGTACGTCATGAAGAACGAGTCAGTGCAAATTAGCAGCTTCAATAACAACAGTAAGTTATACCAAGTAGTCGAAAACTTTTTATAACATTCCTTAAATTTAAGGGATTCTGACAAGTAAACAATCAGTTATAGGGAATAGAGTTTCCCGATTTGGAATATACATATGCTTTTAAAGTACTCATAGTAACTAAGAAATCCTGAAAATTATATCTGCAATGGATCTATTTTAGTCATGTTATCAATAACATTCAATATAGCCTCAAGGCGTATGCGAAAACCGGCAAAATCCTCTTATTCAAGAATAGTTGGCTAAAACCTGGCATCAGTATGTTTTTTGTGGTGCTGAATCCGAATATGACGTTATTTTTTGTGTAAAAAAAAATCCTAAGGTTGTTCTCTTAATAAAAAAATCGCTTTTTTGGAGATAACTAAAAAAGGAAAGGCCGGAGAATTTTTTAAATATTTTTTTTTCAGATTACTCGTACCAATTATTTTTATAAACTTTATAAATAATTATTATTATTATTAAGCGTCTTTATTGCACAACACAAGTATATAAGCAAGAAAAGAAAGAAAGAAAACAGAGAAACGCAAAGGCGAGGTTCAGTCATAGATTGTTTTTCAACCTAACCTAAACTGGTTATGAATTGGTATCCTGCCCTATGGGCCCAGGTATAACCCCTGGGAGTTAAAAACAGGTTAAAATGGATTTTGAAGTAAATTAGTACGAGTAATCCGAAAAAAATATTTAAAAAATTCTCCGGCCTTTCCTTTTTGAATTATCTCAAAAAAGCGATTCTTTTTATTAAGAGAACTACCTTAGGATTTTTTTTTACACAAACAATAACGTCATATTCGGATTCAGCACCAGAAAAAACATACTGATGCCAGGTTTTAGCCAATTATTCTTAGATAAGAATAATTTGCTTGAGGCTATATTGAATGATATTGATAACATGACTAAAATAGGTCCATTGCAGATATAATTTTCAGGATTTCTTAGTTACTGTGAGTACTTTAAAAGCATATGTATATTCCATATCGGGAAACTCTATTCCCTGTAAGTGAATGTTTACTTGCGAGATTACAGTCATTCTTTAAATAGAACTGTTCCTTTATTTATTCTTTGATAGTCTCCAAGGGCGAAATTCTTGTGATCACTTTAATCTCTCTAATATTCATTTTGAAAGTGTGAAAGCAACAGAATTATGCATTCGGCGATTTCGCGATCGAGTCGTGGAAGTGTAGCGTTGAGATAAGTTAATTATAGTGGTTTACAAGAGAATTGCATACTGCACACGAGATGCACTATCGTGAAGGTCACATATACGGTCAGAGCGAGTGAGAGGTTCGTCTCATCATGCCGCTTGCCTGCTTTGATGCTCCGTATTGGCTTAGAGTATATTTACGTTGGAGCTGCAAAGAACACTGAGGGCGGCAATGAGAGTGAAGCGTAAAAATACATTCGATTGGTTTATAATTATTTAAAATTGCAGTTGCATACTTGAAATGCGTTTTCTCAATAAATAGTAACTGCACTCAAAAGTTGTGTTACATAACTTTACTCGTTTTGGCAAGAGGAAGGTTTTAGCGGTTTTATTTTGATTTAATTAATTTTTTTAGTCTATATATACTTATTACATAAATTTGAAATTGCATATTTTGAACTGCGTTTTCTCAGTAAAAATAAACTGTACCCACATGTGGGTTACATCACTTTGTTCGTCTGGACAAGAAAAGGGTAAGTACTTGCGTCCTATTTTTACAATTACAAGCTTTTATTTAGCTTGTGAAAGCTTGTGATAGAAAAGATATCGGTGCCGATGAATGATCTTAGAATTATTTTAAAACGCAATATAATGGAAATGTTCCCATATTGTCAGAGTTTTAAATTGACAAATTATCTGAAATCCTGCGAGGGGGAAGGTATGGGATTTGATCAGAGCTTGAAAACTGTTATAATATTGATTTCGGTTCTCCAAACGGTTATGAAGAACCTTTATTTTGAACAGGGCTTGAATAGGTTTCGAAAATAACTGTTTCAAACTGTTATATAAAGGTTCTGACTGAAAGAGTTATGAAGAACCTTTATTCGGAATAACCGTTATAAAGAACTTAAATATCAGACTATATAAGTTACGGTTCCTATATAGCTCTATAACTTTAATTTTTAGGTTCTATAACTTTTATTTTTTAGGTTCTATAACTTTTATTTTTTAGGTTCTATAACTTTTATTTCTTAGGTTCTATAACTTTTATTTTTTAGGTTCTATAACTTTTATTTTTTAGGTTCTATAACTCTTATTTTTTAGGTTCTATAACTTTTATTTTTTAGGTTCTATAACTTTTATTTTCTAGGTTCTATAACTTTTATTTTTTAGGTTCTATAACTTTTATTTTTTAGGTTCTATATAAGTTACAAAGCGGTTATAGAACCGATTCTTGTAACGATTGTACACAATTTTGCAGTAAATGAAATCACAACATATTACAACTATAGATTACTCTGTGTAACCGAATTGTTTAAAAATTATTATAAATAAGTAAGCAAATATATATTATGTACACATTTGTACATATGTATACAAGTGATCCTTGCATACCGCCGAGTGTATACATATACATATGTACAAATGTGTACATAATATATATTTACTTACTTATTTATAATAATTTTTAAACAATTCGGTTACACAGAGTAATCTATAGTTGTAATATGTTGTGATTTCATTTACTGTAAAATTCTGTACAATCGTTACAAGAATCGGTTCTATAACCGCTTTGTAACTTATATAGAACCTAAAAAATAAAAGTTATAGAACCTAAAACATAAAAGTTACAGAACCTAGAAAATAAAAGTTACAGAACTTAAAAAATAAAAGGTTATAGAGCTATATAGGAACCGTAACTTATACTTATATAGTCTGATATTTAGGTTCTTTGTAACGGATATTCCGAATAAAAGTTCTTCATAACTCTTTCAAGAACCGAAATCTTTATAATAACGGTTTCAAGTGCTGATTCTGAATAACTGTTATGAAGAACCGAAACTTCCAACCATTATCCTGTTTCAGTTACGGTACCTATTTCCTTCCTCATATCGGTTCCGAAACGGTTCTAGAATCAGTTCTTGTATCGACTTTTCCCTAATTGATATCATTAATTATTGTAGTTGCAGATTACTGTATATGTGCATATTTTTTTACAAAATCCTTATAGAAAAGAGGAAACATTTATACATATCATATATAATAAAGCGTTGAAATAAATAAATCAGCTACATATTTTTTACATTCACACACACTATATCATTCAGAATAGGATGTTAAAAGTTTCTCGTGTTTCTATAAGGATTTTGTAAAAAAAGATGAACATCTACAGCAATCTACAGCTACGATAATGACTGATATCAATCAGGGATAAGGCGATATAAGAATTGATTGTGGAACCGTTTCGTAACCGATATAGAACCGAAAAAATAACGGTTATGGAACTGATATTAAGAGGGGAATAGGAACCGTAACCAAAACAGATAATAGTTGGAAATTTCGATTCTTCATAACAGTTATTAGGAATAAAAGTTCTCCATAACCGTTTTAATCAGAACCTTTATATAACTGTTTTAAACAGTTATTTTCGGAACCGTTTAAGCCCTGGTATTGATGATCGGACCATACCTTGGCCTAGCCACGCGAAGTATTTGACTTCCAGCCGCGGACATCTAGGCAAATGTCTAGATGTTACATTTTATCTTCACATTATTAAAATGTTCGTGATTATTACAAAACACCTTTATGTACTGGCAGCTCATTTTGATTTCGCATCTTTTTTTATACTGTAATTATTATTTTCTTCTATTTTTCTGTGCTGTATTTTATAATAGTCTTTTCCGTCCTCGACTTTTTCATGTACTTGGGGTAATTTTTTTTACTTTTTTTTTTAAGTTTTTTAGTGGGATCTCATTTCTTTTTAGAAAGATAATTTGCATAGGGAATGACTTCAGATAATTTTTAATATCTAGAGACGCGGTAGCGTCTCGACGCCAAGTACAGGAAAGACACCCTGTATATGTCGACTGTCGCTACCGTGTACCTTTACTCGTCGCGGAGCCATTCCAACCTAACCCGAAACTTATTTCCTTAATATCTCATCACTACTGCAATATTTTCTAAATTTAAAGGCATTTTTCTAATGTAAACCGGATACAAGCTTTCGAATAAGACCAATTTCGATAAAATCGGTCCGCGCATAACCGAGATATCGTAATATCGTCTCATCAATCTGTCAGATGCGATAAGGTTTTTCTCCTGATTCTCCAACCAAATTTTGTCGACATAATACGTATACGCGTCACACGCACACCTTCAGCCAAAACGGAACTAACACACGTTTCGTTCGTCAATCGCTATCTTGACTATGCAATCTACTACAAATTTTGACAGCTTACAGTCAGGTTATAACCTGACGAGTGTCAAATAAGGTAAGTTGGCCAAATTTGAATTGCATCATGTTTGTATATCATAAATATAACCCATAATCACAAATTCAAAAAACTTGAAATCAGCCTGTAACCACAAATCAATTTTTTTTTTTAAGTTACACGATTTTATTTAAAATGCAATAAAAAATAAAAAATTCTCCATGCACGTGTTGATATTCATTATTCATGTAAAAATCCAAGTGTATTTGATTATTTTCAGTAAATTTGATGTTATCTGGTAAAATATTTTTTCTTACGTTTATCGGAAAGTATTATTGTGTCAGTACGCGGTAAACTCAGAAACAACTCAACCAATTCTCTTGCAGTTTTCACAGATCTGTAGAGACAACATTTGGGAAGATTTTAGGCTATATATCATCTGGATATTGCTAAATGGGACTGAGTAATAAGCGAAATAGTGAAGCGAGGCAGATAAATCTTACGTGGTGTTCACCGCGGTGCGCGCAATAGATGCGCGTACGGTTCCCCGTAAAGTGGTGATCACGGTTGCCAGAAGCAGACCACGTGGCGCGTGGGTAGCAGCGGGGTGGGGGGGGGGAGCCGGATTCCCCCTCCAGCGCTCCCCACCGCGTTCGTGGTCCGTACATACATACTCCTGGTAAACCTGGCGGAAGTGGCGGAGATGCTTGATGCCTTGACGGTATAATCACATCGTTAGCTGTTTATGAGCGTTGACATTCCCGCGCAAACAGGCTTTGCAGTTGGACTTCTCATCCAAATAATGTTTTTGAGGCTTTCACTTTTGTCACAATCAGTATTGTCACAATTTATACCACTCGCTTCTTAGCACCATTTTTTTTCTCATAAATTCTACTAATCGCCAGTGTTATAAACGAACGTTCTTCTGTCTGTATGTTCACGATTATGTATTTCGAAACGTGGGCTCAAAAACTACATACACGTAAAGTCTCCGTCGTGATAAAGGATAATCGCGCGGTCCTAGCGCGCGAGTCTGGATTATGTACAGGTATAATGAACGTAAGCAATGGGTAATGAAGTATATGTAAGTAAGTACTGCGTAATAATCAATTAAGGCAAAATATTAATGTCACCGCTATAAATACATATGAGAAGCCCTGTCAACGCCGGGTACTTCATGCTAGTAAATATATATATATATATATTTTTTTGTTATATTTTATTTGTAATAGTTATACCTAAAACATATAATTATAGTTTTTTACATAAATAAATACTCTTTAAATCATAAAATTAAAGATTTCGTACGTTTACATGGTCTTCAAGAGGGTGGTCCACGTTACCCTACCACTTGAGCGAGGCAAAGATTTCAATACATCCGGTAAATCTAATTTTCCTTTGTTGCCAAATATTTTTCATAATAATGGCTTTGATTTTCTTATTGTCTAAGGTCCACTTAAGACTCCTGTTGAAGTCCCGTGCCTTTTTTTCTTTCCGATTTTAAGTTATCACCCTCCAAAGTTAAGCGGTCCATTTAACCCTACTCTCCCCTACACAAATTACTATACATATACGTAATACATACATATAGATCAGCAATGCGGTGCACATGGTTTCTTTTCGTAGTTGTTAAACTTACGTAGAATTTATCCTTAATTCTGTACCGTGATAATTTGTAAGTTATTATATTAAAAATTATCTGAAGTCATTCCCTATGCAAATTATCTTTGTAAAAAGAAGTGAGATCCCCATAAAAAATTCAAAAAAGTAAAAAAAATACGCCAAGTACATGAAATCAAATAAATCACAAGAAATAGAAGATAATAATAATTACCAAATTAAAAAAGATGTGAAATCAAAATGAGCTGCAAGTGCATAAAGGTGCTTACAGTCAAATACTTGGCGTGGCCAGGCAAGGTCAAGGTGTCGATGAATAAGAATTATTTAAAAACGCAAAATAATGAAAGTGTACTCATATTGTCAGAGTTTTAAATTGACAAATTATCTGAAATCCCGCGAGAGGGAAGATATGGGTACTGATGATCTGAGAATACCTTGCCTCGTTGCGCCAAGTATTTGACTGCAAGCACCTTTATGTACTTGCAGTTTATTTTGATTTCACATCTTTTTTTATTTTGTGATTATTACTATCTTCTATTTTATGCGACTTATTTGATCTCATGTACTTGGCGTATTGTTTTTTACATTTTTGAAATTTTTTACGGGGATATGTATAGTACTTTGTGTACAATCATGCCCGTCTGTAGTACAGGCCGGAACATAGTGAATTTGGCAACGCTGTCATCAGTCCTATTTAAATTTTGCTGAAGCCTTTCCCGCGTTCTGTCACGGCCGGCTCTGGTACCGGTCGGAACATAGTCATCGGACTGATGGTTGTTCCAAATGCGGTGCTGCAACATCGTACTGTCCGACCTATATATATTACAGACGGTCATGGTACAGTACAAGAAACACTGATTAAATTCATGCATTATCGAAGGTGTCCATATATCAAAATAACTGAATAAGTATGTAGTATACGAAATCCTTCCTCTAAAATTATACGTACCTACATACATAGCCTGGCGTAGATCACAGCATCATTTTACACTTCGATTATCTACATATACATAAAATCCTCAGTTTAGTTACAAATGGAAATCAGTTTGATGATATACAAGCATGTCGCAATTGGGAAGATGACGCAAGCTCGGCGCAGAAGGCGCCACTAGCGCATGCACTGCGGTTTTGCATGAGTGCGCATGTGTGAATGGTGTGTGCGCGAATTTTCCATTTGTGGAATGCATGAAGCTGGTTGTTACATATTAATGTTTTATATCGCACCGATGACAAGTGGCACGTGTGCTGGTGGCGTCACGGGTGGGAAAAAGTTGCAGTCATCTTCCCCATTAAAATATCGGCAACTTACCCTGTGTTTGAGACTGCATTTTGGTCGCAATTCAATGTTACAACGATACATATTAGTAAAAACACGTGGCATCTCAAATTTTAACAACTTACTTTATTTGACACTCACCAGGTTATAACTTGTCGGTAAGCTGTCAAAATTTGGAGTAGATTGCATAGTGAAGATAGCGATTGACGAACGAAACATGTGTTAGTTTCTTCTGGCTGAAGGTGTGCGCGTAACGCGTAGGGTAAACCAACCAGTGAATGACCAATTTGTTGAATCTATGGAGCTTTGCGATTAATACTTGAATATATTTATGTATAACAACAAAACAACTGTTGAAATCGCATTTAAATTTATTTTTCTCGAAATTTCTATTAAAATAATGACTTATTCTTATCGTAATTTAAAAAAAAAAACAAATATAAAATGCAAAACGTGTAGAAGCCCAGTAAATGACCGCATACTTTTAATAAGAATTGTACTTATTAATGTTTGCTTAATACGCGTAACTAAAAATATAGGATATTAAAAGTGCAACTACACTCCATTTATAAACATATAATAATGTTTAAATTTATAATTGACATTTCTTTGCCTAATGGTCATGAACTGGTTTGCGGTCAATTACTGGTTGGTTTACCCTATACGCATTATGTCGACGAAAATTTTGACTGGAGAAGGAGAATCACAAGAAGAACCATCTTACCATTTTCGTATGATACATAATATGATATTGCGATATCTCTGTCATACGTGGGCCAATTTTATTGAATTTGGTCTTATTCGAAAGCTTACATGCGGTTTACATAAAAAATATGCCTTTAAAGTTAGGAAATATTGCAGGCGTGATGAGATATTAATGAAATAATTTTCAGGTAAGTTTGCAATAGCCGGTTTACGAGTAAAAGATACGCGGCAGCGACAGTCGACATGTACAGGGTGCCGAATCATGTACTTGGCGTCGAGACGCTACAGCGTCTCTAGATCACAACATATTACTACTATAGATTACTGTGTATAACCATATTGTTTAAAAATTAATAATTATCAAAAAGGTAATTATTTAGAAGTTTTCTGTCCTCACCGATTTCAATAATTATTGGATGTTATTAAGATCAAGATTCTGAACAACTTTTTACTGTATATATATATAACCGCCGCAAGGCATTAGTTTCCGAGATTTTCGCAAAAAACTGTTGTTATCATTGCATTAAATTCGATCTATACATGCATAATGCGGCAGCGCGTGCGGCAGCACGAGGTCGCCGCTCATCTACTGTTTCTGCAACTACGTCGCGGTGACCGCCAGGCAACGTGCATACTGGGTAAACTAAAAGGTTCAAGTTAACCAATTTCTTTCTTTTTTATTTCACGTTGCGTCCCCGACGCAACGCATTCCACTTTCTAATTTATCCGAGTATTGATATAGGTTGGAGCTAAATCCGCGCGGAGGGCGCGCGCCCGCTCGCAGGCGCGTAAAGCATGGTTGCGAACCGATGTGAGTCGGTGTGTTGACGGGAGCCCCCACAACCTAACAGGTGCTATCGAAAGCACCCTCTTCCTAGCAAAAAAATTATGGTTTAGAACCAGAGGCATTCTAATATCCAGCTGCGCTGGCGCCGCGGAATAGAGTCAGAGTTGACGGGCATCCGCAAGTTTCTGGTTCAAATCACCAAACTCAGATCGGTTCTGTACCACGCCTTGCGCGCCCCCTGCACTGATCTAGCCCCAACCTATACTAATACCCGGGACCAATTGGAAAGTGGAATGCGTAATATCGGAATAAATCAACAGAATTTCTTCGCAAATATCTCGGAAACGAAGCGGTCGAGTGGTGGTAGCATGTATAGGAAAAAGTTATTCAAAATGTTAAGTTTTACATATTTCAAGGTCATCAAAATCGGTGAAGAGGACCAACTTCTAAATAATTACCGTTTTCTGTTCACACGAATTTCGATGATTCTTAAATATGTTATAGAAATCAACATTTTGAACAACTTTTTCCTATATATATAACTTCCGCTCGGCATTAGTTTCCGAGAAATTTGCAAGAAACTGTTGCCACTATACCTATACGTACGCGTTCGTCAGAGATTGGTTAACTCGAACCTTTTAATTTACCTGATATACACGTTGCCTGCCGGTCACCGCGGCGTAGATGCAGAAACAGTAGATGAGCGGCGACCTCGTGCTGACGCACACGCTGCCGCATCATGCACGTGTGGATCGAATTGAATGCAATGGTAACAACTTGAATCTTGATCTTGATGACATATCGAAAAATCATTGAAATCAGTGAGGACAGAAAATTTTATTTTATTTAATATGTTCCACCAATCCGACCGCCCTGCACCTTATACAGATAATACCTAAGTAGTGACGCTTTACTCCTGCTTCTTTTCGTAGGTGTAACTCAAGGGGTTGTTTACAAAACGACTCCCCAAAAATTAATTCCTTTATTTCCACCCTTAAAAATTGATCTGCAATTTCGAAAAAAATATATGTGGTAGAGCTAGGAATTACCTATTACGTGTACTTTGGAACATTCCAATATCTTAAGTAGTTGCTGAGAAAAAAAAGGTAAAGTTTAGGGTTGTTATCCCCATATCACCCTAACGAAAGGGGGTAGAGATCTGAAATTTCTCTCGGTGTTTCTTTAGGCAAGGAGCATCATTTGGAACACATAAATACTAAAATTGGTGCTGGGGCCGTTTCGCTATGCTTACCCGGCTAGACCCTTTATAGAATTACTCTACGAATTAACGGAAGTAAGAATTGTTTTGTTAAAGAAACGGCTATAAATAATTTTTGTACGTGATAAAATATAAAAAAAATTACTGAAACGCAGAATATTGCAATCTAGAATATTGTATTTTTGTAGCTGAAAATACTGACTTCGAACGAGGAAGAATTTTGTCATACAATACGATTTCAAAATTTTAATATTTAAAATCAAAGGATGACACAGAAAATGCTTCTCTTAACATATTAAAAAATTAAACAACAAATAATTCAACGAGATCTCTGATAATCCTCCGTTTTCATGTTGCAAGCGTTGAGGAAACGCAGTTGAAAAAGATACATATACACTGAAACAGAAAAACGCCGTTGATGGGATTACTTTGAAACAATATTTAAAATTACTGTTACTTTGATGAGTATTTCAAGCCTGTAAACTTTTGATCGATCTTCGGAATATACCCTGTTATTTTTCATTAAATATTCATAACATAACATAACCATAAGCTTTATTTAACTCCTCGTACTCCAAGTAAGTCTCTTAGGCACCACAAACAATTAGTTACGTACTGGGATCATTAAAATGTGTAAAAACTAAAGAATTCGTATTTCGTAGAATCTACTTGACTGTTGCTTTTGGAATCACTATAGGTATTTCTTCCTAAGTACTTCAATGTTGTGCATTTTGTAAATGCAGCATTAGACGAAAAATCTGTTGGCAATTGGCAATCGAATAAGTTGGAGTGGGAGTTAAAAAAATCATTCAATTTTAAGTAATTAATAATAAGCATATAATGCTTTCAGGAGATCATTGAGTAATTTGACATTATTCGCTGCTGAACGATAATAATGGCGACCTTCGAAATTCTGTGTGGCGTCGCTGCACTACTTGTAGCTCTGTACTATTATTCCACCTCTACCTACGACTTCTGGAAGAAACGTGGTGTACCTGGACCACGACCCCTGCCTGTGCTTGGTAATACCAAGGATATAATGGGGGTCAAAACATCACTGGCTGCTTTTTTGCAAAAAATTTACGAAGAGTACAAAAACGAACCCATGATCGGGTTGTTTATGGGAAGAAGACCTATTCTCGTTTTGAATGACCCAGACATTATTAAAGATGTCCTTATTAAGGATTTCCCCAAATTTGCAGATCGTGGATTCAATGTATTCGAAAAGGTATGCAAGTAATGTTAATAATATTAATGATAATAAACGTGTACATACAGGGTGATTTTCTCAGTGACTCTTCCAGAGATTCTGGCAGTGACACCAATGGATTCTTTATGTGTTTCCGATGAAAATCATACCACATGTCATGTAATCGAACTATTTTTAACGAAGTTAGCTTGGAATTATGCAAATCAATTTTTCATGTAATTTCCTTAATTATGGTCTGCATTATGTCATTTCCGGGGCTATTTTCACTGGGAAAATATAAGGAATCGATTGCCGCGACTTTCACAAGAGATCGGATGAAAAATGCAGGACTTCAGATTTGTTACTTTTTATAGTCGAATTAACTAAAGAAGGCACCTGGGTGGCCCGTAGGCCGGCGCGCGTGGCTCGGGAGAGACCCAATGCTTACTCCGTACTTCGTGCGACGTTGCCACGTTGTGTAGCAGATCAGACGTCTGTTTCTATCTTCAAGTGCAACTGTGTCTCTCTCACTTGCTCGATAAAACAGATTCCTTCATCTGCAAGTCACTCCACGCCAAATCGATCACATTTTTAGAGACTTTGATCAGAATGCAATATGTATTTTGTGAATCACGTGAAATCATGGAAAGGTTTAAGTCATTGTTTAACAGGTTTTGAACTTGGTTACAAAATATAGAGTTAATGAAATTCTTCATCGGTTAATAACAGCTCAAGCTGACGTTAATTTTCAAAATTCTATTCTCGAAAGCAGAATATTTCGTATGTAAAATTTACAAAATAAAAATTTGGTTATAATTTTCAAAATTACAAAATTAATTTTTCAATATAAAAAAAGAGTATTAGAATAGCCCACACTTTCTAGATTAAAATAAAAAAATAATGAATTCAATACGATAAAGAGTTTCCGAGATAAAAATTCACATATACAGCTCGGTTTCATGAAAATAGGTAAAAATGGAACAAATTCAAAACCAGCAAAGTGATGACTGAAATCCCTTCCTATATAATATTTCAGATTGAACAAATTTCCTGACATCGAGTGCAAAAAGTGATCGATTGGCCGTGGGATGACGCTAAGTAGAATAAGAATCCTATGAGCCTGTATTCCTCGACTTGTCCGCCATTCATTCTGCATGGCGCGTGCCGCAAAAGCCAATAAGATTCGGCACACTGTCAAATCTCTATGGGAAGGACGTTGGGTTCGCCCTGTGGAAGAGGATAACAATATGCACCCGATAAGGAGAACGATTATTCTAGGCCAACAGCTAAGTAGTCGAAAGTAATTGGCCAAGGCGTAGGGAGCCTCGTGGGGGAAGCACCAATCGCGAGCCTGGAGTAGCGGCAACGTCGCAAATTCTGGCCCCGGTCCCAAGGTGCCTTCTTTCGTTAATTCGACTATAGTGCGCAACATTGTATGACCCCTGGTCTCGAGCATCGAAGGCCCCAAAACTCAGTGAGGCACGTTATTGCCGGCGTTATCACCCTGTATATGTACATCTTCTTCCTGTTGCGTATTAGATACATACAGGGTGTCCCACTAAGGAGTGGACAGCGCGATATCTCTTAAAGTATTGTCGATAAAAATATAAAAAAAATAGAGAATTGCATGGTTCGAGGGGGCCCATTTATTAGCGCGAACGAATTTTGTTTTCGATTATTATTTTAAAAGATACGATGGTCAAGTTCGGTTCTTCAAATGGAACTATCTTTTTTGAAGACCTGAGTTGATAGTGCGTTCCAAGACAAATGCAATAAGCTTTAATGTATACACTTTATTTCCACTGGTTTTTAAGATATTGCGCTTGCAAATTTACTGATTTTCACTGCAAGAAACCCCTCTGGAATGGCAAAAACCGGGGGCGGTCTTACTGGCACCACGGGTGGCACTGCCTGTTGAAATGGATACTTACCTGCCAAAGGTCTACGCCAGAAATGACAGGCCCAAAGGCTGGACAATTCTTTTCCGTCAGAAATGCTACTTAGGTAGGTATCGTTACTTTTATTTCGCACTTGCTTCTACGCTCGGATGGCCGGTTCTTTTGGGAGGGATGCAAATCCGATTAGTTCTGATACAATCTGCTCCCTATGGTTGAAATTTAGTCTAGCAACTTTCACTCCTCCTAACCTAACCAATCCAACTTGCATCCCTCCCAAAAGAACCGGCCATCCGAGCGTAGAAGCAAGTGCGAAATAAAAGTAACGATGCGCTTCTCGATACCGCAGATGTACCTACCTAAGTAGCATTTCTGACGGAAAAGAATTGTCCAGCTTTTGGGCCTGCGAACCCTGTCGTAGACCTTTGGCAGGTAGGTATCAGTTTCAACAGGCAATGCCACCCGTAGCGCCAGTAAGACCGACCCCGGTCCTTCCTATTCCAGAGGGTTTTCTTCCAGTGAAAATCAGTAATTTTGCAAGCGCAATATCTTAAAAACCAGTGGAAATAAAGTGTATACATTAAAGCTTATTGAATTTGTCTTGGAACGCACTATCAACTCAGGTCTTCAAAAAAAATAGTTCCATTTGAAAAACCGAACTTGACCATCGTATCTTTTAAAATAATAATCGAAAACAAAATTCGTTCGCGCTAATAAATGGGCCCCCTCGAACCATGCAATTCCCTAATTTTTTTATATTTTTATCGACAATACTTTAAGAGATATCGCGCTGTCCACTCCTTAGTGGGACACCCTGTATACAGGAAGCTTTAAAAGTAGGGGAAGTAACACTCGCTAAGTTGAGTAAGGAATACTTAGTGAACGTAGTCTGAAAAATCAGACCCGTAAGAGTCGGAAGCCATGAGTGCTATCTACTCTGTAAATCATGTAAATGCTGTATCCGTTTTTAAAAGATCCTGTATCATTTAAAAGACGCTTTTGTTCAAGATTAAAATATTTATTCTCTAGTAGTGTGTACGTGGTAACTCACTATAATAAAGTATTTTGAGTAATTTAAACATTATCAATAAGACAAGAAAGGGATATTCTTCCGAATGGCCCCAGTGGCCGATCGAGATGAGGTTTGGAGGGAGGAGTGGGGAGGGGGTGTGGACCCTAAATCTAAAATTGTAGCTTCGGGTATTTATTAGTTTCCAAAATATTGATAAAAAATTATTTTTAATTTTTTAAAATTTTTTTTAACGTAGGTACAGGCACCCCTACCCGGCGACCCTCCCTTCCCCTCAAACTGTTTTACGAACTGCTGGACGCGTTCCCCTTACCTTCAATTTTCTCGAAAACGAAGCGCGATATTAAAAAATTGTATTCTATATTTTCGTCTTATTTTGGCCTGTAGAATCACTCCCTAGAATATTGACTATCAGTAGAATAACACCCTATATAGTAGGATGGGTCGCATTTGCAAGTTGCTGGTTCAAATCTTCAAACTCACATCGGTTCGCTACCATGCTTTACGCGCCCGCGAGCGGGCCCTCACGCACCCCCCGCTCTGTTCTAGCCCCGACCAACACTAATATCCGGGACATGGTGGAAAGTGGAATGCGTTACGTCGGAATAAGTCAATAGAAATACTAAAAGTTTTTTATTAATATCTCGGAAACTAATAAATTCCCGAAGTAACAATATTAGATTTAGGGTCCATACACCCTCCCCACCCCTTCCCTCAAACCACGTGTCAATCGGCCACTGAGGCCATTCGAAAGTACAGCCCAAGAAAGTGTTTCAGAAAAATAGGTTTTGTTAAATGGAGCATATTGAGTATTTCAAAGAAACTTTTAAGATACTCATGGATTTTATTAATTCCATTTCACTGTTTTTAAGTAGAAAAGTTAGCTTCTGGAAATCAGACTGAAGTATGTCCAACAATTCTCAGTCGCTACTTATTCTTAAGCATGCGGCATCCTCTACTAACCTAATAGCTAGTAAAGGATGCCGAATGCTTAAGCATTTGCTTAAGAATAAGTAGTGACTGAGAATACCGCCCTTAGAGAACTGAATTACTTCTACATTTGTATTCCAGTACCATGTAATTCAATCTATGCATGACAAAACTATAGTAAACGATTTTTTAAAGGATATAGACAATTAGTTGCGAGTAAAGTACTACTTAGTTTCACAACTACATAACATTCTTCAATGTCTTTCCTTATTGCTCCAATATATTACTAATTTGATTTTTTGACAATATTCGTACTATGTGTTCTGATTATTATTAAATATCATACTCTAAACGTTTGCTCACTACTGTCACTCAAAAATATTAAAACTTAATCACTATGCCTATAAACTTTCCTAAAAATTTCGCAGAGAACAATAATATTTATTACTTTACAGTTATCATAATTGGACGATTTTCAATTAACTTAAATACCATTTTCCAAAATGTTCACAGACCGAACCATTATCAATACACCTGTTCAATATAGAGTCAGAAAGATGGCGGCCACTGAGATCGAAACTCTCCCCCATATTTACATCTGGAAAACTGAAAAATATGTTTCCCCTCATAGTCGAATGCTCAGACCATCTGAAAATCTATCTGGATAAGCTTGTAGCGAAAGGAGAAACTGTCGAATGTCGTGAATTAACGGCTAAATTCACAACCGATGTGATCGGCACCTGTGCTTTTGGAATCGATATGAACGCGATGGCGGAAGAGGACAGTGAATTTCGTCAAATGGGTAGAAAAATCTTTGAGGTCTCCCCGGAGACCATATTCCGACTGAAAATGAGGCAGTACCTGCCAAGGATATACGACTTACTTGGCTATATAATACCCGAGAAAAATTTTTCGCCATTCTTCACGAAGATCGTCATGGACACGATAAACTACAGGAAGCAGAATGACATCTTCAGGCCAGACTTTATCAACATGCTCATAGAGCTCCAGAAACATCCAGACAAATTAGAGAATATCAGTAAGTTTCCCATAGTACTAAAATGTTTCACTGTTGAATATTATTAAGGACTTCTGTTTTTGGTAATTCCGAGGAATAGAAGAAATAGTACGTTTTTGGTACCTGTATTATATAACAGGCGTATACGGTATATTTACCGGGTGTATAGAGCGGTGTTTTACTCTTTTGAATATTGGATATCTAGTTGATAAATGGATCCAGTTGCTCCATTTTAATAGTCCGTTATTTATTACAAATTTCTTCGTAAGTGTGATTTGCTAAATAACTAAGTATGTACACAAGTAAGAATTATTTCATTATGCTAATCGTCACTGAGTAAAATTTGTTGGGATTTTTCAGAATTAACAGACTCCCTACTGACTGCCCAAGCTTTTGTTTTCTTTGCTGCGGGGTTCGAGACATCATCTTCGGCAATGAGTAACGCTCTTTATGAACTGGCTCTAAATCACGAAGTACAAGACAAATTGCGTGAGGAAATTGCAGAATATTTTGCTAAGAACAATGGACAATTGAAGTACGAGGATATAAAACACTTGAAATACTTGGATAAAGTATTCAAAGGTGGATATAAAAAATAGAATACATTCTATTTAAAATTAAGTCCTTTACTTTTTCCTGTTAAATACTGTTACGAGCCGAAGGCTGAGGGCGGTTGTGTAGCCGAGGTTTGGTATTTAATCTAGAATTTGTTAGTTACGTACGAACTGGTGCTTGGCTAACACCGTGAGCAGGATATGTAGTTCGCTTGACCATGTTACTTTTAAAGTGATACACTTCGAACGGTAAAAGTGTACCGTTGTGGATTACTACTACAGCTGAAACTCGAACGATGATTTGGTTTTAAACGAAGAACTTCTAAGATACAAAATATCACAGTATATTCAATTTAATCAGGAGACTTTACAAAGGTTGAAGTATTTAATGTCGCAAAAGCTAAACCCACTTCTAGGTTTTGCCGCACTGATAAATGTGGGGTCGCTTTAGTTTAGAGCAGTGTTTGAGGAAAATACCCTACCGGAGTCCGGATTGTGCTCGTAGGAAGAATTAACGGCAAGATGGGAAACGATGGGAAACAAAACGACGCCAGCGCCAAGCCTACCCAACTAGCCAAGTCAAGTGAGGTCGCAGTCAACCAGCGTCTCCGGGAAATCGGTTGTCAACGCTAGTTGGCTGCGAGCTCACTTGACTTGGCTAGTTGGTTTGGCTTGGCGCTGGCGTCGTTTCGTTTCCCATCGTTCCCCATCTTGGTGTTGATTGGTTGAACGGAGAGCGGAGTTCGGACTCCGGTAGGGTATTTTCCTCCACCACTGGTTTAGAGTTACAAGATAAAATTGAGTACATACTGCTTAACAGTTTACGTACTGTATGGTATATGTAGAATCTGCTTGAAGGGGAACAGAACCTGATTTTATTAATGTCTCTATCGTCTACGAACGTTAGACTAGAAATGAGTGAGAAAAATCTGGTCACGTGGCGCCACCGTATGGGCGACAGCTGCAACCATGCGTATGCATTGCATACCCTTCAAGAGGGTTAAAAAGTAACAGGGTAAATCTCCATACGCAACAATGCAAACACTGACACAACAATAAACTCCACCTATTTTCAGTTTTTAAATTCTCTTGAGAAATCTCCTAAATTGTCTATTCTCCCTGTCATCTAAGAAGGAACCTGCCGACCGACGAGTTTAGACCGGTTCTGCGCAGGTTGATGCTCATTGGTGCCGGAAGAAGGCACTATTGGCTGTGCCCCCACCAACGCTTTTTCGGAGCCAATGAGCTCATTCTACATGCGCGAAACGGGTTCCTTCTTAAATGACAGGGAGAATAGGTATGCTTAATTTACGACCTGTATTGTTGAAAGAAAGATAGGGCACATATTATATGTATAAAAGACTAGCTAACCCGTTACCCGGTTTCACTCGGGAATAATTTATGATGTTTTCAAAATAAAAATAGCCTAAAAAATAGCCTATAATCTAATCGAAGACGTATGTAATGTATATTCAAAATTTCATTGAAATCCGTTCAGCCATTTAGGCGTGAAAGGACAAACAGACAACGTTTCACTTTTATATATTAGTATAAGGAGTAAGGATATTAGTAAGGATATTCGATTGTCCATATTAATACTGTACAAAAATTCATATCGTTTAATGAGTTTCAACACTGATTCCAAAGCTAGTACTTACATACTACATAATTACGTAACTATTGATGGCTATACCCGACAATGATAATTTCAGGGAGGAAAGCAATAATAAATAATGATAAATAATCCTTGTTTGATTTTCGGTATTAATGCAAAGATAATATAGCTAACTTGATTTATGTCTGTAGAAACATGAAAGTAAATGTCGCTTCTGATTTCAATATCATTACCATTTTATCCCGTAACTATTGAAAACAATGATAAGTTCAGAAAGAAGAGCCGCAACTATCCTTGTTTGATTTTATAACTCAGGTCTGAACATCGAAGATAGTAAGTAAATTCGCTTTATATTTACAGAAACATTACGGAAGTATCCAGCGGGACCGATCCTGATGAGAAAAACAACTTCTGAGTACACGTTCAATGAGACGAAAGTTTCAATACCAAAGCAGCTGGTTCTATGGATTCCAATATTCCCGATCCATCGAGATCCAAATATTTACCCAAATCCTGATGTTTTCGACCCTGAGAGATTTAATGAAGACGCCATTGCAGCTCGACATCCCATGCACTACTTACCTTTCGGTGACGGACCCAGGAATTGCATTGGTATTAAGTACTCCAAATACTCATCCTCTAAAAACATTGCATACCGTCGCGGCAGGCTTTGCTTGCATAATTTTGCTCGCAAGTTTGTGCTATCACATTTTTTATAACAGCCTGAAGTGGATATCCAAAATGCAAATTTCGTATTCATGTATATAAAAAGAAACGTTTAATCAGCCTGAAACTATCAGTTCAAACAATATAAATGTTTCGATTAATTTAACGAGCACTTGCCGTCGGTAGAACGAATTTATTGGCTTAACCGCTCTGCGGATCTATTACTAGCAGAATTTGGTATCCAGATGTTCCAATCGGACAAATAGTAGAGGTTACAGTCGTTGCAAAAACAGAAACTGAATTTCACCCAAATAAACCCAATATTTCGAAAGTTACTATTTGCAGGTCCGCCACTTCGGATATGGCATTTGCAATTTTGGGTTGTACTTCTGAATGGCCACAGCGGCCGATCGACACGAGGTTTGGGGGGAAGGGTGAGAGGCGTGTGTGGACCTTAAATCTAAAATTGTATTTTCGACAATTTATTAATTTTCGAGATATTAATACATTGGAGCCATTCGGAAGAATATCCGAATTTTGCTATGACGGCCACAATTTTGACATCAGCATCATTAAAAACTCTTAAAATATCATTCTTACTTTTCATATACGTAACTAAGTACTTAGTGACTGTTCCTTTCAATTTTTTGTAGGTTTCAAAACATCACTTTTTTTTCAATATTTAAACAAATATAACTTTGCAAAAAGTAATTGTTACCGTTAGTATGGTTAATTGCGGAAAAGTATCATTTTTTAGCTTTAATTTCCACTTTGACTCATGGTAATAGCGTTAATACGATGGCCGGTTCTTCAGAGTACATTCTCGTGTAATCCCTTAAAAAACTTAGGATTTTTTGGAAGGAAACTGTAACACGTAGGGTAAAAAATCTTTTTGGTATAGATTTATACATATTTTATGATAAAAAAAAACAACTTTATTATTTGTTTCCAATGTAATTTTGAATAAATAGCTATAACTTTGACGGGAATACAAACGTGGTGTAGGGGAAAGTCCCCTATGTTGGACCTTAAGAAAGTACCTCCATAAATCGGAATCATGTTTATAGTTTTAAGCAGAAAAGTTTGAGAACAATATCAGGATTACAATTGATACATAAATCTAAAAAAAAAAACTGCAATGCTATGTGGCTGATAACAAAAAAATAATTTCAAACTACCGTCAATAGCCTAATCTAGGAAACTGGTTTTCTAATTTGGACCACAGATATCCTAAATTGGACCATGTCTATTTTTCATTACTTTAGGTAAGAATTTTTATTTAAAAATATACTTACACTCTATAAACAAAATAAATATGCATTTGACGAAATAATCAGCCGCTGTCAGATTGGCAATTTATGCACTCATAATAATCGATAATACAATTGTTAGTACAGGTCAAATGGACTTATGTATGTCTTGCAACAAAGACACTGATCTACTCTTTTTCCATAAGTTATGAGCCATAACTGATTCCAACTACTTCACTTGAAGAATTCTGTACTATAATCTGTCGCATTTCCCATATTTTCTCCACTGTGATCATTTTAACCTTAAGAAAGAAAAAGATAATTTGGATAAATGTAATATTAAAGATATGACCAATAACTATTTATAACAAATTACACGTATTAGAATTCACAATTTACCTACCAGTCAAAAGTTACAGCTTATATAAATTGGGGGGCAAAATTACATCATCTGGGATCAAAACAAAACATTCATCACGCTGTAGTTATTACTCATTCTACAGTGTTCTGTTTCCACACTGTTTATAAGCTACAATCCCATTCTAAGAGATATCGCCTAAGTCAATGAATATGAGAATCAAGACTATGGTCCAATTTAGGATCCGGGCCAAGTTAGGGAACTTTCCCCTACATAAAAACGAAAGAACTAATTGACGGATTTGAAAAATTCTTTCGAGATTGTTTTCGTAGATAAACTCGCTATCGTATTTCCCACTTTCATAAGTTTCAGTCTACTCAATTTGATTTTATTCAGCAGTTTTTAGGAAAAAATTAAGGGTTTCGGAGCAAATTATATTATTTTGTCCACCTATAGTAGTCATCTTACGCCTGTTAATCTGAAGTATTTTGTTTTCAGGTGCACGTTTTGCAGTTTGTCAAACCAAGGTTGGTCTGATCACAATACTTCGTAACCACAAAGTGCATGTTTGCGATAAAACAATGATACCGTATGAATTTGATCCTGGCGCGTTTTTGCTAGCTCCAAAGGGAGGTATATATGTAAAGATGACCAAAGTGGAAAATTAATTAATGTATATTGGTACAATTTTTTAATGCGTTCTTTTTAAAATAATTCTTCAGTCCCACTTGCGTATTTCTCTTTTACAAGACGTGTACATATTAAACGACTTTTAAAAACAAGTGTATGTATAAACGAATGTTTTATGTACCGTCTTTAACATAAATAAGCTGCACAATTTTGAAATCTATTAACTAACTTGATTTGTAATAAATAAATATATTCTTAATCTTTATGATAATAGACATAAAAATCCATTATCATTATGATTAATCATTTTTATTGTTATTTTTACGTTTTATGGACATGTGTATATGAAATGAGATTAAATTGTAACATATATAAAGAATGTTTTGTTACTTTTCACTAGCGTTTCTACTCAACTGTCATAAGTGTTACTATTTAAGAACGATCATACTTTTTAAAGGAAATCATTTAACTATATAATTAAATGTTGGGAAATATACGTAAAATGTATAATAAAAGCAAGTTAACTCGGTCCAACACGGTGTTACGTGGTAGAGAAAACACTCGTGTGTTCCAAGTAACGATATAGTTGTTTATTCGAGGATAGGCTTTTGAATACAAGAGAAAATCGTGCTTATGGTAACTCGTCGCGACAAGGTATGCGTCTATGACTATGGTCCGTACTGGCGTCTGTCTTGTCGCTGCAGCTCCAGGGGGTTTATACCCTTTGAGGGCACGACGCTTTCCTGTACTTTTGGCGGGAAAGTCCAGCGGGAAAGACAGCCGGGAAGATTTGGGCGGTAAGATTCTTTTGGGAGATCCAGCGCTAAGATATATTGGGATGGCCCACAGCAGCGAAGGCCAGTTGGAGTCATTTGGGAACGCGGGATCCATGATGTTTACCAGAGCCGCGCGGAAGGGAGCTTGAAAGTGGAGCTGTTACATTTTGACCCGTCGGATTCCCGGCTACCCGAAACAACTTCAAACAATTGAATGTTTTATTGCCTGTGGTATTGTTTGATGTTAGCCAAAAATGATCAAACAATACCACATTCAATGGCTTGAAGTTGTTCCTGGTAGCCGGATACCCGACGGGTCAAGAAGTAACAGCTCTACTTGAAAGCCAATGATAACGTGGGCGCGCAACGGAGGGGGAAAACTATAAAAGTATATGTACAGTATTTCCTCGTTAGCGGCTCGCTGGGCGGGACCGGCGTTGAGCCCGTATCGTGAACAGAGCCCTAATTCCGAGTGTTCGTTTCTCGCTTCTTTCCGGCCGAAGGGGGGAGCGAGATGGAACACTGCGTGCGCGGCGAGCGTGCGCGATGGTTGTAAGCGCTTACCGTGAGCACGAAAACCGCTTCGCAAAATCTTGACGCAGGCCCGGCTCACGGTAAACGCTCGCGACCATTGCGTACGCCCGTCGCGCACGCAAAGGACAGAGTGTCAGTCGTCCGAAAGACGGAGCGAGACAAAACATCAACGCGTCGGTTTGTCTCCTACCGTCCTCGCTCGCTCTCGTTCCATCTCGCTCTCGCCTTCGCCGGACAAGAGTCAGACAGAAGTGGTGGGGATAGCGAAAAGTCTATATTGTGTACACCAAGCCGAGCCCGTAACGAGGAAATACTGTAAGTAGAAGCGTGCGTTGCAATCTCGTACCTATATGCAGGGTCAGCATTGTATCTTGCAACCCGCGCGAGCGCGGATAGGTAAAATGGCAACAGCGCCTCACGGACGCATTCCACTACAATCATGCATCGGCTCGGCGTTCGGAGACCTACCAGCGAACGCTGGACAGCAGTGATACGCGAGCTTCGAAAATTTTAGGATGATCTCTTTCAAATTAACGTCGCAAAGAGCTAATGGAAATTTCCCGGCCCAGGTAGGAAAGGCAGGACAGTAGATGGACGAATTGTTGGTTAATCGTTAATATTGAAAGAACTAGAGTTTTAACCTATATTATTGTTTTTTTATTTTGTAGAACAAACTTTGTTGTTTTATAAAACATTAACATACTTTTCGAAAAAAAAAATTTGTACGCGAAAAATGTATTTGTATGTACGATTTTACGCCACCATGCGCAAGTTACTTTTTTGTTATTAGCTATTGCTTAGCATCGTGTGCCTTAAAAACTAGTAATACAACAAGAAGATATTCGACACGTTGAAGCATATTCTAACTTGTAACGCCAACGATTAGAAATATGAAACACATCTGAGTTAAAATATGCTTCTATGTATCCAATATGTTCTAACAAGAACATATCTGATTGTGAGTTGAACGTAAACGAACATGTAAACTACAACACTATGAACTATAAGAAAAATAGTGTTGTATTTTACATGTTTGTTTACGTTCAACTAAGATATGTTTGATATTTCTAATCGTTGACGTTATAACTTAGAATATGCTTCAACATGTCTAATATGTTCTTGTGGTATTACTTGCTATACAGTTACTGCCTACTTCTATTTATAATTAACGTATGACTTTCTTCTATCAATCGCTGCTTTTATGAACTCTTGATCTTTTTTGCGAATTAATTGTTTATTCATTTTTGTAGAAAATGGTGGATGACACCCTACTTGATGGCAAGTTTTATTAACGATCAACTTACAGAAGAATTAAATAATAAAAAAAATATATAAACATTTATTTTCAAATTTATTTTTCCAAACTCTAATGACGGAGTAATAATGGCGGCTGCCAGTGGCAGCCATTCGGCAGCCGCGACGAAGGCGCCGCCAACACCACCACCGACACCACGGCAGCCTGTGGAGAGGCCGGCCACGGCATATGGTATTAATTCTTAATAATTTAATTCACTTTAGCCTATATCAAGAGAGGGGAATAATATTTATCGAATTATGTTCTAGCAGCTCATTTTGATTTCACATCTTTTTATATTGTTATTATTATCTTCTATTTTTGTGATATTATATTATTTTCTTATATTTATATTATATTCTTCTATTTTTTTTTATTTATTTGATAATACAGTCTTCCTTGGATTATTTAAATGCTTTTTCCCCCGGATTATCGTGAAGACCTACCCACCCCACAGTTTTGCGTCTTCGCTGCGAGCGAGGGCCTGGGGTCTCAGGTAGGCCGCCCGTTAAGTGCCGAGGGCAATAAAACCATTGGGTTAGGTAAAATACCCAGTACAGGAAAATAAAATGATCATGTTTTTGATAAATATTCATGAAAGTATTACCAACGGATTTTTTAAAGGTTTCTCGATGAAAATGAGTTAAAACGCGAAGCACTTCGGTCCATTTTTAGTGAACGTCACTACGTTCACTAAATGTTGTAATTTCCACACTGGAAAGTGACTTCTTCCCGTTACACACAATGTAATACTGGAGAAGAGAATTTAAATGAAGAATATCAATGACTTCACCAAATTGTAAAGTGCCTGCTGAAGATTGCTTAAATGCAGCCTTCAGGAGAAATTGCCTGGATGTTTAGTACCTATTTGATATTACGATGATTGGCAAATTACTTCGATAATTGCAGGAGAAATGTTGTGAGTTAACCACCAGAAGCGTGCTTTTTCCTTAAACCGGGGAACTAAAATTCTAATCGTGTTTTCATAATAAAAAATAGACCGAATTGCTTCGTGCTAGGACTTGTCACGTCGTGGGTGGCGGAGGTTAGGACAATGACAATGTGGGGGTCGTAAGGGAATGTTAGGCGCGAAGGTAAGCTTCGTAGCACTTGGGAAGTAAGGATTCCGGCGCGAAGGCCAGCTTCGTAGCACTGAGGGCGAGTAGGATTTCAGGCGCGAAGGCCAGCTTCGTAGCACTGAGGGTGAGTAGGATTTTTTAGGCGCGAAGGCCAGCTTCGTAGCACTGAGGGTGAGTAGAATTTCAGGCGCGAAGGCCAGCTTTGTAGCACTTTGCAACCAGGGAAGGTTTAAACACTTTTTGCGCACCAGGGTGACACCCGTTGGGGCACAGGTGTGGTATTTAAAGGCTTGGTAATTGGATTTAGCGCTGCATTAATATAAGAAGCAGCCCGTAATATTTCTTTGAAATAGATGTAGCCGTATGTTGGTACAAGACCTATGCGAAAGTACGCCTTGTAAACACTGTAAGAAATCCCGACGTTCGCGAAATGAGATCAGCTGTTGCAATACCTTATTATGATTTGGAATCCCCGTAACCGAAGGATCACTACAATAATTCGAAGCGTTATTTAGAATAAGAACGTTTATTCAGTCTAAAGCACAAGAATATGCCATGCACTGTTAATGCGATAACGGTAGTTTTATAATAATGCGTGGGTCGTTAAGCATTGGCACATAAACATTTATGTAAATGATAATCAATAGCAGTATATATAGATGAACATGATGTATACAATAACATGAAGAGTAATAAGCATTAACAGTAGATAAGAATATGAAATGCGATAAGCATAAACTTTGAAAATAATATAAAGCAATGGACTTTAGCAATTGATAATAATATGAAATGCGATAAACATTAGCAATGAAAATAATATAAAGTAATACGATAAGCAATAATATGAAATAGGAAAAGCGTAAGCAATAAAATATAATATGAATGACGATGATATACGCTGTTACGATAATTAGTAATAATCGCTTACAGTAGTTGTCGTTGTATAATAATTCGTGGTGCACTGAATTAAGTATTCGCGGTCACTAAAAGGTTTATGATTTCGATCTACGTTAACTAACTTTCGATGGAAGTGTTTCCGTAGAAGAGGATTACGGCCTCTGGAGCCCTTGTATTTATATGATTCGCCAGAATGTCAGGTATGAGGGGTATGCGCGGTATGCACCATGACTCATGTGGAAAATATGTGGTCTATAATTAAAACGTGTTGATGACTCATTTGCGAAATATGCGTTACAATAGGACTTCCCGGGTTTTTATTTGGGGTGTTCGAAAAGAGGTTACTCAATCCATTGGATTGATTTTGGGTGTTTTAATTGGAAAGGGGTTTTGGTGGCTTGTATTTGAAGGGTCGTAGAGAGGGGATGAGACGTGGTCTCGATTTAAGGGGGTTTTTAGGACGAGGGATTTGTTTAGATTTAAATGTGAGGGTGGAGATCGTGCCTCGTAGGGCGAAGAGGGGAAGGGGATTTCGTACTCGACCATCGCGAGATGGGGACCGCTAAGGTACATCGTCTAGATGGTCAATGGTTGGGGAACAGGAGTAAGAGTTAAGGTGTAGGGATTTTAGTGGAGGTGTGGAGTAATTTGTGGGGAAGTGTCTAATTTATACCGCGCGAAAAATAGTGGGACGTCACAGACTCATTTTCGACGACATAAACTCATCAATCCATCGGTAATACTCCCACCAAAGTGTAATCGGTAATATGAAAAGTTTCATATTCAATACTGAATGATTCAATTCGCCGTCGACCGAGGGTCTGCCGCTGGTGCGCTATTTCAGTCACTCTCGGTTTACGTCGATCAGTCTCCTTGTCAGACGGTTCGGGTGAGGGCCCTGACAAGGGTCAGTTTATTAGGTGCTAACTACTTCTCCTGCCCCGGTTTATCGAGAATTTGCCGGTCCCAAATCTTTCTCGATAATCCGGGGAAGACTGTACTCTTTTTCGCCCTCAACTTTTTCATGTACCTGGCGTAATGTTTTTACTTTGTTGAAGTTTCTTATGGGGATAAGAATTAACCAGATTATAAAAAACATTTTACAAATAAATTTATTTTTTACTAATTACAGAAGGAGTAGCACGCCATGCAAGAAGTGGCTAGCGGGTGCGTGCCCACCATGAGCGCATGGACATGCTCCGGGCCGTCATACAGCAAAGTACCACCCTCCGGGCCTTGGCCATGGATCAGTGCCGTGGCAATGGCCCTCAATAAAATAATGATTTGTGGACGTCATTCCGTGCCTACTTTATTATTTGTGACTGATTAAAAGCTCCATTCTTTCTTTAACCTTATCACTAAACACAACACTGATTATGATATTCTTTTTTTCGTTATAATTTTTCCAGATGTCATTTAAATTAATTAATTATTACTGAAACTGAGACTTGAATGAAGGTCTAAACATACTTGTCCCTCTACGCCCCTCTTCTTACCACTGGCACGCCGGAACGGTACTGACACGGAACTGATAAGTATGCATAGACCTAGACAGTATAGGTATTTGAATTTTAAGAGTAATCGAGTATACAGGGTGTTTCGCTTATTTTTATTTTTATAACGGTACGAAAAATTGTGTAAGGGTGAAGTTGTTTATAATATTACGATTATGAACACACATACTCAGGGTTACTTTCTCTCAGCTGTTGAAATAATTCTCTTCGTGTGCATCGTTAACTGAATAAAAAATGTATATTATGTTTAACGATTTTATAAAAAATGCACTAAAAACTAAAAAATAATTCTTTTCTTGTACTACAACTTCGACGGTGATATACTACGAACACCTGCAAAGTTTCAAGACAATGAATAAAATCATATAAAGATATATATATATATAAGCCATAATTTAGTTATAACTTAACGTAGAACTTATAGAAATAGAGTGGCCGGTTTTAGTATATACTAAGTGTAGAGACTACATAATGTGTCGGAAGGAGGTGTAAGCATATGGCAAAAAGTCTAGTTGCAGGAAATTTAAATGCTAATGGTAATTTAGCTAAATTAAACGAAGAAAGCCAATATTTTCCACGCACAATTTTTTGGTGTTGCAATAAAATTAATTTAGTATGTTTATTTACGAATTGAAATATTGTTAATGGGAAACGAATAAAATTAATGAATAGCGTGGGAACTACTGTGGATTCTACTGTGGAAGTAATATGAATATCTTTCACAAAAGATTGAAAGGTATCAAGGGAGAAATGTTTTCAGCGTACTTTCTTCACTAATGTGATTTGCTCTACATTGCAAGCAGTCCGCCATAATTTTCTTAATTCTTAATGCTATGTCTTTTGACAAATTTTGTCGATTTACATTATTTGACAAATTTCCAGAAACTTGTGCGAAAGAAGATGCTTCTCTGTCGAACCTTCTCCAAACAACTTCCAAGTCTGTGATTCTACATAAAGTCTAATAAAATTTTTTGGCGACTTACCTTGTTAATTGGGGAAATAATTCAGTGTCCTATGTCGTGTAAAAACTCGTGACATTTCAAATCAAATTATTTGACACTTTGCAGCTTATGATGGATTGACACTTGGTAGGATATAATTTGACGTGACCAGATATTTTCTGTTCCAATGCGGGACAAGCAAGCAAGCAAAAAAAAAAGAGTTAACAGATCCGTGAGGAGATCTTTTCCGTAGTTTATTAAAGCATTTACAATATATTTAAAAATGCATACTTGTCATTATAAAGTGATACATTGAAACGAAATTAAAAATATTTATTTTTTTACAACAAAAAAAGTAGAGGAAACAGTAACTTTATGCCACTGCGAAAATGTAAAATGTTACATGTCCAATTCGGGACACTTTGCGGGACACATTTCAATGCGGGACAAAGGGCTCAAATGCGGGACTGTCCCGCACCTTGCGGGACGTCTGGTCGCTTTATTATAATTCAATAGTATGTAGGTATGTGTTCAATACCGGACGGCGATCCCTGCCGAATGATCCCGAAAGTCGACGAACAAAACATGTGTTAGTCTTTCTTTTGGTTGAAGGTGTGCGTATAACGCGTATACGTATTATGTTTGGCGAAAATTTGGTTGGAGAACAAAAATCAGGAGAAAAATCTTACCATTTCCGACTGAGCCATGAGATGATATTACGATATCTCTGTCATGCATGGACCGATTTTATTGAACTTGGTCTTATTCGAAAGCTTATATGCGGTTTACATAAGAAAAATGCCTTTAAGTTTAGGAAATATTGCAGGCGGGATGAGATATTAATGAAATAAGTTTCAGGTAAGGTTGGATTAGCCGATCTACGAGTAAAAGATACGCGGCAGCGACAGTCGACATATACAAGGCGTCGAAACATGTACTTGGCGTCGAGACACTGCCGCGTCTCTAGATACCTAATAAATCCGTTCATAAATAAAAACAGGAGGTACAAATAAAACAGCTGCAGACAAAAAAAAATGCCAACAACACGCGGTATTCCCAAGCGGTCACCCATCCAAATACTAACCACGCCCAATGCCGCTTAATTTCAGTGGTCAGACGAGAACTCTTTTTTCTTTTAAACATTTTTATTTACATAACAATTTTACACAAAAAATATAAACATATTAATATGAAAATATGTAATACTTTTGCCTTCAGTCTTCAGTAGTACCTACTTACTAGAAGCTTACCTACCCAGATAGCCATCTGCCTACAGTCTGCCGGCAGATTGACAGCAGGGTCTGCCAGGAGAGCGCAGGATCTGCCGGCAGCTGCGGTGCAGCCTACGTCCGCATTCAGCTACGGTTCTGCCGGCAGGGTCTGCCGGCAGATCGACCGGCAGGTCCTGCTGCCCGCCTGACACATCCAACAGCGCCATCTGAAGGCCACAATTGCCAAAGAATTCCCTACGCGTGACGTCACATGGACCTACGCACCAACACAAATGTATCGTTATTGCTGTAGGTGTATCCCTATTCCTTCCCTTTCTACTACGCGTGGAGAATTGATATGGGAGAAATGGAGCAGTGGATTCTGCTCACATAACCTGCGAGCAGATTCTACAATTTATTAGATAACTTTTCTATTTGTAAAAGTATATATTTTGTCTTTAAGAACATACAGTGATTACAATTACAGAATAATATAAGTGGCACATATAAATCGAAAGAGAAACTTTCAATATTTACATTTAGAAGTGGTGATTCTAGATGCTAACATAAGTCAATTTTGTTTAGAACGACGGGCAATATCAGAAACTTTTATTCTATATTTTCGACTTATTTTTTGCGTAGAATCACCACCTCTTCTTCGCTTGTGTTAACTCTGAAAACAAATACAATATAAGCTTAAAATTGAAATGATACTGGGAATGTACCGATCAATGAGTATTTTATTAAACGGGCGCTGAAAAATGCCGATTGTTGTTCATTGTGAACGTAGAGAGGTAGTTCCCGTTTAAATAAATTAAAATCGGCACTGAAAAGTACCGTTTGGTCTCTTCGCCACTGTAAAAAGAGACACATCTCTACTTTTAATGAGCATGTGAAAACGGACCTTCAGAGGTCGTCATCTGCTTCGTCGGGCTGCTGGTCGCTCCAGAAACTGCGGGGCACTCAAGGTTCCTGGGATGGCGATGCTGGCTTCGTGCGCGGACGACGCTTTCTACAGCGTATCCTCTCCTTTGCCGCCTTCAATTCCGCTTGCATCCGCAATTGGAAGTCCGGTCGGGTTGGCTTCTGGAACTTGGGGTTCTGAGCCACACCGTCTGAAAAGTAAATGAAAACAAAACAAAAACAAACAAAAAAACAAGCGCGCACCAGGAATCGAACCGAAGACCTCCAGCACCGTAGCCAAACATCTTAATATCGCAGCTACGACCGTTGCTTCCTAAGAATGTTTGCACAACTGAAATACTACTGTCGCGCAAAACTTTGAACTCAAATTTCTCGAAAACGAAGGCCCACTGTACAAAAACCCTTTACGGTTTTGTAACACTAGGTGTGCACTACAATGTCCACCCAGTCTCATTCCAGAACCGATTGCATAACCTGTGCGGTCTCCTTGTTAATATCGCAGCTACGACCGTTGCTTCCTAAGAATGTTTGCACAACTGAAATACTACTGTCGCGCAAAACTTTGAACTCAAATTTCTCGAAAACGAAGGCCCACTGTACAAAAACCCTTTACGGTTTTGTAACACTAGGTGTGCACTACAATGTCCACCCAGTCTCATTCCAGAACCGATTGCATAACCTGTGCGGTCTCCTTGTTAATATCGCAGCTACGACCGTTGCTTCCTAAGAATGTTTGCACAACTGAAATACTACTGTCGCGCTAAACTTTGAACTCAAATTTCTCGAAAACGAAGGCCCACTGTACAAAAACCCTTTACGGTTTTGTAACACTAGGTGTGCACTACAATGTCCACCCAGTCTCATTCCAGAACCGATTGCATAACCTGTGCGGTCTCCTTGTTAATATCGCAGCTACGACCGTTGCTTCCTAAGAATGTTTGCACAACTGAAATACTACTGTCGCGCAAAACTTTGAACTCAAATTTCTCGAAAACGAAGGCCCACTGTACAAAAACCCTTTACGGTTTTGTAACACTAGGTGTGCACTACAATGTCCACCCAGTCTCATTCCAGAACCGATTGCATAACCTGTGCGGTCTCCTTGTTAATATCGCAGCTACGACCGTTGCTTCCTAAGAATGTTTGCACAACTGAAATACTACTGTCGCGCAAAACTTTGAACTCAAATTTCTCGAAAACGAAGGCCCACTGTACAAAAACCCTTTACGGTTTTGTAACACTAGGTGTGCACTACAATGTCCACCCAGTCTCATTCCAGAACCGATTGCATAACCTGTGCGGTCTCCTTGTTAATATCGCAGCTACGACCGTTGCTTCCTAAGAATGTTTGCACAACTGAAATACTACTGTCGCGCAAAACTTTGAACTCAAATTTCTCGAAAATGAAGGCCCACTGTAGAAAAACCCTTTACGGTTTTGTAACACTAGGTGTGCACTACAATGTCCACCCAGTCTCATTCCAGAACCGATTGCATAACCTGTGCGGTCTCCTTGTTAATATCGCAGCTACGACCGTTGCTTCCTAAGAATGTTTGCACAACTGAAATACTACTGTTGCGCAAAACTTTGAACTCAAATTTCTCGAAAACGAAGGCCCACTGTACAAAAACCCTTTACGGTTTTGTAACACTAGGTGTGCACTACAATGTCCACCCAGTCTCATTCCAGAACCGATTGCATAACCTGTGCGGTCTCCTTGTTAATATCGCAGCTACGACCGTTGCTTCCTAAGAATGTTTGCACAACTGAAATACTACTGTCGCGCAAAACTTTGAACTCAAATTTCTCGAAAACGAAGGCCCACTGTACAAAAACCCTTTACGGTTTTGTAACACTAGGTGTGCACTACAATGTCCACCCAGTCTCATTCCAGAACCGATTGCATAACCTGTGCGGTCTCCTTGTTAATATCGCAGCTACGACCGTTGCTTCCTAAGAATGTTTGCACAACTGAAATACTACTGTCGCGCAAAACTTTGAACTCAAATTTCTCGAAAACGAAGGCCCACTGTACAAAAACCCTTTACGGTTTTGTAACACTAGGTGTGCACTACAATGTCCACCCAGTCTCATTCCAGAACCGATTGCATAACCTGTGCGGTCTCCTTGTTAATATCGCAGCTACGACCGTTGCTTCCTAAGAATGTTTGCACAACTGAAATACTACTGTCGCGCAAAACTTTGAACTCAAATTTCTCGAAAACGAAGGCCCACTGTACAAAAACCCTTTACGGTTTTGTAACACTAGGTGTGCACTACAATGTCCACCCAGTCTCATTCCAGAACCGATTGCATAACCTGTGCGGTCTCCTTGTTAATATCGCAGCTACGACCGTTGCTTCCTAAGAATGTTTGCACAACTGAAATACTACTGTCGCGCAAAACTTTGAACTCAAATTTCTCGAAAACGAAGGCCCACTGTACAAAAACCCTTTACGGTTTTGTAACACTAGGTGTGCACTACAATGTCCACCCAGTCTCATTCCAGAACCGATTGCATAACCTGTGCGGTCTCCTTGTTAATATCGCAGCTACGACCGTTGCTTCCTAAGAATGTTTGCACAACTGAAATACTACTGTCGCGCAAAACTTTGAACTCAAATTTCTCGAAAACGAAGGCCCACTGTACAAAAACCCTTTACAGTTTTGTAACACTAGGTGTGCACTACAATGTCCACCCAGTCTCATTCCAGAACCGATTGCATAACCTGTGCGGTCTCCTTGTAAGCTTTTTCTTCTTCGTCCATATCAACTTCATTTTGAAGTACACTGTACCTGTTCGCGGTTGTCAAGTTACAGGTATTCATTTTCTTCGCTTTCATTGCTTCCTCTTCTATTTGTGGATGCCACTTTCTTTTCGTTTGTTTTCTTACTACCGTAGCATGCTCATCTATACCCGCAGCATTATTATTTATCACTTGATTTTCATTTTCATTTTACTGTCTGAATACTTTTAAAACTTTGCGGCGTCTCCTCTACACGCGGCCTAACCTCACCGCTAGTGAAGTTAGGATTTCGACCCGCACTTTTCTGATGAGTACTCCGTTTTCCACTTACAATTTTAATATACTTTAATTTTGTGCTTCGCACTCGTTATTTACGCTGTGCATACGGTGCCTCACCACCTTGTTATAACTTTTATCCACTTATATAGTCGCAGAGAAAAACCTGTGCGGTATATGCGTGGCCTTCTCGGACGGACCGGAGACGGGAACTCAGACGAGAACTGGGACGAAAACTGGTGTTTTACAGACAAAGAATGGTCGTTGGTAAAAATACGGTTTTATTCATCGAAGAAATTTGTTCTTACATTGACAATGAATAAAAATGAATTTCTGATAGGTTTGCACTACAAAGAAACGGACAAAGTAGTGAAACTAAATAAAATCGTTTAGAATAAATCACTTTCATAGCTATAAACAGCAAAAATGGAGCGGTATGAAAAAAATACTACCAACAATACGCGGTATTCCCAAGCGGTCACCCATCCAAGTACTAACCGCGTCCAATGTCGCTTAACTTCAGTGATCGGACGAGAACTTTTTTTTTCGTAACAATTTATTAACAGTTTCTCTATATGGTACATGCATGGCTACATCACAACGGTAGATTACACATTCCTACATGTCTGTTTGATATTGAAGGTCCCTGCCTCCTATGTGGCTCTACCCTTAATTTTCCCTTAACCTAGATCACATTATGTCCCTTTGTTATTATATTTATCACAGAGTGATGTCCAAGTTGCATAGCTTATAATCTATCATTCTCTCTACAGGAAAACATAGCATAAAAAACCTGTTTTTAGTAATTGAGGATGTCAATACACATTCTGTATTGCACTTTTACATTTTATCTTATATTAGCTTACATTAACTTAATTATGACTTTGTACTAACAGTAGTAAATCACACGCTAGTGTCCCCATCTACTCACACTTACACACAAACATTCATCCACACATTTTATCATATCACTCTCCTCATTCATATCCTCAGTCGCAGGTTGGCGAATGTGCTATTAATCTGTTACCGACTTTGATTCGTTTAAATTAGTCTCTACCAAGTTTTTATTATTTTCCATCGTAAAACGATTTTCATACGACATTTTTAACAGAAGATGTCCCTCTTATAAAAGTTTTTCTGTCAACTACAGGCCTCGCCCGGTAATTCCTTAAAAAACCGAAGCTGAAAATCTGAGCACTGAATTGATTTGTGGCCAATAAAGGAATGTCAAGTATAAAAAGTGACAGAGGAATCAGTGTTCGAACGGAGAACGAGAATACAATTGGAATTAGCAAAGTTGATTTCACAATCTTTGCGTGAGAACTTTTTTCGTGAATTAAAGGGAATTAGCTTCTTTCATACATGAGTCATGTATATGGGGGGGGGGGGGGTTTATTATTACGTCACAACAGTATCTTTAGGAAATCGAATATAGCAATTAGGTTATATTTTGTGTCACTTCGAAGAGCCGACCACATAATAATCACGCGCATCCAGTCTGCGCATTTTCACTAGCCCATTTCAACATTCAATACAATTTTGTATATATAATGTTTGTTGCTAACTGCTTTCTGCAGAGGACGTGTAATAAGTGTATTTCATGTTCTGTTTCGGTGCTTTGCTAGTAAAAAAATGTCTAACCTAACAAATTTCATTTTCTGGGGACATTCCCTCATCTATTTTCCCTTTTCACTTTGAATTCCTTACTGCTAACGTAGAATATTGTAGCATAAGCACATTTCAAGTAATTAAAATGTACAATGAATTTTCTACGTTTACAGTACCAGCCGACTTTCCGTTTAAATTTGTATAAGTATAACGGAACAGCTGAGAATTTCTTTCCTTATTCAGAATAGAATACAGAAATAGCAAACAGCTCCCTCTCGCGTTCACCGGGTAATCGTCGATCTATCGGTATTACCATTTCTGTGCAGAAAAAATGCTGTAATACCGACCTGCCGAATCGGCCAGGTCACGTGACGTGTCTACCCCCTTAAGCGCAGTTGGAAAGCACCTTTATGTATTTGCAGCTCATTTTGATTTCACAACTTTTTTTATATTCTAATTATTATTATCTTCTGTTCTTTTGTGATTTATTTGATTTCATGTACTTGGCGTAATTTTTTTACTTTTTTAATTTTTTTTTATGGGTATCTCACTGCTTTTTAGAAAGATAATTTGCATAGGGAATGACTTCAGATAATTTTTAATATTATAACTTACAAATTACCACGGAACAGAATTAAGGATAAATCCAGTCACAGCATCATTTTACGCTTCGATTATCTATATATACATAAAATCCTCAGTTTAGTTACAAATAAAAAACAGTTTGATGATATTCAAACAGGTCGCAATTCTAATTTCGGCAACCTACCTTGTGTTTGAGACTGCATTTTAGTTGCAATTCAATGGTACAACGATACATATTTGTAAAAACACGTTTATAACTTGGTTATAACTCGACGGTAAGCTGTCAAAAATTGGAGTAGATTGCATAGTGGAGATAGCAATTGACGAACGAAACATGTGTTAGTTTCTGTTGGCTGAAGGTGTGCGTGTAACGCGTACCGAGAGTTGACGAACGAAACATGTGTTGGTTTTTTTTTGGCTGAAGGTGTGCGTGTAACGCGTATACGTATTATGTCGACGAAAATTTGGACTGAAGAAGAAGAATCAGAAAAAGAATCAGAAGAAAAATCTTATTTCTGACAGATCCATGACATGATATTACGATATCTCTGTCATGCGTGGACCGATTTTATTGAATTTGGTCTTATTCGAAAGCTTATATGTGGTTTACATAAGAAAAATACCATTAAATTTAGGAAATATTGCAGGCGTGATGAGATATTAATGAAATAAGTTTCAGGTTAGGTTGGAATAGCCCGGCGACGAGTAAATGATAGTGGTAGCGACAGTCGCTATATACAGGGTGTCGAACATGTACTTGGCGTCGAGACACTACCGCGTCTCTAGATTAATGCAATGAAAGTTTAGTAGATACAAGAAACTGATGTAATATGTATATACAATTTATAATAAATTTTTGGATAAATACCATTTTACATATAAAATACCTGATTGAAACAATCAAAATAATTAGATAAAAAAAAATACGTAATGCATTATGTATAGATATTTATTAAACTCTTTTGTAAAATATGTACGTACGTAACCTACGAAAATAACAGTGTGGCACATTTCATTGAACATTCGGATTTAACAGTGTATTTCGCATGATCTTATTACACTGAAAAGATTATAATAAACCTTCAGTTTATGCTATTGAAAATGTCATGAATAAAAGTCGTGTATAATTAAACCTTCGTGGGCACACGGGGTGTATCGCACCCCAAGAGCGATTTTCGAGTTAAAATGTCGCGCCTTTACAACTTCCACAGGGAATTTATTGCAAAAAAAATTGTAAAAAATTAAAAAATCGCTTTTTTCCTACAACCGTTGAAAATCACTCGTTTTCAACTACAAATTTGATCATATCAAAATTTATATTTCTAGAAAAAGACTATTAGACCATGATTATAAAAGTATTACGAATGTACAATTATCACTGAAAAGTTAAAAGATTCAAAAATACGAAAATGGTAACAAAAAATGACGCTGGAATACAGTGAACTCCATGTGACCACGAAGGGTTAAAGTAAAGAAGATAAGTTTTACACACACTTACGTAAGACACACAAAGTATTCCATATAATGATAAATTATTCATATCTTCTAAAATTTTCGTAACATTGTGAGCATCTTTAATTTTCTGTAAAAGAATTGGTTATAGCAATAAAAATTACGCATTTCAACAAATTATAATGTAAATATAATATAGCTACCTCCAAGACATATTTTTTATCATCATCATTTAAAAATGGTAAAAGAGCAGCAGCTAAATGCGGCTGTTGGCACTGAAAAGAATACTTTATAATGTCCTTGAAACGCAACATATGCATAATAGGACATGAATATAAAAGTTGCAGAGATTCAATGCAATCATCAATTTGTTCTGATGTTGGATGCATATCCATTTTTCTAAAAGGTTCTGAAATTATTAATTGCCATCCTAATAGATATCCATTAGAATTTACAATAATACTTATATTTCGTACTTGCAGCAAGATCTCTTTTAATTCATTAACCTGGAAAAATAATAGCTATTTTATATATGTATTATTATTATTTTACATTTCAAAGATACAAGTTATTGCTGTACATTCACCATTAATAATTTAGCTAATTGGGTTAAACTTTTATCCCAGAGTGAGTATTCGTATATTTCGAAGTCTATGCATATTTGTGCAATAGCAACAAGTGCTTGTGATGAATAACTCTGTGTTTTCCACAAAATCTGTACAAGTTCATCTTTGGAACACATTTCAAATGTATTTACACTGTAACCTATTCCTAATAATTCCAATTTACCTATATATTTCAGAGATTTCATGTAGTTCCTAAAATATAATTATATAAACATTTTACATAACATTTAAAAAAAAACAAATGATCTATTAGTATGTAGTACCTGATTGTTTGATAATCACGTTTAGTTAAATCTTCTAATTTAGCTGTATCAACTATAGATTGTAACACGAGAAGGGCTCTATAACGTGTTTCGGGACTATAATCTTCATTACTATCACTGAAACCTATGTTGATAAGAAAATTAGCTGACAATTCAAGATCTCCGTCCTGAAGAATGTAACACGCTCTAGAAATACATTAGGAATATTTAGACGTTTTGTATAGTATGCATTACAGAGGGATATTATATCCTTGTTAATTATACCTTAATAAATTGTCATCAAAATTTATATTTGGTTTGTGATTTGTTACGAGTGAAAATGTATCAGTTTGATCCAGTTTCATGTATTTAATATCTGGTTGTAACCAATCTTGTAACAATTCCATCCGCAATTTTACTATATTTATAGAGAACAATGCACAGATAGAACAGATGGCAGAATTTATGTCAGGTCTATGATCAATAACACATCGATACCTTAATGGTATACTTTCATCTATGTACAATTCATGTACTAACTTATGTGGATTTCCAATTAAGGATAAGTAATTTTTATTTCCTAAACCATGTGTACGTAAGATATGTTCTGTTGTAAAACGTAAATACTTGAATTTTATTTTCTGAAAGAAAACACTCGTAAGAAATAAGTTATTACGTTTATACAGCATTACGAAATACAAGGAAAGAGTTATACCTCTAGCATTTCTGCTTCAAATGGAGTCGAGTCTTTGGCTGATAGTTGAGCGTATGTATAACATTCTGCAACTGCTGCTACTTGGTCAGCACCTTATAAAAATAAAACAGTATTTTGATTTAAGTATGAAGCCCTTTTTCAATTAAAACGCAATAATTCAATTCCTCGATAAAAATATGATACCTGGAGGAGTGTGATTAACAACATAATATAATGCTGCTGTACCATAGTGTAATGTATTTGGACCAGTCATTTGGTCTATACATTTTCTTACGTTACTTAATAAACTAGTATTCGTTGAACAAAGACTCCATTTATTTGTTTTATGTCTATTTCCCCAGGTACTTGTTATTTCTCCTTTAATAGCCAATGTACATATAATATGTGGTTGTAACTTAAGTATAGGAGCAATATCCAACCATTTGTCACAAGTTTTTAAATTTAATTCTGGTGCTGGAAATTAGTTAGCACTTATTACTATTATAAAATATATGTAAAGACTATCGAATGCAATCTTAAATATATATTATATACAGAGTATCTCAGAATTGAGGGACAATCCGGAACATGCAATATCCTGATTCAAGAAGACATCGAAAGTCATTTGCCGTTTTCGGATCCAATGCTTCGTTCTCGAGATATTAACAGTGGGATATTAGCGGTGCAACTTCTGGCTCGCGAAATTTAAAGCCAACACAACTGACGCGGAGCATTGGCCCCTAGCACATACACGCAGGGAGCATGCGTAGATACAGGCCCACACACTGTAGAACCCAGTTCCACCGCTAATATTAAACTGTTACTATCTGGAGAACAAAACCTCGGATCCCGAAACGGTAAAGGGCTTTTCGATGTCTTCTTGCATCAAGATATCGCACTTTCCGGGTTGTTGCTCAATTCTGGGACACCCTGCATTACTAAATATAACTATTTATTCTGGAATGACAAAGTACAGTTTTAAGGAAATAAATGTTACTTATAAGAGTCCATAATTTAATTTTGGGCAAAAAAGGCAATCGCCATTCTGCAATAGGAGGTAAAGATGTGTATCCTGGATTAAGGTCCACCCACTCATCACGTTCTATTTGTGTGGGTTCACTAAACACACATAATTCAAAATTATAAAATAATTATATTTAAATGTTTATATATGCAGGGTGGCCTACGTAACTCTTAAGGTCTAAACACACTTATCAATTCCGTACCGGACACAAGAAGAGGAGAGTAGAGCAGGCCTGTCCAATTTCTGCTCTTGTCTTCAAAGAGCAGCTGCGGGTGGTTGTGAGTGAAGGCAAAAGCGACGGTGGCATAGTGTGAGTAACTAGGGCTGAGGGCTCCGCTCCGATCTCTACTACTACAGGGTCAACGTTATAAGCTGCAACCCGCGCGCGCGCGAACTTGTAAAATGGCAACACCGCCTCACGGACGCATTCCACTACAACCATGCACCAATACTTCCGCCATCTATGAGCCAATGATGAAAGTGTAGTTTCTTTTAGGTGCCAGTAGAGGGTGCTTTTGACTTTCGTCAGTGAATATTAAATGTGATGTAGCAGACGGGTAAAAAAAACGGTAGCCATTTTGTGCCTTCTCGCATGTTTCACGACATTCAATTTCTCTTACAAGCCTATCATTATATTATCCTTAAATTGATTCCGCCCTTATCGTTGACTTCGTCCTATTGTTCACCTACACTACTTTGCTCTAGGTAGTTTCCAGACCTAACCCAGACTTGAAAAAAGAACTTGCGGGATCTCCGCAGTTGATGGAGATACGTAGACAATTACGATGTCCGACAGGCCTTTTGATGCGTTTACCAAATCATTACTGTACATCGACTATCGAGTGAATTTGATTTTCTCTGACCAACCACACTCCCACAGCGAATGAGCTGGCCCCTCCTAGACGCAATGCGCAAATGAGATACAGGGAGTGCTTATTTAGAATGGGCCGGCTCCTTCGCTGTGGGAGTGTGGTTGATTAGAAGAAATCAAATTCATCAGTGTGCATAGATTTCTCTGCTTGTTTTCAAACAAAACATTATGGGGTCTTCGGACAATATTATCGACAGTCTTCAAGAATTATCGGCATGAAAACGGGCCAAAAGTGTGTGCACAAAATGCAAACTCCCAGGTGTTTAAATACGCCGACGTTAATCAAAATGCAAATACAGGTTAGAGACCTCCAGAGAGCATTAAAAAAGACAAGAACGATTAAAATTGATCGAGCAGTTCTCGAGTTATTAATTTGTTAAGAGCTATGTGGGCCACCCTATATATATTCATAACAACATTATATAATTATATATTTAATTATATAGTACGAATGCACTTACCTGGAACGAGTATAATTTTGCAAGAAACAAATATAATTTCTGTGTTCAATATTTTTGTCTTCTATAAGGTCCATAAGGATTATAAATATTTCGTAATGATAAAAATTAATCTGAAAGAGTTTATAGATAGTTTTAAAGGTATTAGGTTTATAACGCATTCAAAAGTTCTTACTTGTGGAAAAGTCGTAGTGATACAGTTTTTCAAAGCAACTTTGTCTTTAATTTTAACACTAATATTATTACATTGAGTTTTCAGTTCATTTACGTCATCTTCATGGATATGTAATTCTAGAAACGAGATTGCAATGAATGTTGGCGATATGTACCTGAAAAAGATACTCATATTACTCACCTTTTATCCCATTAAGGCTGCATATATTTAATTTCGGATTCCATCTTTTTATTATTGTTTGTAAATAAAGTAATAAGCAGTCTTGTATGTCAAAACCGAAATCGGAGCAAAAATCTTGAAATAGGGTAACCATATCATCACCATTACAATTCATGATGCGTTGCAATATTTCTCTCTTAGTTGAAGCGTCACTCGTTACAATCTCTGTAAACATTTTTCATAAATACGTATTTGAGCATTCAATGGAGGCTCTTAGTGTCCGATTAACTGGATATTCAGAAAAGTGAATAATTCGTTGCACAAAGAAATCTGTTTCAATAAAAAAGATAATTTCGACCTTTATATGAGATGGAATACTTGGATAACGTTTGTGCCCAGCAGTGCAACATTTTCTTCTCTTTATATGTTTGCATAACTGCTTCCCTCTTTGTTAGACGAGAATATTCGTGTCCAAGCGTTACTATTCTCAAATGTCGAATACAATCTGGTTGATATCTAAAAACCGAATGTATTAACGTAATACTTTCATCGTTTCAATTTGCACTAAATAATCCACTTACACTTTACAAGCTACAGAAATCCACTTGCATGCCTCTGACTCGGACAACATAAATGAACAAGACAAACCAAGGTGAAAATCAAACGTTCGCGAACTTATTAATTTGTTTAACAACGTAGTTAGAAAATCGAAATACGCTGATTTAGTTTCTGTTAACAAAGTCGGATTTATATTTGATATAATGCAGGAATTGAAATATAATGTCTTCATAACTTGCATTAAGCAATAATCATTATGCTCCACTTTTAACTTTCTCATTTTATCAAGCAATTCCTTTAAAGTCTCTTCCGTGCTTAACTATACAAAAATATTATGTTATAATATAAATGTTATAGTCACATTGTTTCAGTTGTATGTACATAAATCATAAAGTACCTGATTGCAATTTTGATAACTCGTGTCAGTTACTGTATGTTCTGCATCTAAATTATAAAAAAAAAATATGTACACACGCGCGCGCGCGCACACGCCGCACATAGAGGTCATACTTAATATAATTATTGTTATTAACTGTAATTTACCAGGTTTTGATTTGGCCATATAAAATTCCCGCACCGAAATCATATTTCTAAATAATGGAAGCAAGGATTCATCTGCAGTGACGGCTAAATCCTTATATATTGTATATAGTTTCCAGCTGGTTATTGGTAATCCTTCTTCATTTTTATTCATTGATTGTAAACTACATCTAGTATTGTTATTAAAACATTGATACAAATTCATCCAAACATACAATAATAGCATGTGCCATAAGTCATCTGGAACACATTTGGAAAACTACTTTGTAATTTGCTGTGCATTCTGTCGTATGCAGCCGAGATATGGGGTTGGACAGAAACAGAAAAAATGGAAAAGGTTCAAGAAAAATATATAAGGTGGATACTAGGATTAGATTTTAACACACCCGCATACGTTATTCTCGAAGAGACGAAAATCGGTAAGATAAGAATAGAAGCAGGCAGAAGAGCACAAAAATATGAGGCGAAAAAACAGAACAGAAGGTGGGAACAAAATACTCAGAGAAGGTGTGAAAACAAATAAAAGGAAGAAAAGAAAGAAGGACATCAAGATAGGAGAAAGAAAGAGAAGAGTATTTCAGAAGAAACGGAATGGAGATAGAAAAAGTAGAAGAAGCAAGGAGAGAGAGAGAGAGAATAGAGCTAGGAACAACCCTAAGCGCCGTTAGGGCTAGGCTACACATACGACTGTAAGTCGTACGACAGTCGTGCGCAAATCCTGTGACAGTCGGCCCGACATTACGACTCAACTGTTTTGTCGCTGGGTGTTTGCAGACAGCCGACATTCTATCGTTGCTAATCATTCTTCTGAAGGGATTGCGAGTTTCATTTCTGTGTTTTGACAAGTAATATAGGGCCTTAACAAACTCAAAAGTTTGTCCTAACTTTTTACGCTCATTCTAAAGTAAGCAAAGAATTTGCTTGAATATTTTTTTAATGTTTCGAACATAGTATAAAATTTTCCTTTTTGAAGTCTTTCACTGTATAATGGATGAATCCAGTATCTCCGTTTTATTTTATTCTTCCTTACGATTTTAAGTCGAATAGCAAGCGCACAAAACGCGGCTAGAGAAACGTAATACATGTCTACTTCTCTTCAATGTCACAGACCAACTGATTTTCAGAACGACAGAACGACACTTTTGTTGTTTGTGTGTCCACACCCATATACAATGCATTGACCACCGACAGTCGGCCGACTTAAAAACCCTAAGCAGTTGCAGGTGCCCGCCGACTGAACGACTGATCGTTGTCCTGTCATCTCTGTGTGCGCATCTCCATATGTTATGTAGGCCCTGGCATAAACGACACGACTGTCGTACGACTTAGCTTCGATACGCACTTGTGACCAGTCGCCGGCAACTTGGTCGCCGAGGGACCAGAAATTCGGCAACCAAACGAAGCGACCAGACCGAGCAACTCGATACCTATCCGTTTCATAGAGAGCGCCAAACAGAATGGACGTCGAAGAGATTGTTGTAATTATGAAGTCAATTGAAAAAAAAAAAACAGAAAAAGAAGAGGCGATGTTGGGTGCATCCTATATTGGAAGAACGCCGCCAAAAGGGAATGTTTACTGGTTTTCTCATTCTCAAATAAATGCACCATTTCTTCTTATTGTTTTTTTAAATGTCACGATTAGAGTATTCATTATATGACAAGTCCCAAATTGCGTTTCGAGATTCAATTTGGAAAATAAATTTCTGCGTATCGAAACTCATTTCGTTGCTTGCAGGTGTCTAGTCGCCAACAAAGTCGCTCGTCGTGTGAACGCGTGCATTGGAATCAAGGCACCTCGTTGGTCGCCGCGACGAAAGTGCGTACGAACTCATATGTCCCCGTGCACCTCATGGTCGTCGGCGACCTGGTCGCAAGCAGTGATGCCAGAATCGTGGGTTTTCGCCCACGGGCGCTACCCCCACTCTATGACCAAGCGTACCCCCTCCTAGCGCCTGTACCTCACCACGCAATCATACCCGTCCCTGTGATGCCAGATCGGGGACGGGTTCCCTCGAGAATTTCCCCCACCTCGCGCACACTACGCCGGAGCGGCGCGTCCGTGAGCTCGGCGCTTCGGAGTCCAACTCACGGACACGCAGCTCCGGCGTAGTGTGCGCGAGGTGGGGGAAATTCTCGAGAGAACCCGTCCCCGATCTGGCATCACAGACCTGTCCCTCTATCCGTGTGCCATACGCGCTGCCTGGCCGGCGCTCTCCGGCGAGAATTCGTTTTACCGACATCGAAGCGCTTGGGTCACAAGCAAAAAGTCCCGATTTCAAATCCCGGTGCGGATATTCTACTTTTTTTCTTTAATTATTCTCCAATTTATCTTTCTATATTCTCAGGAGACTAAGGACTTGAAAACTGAAGAAAACTTGAGAGCGCCGGCCAGGCAGCGCGTACGGCACACGGATAGAAAGTAAGGGTACGCTTGTAGTGGTGCGGTACAAGCCAAAAGGGAATCGCATCTTTAGCAGCAAATCAAGCTTCGGAAATGCTTTGTAAATTAACAGTTTTCAAGTCTTTATTCTCCTGAGAATATAGAAAGATAAATTAGAGAATAATTAAAGAAAAGAAGTAGAATATCCGCACCGGGATTTGAACTCTGGACTTTTTCCTTGTGACCCAAGCGTTTCGATGTCGGTAAAACGAATTCTCGGTGGAGAGCACCGGCCAGGCAGCGCGTACGGCACACGGATAGAAAGTAAGGGTACGCTTGTAGTGGTGCGGTACAAGCCAAAAGGGAATCGCATCTTTAGCAGCAAATCAAGCTTCGGAAATGCTTTGTAAATTAACAGTTTTCAAGTCTTTATTCTCCTGAGAATATAGAAAGATAAATTAGAGAATAATTAAAGAAAAGAAGTAGAATATCCGCACCGGGATTTGAACTCTGGACTTTTTCCTTGTGACCCAAGCGTTTCGATGTCGGTAAAACGAATTCTCGGTGGAGAGCACCGGCCAGGCAGCGCGTACGGCACACGGATATAGAGAGGGGTAATGCTTGTATGGTGCGGTACAGGCGCAAGGAGGGGTACACTTGGTCATAGAGTGGAGGGTAGCGCACGTGGGCGAAAACCCACGATTCTGGCATCACTGGTCGCAAGTGCGCAACGGGGCTTACAGTCGTATGTGTAGCCAAGCCCTTACGCACTTTGTGGCAAGTTGCCGACGACTACGAGGTACACGGAAATATATGAGTTCATACGCACTTGGTCGCGGCGAACAACAAAGGTTTCTGGTCTCTTGTCGACCAAGTTGCCGGCAACTTGTGGCAAGTGCGTAACGGGGGTAATAAACGGAGACATAGGAGAACAGAAACAGGAATAAAACAACAGAACAATAAAAGGGAGATACAAAGATACAGGGATCTACGCATTGAGGGAAAGCCAAAATACCTGACGAATGAATATTAAGGACGAGACCAGAAACTAATAGCAAGGTTTAGATGCGGAAATCAGGACAGAAAAAACAGATTCTAGAAAAACGATGAAGAGAACGAATGCAGGCTGTGTGTGGTAAATAATGAAACAGAGCACCTAGCAGAAAATGCAACAGTATGACAAGGACAAGGAAAAGTTTGTACGAACTACTGAAGGATGAGACAGATAATAAGCAGACAAAAATAGCGCGAAAAAGAACAAGAAAAGAAGAAATAGAAATTTAATATAATATTGAAAAGGGAAATGTATACCTCTGATCAAAGGCGAAGCGGCAAATGAAATAATTACTACATACTACTACTACATTTAGAATTACTCGATATTTAAATTGTATACATACCATTTGAACAGGCACATAATGCAGAAGAAATTAAATTCTGAACAGCAAATGCAATATCTGCATCCATTTTTACATACTTTAGCATTAAGAAACATATTTTATGTATGTATTGACATTCATCTGCCATTAAATGTAACTGTCCTTCATTAAATCTAACCAAAAATAAGTATTGTAAATTATAAAATTATTTTAAATGTATTTTATATCAATATGCATAAATATTAAGATTCATTCACCTAGTGAAATATTTGAATACATCCACATTCTTTGTTGATTCTAATAATAAAGACGTAGCATGAAATCTTTGTAATTGAAGTAAGTCTGCAACTTTAATAGATTTTTTGTACACAATAGACAAGTCATCATATTTTCCCATGTTCACTAAAACATTATCAAAAAAAAAAAAAATTAAAACCGTCAATGGTGAGTGATGAATTTGTAACGTAAGCAAATGCTATTACTTACCATTACATAGTTGTTCAATGTAATTTTGTAATATTTGCTCCTTTTCTGTGTAATATTGTTTAAGCGTAATATTGATGTTAAATTGTTTTCTTAAAAGATACAATGATTTTATTTCATCTATATTAATAATAACATTGTTGCCGTAATGTAACTGAGTTTTACTCTTTTTTGAAATTTCTTCTACTTTTAATTTTACCCAACCAAACATTTCAATATAGTATTCGAGAGATTTAGGTAGAACCTGAATATAAAATATAAATTTCATCGTATTAATACTGAATTCCAAATATTTCACAAGATAAACTATTTTTAAATACCTTTAACGTTAAACCAGCCGTTACATAATTAACGATTCCCACACAACAATATAATAGGGTATCAGTTTCCAACGAATTCAAAATTTCCATTACTTTTTCAAAATTCCTACAAAATAATCTGTATCATTAATTTAATCGACGAATTGTTATAAACTATATTTTCATTCCAGTAATGTTACCCTTTAGACAAGAAATGATTTGTGCAAGATGAAAATGCCATTCTTCTGAATAATGGATCATTCCTTGTTATTTGTTGTATATGTGAAATCATGTTATCATCATTTTCTTTTATTATACGGAATGCTAATTTCTTTGAAAAGAAACGTAAATACATAAATTGGATATTAAATATTTAAATGCTAATAATGTATGTGAATTGTATAATAGGGTGGGCCGAAAAAATCAAAATTTCGAAATTTGAAACAGCCTAGTGCGGGAAAGTTGCGTCTGGGGAACACAAATGGAGGCAAAAACATTTTTTTGAAATCGATCGATATTTCACCGGGCCAAACGGGGTCAATGTTTTTAATTTTTGACCATGTTTCGCGAATTCTGTATATTTTCATAAAATTTGCATATTTCACAGTTGAGCATCAGAAAATATTATTTATGCATATAAACACCTGAAACAGTGTGTTATATGTTGTCACGAAGCGGAGTATCTAAGTGTTTCTATTTTGAGACGTAACGCGGTTGTAGTGAAAGAGAAACATATTTCATTAATTCAAGAGCCGATTCAACACCCTGTTTGATCTGTGACACTCAATAGCCATTTCTTATAGATTTTTGTGCGTTGAAAACGAATCCGCAAACCGTTTGTCGCCATCACCCCTCTGTTTTCGAGAAATTCGGTTTTGAAAAAAAATGTACATTTTCAACTTTGAACATCTTTTGAGTTCAAACAGTAATAGTTATTCGGTTGCTTGTTCCGCCAAATTATTCTATGAACCTTTTCGAATACAACGATAAGTTATTACTCGATTACGAATATTTAAATATGTTTAAACAATGATCGAAGAGATAAGAACACCCAAAATGCACCCATTTTTGCAGATATCTTTAAATTTATTTTCATAATTAAGTGTCTAGGAGAAAAATTGATAATTCCACATGATGCGGCAGACATTTTTTCTTCCGAAAACACCAGCAACAGTGGTAAGTCACGTCTTGTTTCCAATACCGTAGCGACAGAGTTTGGCAAATGTGCGGCGCCGACAGTGGCAGTCGTGCGCGTTTAAGGGGAGGTTCCGGTCTAAAAGTCATTTTCTTTATTTCGTTTTTCGATTGTTCAACCTTTCAGGAATATGTGTTTAAAAGGATTTGTTGAAATTCGTAAAATTCCCGAAGTTATAGGCATTTGAGTAGCGGCAAATGCATGGGCGCAACAACTCGGCGCTTAGGTAAAACTTTAAACGCGTTTTTCTCGAAACAGTGTTCTCAAAACGGTGGGACCTGTATCTCCAAAAGTTATTATCCGATTCGACTGAAACTTTTTGTATTTTGCAGAATATACTTCTGGCTAGCGGGAAAACCAGACAAAATTACAAAATAGTGAAAATTTATAATTTTTAAAGGCGTGGAAAGGACGAACAGTATAGGGAAAAATTTATTTCAATCTTCAAGTATCGTTATTTACTAAAAAAATGTCATTTTTGTAATTTTGTCTGGTTTCCCCCTAGCCAGAAGTATATTCTTTAAAATAAAAAAAGTTTCAGTCGAATCGGATAATAACTTTTGGAGATACAGGTCCCACCGATTTGGATGATTTTTTTGACGCCTTGACTTTAACGACTCCCCAGTGCCATCTGCAATGATTAATTACAAAACAAAAAATATATTTCTATAATTTAAGACATCCTCAATGCAATGCAAAAAGTCCCATTAAGTTATATGTAGTAGTTTTCCTTTAATTAATTACTAAAGATCACCTATTTTTTGAGGCTCTAGACCGGAACCTCCCCCTAAGCGATTCTGTCGTTGAGCGGCAGTAAGTACGCACGCCGCTGTTGGCTTCTGTAATGAAAACAAAACGTGTCTTACCATTTCTGTTAATGGCTTCCGGGGGAAAAATGCCTGTTGCATCGCGTGGAGTAGTCAGATTTTATCCTAGACGTTTAGTTTTTGAAATATATAGAAAGATATCTGCAAAAATTGGTGCATTTCGGGTTATTCCTTTTGATCGTTATTTAATCTTATTCAAATGTTTATAATTCAATAATAACTTATATTGTTGTGTTTGCGAGGATTCATAGAATAGTTTGGCAGAACAAGCAACCGAATAACTATTACTGTTTGAACTCAAAAGATGATCAAACTTGAAAATTTACATTTTTTTCTTCAAAATCGCATTTCTCAAAAACAGAGGGTGATAGTGACAAACGGTTTGCGGATTCGTTTTCAGCGCACAGAAATCTATTAAGAATGGCTATTGAGTGTCACAGATCAAACAGGCTGTTGAAACGGCTCTTGAAGTAATGGAATATGTTCCTCTTTCACTACAACCGCGTTACGTCTCAAAATAGAAACACTTAGATATTTTCTGATGCTCAACTGTGAAATATGCAAATTTTATGAAAATATACAGAAGTCGCGAAACATGGTAAAAAATTAAAGACTTTAACCCCCTTTCGGCCCGGTCAAATATTGACCGATTTCAACAATTTGTTTTGCCTCCATTTGTGGTCCCCAGACACAACTTTTTCGCACTAGGCTGTTTCAAGTTTCGAAAATTTGATTTTTTCGGCCCACCCTATTGTACAATATGAAACGTTTTTGCAGAAATGCTAATGCTTACTAACATTGTTTATACCAATTTGTTCGTATCCATATCTTTTTAATACAAGCTTCGTTGGAACACAATTATATTCTATTCGGATTTGAGATGCTAAAATATGGTCCAAGTTACTGTTTGCTTCTGCTAATGTTATCATAGTAGAACTCCATGGAACAGAAGCTTTCTTTAATACGTCTAATGTTTGTTGCAATTTAGTCTGTAATATTGACCAACTTAATTAGATTATGGTCAAGCTTAATATTCAAATTTCTTGAAATTTTTGTAAATATACCTCTATATTCTGAATTAAACTAATTATAACAGCAATCTTTTTTTCCCATGGCGCTTCTTCACCAGACCACCAACTTCTAGAATTTTTCATAGTTTTCTACGGGATTACAATTTTATTAATACTGTTACCCGTAGGCCCTGGATTCCATCCATAGGGTGTTCGCAACAATACTTAATACCTTCATTCTAGGATCAAATTGAAACATACCTGTATGTATGAAGAAAGTACGTAATCATGTTGCAAAGAATTGTTTAGCATATACTGCGTTAAAAATATATTTACGAATTCTGGGATTTTGTCCACATGTATTTTATCCAGTAACATATATGATACTTCAATAGGATCTCCAATATATGAAGCAAGAGGTATTGGTAATCTAAAATGTTAATCTATTGTTAATCTAAAATTTGTAAATTATAGTTTAATTTATATATTTTGTATTCTTAACAGGCATTGTAATTACCTGTAATTGGCTTTTAATTTTTTAATGTCAGACATGGCTTGTATTAAGAAAACAAGTTGCTTTAAATTTGAATCTTTACTCAGACATTCGAAATTAAAATATGACGACTGAGTCGAAATGTGACGATGAGTTTCTTTGAATCTCAATAATTGTATAAACTTATTAGCGAAATCAATTCCAATCTGAGGCCATGCAGTGTAATGTGATTGTTCAAATGATTTAACTTTTTTACAGGCCCAGAATATAATTTCACACATTGCACCAGGAATAAAAGATAGCAAAGTAGGTATAAAATGTGATAACCATGACCAAAGGTGACACGGAGATACTTTCTCAGGAACAATTGCAATTATGTCTTTTACAATTTCTACAGTGATGCCTTTCATTACATCTGGAAGGTGCCTAATCCAAATCAGAGTTGCTGCTTCCATTTCTCCCTATATACAAAGAATTTAAAAAATTTAATAATGTATTATTATTCAATTTTTTTAAAAATTAGTCTTCCTTACCAAACTTAGATGTGTTTTATATTCTTCCATAAAATTGACTCGCGAAAATCTTATCCATTCTCTCATAGTATCATCATCGTAGTACTCAGAATCTTTTTGATATCCCCAAATCATATGAAAAGTTTCTAATTTGTGCAATGTGTTATTGATCAGAAAAAGATTTAACTGTTCATCATCTTTTATTTTCTAAAATTAATAATAAAAATATTATTAATATTAACGATACAAAGACTAATAAAAATATGTATCATCATATGAAACTTAATTACTGTAGTATTCTCTATGATTCTTGCACGTGCATATGAATGAATTTTTCTCATTTGCTTATATTCAGGTATCAGTGCCTTACTACAACATTCTACTACATATTGCACATTTTCTATTTTATCAAATATACTAAGCAGGGCATCTAATTTAACAGGGCCTGTGCTTTCCTTTGCCCATGGCCCAAGTTCTGATAAAAACCGTGCTGCTTTTGCGTAATAAATGGATTCCATAGATAAATTAAACTTTTTTGCAAAATCTTCAGCTGCATCAAACTGTATCCTCCGCAATAAACGTTGTAATTGATATTCTGGAAGGCTTTCTAATACAGTCTTTATTTTGATTGTATCTATATAATTAATATCACTCCCAAGATCATTAACACCTTCCAAGAATAGAATCATTTCATCGCACGGATCCATAATTTCAACAAGGTATGTTGCAATAGGTACATGTATTTGAAACTTTTGTTCCATTTCTGTGTAAAAAGGAATAACTAAGTAGCAATACAAAAAAAAATAGCAAACTATAGTACAAAGGATTAACATGTTTCATACCTGGGAATGAAAGAACACGTAAAGTATGCTTAGCACAATCACCATCATTTCTTGTTAAGACAAGAATCTGACATAAACTGCTATCGTTATTTTCAATCACTGCAAAATCTGCTACTGGTTCATTATACACTTTTAATCCAAGTAAAGTTTGAGAGCATACCATATTTAACATATAATCTGTTCGTAAGCACAGCATAGCACTAAAATTATGAATGTGATTAACCCATTATTAGTAATTAATACTTTGGCATTACTATAGAATAACACAGTTCGACAACCATCTGGACTTGTAACATTGAATAGCCGTTTCTTATAGGTTTTCTTGCGCTGAACATGAATCCGCAAATCGTATGTCGCCATCACCCTCAGTTTTAGAGAAATTCGATTTTGAAAAAAAAATGCAAATTTTCAACTTTGAACATGTTTTGTGTTGAAACGGTAAAAGTTATTCGGTTGCCTGTTCCGCCAAATCATTCTACGAACCCTCCCGAATGCAGCAATATAAGTGATTAGTATGAACACTTAAATATGTTTAAACAACGATCAAAAGGAAAAGATCACCCGAAATGCATCCATTTTTACAGAAATCTTTAAATTTATTTCCAAAACTAAGGGTCTAGGAGTAAATCTAACTACTCCACGCGATGCAGCAGACACTTTTCCTTTGGGAAGCATCAACAGAAGTGGTAGGTCGCGTTTTGTTTTCTATACTGAAGCGAAATAGTTTGGCAAAGTAGAGCGGCAGTGTTTCGCGCGCCGCCGTTGGCTACCACTGTCGACGCCGCATGTTCTGCCAAATTATTTCGCTTCTGTATTGAAAACAAAACGAGACTTACCACTTCTGTTGATGCTTCCCGAAGGAAAAGTGTCTGCTGCATCGCATGGAGTAGTTAGATTTTCTCCTAGAGCCTTCGCTTTGGAAATAAATTTAAAGATATCGGTAAAAATGGGTGCATTTCGGGTGATCTTTTCCCTTTGATAGTTGTTTCAACATATTTAAATGCTTATAATTCAATAATAACTTATATCGTTGTATTCGGGAGGGTTCATAGAATAATTTGACGCAACGGGCAACCGAATAAGTATTACTGTTTCAGCACAAAAGATGTTCAAAGTTGAAAATTTGCAGTATTTTTCAAAGTCGAATTTCTCAAAAACTGAGGGTGATGGCGACAAACGGTTTGCGGATTCGCTTTCAGGGCACGAAAACCTATAAGAAACGGCTATTGAATGTGACAAGTCCGAAAAAAAGTAAAATTTTGTTGAACTGTGTGATTGATCTCTTATTTAACTTATGCGTAATATGTTCACCGTTCCCTGACACGTATATGAGTCAGGTTGGTTTTAATTGACATGTCCTGATACAAATGTTCGCGACAGAATCGAGCGCGGGCCTTAGATCTTAATGTTTTTAATTAGGTTATTGATTGAGTTAAATCGGACGCCGTTTGATTTAGTTGAGGGCAGATCGATTTGCCAACCTGGGCTTAGACGAACGTCCGATAGTAGTGGAGCCGATCTTGCTGATAGCGTATGCGGTCTTTAAACAGACAGTCGAGGGATGGGTGCAGGAGAAACAGAGGCTAAAGTGGGGAGAAGCACCGGGATGCAGAGTAAGCAAAGGAATGTTGGGACCTGACTCAATTTGCAAATAGAGGGAAGACGTCATTGCCATGGAGAAACTGGAGGTCAGGAAGTTCGTTCGAATTTTAACTAGACATGCACATCTAAATTTGCACTTATCCCGAATGGGACAAACGGAAACAGATAGGGGCACACACTGTCTACAAGATGTGGAAAGCAGTGAACATGTGCTCTGCAAATTCTCAGTGACAGTGGGAACCAGGCTAAGGTACTTTCAAAGGTCCTTCTTGGAGACGAATGAAATTAGGAAATACAGTGCAAGGAAAATTACACAGTACAACAGCCATCTGGACTTGTAACATTTAATAGCCGTTTCTTATAGGATTTCTGGCCCTGAAAACGAATCCGCAACACATTTGTTGCCATCACCCTCAGTTTTTGAGAAAATCGATTTTGAAAAAAAAAACTGCAAATTTTCAAATTTGAGCATCTTTTGTGTCGAAACGGTAATAGTTATTCGATTATTCGTTGCGTCAAATTAGTCTATAGACCCTCCCGAATACAACGATATAAGTTATTATTGCATTATGAACATTTAAATATGTTTAAACAACGATCAAAGGGAAAAGGACACCCGAAATGCACCAATTTTTGCAGATATCATTCAATTTATTTCCAAAACTAAGGGTCTAGGAGAAAATCTGACCATTCCACGAGATGCAGCAGACATTTTTCCATCGGAAAGCATCAACAGAAGTGGTAAGTCACGTTTTGTTTTCAATACAGAAGCGAAATCCGTGCCCGGCAGTCCAACAGGCAATGCACACGGACAGGAGTAGGGATATACTTGTGTGCAGTACGATGGAAAGAAAGTGAGGAACGACGGCAGGCCATAGTGGGAGACGACTAATAGAAATAATGTATTGAAAAGGCAATATGTACAATGTAAAACATTCAAGAGGTAAAGTATAGAAAGCATTTACATGTGTCCATTATGTTCAGGTCAAGCTGGATTTTGGCTTGATAATTGTTTCAGAGATTACCATAATACAACTAAACCTTATGTAATTAAAGTATTTCCTCGCTAAGGGCTCGCTGGTCAGGACCGGCGTTGAGCCCGTATCGTGAATTGAGTCCTAATTCCGAGTGTTCGTTTTTCGCTTCTTTCTGGCCGTACGGGGGAGCGAGATGGCACACGTTGCGTGCGCGACAGGCGCGAGCGTTCAGGTGGAATCGTGACTGCTAGACGCATGCGCGCCACGGTCAAATAGCCCGTAAATCTTGAATCCTTGTAGCCCTGACTTCAGTTCGAATCCTGTAAGAAAACCGAAATTTTTTTCATTTTTCACTTGGGAGCATCTTGTAAATGAAGCAAAGTCTATTTCACAGCTTACCTTCGGTGATTTCATTTCTTTTTATTCCGCAGGAAATGGTTTCGTAAATTTACGATCGCATCTTGGATGAATTCTAATTCGTCTTGGGAGTGCATTTGCAAATCGTCAAACAGGTCCTACAAACGCCTTATTCGCCTGTCTTCCGATGAATCCACCTGATGCAAGTTTTCCTGTTTAATATCTTCTTCTTGTTGTGTTTCTACTACCGGCTCTTCTTCTTCTTCTTCTAACGGTTCGTCATGCTGTGTTTCGTTCTGTTTATCATTAATTTCGTCTGTTTCCTCTGCGGATAAAGTCTCTGTTTCCTCGCATGCGTTTAAACATTATATAGGTCTTTGTTCAATGGGTTGTTCTTCTATTATAGCGCCAATATGTCTTCCAGTTGAGCTTCTAACGGATCAGTAGGCTTCTCTTTCGTGACTGGTGTGACCGAAGGTATGGTCCGCATAATTTTATTTCAGGCATTGGCAACATTTATGGGTTCGACATCTCCCCACACTTCGTGGACGTAGTTTATACAATCCCTTAAATCATACTTCCGGTGAAAATTCCTGTATTCCACCGGGGTAGACGAGGATTCGTCATAACATTTTGTGGCGGAACGATCTTTTCATCTTTACTATAATGCCTTCATCCATGGGCTGTAGAATGGAAGTGGTATTAAGGGGCAAGAATATAATCCTGAAATTATCGGTCTTGCATTTGGATGGTTCTACCTGATATCCTCCAAAATTGTCCAACAATAGAAATATTTTACCACTTCCCCCACTCTCTAATTGTCGTTTCCTCACGGCGGGCTTAAAATGGTTTTCATACCAATCTGCAAATACTTTTCGGTCCACCCAGGCGCTTTTCTGCGATTTAAATGTCACTGGTAACTTATTTATTACATGCTTCAGTGCCCTTAGTTTTTGAAATTTATATACGAAGAGGGGGGTCAGCTTATGGGTTCCTATTGCGTTAGCGGTCTTTCTTCACCTTCCTTCCTGAGAGCCTTGTTTCTTTCCCATGGACCAAAGTTTTCGTGGGTATAGCTTTCCACGCCAGACCAGTTCCGTCCATATTATACATGTTTTCTAACTGGATGTCCTTTTCTTGTATTTTACGTAAAAAGGATGCTGTAAATTCTTCAGCAGCCACCACATCGGCAATTCCTTTTTCACCGTAAATATTAACGAGGCCCCTACTACATCCCCTACTAGCCTTAAATCCTGTTGTTCCTGCAAATTGTGTCCCTATTTCAATAGCCTTCTCCTGCAGCAACAGGTCGCTGACTGTGTCCCCTAACACTCTTCGTTCTAAGAACCACGTACGAAGACGATTTTCCAATTCATCATATTTCGGTTCGCACTCTCTTATTCTTCGGATGTGGACATTCTTGCTGACAAGTCGGTATGACGCCAATTTATTTGGCCGAATGCGGCAAACGGTCGTAGGGTGAACACAATATGACATTGCAAGTGCACTAACCGATTCACCATTATCAAGTTTCTGCACTATATCCAGCTTCTGCTGTATTGAAAGCGCGGTAATTTTTATTCCACGATTGCACGCTATTTCTTTCACTACACTCTTCATACACTTCCACTACACTTTTCAAACACCTCCACTACACCTTCACTACACTTACAAAACACTTTTGAATTTCTTGAAAAAAAAAACTTTCGTCACGATCACCTTACCTACTCGACAGAAGTCGATCGCAAACTGTGAACTAGTGGTCACCGGTGCGCGCGGTCGAAGGGTCGCGAGCTGTTAAAACAACAAGAGGACTGTAACGTGTTAGAACGGTGGGACGCTGATCTCCCCCCCCCCCCCCACTCGCGCCTGGCGCGGCCCGCTGCTACCGAGCGCGGCCGCATATAAGCCAGCGCGGCGGGCCCGCTAGGCAGAGTCTACCACGAGCGTTACAGGCGAGCGGTCAGAACTCTCCCAGCGATCTCTTGTGTACTACAAGCTGTAACACTGTGTCTTTTTGGATTCCCCTACCTCCACGGCCCCTAGAGGAACGCGAGTTCTCCGACCTCTAGACGCAAGTCGATATCCACCGTCAATCTTAGGGACAGGCTTCGCCTGCCCCGGAGGACGACAGTCTCCGTATCTCCCGCGGATTTTGCCCATTGGGCGATCAGACTCAAGACTTCCCGGGCAACGATCTTCGTGCCGCAACCGCGACAACCCAGCGCCGGTGCGATAGATTAAGGCGTAACAGGCTAAGGTTAATATTACGCCGTTACCCTCTTGTAAGCCAGCATAGACCTGGCCCGGCTCTGTTGTACACGCGACTCAATAAAAACCCGTTCAGCCAATTCACCCGCCTTGTGCACTCGGCCGCAGTACTACCCCCCGTCCGGTTAGTAGCCGTTACGGGATACGGTTACAGGACTCTGGCCGTTATGCGAAAAAAATTCCCGCCGTCGCGAGGACCAAGCGTTTGGCGGCTTTTCATTACGTATCGACATTTCTTAAAAAATGAACATTTAAATGAAATACCACAAATTGTACTATAACTTTAAACTACGAAGAAAATTTCGGAGTAAAGATCATCAATAATCTCAAATAAATGTATAATAACAAAGAGAAGAAGATATCAAACAGGAAAACTAGAATCAAGAGGTTTCATCGGAAGACAGGCGAATAAGGCATTTGCAGGAATTGTATGACGATTTGCAAATGCACGCCCAAGACAAATCAGAATTCATCCAAGATACGATCGTAAATTTACGAAACCATTTCCTGCGGAATAAAAAGAAATGAAATCACCGAAGGTAGGCTGTGAAATAAACTTTGTTTCATTTACAAGATGCTCCCAAGTATGTATTGCAGATGATAGGCAACAGGAAGCCATTATTATGACTCTGAGAGAAGAAATCCTCTTGGATGCAAACTAAAACATTCTAAATCGACCTAGCGTCTTTTCCATGTACTATAAATTACCGACTTAGTGTCGAGACTCTATGTGTAATTTACGATTTAGAATCGTACCTTAATACTATATCCTTAATATTAATTAATGGCTGAGTTATACCTATTCTAAACCGACATCGAGAACGATATTCTTAATTGCCGGGCTAGCGTAGAAACCGAAATCGAGAACGATATTTTTAATTCCCGGACTAGCGTAGAAACCGTAGCCGAGAACGATATTCTTATTTACCGACTTAGCGTAGAAACCGAAACTAAAACTATACTCCTTATTACCGACTTAGGGTCAAAAACAAAATCAAAACTATATTCTTTATTACCAACAGATACGTCGTTACGTAATTACCTTTAGTTCTATTAATTTTTCGTCAAGATCACACGACTACGTGTAGTATAATATGTTCATTTCTGACCTAGTGTCAAAACCTTTTTGAATAAACTATTTGGTTGTTTATTGTTAAAAGAAGGACTCTCGTATCTTGAAATTCATTTTTTTATCGCACGCCAACCGAACCAAATCCCACAATTCCACGGGTAACTTTATTCGTGGAATCTCCTATAATTAACGGTAACGCCACGTTAGGGCCTATGCACACGGCGGCGTTTGCATCGATACAATCGGTGGGAATTGTTCAGTTGCCCTTCTGCAGCGATGCAGAAGGGCGTGTTTCACGACCGCGCGGCTGCATCGCTGCAAAAAGTCACGGCAGCGAATACGTTAAATCCTTACATTCATGTACTAATAACTGAATAACAACAAACATCACCCAATTGATACGTACAGATTTTGATCAAACTCTGCAAACGTGAAGAGCATAAAAAAATATTAGGTATGTATTTTTTTATAGCTGCCCAAATTGATGTTTACAGGGTGAAAGTAGCCTTCAAAGTCGGAGATGGAAAATCTATTTTGCTAAATATGTACAGTATTTCCTCGTTACGGGCTCGGTTTGGTGTACACGATACGGACTTTTCGCTATCCCTACCACTTCTGTCTCACTCTTGTCCGGCGAAGGCGAGAGCGAGATGGAACGAGAGCGAGCGACAGGCACTGAAAGCGAGCGAGGACGGTACGAGACAGACGACGCGTTGATTGTTTTGTCTCGCTCCGTCTTTCGGACGCCTGACACTCTGTCCTTTGCGTGCGCGACAAGCGTGCGCGATGGTCGCAAGCGGTTACCATGAGCCGGGCCTACGTCAAGATTTTGCGAAGCGGTTTTCGTGCTCACGGTAAGCGCTTGCGACCATCGCGCACGCTCGCCGTGCACGCAGTGTTCCATCTCGCTCCCCCCTTCGGCCAGAAAGAAGCGAGAAACGAACACTCGGAATTAGGGCTCTGTTCACGATACGGGCTCAACGCCGGTCCCGACCAGCGAGCCGCTAACGAGGAAATACTATATGTGCTTTTTCGATTTTTTAGTCTGTAATTAGACCTTTTTTAAATAATACTGATCGTTACTTAAAACTTTTATGCGTCTCGTTAGTCAAAATTTATAATTGAAGTTCAAAAGCATGGTCGGGGGCGATTGTAACACCGGCAATCCGGGTCGGTTGTACCGCAATAGAACCGAATAGTGACAAAGAACGATAATAGTATTGTCTTGTTTGCATGGAATCATATAGCATAGCACAAGCAAACCGAAAGAAAAATAGGTGCAATATACTGAATGTGAGGATTGAGCAGATGAAGAATGCACCAGCCAAAACGTGTTTTCTTTCTGCCACATCTGCAATACCACATATTTAGTTATAGATTTTACTTTTTTCATTTATTATTATAATTGAAATCAATAAATATTTTAATTTTGTAAAGTTAAATTTGTGCTACTATCGACTGCATGCAGTGTTACAACCGACTCGGGGTCAGGGACGGTCGTAACACTTTACACGCTTCACATTTTTTATTAATATCTTGGATATTACTTGACATATACCGAAACTGTTGTGACTCAGTGATGTCAAATAAGTAAGTAACATTTCCGTATAAGAGTTTTTGTTGTAAATGTAACAGATCCTGCGTAATCGTATTCCAAAGTAAAAGTATTACTACCGCCCCTGGTCTACCCTAGAGTTATATTGGCGTGACATCTGATTTTTCGGGAAAGTTTGTTTTCGTCATGTGACTCCTTATAAAACGACAAGTAAATTTTGTATTTAATTTCTACCTCCATTATTTTCCAAGATATTTAGGAAAATAGATTTACCATCTCCAACTTTGAGGGTTATTTTCACCCCGTAAAAAAGGGGTGTTCAATTCCGATTCGATTCTTTAGAAAATCGATTCTTTTGGTTAAATGATCGATCTTTTGAATCGATTCATTGGTATTCGATTTTTCACAGAATCGATTCTTTGATGTAAGAATCGTCTGTATCTTACTTTACCCTTCTTTCTTGTGTCGTGACATAATGCACTGCACATTGGGCGATTTGTAAGTGAGCAAGCATTAAAGTGTTACTGAATACAACAAATTAATACAGAAGTTGGTACATATTGAAATATAATTAATTATTGCATAAATATTTCTGTTTGGTGTGGATTCTTTGATTTCCAGTTTTTAGAAAGATCGATTTTTTTATGACGATTCTTTCAAAATCTCTTTTCATATCGATTCTTTGGTTTCGATTTTTTAGAAGGATCGATTCTTAGGTAATTATTTAGAAGTTTTCCATCCTCACCGATTTCAATGATTTTTGGATATGTGGTCGGGTACACGATTCTGAACAACTTTTTCCTATACATGTTAGCGCCGCTCGACCTTCGTTTCCGAGATATTCGCAAAAAACTGCTGCTACTACACAATGTATTCTGCCGTATACCTACCTACAGTACGCGTTCGTGGCAGCGTATGCGCCAGCATGGGACAAAACAAATGACGAAGCTGACCTTCGTTTCCGAGATATTTGCAAAAAACTTCATTTGACTTATTCCGACGCAACGCATTCCACTTTCCAACTTGTCCCGAGTATTAGTATTGGTTGGGGCTAGATCAGTGCGGGGGGCGCGCACCTGCTCGCGGGCGCGTAAAGCATGGTGACAAACCGATATGAGTCGGGGTGTTGACGGGCATCCGCAAGTATCTGGTTCAAATCTCTAAACTCACATCAGTCCGCTATCATGCTTTACGCGCCCCCCGCACTAATCTGGCCCCAACCAATACTAATACCCGGGACAAATTGGAAAGTGGAATGCATTGCGTCGGAATAAATCAACAGAAGTTTTTCGCAAATATCTGGAAAACAAAGGTCGTGCGGCGATAACATGTATAGGAAAAAGTTGTTCAGAATCTTCATCTTGATAACACATCCAAAAATCATTGAAATCAGTGAGGATGGAAAACTTCTAAATAATTACCCGATTTTTTTATGACGATTCCTCCAAAATCTTTTTCATATCGATTCTTTGGTTTCGATTTTTTAGAAGGATCGATTCTTATAATCCGATTCTGAGTCGATTCGAGAATCGATTCTTTACGATTAAGGTACTACAAAATATAGATTTATATATAAATTTCATAGGTACTTACGTAGAATTCTTATAAAATTTTAGTTTGGTATAACTATACCCTAATGCACTGAACTTCGTACATTGTTCACTGGGCCACATAAATAACATGTTTGAACATAACATCGCTATTGATACTTCTTTGCTTATTATACCTACAGAGACGTATACCACCTATAAAAGACTTATGTTAATATCTTCAGTCACATTAACAGAATATATAAAGATTCACTAAATTCTACAGTACACATATAGTTTACCTCATCATTTGGCAATCCTGTAAATAACTGTACACATTCAACTTGTTCTATAAGTTCTTTCAATGTAACATCAGTTTCATTCAGAAGAGCATCTTCAGTAAGCTTAGAATTAAATTTCGACATTCTAAAATATATAATCATTATATAATTAAAATTTTTTTTTTGAGCGCATAATAATTCTTCACACTTACCTGTAAATAGCTCCGCTTTTTGTCACCAGATATATATTGATATGTTTGTTACAGTCATTTTGTAAGAACATTGATAATACGGTATCTTTAGCTTTTGTAATATTTCTGTATATGAAAATAAATAAACTTTTATAATTAATATGATTCTGTAAGAAATCTGTATAACATTGCAGCATGAAATTTTAAGTTTAAACTTACTTTGAGAAAATAAGTTGACCTTTACTTAATAAATGCAGACAATACAAGACTCCGTTTGATAAAACAACAAACAGAAATGAACCATCATCGGAGATACAATAACATGTTATTTGTAAGCCAAAACTCACACTTAATAATATTTCTGCACAAGTTTCATTTTCAAATATAGTAATTGACTTATCAATTGCTACACAAACTCTTGTATATTGTACAGATGCAAAAACATGTAGATCTTTTGTTACCTTCTAAATTAGAGAATTATTCCACATACATATATTTGATTTTTAATAAAATCTTTAACAGTTGATACAGTAAAAACTATTTCATTTCTTCTACTACAGGATATTTCAAATTTTAAGATCTTAAGGCTCAAAACACAATACTTTATCTGGCGCTTTGACAATGTAAAATATAATGACTATTCAGGTTGCTTTGCTGTACTTGAAATACTGTATTTCATTTCTATTAATTTTGGTGTCATTTTTTAAAATATTATTTACTAAATTTGTCTGTGTATTTCACATTTTATCCAGTGTTATGTGTATGGGCTATTTCAAATATAAATCATGAAACCGAAATGCTAAATTAAAACGTAATAGATAAAGGTAAATTAGATATTATTTTTTAATATAAATTGTCTATAAATCTTTTAATCCATGTTTATTTTATGAAAAAACATGCATGTACATGAAAAACAAACGGCTATCGTTAAGCTTCATCGTGTTACGGTTAAAATAAAGTTGACAATAAGTTACCTCTCCGTCTGATTGTATTGTGGCAATTGTAGAGGTTTCATATAACGATCCATTATTCTCTACTACCGTTCTTGCCCCGAAATTTATAGTTTCTTCCTCTCTATCAAATCCTGATAACACTTTAATCCACGCCATTTTAACCGCCAAACATTTATGAAAGTGTTCGGACTTGCTTACGCGAAACCACATGACACGCCAGAGGTGCAAGATGCGAAGATTTGCGACTGCAGCGCCGCCTGCGGTGGAGTAAGGAATCTCAGCTTGTAATATCTCCGCTCTATAGAATAATATTCTTTGGTAGTTTCGTGTTATGCAAGATGCGAAGAATTGAAGATTTTCTACTTCAGCGCTCCGGTTGTACATTGTTGGTACTACATTACGCGGGCTTTTTTGGCGGGATACGTAGTGCTGTGTACATATTTCAGCTGGTGATCGTCCATCTTTTGAAGGCATCAACTAAACAGGTAAGTATTTTTTTTCATTAATTTATATACTTTCCTCTTCTTTTTTTATTTATCTTTTTCCTCTGTCTGTTTTCTGGTTTTTGTGATGAATTCTCCTACAGCGAAACGCAAATATATTCCGAGAACTTTTCTTCGAGAATGGTTAGAGCGTGATGATTTTAAACCTTGGCTACAACGCGTTTTTAACGACGACTCCAAATATCGTTTTTTCGCGTGTTGTAAAAATTATACATATGATTAATAGCGGGTTATCAGAAATAAAAAATCATTTTGGTACAAAAGCACACGCCGAGAACGTTTCTAAATTATCCGAACGTAACAGTGCTGCTTTTGATGATTTTGATGTGAGTGATAGTTCCGAAAATATTCACGAGAATATTCAGATTGCTGAAATTGCTTTGTGCGCTTTTTTTGTCGAGCACAATATTCCATTTCACATTAGTGCTTATTTAGTTGGCCTTCTGAAGGTTATATTTCCAGATTCATATATAGCCAGTAAATTAACCTTGAGCCGCTTAAAATGCAACAAAATTATTACAAACGTGCTTTCTAAAGTAGAAGTAAGTAGAATTATTGAAAGTGCTCGACATCATAAATTTTCTATATTTGTTGACGAAAGCACAGATATTTCTAACGTAAAATGGCTCACTTTTTTAATTAAATACGTAAATTCGGAAACTTCTGCAGCTTTTACAGAATTACTAGAATTATTAAAATTAGACGCCATAGATTGCTCTGCAGAAGGTTTATTTTCAGCATTTGAGAAAGCATTGCACAAAAAGCAAATTCCTGTGCAGAATGTAATTGGACTCACATGTGACAATGTATCAGTGATGATTGGGCGCTTTTCCTCATTTTGTTCAAAACTTGAAACGAGGTGTCCTTCATTAATAACAGTTAATTGTATTTGGCATTCCGCGGCATTAGTATCTAGTAAAGCATGTTCAGAAATCCCAAGTTATATTGAAAAATTTATTCCAAATTTATCAGTTTATATTAATACTAGCGCCAAACGGTCGGCGAATTTTGCTAATTTTCAAGAATTTGTTAATAATAAGTAAAAAAAAATTAAAAAATTGTGCGATACGCGTTGGTTAGCCATGCACGCTTGCGTAGCACGCATTCTGGAATGTTGGGATTCGTTAAATCTTTTTTTTATTTCGGAAGTATTTGAAAATCAAAAAAACGATACGGCTGATAATCTACTTTGTGATATAAAAAAATCAAATAAAAGCTTATCTTTTTTTTCTTAAATATATTTTAAATTATTTCAATTCCTTCAACGCGTTTTTGCAAACCCGCAGGACAACCGTTCATTTATTATATTCTAAATCTAGACTTTTGTTTCAAGATTTGTGCGGACATATTTTAAAACCAGAATATTCAACAATAAACGACTCGATGTTGCACATAGATTTTTTTTCCGGTAACAATTTGTTAGACTTGAAGGACATTTGCCTCGGTTTTGAGTGTGAACATTATTTGAAGGATCATGTCGATGATAATACTTTGTCCCAGGAAACGTTTCTTGAAATTAAAAAATTTTGCTTAGCTTTTTACATTAGAGCCATTACCGAGATAATAAAACGTTTCCCTTTATAAGATACATTTTTAGGCAGTTTGCAAGTTTTTGATTTTAAATTAGCACTTTTTGATAGTAATAGAGACTGTACCTTCAAAAATTTAATTTACGTTGCACAAAAATTAGGATCTTTTGACCACTTAAAATTAAAAGAAGAATGGAATAAGTTGTATTATACTTTCGACAAAGTGCAATGTCAAGAATTGCCACAGCTGTGCTTTGATGACATGTAGGTCCAAATTAATTCTGCGAGTGATAAAGATAACAATCTTCTGTTCCCAGTCTTGAAATTTTTTTTCGTTACAAGAATATCTGAGTCGGAAAGTGAAAATATCCGGGAAGCCAAAATCGCATTACGGTGGCTCGTGCCGCTTGCCAGCGACCAGGGTTGCCGTTTACCGTTCGAGGCCTGTAAGAGTGAAGGAGTCCGTGATAGGTACAGCATGAGTAAGTAAGACGAAAGATCCCTGAACGGCAACCTTGCCAGCACTAGAATCTCAACGTTTCAAGAGCGAGAGAGAAAGGCTCATATTCACCGTCCCTCTCAACTTCCGAAATTGTCCGAAGTCATCCGAAGCGCTGGGCTCACGTACGCGCGGTTCGTGGAGTTGTTTATGTGCATGATGGGGGAAATCCTCGATACTCCGGCCATTAACTTTAGCATTCCTGAATAGAGTACGGACCGAATGAAAACTATCAAAACTTCCTCACTCTACCGCAAGCGGCGCTGCAGCCGGAAATCTTCGCATCTTACACCTCTGCGACACGCTAGATCATACACTTATGCCTAAACCTCAGTGTAATAGACAGGCCAAAGAAGTGACACTCAATGTATGTTCTGTTACTGCTTTACAGTACCATCTATTGAGATTTACGCGCACTAAATAATTGAGGGCGGCAAATTCAAAACTTGTGTTCGATTCCACTTTCTTCATGGCTGCCACCTAGGGATTTCCAATTTTCACGAACTAAAATTCAGGCTGTGTTCCGAATCACGCATACTGCGCATAGACTGCAGAGAAAACCGTTCCGTTTCGGTCTATGCGCGCATTGGTGTCGTTGGTGGCACATAGGATTCCCTAGAATTATCCCACTTCTAGCGCATAAAGCGTGCAGTTTATTCGCGCATGCGTATTTGTCTCTTTACGCCACATTACGCACGCTTTGAAAAACATGCACCAAATTATGTGGTCCTCTCCTCAAAGTGACAGAAAATGTAACCTACATATATGCTACATGACAATAAATGTTTATTAGATATTTCGTTTTTTTACGCTACATTTGTTAACTTTTTATAACTTATCATCCTTCCAAAATATTATTGTTACGCCGCAAAACTTTATGAAATCGGGTATAAGATCAATGTCCGCATTTCTAATCATGTAAGAGTTCCGCTATCGTAAAAATACATTTTTATTATTTATTTGTGCATCAATCGACAAAAAACTTATTAGACGTAATATTTAACCTCCCCTTTACACATGAAACAAACAAGAAGTATTTTGAAAAACATTTTAACCTAATAATGGTCTATTTAATATCTAGTATAAAATGTCTATTTCTGCTCAGCGGAAATGCTCGCATTTCTGCTCACAAGCGTGACCCATTCTCTGCTCACGAGCAAACTCATAAAATATGGTCTTCGCTTTCAATAATATGGAATCGCTGTTCAAGAAGAATAGAAAAACTCGGATTGAGAAAATCCAGGAACCAATAAAGCCATCAAATTTCGTTAAGAGTCGGTTCCCGATCCTTAGGACGAAGTAACCGATGTAGTTAGGAAGCGTGCTTCGACCACCGTCCAAACGTCTCGAATTAAATTTATCGTAATCCATCCAACTGTATAGCTAATTGTAAGTAAGTTTGTACATTCCCGCGTAAGCTCACGAGCATCAAACGCATAGAAAACCGTTCCGCTTCGTTACTGCGGTTCATGCGCTGTTGGAAACGGAACGCTATGAATGCGCGCAGCGACTGCGCTGCGGTCTATGCGCAGAATGCGTGATTTGGAACACAGCCTCAGTATGGCCGGGATTACGTGTTCATGATTCATCTATACTGTGTACGGTACACCATTGATATGCATTGCATCGCATTTGTGAATTGTTGATTGATGCGAGCTAGTACCGTACTAAACCCAAACAATCCTATCGAAAAATAAGTTTTATAAAATCAGTTTGACAGTAACAGGTATATATATAGTTGAATATATATTTTTAATGTAGTATATGTAGAATATCTTTTTAAATTATAATGTTTTTTTATAGAGCTATGTCACGACATATGTCACAACATATACTACATTACAAAATATATATTCAACTATATACATACTTGTTCCTGTCAAACTGATTTTATAAAACTTATTTTTCGATTGGCATTTTCTTATTTCCGCTACGCAATCTGGTGGCGAAAATTAAAGCAGTCTAATCGTGTTAGCTGTCACATGTAATTGGCAGTATTGGGAATTTCGACTGTTTGATGATCGATTTTGTAAAATTTAAGAGACTATTCAATGACAAAAACATTATTGCACTGTTTCAATACTTGTGTGACACCAGTCCTGTAACGCGATTGACCCGATTACAGATAGGGATGGAGTGCAAAATCACTAACAGTGATTTATCACAGTGATCGCAGAATCACGATCACGGTCGTGAAAGAAGTTAAATCACGGCCGTGATCGTGATTTTTTTAACTTGAGTGAATTGTTTACTGTGATCGTAATTCTTGATCTTGATTGAATTATTTTTTATAAAATACTTCAATATAGCTTGTGTTACAGTCAAAGCGTGCTAATTCAGCGAATATATACTTAGTATATACATTCATAAATAGTCAATCTGTGACCGCACTGATTTGATTGGCTAAAGTATTCACATGTACATTATACTTTTTAACTAAAGCAAATAAATATTTGTTAATTTAAATAGATCAAGAACGATTACATTGGTTCAAAATATACAACTGAGATTGTATAATCACATTGAGGACGTGAGAATGTTTCCAGAGAAATTAGAAATTGGGGTTATGTGGCGCGTGCAAAGAGCAGTTACGCTTTCCACCAATCAGCTCAGGAAAATCGCGAATCACTGTTCTGCCTGCACCAATCAGATCACGAAAATCGCGAATCTCTGTTCTGCCTGCACCAAGCAGAAGCGATCACGAAAATCACGGATCACTGTTCTGCCTGCACCCATCAGAAGCGATCACGAAAATCACGGATCACTGTGAAAAATCACGTGATTGGGAATGAACGTGATCGGATCACTCGTGATTCACAAATCACGGTTCTAGCCAACACTAATTACACAGCTTACTTTAGTAGATGGCGCTCTCATAGTATTTCCCAATGGAATTGTTGATAGGATTGATGGGCGGTATTCTCATTCGTTACTTATTCTTAAGCAAATGCTTAAGCATGCAGCATCCTCTACTAATCTAGTAGCTAGTAAAGGATGCCGCATGCTTAAGCATTTGCTTAAGAATAAGTAGCGACTGAGAATACCGCCCAGAAACGGCTTGAGTTGGCCAGGCACGGCATTGCACGATTGTGCATGAAGGTGGCGCGTAGGCGCTTCCGTAGATAGCCTATATAGTGGCAAAAGTTGCAGCATCGCAGTAATTTCTACTTACCTTTTCCAGTTGTTCGTCAACGTTCCTATTTAAAGAAACGTTTTCATTAGATTGTTACGCGATGTAGCGGGGATTTTGCGAAAACGATGGGTTCGCTGCCCATGGACCACTGATCCACTCTGCTCGCGTTTGATCTAAGTATCTGTTTCAAATTCCTTCATGTAATATTAATTTTAAAAGAAGATTCCCTGTTATACAACTAATTTACTGTTTGTTTACAAATTCAAATTGTACAGTAACGAGACTGAATTTTTTGGACACGAATGAGCGAATGCCGATATACAACGACGTCGATATTCAAGATCTAATGTAAAATGTGTTTGTTAATGAAACTATCCAAACAAATAAATAGTTTCTCCAAGTATAATCAAACAATTCATTTGATTGGTTACTCGCTCATTAAAATTGAGTGTTGTACATGTTAGCATTGTTTCAATAGAGAAGCAATAAAAAATCAATACTTATTTATTCAGCGTTTTGTAGTAGTCGTTAGAAGTGGTAACATGCTTTTGTTCGTAGTTTCGATTGTATCACTCGACAATTTAAATTTGGCGCGTTCTAAACCAATGTATATAAAGCCATGTTCAAGTAGCGTAACAATATGATGGCGAAATTTCTAGAAGATTCCTATACTATATTTCCCTTCACAGTAATATTTGTTTCTTTAGTAACTTCGAGTCATTTCGAGTCCGCAGAGAGGATTGCATGGGATTGCAGTTAGCACGTTGTGTGTACCTTTGCTTGGGAGTTTTAACATTAAACGTGCTCTATACTTTTCAGAAAATGTTACATATGTAGAACAATGCATTAAGTGCTCGATTCAGTCTTCGATGAAGATTTAATTGAATTGGACGTTAATAGAAAGTGACGGGCAGAAACTTTGTATTCGGGAAGTTTGCGACAATTTCTGTAAGTAAAATGTATCCAACATTATGTAAAGTTATAATATATAAATATTCCTTTATAATGTAACCGCTTACTTAATGGCCGTGACTTGTAGGTTATAAGTAATACATTCATTTCACTAGATTTAAAATTGTCTTTTCTTGGATTGCAAGTCGGATGTTCTTTCGATTTCATTATTTGCCATTGAGTAGTCATTTTTTTCAATGAATGTTACAAATGTGTTTAATAACTTCAAGATTGTGTAAAAGTTGAATGCTCTCTCATTCAAAGGAACTTAATTGAAATCATGTATGAATAAAACATTATGAAAACACGTTTATGAAAAATTTACTTACAATCAACATTCACGCAGATGCTTAGATCGAATTGTTATGGACGATGTTTTAACCTTCAAAAGTTTTACTATATAAGCTGTTCTGAAAAGTCAAATTTTATGACAGAAATAACAATACAAAAAATAGTTAATTATAGTATTTCTATAAATCGAACAATTGTACACTGTTTTTTTCAATAAAATTTTATGCATTAGTTGCACTGTAATAAATTTTCGTAAATAATAAGAATAATAGTTTTAAACGTTTTATTTGGTTAGAAATCTTTAGTTTGCATTAAGTTGGTTTAACTTCAAGCTTTTATTACATTTGTAATATTCAATCTTAACATTTCTTTTTTCTACAATAACAATTTATTTACGAGTATAACAATAAATGTTAACTAATACCATTATTATAATGCCATTAAGGAATATATATATGTTATGTTTCAGGAATATTTTGTTTGCGCAACATATCTGGTTAATTACATCCTACTGTGAGTTTGCGACTGACAAATGGCCAAGTGGGGTGAAGGAGATCCACGGTGGATAGTTGAGGAAAGGCCTGACGCGACTAATGTGAATAATTGGCACTGGTATGATAAACCATATATAAGTTAACCCTTCGTGGTCACACTAGGCGTATCATACCCCAAGAGCAATTTTCGAATTGAAATGTCGCGCCTGTACGTCTTCCAAAGGGGATTTATCTCAAAAACAAAAATAAAAAAGTCTCAAGCATAAATGTATTATGCTGCATATTTCACGTAGAACTACGTCTGGACAGTGCAAGAAATACACCATGGTTATGTATAAAATCATAATCTATCTTACAATACGTGCAAATAATTACACGAACTGATATCAAACGCTATAACAAAATTCTTATTTACTTTGGCTGTACTTCCGAATGGCCCCAGTGGCCGATCGACAGAAGATTTGTGAGGAGGGGGTTTGGACCCTAAATCTAAAATTGTTGCTTCGGGACTTTATTAGTTTACGAGATATTAATAAAAAACTTTTAGTATTTCTGTTGACTTGTTCCGAAATTACGCATTCCACTTTCCAACTTGAACTGGATATTAGTATTGGTTGGGACTAGATTAGCGCGGGGGGGGGGGGGCGTAAAGTGATGTAAGTTTGGAGATTTGAACCAGAAACTTGGGAGATGCGATCCATTCTATTATACAGGGTGAATAGCTGTTACTTTATTGATAGGCAATACTCTAGGGGTGATTCTACAGGCCAAAATAAGACGAAAATGTAAAACACAATTTTTTAATATCGCGCTTTGTTTTCGAGAAAATTGGCTTTGAATTTCAGTTAAATACACGTGCCTTTTAGACGCCTGGGAGGCACGCGGAGGTAAGGGGAACGCGTCCAGCTGTTCGTAGGACAAATTGAGGGGAGGGCAGGATGAAACCCCGATATGCAGTTAAAAAAAAAATTGTATAAAAATTAACAATAATTTTTTATTAATATTTCGGAAACTAATAAATTCCCGAAGCTACAATTTTAGATTTATGATCCACACCCCCTTCCCACCCATCCCCTCAAGCCTCGTGTCGATCGGCCCCTGGGGCCATTCGGGAGTATATCCTTTACTTTAAATACAACGCATAACACACGTTCGATACTGCAGCAATCTCACTACAAACTGAGGTAATAAGTTCACTGCTAACACAATCCAGTTAAATGTAATTCAGTGTGATTCTCTCGCTAGAAGATTCAAAGGCGATGCCGCCGACAATCTTGCGCCTCGCTGTGTTTCGTGGTCTTCGAAGCTCGAAACCAGCGGAGCCATACAATGTTACGCACTAAGCAGTGACGAATTTTGACTTCTGCATTTCTAATCAGACCTTTGCGAAAGTGGCATCAATCGATTCCTTATGTTTTTCCTATGAAATTAGCCCCAAAACGACATAATTCGGACCATAATTAAGGAAATTACATGAAAAATTGATTTGCATGTAAATTTAGCTTCGTTAAAAATAGTCCAATTTACATAACATTTGGTATGATTTTCATCAGAAAAACATAAGGAGTCCATTGGTGTCACTGCCATATTGAGTCGATGAAGACAATAAAGAATTTCATTTTTCGCATAAGCTGTGAATCATCGCGCGTGAGCGACCGGCGAAACCCGGCGAAGATAAACAGCACCGCGCGGTCGAACGAGAAATACATATATACACTACATTCTACCGGGCCGTGCCTCGCTGCGTCGAGCTAGAATCAAATCAAATCTCGTTCATTTTCAGAGTCAACTGATAATAATGTTTCATATAGTTTTAGATGCAGTGTTCCTTCCTCTATCTAACGCTGTAAAAATCATCTCTCTATCTCTTTCCGTTTGCGAGCAGTAACAGCACAACGGGATTGCATATTTCGTGACATCCAAGTCTTAATTTGGGCCCCCATAGCCGCTGCATACCTATATAGTGCGGGGAAAGACGTAGTTCTGCGTTAAAAAGTATTTTAAACAATCCCTCATTTTCAAATGCAAACTTTATCATATCAAAATTTACATTTCTAGAAAAAGACTATTAGACCATGACTGTATAAGTATTACGAATGTACAATTATCACTAAAAAGTTAAAAGATTAAAAAATTCGAAACTGGAAACTCCAAAAATGACGCTGGGGTACAGTGAACCCCGTGTGACCAATTTGTGATGATAAGGAGGTGTGGTCACGATGGGTTAATGTGTGTAAATGTATTCTAAAATATTCACCGCTATTACCCGCTTATTTTTTGTTAAATACAAAAATTTAAATCTTAATGAAATTAGCAAAAGAACCTTGTATTTTGTTAACCTAGGATCCAGTAATTCAACCCGAAATGTGGGACTACTCTACAATATATCTCCTTAACACGTTGGCTGCCATGTGACCCACCGGTGTGTCATATCATGTCTGGCCCACTGTGCCGCATGACACACCGGCACGTGACACTGTGTTTTATTTTATAATGTAATTTTTGCGTCAAGAAAAAACAATACGTTTTTTTTTACCTTAATAGCACACTTCAGGAATGTTTTTCTCATCAGTAATGTAAGAGGATTTTATTGTTTCTTTTAACCTGATTGAAGAAGAGAGTAATGAAGATGAACTTTTATTTGTTATTGAAGAAGTTGGGAAGGATTTCGGAACAATGAAGCGACTTTCTTTTTACAGTTGATGAATGAACTTCTTGATTATCTGCCAATAAAAATCTTCTTTCGCATCCTAATCTCAAACATCCCATAAAATAACTCCAGTGCCACCGACATCAAATCATTTCACCGACAATGTTTTCATCGACACGATTTCACCGACACAACGAGTTCGCCGACAATGTTTATTTACCGACACGTTGAAATCACCGACAATCAGTTCATCGACATTGATACCTACTTCTACTGGTATAAGTCTTATTATTCAGTAGAAGTCGGTGTCAATGTCGATGAACTGATTGTCGGTGATTTCAACGTGACGGTAAATAAACATTGTCGGTGAAATTGTGTCGATGAAAACATTGTCGGTGATTTAAAGGTAACCCCTGTTGGCCACAGGTTAAATGTATATGCAATATAGTATGGTGATACCCAATAATATAATATTTCATCATAAAATAAGTTTTGAGAAGCCATACTATTGTTTTATATTTGCTGGCACATAGGGAAAGAAAAGTGGATGTCAGGTCCGACAGGCAACGTGTTAAATATACTAGCGTTAAATATACTACTATTTTTAAAAAATTTAAGACATTTTTAAGTATTACAGCAACCATGTCCCAAACATGAAGGATTCAATTTTTGCAAGGAAAGTTCTTCATTCTATTTTTTCTATAGCTATTTCTTACAAAAATAGACATAACAGCTAATGTTTTATGATCTTATTCATTCTCATTTTCCATAACCTACATTGTTAATGAAATTCCACTTAAGGCGGTCATCTTTAAATTACGTAAGGCTTTTTTGGAGGGGGGGGGGTCGCGAATTTCTTACGTTTTCTTACGGGGGGGGGGGGGTCAGGTAGCGTCTTACGTAATATTGTGTAACCTAATTTTAAATAAATACAAATTCTATCATTAATGTCCCAGAAAAATAGTTTTAGTTTAAATTTCCCGAAACCGAGTTAAATGAATTATATAAACCTTTAAAATAATTTTAATAACTAAAAAAACTAAGTGTAAAAAATATTACGTAAGGGGGGTTGGAATATCAAATCTTACGAATCCTTATACTAGGGGTGGGAGGGGGTAAGAATTCGGCAAAATTACCCTTACGTAATTTAAGGACGGCCCCTAAAAAGTACTTATTCAGATAGTGGTTTATCTTTTCAAATCTTTGAAGTAGAACGAAAATTTGGTTAATTTTCTAAATTTGTTTTTTTATCAGAATAGTTTATTAACCCTCTGTATACTGCGCCGGAGTCACTGGAGACTTTTTGCCCCGAGAACGATAACGCACACAGTTGACAGACTGAAGGAACTGTGCGTGTGTTAGATGCGACAATCGAATAACGCACTACTTCGCAGCACACTACCAGAAGTGTTGAAGCGAAGGATATAATTTAGTTTCTTATAAGGCTTTGAGGAAGGAAAACGTATGCTATTAGTTGAAATATTTCTGCGGAAATATTTTTTCCCTACTGTTATTACTGCTTCTGTTAGTGTCTTATGTTGTTTTTGTCATCTTCGTTGTTTTCATTGTTTAGTGTTGGTTGGTGTTTATTGACACAATGTCTACATTAGAAACAAACGAGCAATATGTTTTTTATCGATTCACGGAAGACAATCACAACTGGGAAGAGTCATCAAATGGTGGAAGTGCATCAAATAGCGATTTTGAACCAGAAATAGAAGATTACGAATTCGATGAAGTCGATATTCCAGAATCCATAGAAGATTCTGTTCCAGGAAACCAAATTGCATATGGACGTAATTGGCAATACATTCCACCTAATAATACAAACCCATCAGTTCCAAACCCTTCACGCGAGCCTTCACTAACAAATAAGAGTGAGCATATAGAAACAATGGAGGACTGCTTCCATTTATTCATCAATGAAGAAATCCTGCATACAATTATTTTCTATACAAATAAGAAGGCAGAAGCGAATATGCCGCCAAATAAGAAATGGAAGCCAGTGGACAGTATCGAAATTGACGCGTTTTTTGGACTTCTATTACTAACTGGCCGATTTAGAGAATCACACGAAAGTAAACACGACTTATGGGAAGTAAATGAAGCATTTTCGCGACGGTTTTATGCAGCGACAATGTCGCGTGATCGATTTATAGATATTTTGAGGTATATGCGTTTTGATGATACGGTCACACGCGCCGAGAGGAAATCGAATGATAAACTGGCACCACTGAGGACCGTTACAGATATTTTTGTACAAAATTGTAAGGATTCTTATCATGCGACAAACGCTGGATGCATCGCTGAACAATTAGTTACGTTTCGCGGCCGTTGCTCCTTCAAAGTCTGCATGCCAAGCAAGCCCGGGAAATATGGTCTGAAAATATGGACCCTTTGTGATTCCAAAACCTTTTACTGCTGTAATATGGAGGTATACCTAGGAAAACATGGAAATGTACCAGAAAAACAACAGGGACAGAGTGTCGTGAAGCAACTGGCAAATATTTGGAAAAATTCTGGTCGATGTATCACTACAGATAATTTTTTTACAGACCTGACTTTCGCAGAAGATCTATTGCAAAATAAACTGTTTATGGTGGGAACTGTACATAAAGATAAACGAGACTTGCCGAAAGCCTTTACACAAACACAAAATCGGCCCCAATATTCTTCAGAATTTCTTTTTACTGAAAAATTAACATTGGTATCCTATGTTCCAAAACCACGAAAGAGTGTTATAGTATTCTCTACATTACATCACGAACGTAATACATTAGCGGCAACGGAAAAATTCAAGCCAGATATAATACATTATTATAATTCTACTAAAAGTGGGGTAGATGTTTTAGAGAAAGTGGTACGAGAATATTCTTGTAGACGCTGCACCCGTCGTTGGCCTTTATCGTTGTTCATGCACTATTTAGATATTGCCGCATATAATGCGTTTGTTATATGGCTTACGAAATATCCTACGTGGGAAAGCAAAAATTCGATAAAAACGAGAAGGAAGATATTTTTGCAGGAGTTAGGAATGAGATTGACTGCCAAAAATATAGACAGACGAGCTACTGCATTTGAAGACCAAGAAGTAGGATTACATAAAAATGTCATAAGTGCGATAGAAGCGACAGGGAGAAAAATTGTGAAGAAACCAAGAACAGCAGGACAAAAGCGTGCTAGGTGTTGCTTTTGCATTGGGAATAACAATAGGTATTCTAATGTATGTGATTATTGTGACAGACATGTTTGTAATAACCATTCTACACAAAATCACACAGTTCTATGTAATACTTGCAATAATAGAGATGCACAATAAATATCGTTTCTTTATACAATTCACGATGTTATTATTTCGTACACATACAACAAAAATCTGGACGTAATTCGGACGTACATCGAGGATATCGAGCTCGAGTGATCGTCACTGTGGTGGTATAACTGTGAGGAGCTCGAGCGAACGTGAATGATTAATGAAATATCCGTGTGAGTGTGAAATGTCGACACAGGACTCCAAGCTGCAGTAGGCGGAGGGTTAATGACACTGTTCTTTTCTTCTTTATACTTTGATCATAATATATGATGTCTATTGGTTTCATATATATATGCAAACAAATGCATATTTATGCAGTTTGCACTTTATGTTGTTGATTTTATGTAATTATATTAATTGTAGTTTTATTTAATCAAACCTTCTAGGTGTAAGTCACGACAGTGTGCAAATTTTCTGTGACAGGTTTCACATATTCCAGCTAATTTTAACCAAAGACCATACCCTGATAACCAGATCGGGCGGCAGGATCTGCCGGCAGCTGCGGCGCAGCCTACGTCCGCATCCAGCTACGGTTCTGCCGGCAGGGTCTGCTTGTCAGGGTCTGCCGGCAGATCGACGGCAGATCGACGGCAGGTCCTGCCGGCAGATCGACGGCAGATCGACGGCAGATCGACGGCAGGTCCTGCTGCTCGCCTGACACATCCAACAGCGCCATCTGAAGGCCACAATTGCCAAAGAATTTCCTACGCGTGACGTCACATGGACTTATTTAAAAAAATATTTATTCTTTCTTTAATAATATACAGGATCAGTGATTACAATTGTTACAAAATAATATAAGCGCATATAAATCCAAAGAGGGACTTTCAACATTTACATTTACAAATCCACGTCCCGTAACCACTGGTACCTAGTAGGGGCGATATCAGGAAATTTCATTCAGTATTTTCGACTTCTTTTTTGTGTAGAATCATCATGTTCCGCGTTGTGTTAACGCTGAAAACAAATACAATATTAGCATAAAATTAAACGTAACGTATGAATAAACAGAATACATGCGATACTTACTTCAGCTCCATCTCCACACAGTACACAGTCTAGGCGATCATGCATGCTCCTGCGAACATTAAAATTTATAAGAAAATATGTCTTAAATTATTATCTACTAAACAAGACTCTGAACATTCGCACTTCGCGCATAACCCTACTTTTCTGTCTTCTAGATAATGCGAATCTCGATGTCCGCGACGTAGATAATTAGAAATTATTCAATTCCATAATTACGTTTGCCTTCTGGATACGACGAGATGCTTTGTCTGGATATTGATGGATGAAATTACTTGGAATATTCTTCGATTTTGCCGGCACTGACTGCCACCGCCAGTGACTGCCACCTCAGACCTCGAAAACTGGAAGTGGCACCCGTTGCCCGTTGTGCTTGAAGACGTACGCTCAAAGAATATTCTAAGTAATCTCATCCATCAATATTCAAACAAATCATCTCGGCGTATCCAGAAGGCAAACGTAATTATGGAATTGAATAATTTCTAATTATCTACGTCGCGGACATCGAGATTCGCATTATCTAGAAGACAGAAAAGTAGGGTTATGCGCGAAGTGCGAATGTTCAGAGTCTTGTTTAGTAGATAATAATTTAAGACATATTTTCTTATAAATTTTAATGTTCGCAGGAGCATGCATGATCGCCTAGACTGTGTACTGTGTGGTGATGGAGCTGAAGTAAGTATCGCATGTATTCTGTTTATTCATACGTTACGTTTAATTTTATGCTAATATTGTATTTGTTTTCAGCGCTAACACAACGCGGAACATGATGATTCTACACAAAAAAGAAGTCGAAAATACTGAATGAAATTTCCTGATATCGCCCCTACTAGGTACCAGTGGTTACGGGACGTGGATTTGTAAATGTAAATGTTGAAAGTCCCTCTTTGGATTTATATGCGCTTATATTATTTTGTAACAATTGTAATCACTGATCCTGTATATTATTAAAGAAAGAATAAATATTTTTTTAAATAAGTCCATGTGACGTCACGCGTAGGAAATTCTTTGGCAATTGTGGCCTTCAGATGGCGCTGTTGGATGTGTCAGGTGAGCAGCAGGACCTGCCGTCGATCTGCCGTCAATCTGCCGGCAGGACCTGCCGTCGATCTGCCGTCGATCTGCCGGCAGACCCTGACAAGCAGACCCTGCCGGCAGAACCGTAGCTGGATGCGGACGTAGGCTGCGCCGCAGCTGCCGGCAGATCCTGCACTCTCCCGGCAGACCCTGCTGTCAATCTGCCGGCAGACTGCAGGCAGATGGCTATCAGGGTAACTGTTATAACCTAATTTTTTTAAATTATAGTATAAGAGTTAATATCTTTCTTTAAATGATTTTGGTTATGAATAACCATTATCGATGACGGATATCGTTTTTGGTTACGAATAACCATTATTGTCAACGGAAATATTTTTTGGTCATTAATAACTATTATTGACGATGAAAATTGTTTTCGGTTACGAATAACGATTATTGATAACGGAAATTGTTTTTGGCTACAAATAACAATTATTAATAACGTAAATTGTTTTCGGTTACGAATAACCATTATTGATGATCGCTAACCAGAATTTTTTTGGTTACGAATAACCATTATCGTTGACGAGAATTTTGTTGGTTACGTTATAACCAATATCGATTTTAGGATTTATTTTGGGTTCCATATAACCTATATCGATTGAGGTTTTTTTTTGGTTACGGAATAACCAATATCGATTGAGGGAATTTTTGAGGGATTTTTTTTGGTTATCGGTAAACAATATCGATGGCGGTAGTTTTATTTTTGTTACTGTCGACGATCATCAATTTTTATTACCTAATAGCACTGTTCAGCGTAGGGGCCCCTCACGCGCCTGCTTCCCCTTGGAACGGGTAGGTTTTCCCGGTTGCAAACGTTTACAATTCGTGACAGTTATGGCCTGCCCAATAGCAAAAATTCCTTACGGTGATCCCATCGAGTTAAGACGTGGTCTTTCAGACCTCACTCTGCTTTTCGTCCACGCTGTGGCCTGCACGGTGGTCTCCTAGAAAGAGATTAAATGCTCACTCCATCTTGCTTGGTTTCAATGCTGCTATAGAGGAAACTCTGAGGCGCAGCGCGTCAGTTGGACCTTGAATAAACCGACACTATGTGTAAGATTCAATAGCCGTTTCTGATAGATTTTTGTGCGCTGGAAACGAATCCGCAAATCGTTTGTCGCCATCACCCTCAGTTTTCGAGAAATACGATTTTGAAAAAAAAACTGCAAATTTTCAAATTTGAACATCTTTTGTGCCGGAACAGTAATAGTTACTCGGTTGCTTGTCGCGTCAAATTATTCTATAAACCCTCCCAAATAAAACGATATAAGTTATTGGTGCATTATGAACATTTAAATATATTTAAACAACGATCAAAGGGAAAAGAACACCCGATATTCACTCACTTTTGCAGATATCTTTAAATTTATTTCCAAAACTAACGGTCTAGGAGAAAATCTGACTACTCCATGCGATGCAGCAGACAATTTTCCTTTGGAAAGCATCAACAGAAGTGGTAAGTCACGTTTTGTTTTCAATACAGAAGCGAAATAGTTTGGCAAAACGTGCGGCGTCGACAGTGGTAGTCAATGGCGGCGCGCGAGTCAAACACTTTCGTTTCTGTAGTGAAAACAAAGGGTGTTTACCACTTTTGTTGATGGTTTCCGAAGAAAAAATGTCTGCTGCATCGCGTGGAGTAGTCAAATTTTCTCCTAGACCCTTAGTTTTTAAAATATATAGCAAGATATCTGCAAAAATTGGTGCATTTCGGGTGTCCTTTTCCCTTTGATCATATTTAAACATTTAAATGCTCATAATTCAATCATAACTTATATCGTTGTGTTCGCGAGGGTTCATGGGATAATTTGATAGACCATGCAACTGAATACCTATTATTCTTTCAACACTAAAGATGTTCAAAGTTGAAAATTTTCATTTTTTTTTCAAAATCCAATTCCTCGAAAACTGAGGGTGATGTCGATAAACCGTTTACGGATTCGTTTTCAGCGCACAAAAATATATAAGAAACGGCTATTGAATCTTACAGAACAGAAAATAAGTTCAATTTTGTTGGACAGTGTAATTTGTCAGTTTAAAACTCTGACAATATGAGTACACTTTCATTATTTTGCGTTTTTAAATAATTCTTATTCATCGCGGAAATTCTCAAAATCAGCGATTCTCGACCTTTTCCTACGATCTTTAAGCGTTTATAGCTCAGAGCAACGTTAATCGATTTTCATGAAATATTAGACACATATAAAACTTACTTCAATCTACAAACGGGTTTTTTGAATTTTCATTATAGGCTCACAAAAAAAAGTTGAAAAAACGACCTTTACTATTTTTTTTTGCTATCCCGACCAAGTGCATTTTTTTCAAACGACGAATCACTTCACTTAGCAAACTAATCCTTCTAGCTTCTAAAAAACTCAATTCGTTTGGATTAATTTTTAAAAAGTTATGCGATTTTAAAGAGTGTACGATTATGGCTGTGAGCCACTGCATCTCGTAAATATGGTGTCGCAAGGTAAATATAAAAGATTCTTCTCAATTTTTTGCTACAAAATTACGCATGCGCCTTGTAATCGCCCCACATTTGACGCTGTGGTGTCGCAAGAAAGTGCTTCTACTATATTAATGATTTCCCATTCAGCAAGTAAATCATAGTCCGCATTAGCCTGTTCTTTTCCAGTGCCTGAAGAAATCGCTGGAATTCCAAGCAACTATTCATTTCCATTGAAAGTTATTATTATAGGTAATCGATCTACTTGTTCTTTACTCATTAATGATAATCTGGGCAGCTGTGACTGGATTTTCAAGGCTTAGGGTCCCTCAGTGTCGAACGTTGTATGTCATATTTCGGTGCTGCTACGGGTCAGTTAGTCTTAGTGTAAAATAGTCTTATTTCGTACAAATGAAACTTGAGTTTTAATGCACGTATGAACAAAGCAATACTAAATAAATAGAGAATTATGTTATAACCCTGAAAATATGAAATATTTCTTTGAAACTTTCAGAAACATGCCACTCCTTACGCTTAGCGCGCGGTTACTTCTATTTCAAAACTTCGAAATGCGATGAGCTAACCCAGACCTCTTCCCGACGTTCAATCGATCTCAAATTTTGCACAAATTATGTTTTCACGAAATGGAACAAAATTGGGGGCGGCGTGCAGAAAATCTTATGGTCGAAAAATACGGTCCACCCTACCCTGCACTTCTACACATGCCCTTCTAGATCTTCCTCCTCTCCACAAATGTTGCATCTCTCATAGTGTCTGCTCCTATACGTGTAGTTCCTTACGTTCCCGCATCTTAGGCCTTTGCGCTAGTCCTTTCTTCCTATCCTTATACCCCGTCCAGTGCATATACTTCTCTATTCTCACCCACCTCTTCTATATGTTCTGGTCAAGACGTGTAGTCACTGCCCTTTTCAACTTCTCTTCTATTTGGGCACTATTTCCATCTCTCTCCATCAGCTTTAACGTTTCTCCATCCCCTACCTCTTCAAATGACCACTTCACCATCTTCATCCATTCCGACGGTACCCTGTTCCTTAGCCCCCTTAGCTCCTCCTTCAGGCATATCTTTGACCACCTCCCTTCTTCCATCTCTATCACCTTCAGCACGTATTTACTAGCCTTAATTCTCGTCTGTATTTCGATATTCTACCACCTATCCGCTTCCATATGCCAAATATACGTAGGTGTGTTCCTGTCCAATCCCATGTTCATCTTCATAAATCTGTTCTGTACTCTTTCTACTTCTTCCCACTTCCGCTGCATACAATAATTCTGCTCTAACTAGTGAATTCATCAAGTATCCTTCTTTCAAATGTATTTAAGCCTGCTCTTGTCATTACCGTCCATGCTGTATTTATCACCTTCTGACACTTACCCGCGTGTGCTTTTGTATGTCCCCTGAATGAGTTCCTCGATGAAAACCAGCATCCGAAATATTTGAATTTATTAACTATTTTTAGCTCCTCTCCGTATAGCTCCCACCGATCAATCTTTTTCCTTCTCCCCCTTTTCCAAAGATTATCACCTTCGATTTTCTTATATTAATTTCCATATCACTCCTTTTAGCATATTTTTCCAATTCTTTGAGCATATCCCCAAGGTCCTCCGCTTTCTCTGCAATCAGCGTCATGTCATCAGCGAACTTCAATGCGAATACCTTCGTGTTCCCAATAACCGTTCCTCCAAGTTCCTTCTTTCCCAGATCTCGTCCATGTCTTCTATAAATATATTGAACATAGTCGGGCACAGCGGGCATCCTTGTCTCACTCCTTTCAGTGTTTCCATCCCATCCGTTAGTCCCTCCTCTGTTTTCACTTTGTTAATCGTTCTCCTGTATATTCCCTTAATCATCTCCTTCATTCTTCCTTTTATTCCTACCCTATTCAGTTTCTCCAGCATTATCCGCCTGTTTACTTTATCGAACACCGCTCTGAAATCCATAAATGCCACATACAGTTTTCCTCTCTCCTTCTTTAATATATTATTTATCAGTGCGTTTAGGACAAATATATGGTCCCTAGTTCCTCTTCCCGGGCGAAACCTGCTGGGCTCACCTTCAGTATCTTCTTTCTTTCCAGCCAATTCCTCAGACTCGTATTTAATATCGTTGTTAGAATCTTGTATCCGACGTTAAGTAGCGACACACCTCTATAATTCCGTACTTCCTCCTCATCCCCTGCTTTGAAGATTGGGCATTCTCCACATCTCATTCAAAATTCCCGTCCATTCCTGGTGTACTTCGTTGGTATAGTTTGGAAAACTCTACAATTAATCCATCTTCTCCCAGGGCTCTATTCCTCTTAATTTTCCTTGTTGCTTCTTTCACTTCTTCGTCGACTCCACTTTTCTCTCCATTCTAACTGTTTCATTTCACGCACGGGATTCGCTATGAACAGTTAAATTTATTCGACTACTGCGTACATACTATAGAACCATTAATATGGAATTCCATAACAAGACTGTCCTTCCTACGTTTTTGCGAGACGCAGACGAAACGCTCGCGTCTCCCCACTCCCCGCACGGTACACTCTTCGAATAACACGCCGCACAATTCGACACCCACTTCGTTGCTTCCTCCTTTATATCCTCCTTTATATCCTCCATTTCTTCTTCGACACTTCCTTCCTCTGGTGATTCCTTCCCCTCCAATAGCTGCCTAAAGTGTCTTAGCCATTGCTTCTTCCAGATGTTTGTCGCCAACCTCCTTCTGTACCTCCTTCTGCAAATTAATTTTATATGTAATTTTATTAATTATAGCCCGATTTGTATTGAGTTTGGTATCATCTTCATTAGGAAAACACATGGAATGGATTGATGTCACTTTCGTGAAGATCCAATGACAAATGCGGACTTGACACTTTCCATTTATTTCCTCGCTCGCGAGGATTCCCAATCTTAAATACAAAAAATATTGTGGTGGGGATGATTCTGCTGCAATTATTCAGACTTGTATACTCCCGTATACATAACTTTCCGGGCAAAAGCGATTGGTCGGAAACGTCTAACCGACTTAAAGGCGCATTTTCCAAATCTTTAGTCATGTACACTGTTAAATTTCATATCTGTTCTACATTGTTATGGAATTAGATACATAATATCATTATACTTAATGAAGTATTATTTTAATATACTTGCTGTGGTACATTCTTGAAAATAGTTAAACTTAACAATGTAGTTACATTCAAATATGTAATCAGACAATCTTATTTAAGGACGGAAAAAAATGCCTGTGCCTGGTCCCAGGAGAAGTTGAAGGAATTATTTACCAAGATGAAAATAGAAGGAAATGAAGGTTTGTATCCATATTTTCTATTTTTAGCTCTTTTATACACAAATAATTCAAATACTGAAGTTACAGTAAAAGATTATTGATAACAATAATCAATAATTATAGTACAATACAACAAAGTAGTAATAATAAATACTTGTGTATCATTATGTTATTAACTATCTCACAGTTCAACAGAATAAAATGGTTTTCCTGATCTGCAATATCCATTAGGTGATCATTGTAGAGTTTTTCGTCTCAAACACGAATCCGCAAGCAGAATTGTTCTATCACCTTCAGTTTTTGAAAAACATGAGTTTTTGTAAATTCGCACGATTTTGGGCAAGAATGAGGTATTGCGTGAAAACTTAGAACTTTAAAAAGTTCAATTTACTCTCAAGATGATAAAGTAAAGGAAAGTTTTGAATGGTTATAAATGACCATCAAAGTTTTACTTTCCGATACCCGCGCGTGTGCACGGTGTGCACGGAGGTCAGTTTTTGGTTGAAAAAACCGTTTTATCGTGATCTATTCTACCCAGGATGCCTATGTATTCTTCCAGCGGACATTTTTGCACAATGCGTCAGGTTCAAATTCAGTTTGGAAGTGTCTGTGATTGAATGAAAACGAAAGTTTGCCGCGTATCCTGCCGACGAGCGCGCCCGTGTACTCACAAGATTCCCAGGTGTCCACCTCCAATTGCTTTAGTTTTTGGATATGTTTTAGAGGACCGAAAAATAAGAAAAATGTGTTTTTTTATATTGGCCTGTTCGTATGTTTAGGAGGTAAAATCACCCCTCAAAGTTATAAGATTTTCAGGTGATCATCTCCGATTGCTTTGGTTTTTGGATATCAGAAACTTTTCCCAAAAATGCAAAAATATTGCGTAACAAATATTTACAATTATTCAAAACCATCTTTAATAACTGTATACTAAGGCTGTTCGAGTACCCGAATATTCGAGTAGCTTGAAGTTCGGACCGAGCCGAGTCGAGTAACCATAAAAACCGAGTGGCTTGAAAGAACCGGTCGGTTCGATAAAACCGAGCCTGGCTCGGCTCGTTTTTTCCGAGTACTCGAACAGCCTTACTGTATACACTGATATATACAGGATTCTCTCCTCTATCTTTTGAAACTAAATTGAACTTTCTAGCGTTTTTAGTTTTCACATAATACCTCATTTTTTTGCCTAAAATCGTGCGTTTTTACAAAAACTTTTTTTCTTCAAAATCTAAGGGTGACAGGTCAATTCTGCTTACGGATGCGTGTTTGGGACGAAAAACTCTACAAGGGTAACCCACTGCATATTGCAGATCATAATTCGTGTTGGACAGTATAGCGTCGCCGGGAAATATGTTGCCGACGCTGGTTGTTGGCCGTGGCATCATTCGGTCGACGCTTGCGTTGGTTCGTCCCCCATCGTGGCGTCTTACGCACGCATTACTACCCCTTCTGTAGGTGTTCCCCCTCCGTTAAATAAGTGGTCCTGCATAATGTTGTCTGGCACCCCTGCTCGAACCTAAGCCGTCTACGTGCTCGCCTGCCGCCTAACCGATTCCCCTATGCCGATTGCTTGAGGTCTGCTTTATCCTTTTTATTTCTTACTCTCTATGGTGAGTTGACCATATGCATGAATTATGATTCTTTTCGCAAATATTGCACAACAAGCTCGGCGCTTCGGAGTCCCACTCACGGACACGCAGCTCCGGCGTAGTATGCGCCAGGTGGGGGAAATTCTCGAGAGAACCCGTCCCCGATCTGGCATCACAGACTGTTTCTCGAGAGGCGAGCGGCGTCCCCTCGAGTATAGGATTGGTGGGGGGTTCGTTGGTATAGAGTAGAGGATTTAAATCCCAGCTTTTAAACTTAACAATGATTTTTATTTTGACACACTTAATACTAATAAGTAAATAATATTAATAAGTTAATATTTCTTACGTCTACGATTATATACATGGTTTTGTTTTTTTTTTGTATCTGTGCTATATGGTTATATGTATCTATATGCTGTGTGGTTATATATACGTCTCTGCAGTGAACTCGTCCGCTACCGTCTCCGGAGCGCTTCCCGACATTCTTGGCAGAGTTATATTCAATGGTTTTGTAGACCTTGCCTTCGCTAAGCGGCTAAGCTGCTACCTACTAATAGGAGCAACGCTTGAAACCTCCGCGAAAACAAAGTTCTCAACCTTACAAATGATAGGTCCAAAAAGGAGCACCGGAACCTTTGTACACTAAGGACCAGTCGCTACCGTCTCTAGAGCCTGCTGTAATTCTTCTGATAGTACTTAAGCTACCTCTAGGCCCTAGCATTCGTTTGATCATAGAAATGTATTCGAAATGAATACGCCGCTGTGCTGCGCACGCCTCCTTTTATACCAGAACATTGGCGGGCTGGCGCGTGCGCAGTGAGTCGTGAGTTCTTATTTCGCATTTTTCTCGCTTAATACATATTGTTTTGTTTCGCGCCTTTGTCAGTATTTATATTAAATTACTCCTAACATCTCTATAACATTTATTCTTTTAACATTTGCTTAAATCATAAATTATGTATGAAAGTATTTACAATGAGCTGCAGTATTCCAGTACAGGTTGTGCGGTAATGTAGTATGGTTCTATTTTATCGACGGTCGGTATTGGCCGGTTCGAGTCCCCGTGTGACGTTACATGTGTGTCATTGCGTATTTGTTGTTCTGTTGTTGTTCTGCGACTGTTGAGAGGAGCTCTGTACCGCTTGTGCGAAGGAGATGTTTCCTCTAAGTGATGATGCTGTAGTTTGAATGTATTTTAGGTTATTTTTTATGGTTGCTGTTTTGAGCTCCTTTTTAGCGATAGCGAATTTGATATAGAGGCAACCCTTGAAAGAGGATGGCTGGCCGGTTTGCCCACAATTGGCACACTTGAGCCCTTCTCTGTTAATTGTGCTCGTAATTGTGCACTCACTCGGTTGGTGGGTTAATGCACATTTGACGCATCTGAATGGTAAGTGGCAGTTTTTACTCGCGTGTCCAAGGCGCTGGTATTTCCAGCACTGGAAGGTTGCGGGTTTGTGCAGGTATTCCCAGCTTGCTGTCTGATAATGGTCTTAATTTTAAATAGTTCATTGGCTGGGCTGTTATGTGATATTTGTACTAAGTGGTGATATCGGCGAGGTTCTGCTTTATTGAATATGAATATCGAGAGATTGAGTATCTTTAGTTCTGGGATTTTTCTGTCTCCAATTTCTTGTCTGATTTCCGCTGGGCTGAAATTACCTCTAATCCCTTTGAGAATAATGGACGTAGGTTTTATGTTTTTTTGTGTGTACGTAAAAATCTGAATTTTTGGTTCGGTTAGTTTGGCTGTTGTTAAGATGTATAGATCGGTATCGTTCGTATATATCGTATGGTTTGAGTTATTCGTTTCCTGCATTCGTCTCCGTTTCAGAGGCCTCTTCTATCTCGATTTGATTCTCATCTGCTGGGGTTAGTGTTTCATAGCGGTTTTTATTAGGGCTTAGGGCGTCTTCCTGGGCGGAATTATGTGTGGACTTGGTTTTATTCGTTTTCTTTGGTATTTCCCAGTCTGTTTAAGGTTCTGGCATGTTCGGTTGTTGTGGATCGCTGGTCGTGGATCCCGCAAGAAGTGAAGATGGTTTCTTTACTGTTTTTAGGTTCGGTGCGATTTGCTTTACAATGTGGGGTTTCCCGCTTTCCTGTAGCAGTTTCTTATATTGATAATCAATCTGTAGCGAGTGCAGCTTGGGCGCCTTAAATCCTCTTTGTGCTAAGGGATTGAGACGTGTGTTTCCCTTATCATCCTCTTCGCTTGATCTTCGCCTCATCGGGCCATGTAGTGGTGAGGCTATCGTAATTTTTTCCCACCGGGCTGTAACTTCCGCGGATCTTTGATAATTCTTATGCAGCACAAAAGAATAGCACTTGCTCTGACTAGTAACGATATTATTGTATGATTATGGGCACTTGGGCTTGTAAAACTTCGCTTTTATATCGCAGCTCGCCAGATCACATCGTAACACCTCGACTGTCGCGATGCGAGTCCGCAACATCTCAAGTTCTGAGCCCGGTCCAATGCGCCTTCTTTAGTAAATCAGACTATAGTTATGTACCTAGAAATTAAAAGTGTTTACACAGAAGTGTGTTGGGTAGTTGCGAATAGCGGTTGTTTTGTAAGCGAGAAGTTTGAGTTCGATTCTCCTCACCGCCAAATTTTTTTTTTATTTCCTAAACCACACCTGAAGAAGATGTCTTTACGACGTCTTTTGAAGTTCTTTAAGGCGCCTTCTGTACGTCCTTAAGGAGGTTCGATACCCGAGCAAAAATGATGGGAACTCTTTGAAAAGTGTTTTAATCTAATGTTCAAAGTGTAATCTGCATTGTATCAAAATTTTAAGTCGATTGATCGCACGGTTTTTGAAAAAAAAATTGAAATCAAAATTGCGCTCTTATACACAGGCTGTTATGGAGGAAGTGATAAAATTTCTATAAAATGTTACACAGTGTCCTTAAAAATGATGAGAAAGTTCTAAAAAAATGTTGCAATGAAAAGCTTAAATATTCCTGTGAAATTCTAAATAAGAAAAACGGACATGAACCGTACCGATTTATTAGATAATTGAATAAATAGACAGGAATATGCTCGTATTTTTGGAACTGCCTGAAGGAACTGTTTGAGACATGGAAACGCTGCACGCCGGGCAGTCATCTCTACAATGTATATTTGTACAAAGCATATGGTAAAAATTAATAAAAACACTACCAAGCTGTAAACATGTATGTAGTAATTTGTTGCGAACCGTTACGAACGCGCAAAAGGACACCACGAGTGTGAGATGGAAAGAGAAAAAAAGATGGACACTAAGCGACGTTGCCGCATTTCACTCCCATATTTTACGCTACTTTTAATGAAAATATTGTGTTTCTAGCTACATTATCCTTTTTGTTTAATTGAATTCTAAAACAAAATATGTAGTAATAATTTTCTTAGCAATAGACATGTAAATAACATTTTTGTGTACATAAATTTTTTCTATCTGAGATTGGTATCACTGCAGAGCTCCCATGTATAAGCATAGGCTTCATTCCTCTCGCCGCCTGCCCCACAAGTGAGCTATCGAACCTCCTTAATACGTCTTTTGGAAATAAAAGTTCAGTTGGTCCTACCGAAACAAACCTTCAGTTGGATCTTTATGTTAAGTGACGTAAGGTCTGCGTTGGTTACAACCGTTGGCCCATTTAAAATCAGAGCGACACTTCAACAGTTGGCTAACCGATAACATGTCAATGACCCATCAAACTCCCAACACATAAATGTTACTAGGGTTGAGGATATGATAAAACATCAATTCGAATAGTGTATTACTTTAGTAGAAAAAGATGTTTTTCACCCAATATTGGACTAAAATGATTAAATTTCCGCGAAGGGTTAAAGATATTTATAATAATTATAAATCGAAGACACTGTAATCTGATTAATTTTGTCCATGCAAAATTGTATCCTAAAATGTTATCAACGCTATTCTTTTATTTTTAGTTTCATGTACAGTAACAGAAGTAGAAAAATGTGAGGGTGAAGCGATGGCAAATAATCGAAAAGGGAAATTAATTTTCTTCTACGAGTGGAATATTGTTTTGAAATGGGTATCTAATGGAAAATCGGATAAGAAGATCGAGGGTAAAATGAACATTCCAAATATGTCTGAGGAAAATGATATCTCGGAAGTTGACGTAAGTAAAACACCACAAAACTTATTCGTAGATATTTAAGTTTTAGACTGTATTAACAAATGTAAGATATGAAATTATATCAACATGTCGAAAAATCTTCACGAATGAAACATATTTGCAGATGAATATACATGATTCAACAATCAAATTTTTTAATTTATTTTTATGCTTGATAACACTGAGGACGTATACCTCGTTACTGCTGACAATATTGAAATATATAAGTGTGTTTCGCTATATGTTTCGTAAAGGCTTCCTTTTTTAGTTATTGGTGTTTAAGAATTGGGTTCTCGAACACCTGAATCGCAGCTAGCCGGGGTATTACATGCAGTGGCACAATAGTCCCACATCACGAAAAGCTGGTCAAAACGTCAAAACGTACTTCAAATTAGTCAGAAATCGGTATTTGGGGGGGTTTTGAGGCCGCTGATTACGAATTTCAACTTCAAAATTTTAAAAACAAAATAGCGGTTTCAATATGGCGAACATGCATATTAAAAAATTGTTTGATCTGCACGAAAGTCGGTACTCAGGGGTTTTTCAAGTCGCTGATTACGAATATGAACCTCATTTTTTTTTAGTTTAGGTTAAAAAGTAAATTTTTATTTTAAGGTATAAAATATTTCTTAAAAATATTTGTTTTATATATTTTTAAAAATATTTTGTAAGAGATGTTTATTATGAAAGTATAATGGATCTGAATTGAAATTTGAAATATTAAATAATTAAAAAGTCAGTCTGGCGGCTGCAGCCGGTCGCGGCTATGAGATCCCGCCTTAACCCATTGGTAAACCAATGTAAACTCCTCGGTCTGACTCTTGGAATCCAATTAATTAAAGTGTCAAAAACTAACAATATTGTGTAACATTTTATTTTATGTAGAATAGATAACAATACTGACAATTAATCGGTTGCTACGGAATCGTTCCGTAGTGAATTGTTTTGTCCCTGTGGCGCCACTGTGGTACTATTTCGTACTAGAACCTCAATGAGTTAACGAGACGCCAGAAGAGTGGTGAGAACGGACATGTTCGGCGGGGGGAGGAGGGAGTGAAATTAAAATTGAAATATTGTTCACTTGACAGACGTTGCTGGAATGCATAAATATTTTACCACCATAGTCCAAAAACTGGACAAATGGAAATTTTTACCACCTTTGTTATTCCACCTCCTAACGATGTTTTAACGATATTATCAGTATATCGTTAACTATCTCTAAGTTATCGATAAGATATCGATAATCGTTAGTGCGCACTCCAGTTCCATCATATTTGCTTACATACAGGGTTGCATATTAAAAAACAACTATTTGAAAGAGCGCAGTTTCGTTCGAAATTTGAGCCCCTTCAGGCATGGTTTAGAGCTGTTTGATCGAGCGGAAATTTTGCACAAATATTTATCACACCAAAAGGGAAATAAATTAGGGCGCGTTTGGGACTGATTTCTTAAATTAAAAAAAAAAGTCATTACAAAGGACCGTTACGCACTTGCAACAAGTTGGTGGCGACCAGGTCGCCGATGACCACGAGGTACACGGGGATATATGAGTTCGTACGCACTAGGTCGCGGCGAACAACAAACAACATTCGGGCCGCTTGAAACATTCAAGCTACTTGGTTCTATCCAAGCCGCGCGATTCTTTCAAGCCGCTTGGTTCTTTCGGGTACTCGGCTCGGCTCAACAGCGAAAATTTCAAATGCGTTTTTCTCAGAAATACTTTTTTCACATTTACAAAACACAGTGAAAACGATAGCTCAAAAACTATTCAACCAATTAAGTTGCACTTGCGCACACATAGTTTCTTAAGTCCTCTCGTCGATGTACCTAAAAAAATTCGAAAAAAAATTTTACCTACTTTTTTCTATAAACCGAACGAAAAAATGTTATGAAATACGCCATTCCTTGCGTACCACCGCTCCATAAGTACATCGAAAGCGTAATTTCACACGCAACAAGAAACTACTTGGTTTTTTCGTTGTTTTTGGAGACAGGCTATGGTTGCCGTCGGCGTCGAGAGCGATGCGTGCCGCTAGACCAAAGAAGCTGAGTGAGCCATCTCTGGGCAATACATCCTAATTACGGCTAGGTTGCTCACTCAGCTGCAAATCGACTCACGTGACTTCCCCGAACTCTCGCTGGAGTTCTAGGAGGCGAGATTTTCTTCTTTTCGCTTTGAGCCTCGAACTGAGTACACGTTTCGCGATCGCGCGCTTTTTACCTCGAACCGTCTTGCGTTGCCCAGTGCGCTGGTGCAATTCGCAAGCAGGGCCGGCTTTAACACGTTGACTGCCCACGATATATGGCACTGCTTTCCTCGATGCCGAAAACGGCCGATGGGAGTTTACTGTTTTAAAGAAGGGATGAAGACTAGAGCGGCGTCACAGGGGCAAGAGGTGTACTCCGCCTAATTCCATCTGTGCCTCTCCCGAGATCAGTAGATGTAACAGTTTCGGCCAATAATAGAAATACGTTACCTGAATTGGTTTAACTTTTCAAAACCTGCCAATCAATGAAATTACAAAACAAATGAAACTTCAATCGACATGATCTGCTCCTCATTTTCCGCCAGTAGCACCAGGTCGTCCGCGTATGCCAACGTGCATATCCTCCTTCCTCCTACTTCTACCCCTCTCCATCTTCCTTTCCTAATCTCCTCCTCCACGTCTGCTATGAGCAGATTGAATAGAATCAGGCTCATTGGACACCCTTGTCTCAGGCCCTTCGCCGTCCAGAAGCCCTCTCCTAGTTCCCCTCCCACCTTCACCCTGCTCGTCATCTCCCTATATATCTCTTTTACCCTCTCTCTCAAACCTTCCCTTACCCCTCTCCTATCCATCGCCTTCCACAGTATCCTCCTGTTCACCGTGTCAAACGCCGCACGAAGATCAACAAATATTGCCTTTCTTCTTCTGATTCTGTTTCCCTATTACGTGGTTTAGCACGTGTATGTGGTCTATCGTGCTTCTCCCTCTCCTAAACCCCGCCTGGTTTTCTGGGATCAACCCCTTCCCTTCCACCTCCTGCTTCCTATCCCTCCTTTCCTGCCCCTCTCCCCCACTCCTCCTGCCCTCGTCACCACCATCGGGTGATGGTCCGATTCCACCCTCTCTGCTACCTCCATCCTTTCCATCCCCTCTCTCGTCCCCTCACCTCCCAGCACATAGTCAATTACTGTTTCCCCTCTTCCTCCCGTATATGTATATTCCCCCTCTTCGTCCCCTTCTATGCTTCCATTCAAGATCTCCCACCCTGTCTCTTCTACCAGCTTAATTAACTTCTTCCCATCCCCATTTATCTTCCTGTCCTTCGACTTTCTTCCCCCACCTTCCTCCTCCTCCTCTCCTCCTTCTATCCTACCACCCTGCACGCCTGTCCTCGCGTTGAAGTCCCCCCCTATTATCACCCTCCCTTCCTTTTCCTGCCCCTCCATCCACCTTCTGATCCTTCCCAGCTTCCTCTCCATATCCCCGTTCACATACACCGCCACTACCGTCCATTCCTCCTCCCCCGCTTTTACCCTCTCCACCATCAGCCCTTCCTCCTCTCCCTGTCCGTGCTCCTCCTTCCCTAGCATCTTTTCCCTCACTCCTATCATCATGCCTCCCATCGCTCTCCCTTTCCTATCCTTTCTCTTCGCCCACTGCACTCTCCACTTATATCCCTCTGGCAGCCTGCGCTTAACATTGTTCCATCTCTTTTCTTCCAACCATGTTTCCATCAGGACTACCACCTCCCATTCCTCCAACCCCTTCCAGAATTCTTCATCCCTATTTGTCGCCCCCGCTATGTTCCAGAACGTTATCCCACAGCTTTTCCTTTCCTCTCCCTGCTTGTCCCTCCCCCCTTCCCCCTTCCTTCTTAGTTTTTAGTCCCCTCTCTTTCTTTACTCTTTCTCTCTATGTCCTCTCCTCCTTCCCTCCATGTACCCCTCCCTTGCTTCCCTCTCTAGCCCTCCCTTTTCTCTTCCCCTCCAATCTCTTAGTAACTCCCTCCGCTCGTCCCAGAACCACGTTATTCCATCCACCACTATCTTCCCATAGCTTACCCTTACTCTTTTTCCCTTCACCTCCTCCTCCTCCTCTCCTTCCATGTCAGGTCGTCTTCCAACCTCTCCTTCCTTCCCCTTAGTTTTCCTTTGTTCCTCATTACCTCCCTCTTTGCCTCCATAATCTCCATCCTCACCTCCATCCTCACCTCTTACAACCACCTTTTCAGCTTCTTTCACTCGCACCGCTCACTCACACGTCTTAGCTCCTTCAAACCGGAAATGGAAGTCGCGGTCGACCTAATATAAAATGGCTATTAAAACAAATACAGAGATTACTTATTTTATCAGAACAAATCTAATTTGTTCAGAATGTTATGCTGATTCAGAAAACTGGTCGATATTTGCTTTAAGACAATATTTACTGTAACTCGGGTGGAAAATTGAAGTCATGACATCTGACCACCTCTCCCGAGGTGCCGGGAGAAATGGTTTTCGTCGTTGGCAGAGACCACTCACATAATTATTCATGGAGAAATAACAAAGAAGAAAGCAAAATTATTTATGTGTGAATACAACTACAGATTCATTGATATTTAATTTGTTTACGCTAAACAAGTAAAGAACACATCAAAGAAAAAGTGAACTACCCACCGGCGATTAGCAAGGCAAATGAATACAAAAGTGAATGAATAAAGTAAATAAACAAAAATAATAATAAAATAATTATAAAAAATAAAAGAATAAACAAAAATCATGAAAAAATCAAAACTCTACCTGTTTGGGAATGCAATAGTTAGAAATCAGCCATTTTCAAAACTCTCTTGTGTAGCATTGCTTGCAACGGTCGTGCAAACGCGTCACTCGCAATTCACAAATTCATTCTTGTTTTCTCGCACTCAAGTATCAATCACGATTTGAAAACTCGCACTCACGTTTAACCGCTTCGTTCCCTCGGACGTGTTATGTCGCGACGCAATACCGTTCGTGTGATGCCACAGACGAGTAAACACGCGTCTTCTGTTTTCGTTACGCGGTCACTTTGCTTGCCACAGAAGACGCGCGTTAACTCGTCTGTGGCATCGCACGAATGGTATTGTGTCACGACATAACACGTCCTCGAGAACGAAGCGGTTAAACTCAGTGATTTACAGTCATAATAGAACACTTACGTTCCGAACAATTAATACAGGGTGTCCCACCTAAGACTGTACAGCGCGATATCTCCTAAAGTATTGGAGATAAAAAATTAAAAAAAATATGTTATTGAATGGTTCGAGCGGGCCAATTTATTAGCCGAGACGATTTTTTTAAATAATTATTTTAAAAGATACAATGGTCAAGTTCGGTTTTTCAAATGGAACTATTTTTCTTTGAACACCTGAGTTGATAGTGCGTTCCAAGCCAAATTAAATAAGCTTTAAATTATACACTTTATTTCCAATGGTTTTTAAGATATTGCGCTTGCAAAATTACTGATTTTCACTGGAAGAAAACCCTCTGGAATAGCAAGGACCGGGGTCGGTCTTACTGGCGCCACGGGTAGCATTGCCTGTTGAAACTGATACCTACCTGCCAAAGGTCTACGATAGGGTTCGCAAGCCCAAAAGCTGGACAATTCTTTTCCGTCAGAAATGCTACTTGGTATATCTGCGGTATCGAGAAGCGCACCGTTACTTTTATTTCGCATTCGCATCTACGCTCAGATGGCCGTTTCTTTTGGGAGGGATGTAAGTTGGATTGGATAGGTTAGGAGGAGTGAAAGTTGTTAGACTAAATTTCAACCATAGGGAGCAGATTGTATCAGAACCAATTCAACTTGCATCCCTCCCAAAAGAACCGGCCATCCGAGCGTAGAAGCAAGTGCGAAATAAAAGTAACGATGCGCTTCTCGATACCGCAGATGTACCTACCTAAGTAGCATTTCTGACGGAAAAGAATTGTCCAGCCTTTGGGCCTGCCATTTCTGGCGTAGACCTTTGGCAGGTAAGTATCCATTTCAACAGGCAGTGCCACCCGTGGCGCCAGTAAGACCGCCCCCGGTTTTTGCCATTCCAGAGGGGTTTCTTGCAGTGAAAATCAGTAAATTTGCAAGCGCAATATCTTAAAAACCAGTGGAAATAAAGTGTATACATTAAAGCTTATTGAATTTGTCTTGGAACGCACTATCAACTCAGGTCTTCAAAAAAAATAGTTCCATTTGAAAAACCGAACTTGACCATCGTATCTTTTAAAATAATAATCGAAAACAAAATTCGTTCGCGCTAATAAATGGGCCCCCTCGAACCATGCAATTCCCTATTTTTTTATATTTTTATCGACAATACTTTAAGAGATATCGCGCTGTCCATTCCTTAGTGAGACACCCTGTATGTATATATATAATATTATTCACTTTTTCTTGTAATGTTTCATAAATGGCGACAATTTACCACAATACGGCCTTTTACCTTATATTGATTATGAATTCGCCTTTGATTTTTTAACCCGGCAGTGTACAAGTGAGCTTTTGAACCACAAGTATCTGCGCGAGGTGGTCATGGACCTCCAGTATAAAGTAACATTGATTGACCACGATATGAAAAATCTGTGTTATTAAAATACACAGATAGACTATATATAAAAAAATTACGATTTTCGACCACATTTCTACGATTACTTGCGGCACTGAAACGGTTGAAGTGAATTATATTTTTTTCATTTTATGTGAAATTTATGAGATAATAAATATATATCTTTATTTGTAGATTGAAATTACTCTGAAAGATAGCACAGACGAGGGCGAATTGATTAAACATTTTTTGCATACAAAAGGAAAGGAGTTTATTAGAGACAAATTAAGAAAATATGTTGCTGCTTTAAAGGAAGGTGAGTTTATAGCAATAATGTGATTCTGTGTTTGATACTTTTTATTTCTATTAAGTTGTAACGTATGAAATGTCCATTCGAAGGGTTTCAGTTTTTTAAGGGATCATTCCGATTAGCGCGCCAATTATTGCGACGAAAAGAAATATAGTACCTAATGGAATAAACCTTTTTTCTATTTATTAAACTACATTTCTGCAGTAAATAAAAAATATAAAAGTAATAAAATTATTGCTTTTAAAATGCGTTTAAAAGCGGTCTTGATGACATGTTTAAAAATTCATGACTCGCTTGTGTAGGCGATTTTATCTGTTAAACTTGTCGGAAACCAAAAATTCAAACAGATTCTTGATCAGTATGACTGTCGCTATCGCTCAGAGTATAATCAGTGATTTATTTTAAAAATTAGCAAGATGGCGGGCAAAATGCAAGAAAAATATTTTTCGACTTTTTTCTTTGCAATTTTCGATTTTAAAAGTAGGTTAGACTCAATGAAAATACTTCGTTGGAATCCCTGCGAGAGTCATAGGTATGCAGAATAAGCAATAAAATTTATAAAGCAATCGGTTCGATAGATTTTTAGATTTTATCTTCACGATGTGAAAAAGTGACGTTTTGAAAAAAAAACGCGTTCAAAGTTTCCATCTATCGAGGCCGAGCCTCTGCGCTCCCTACAAAATGCTTCTATAGAAGCTAAAATTATCGAAATTTTTCCATAAAAATTTAACAGTACATTCTTGAGGATATGTACTTTCGAAAAATGTTTTTAAAAATATCGATTTTTTCAACCCGTCTAGCCGGAATGACCCCTTAAGCGTATATTGTTATAAACGTATGGATTACCAACACTATAATCGAATGTTGGTTTATAGCTTGTTATTTAATGTCTTTTGTGTGGGAAGATGTTGATATGTATTTGTCCAGTATTCCTTTTCCGACATACGATGAAGACGCACGATTTTCGACTTATGTTTCTATACAATCATTCTGCAGCCGTAGCTGCACGCAATATTTGTAGGAGAATAAGAATCGGTCGATCGGATTCCTGGACCGGAATTCAAACCCAGATCATTCTCTTGCGGGCGATTGCTCTAACCAGTCTAACCATTAATTGAGGCGTATTGAAGTCGTATTTGAAGTCATTTTTCGGAGAGCAAGAAGGGCGAGCGTTGAAGAGCACCAGCAAAGGGGCCACATGAGGAGTCATGCATCGATTTTTATGAAAGTTTCATCATGAAAGTTTGTAGGAAGATAGAAAATCAAACCATATTTGATCCATTAGTGTATGCGGCTAATAGTTTACGAGGTATTTAACACTAAACATCGGATTCGTTCGCTTCCGCGGTACACCCCTAGAATCTTAATGATGTATCAAGCACCGCCGCGCCGCACAGTGTGCGATTTTGGACAAAAATCGCTAGACAGTGCAAATCTTGACCGATTTCAATAATTTTTTTTTTAAAATACTCATAAAGGGCTCAGCAATAATGGAGGAGTGCAGTAAATCCTGTATTTTTTTAGTCTAATCTATAAAAAATATTATTTAGCATAACATGACATGAAGTGCACAATGATAAACGGCAAAGTATGTAATATACTAACTGAGCAAAAAGCTTCATCTTGCTGTAATATTTGTCGAGTTGGACCTAAATTTATAAATAATCTGGGTTATGTGAAAAGTCTTCAAAGTAATGAAGAATGCTACAAATTCGGCCTTTCTACACTCCACTGTTGGATCCGTTTCATGGAATATCTATTACACGTAGCGTATAATCTTGATTTCAAACAAAGGTTCAGCAAGGACAGCTAAAGAAAAACATTTAAAGAAATTAAGGGGAAAAAGTATACAAAATTCTTTAATATGTAATCTTTCATTACACGTAGATATTGTTAAGCAAGGTTTTGGAACAACCAACACTGGTAATGTTGCTCGTTCCTTTTTTGCCCAAGCCAAAGCCGTTGCGAAATATACTGGTTTACAAGGAGACCGCACAGGTTATGCAATCGGTTCTGGAATGAGACTGGGTGGACATTGTAGTGCACACCTAGTGTTACAAAACCGTAAAGGGTTTTTGTACAGTGGGCCTTCGTTTTCGAGAAATTACTGTATACGATTATCCCTACGGTCAGATATGACCAGAGCTCTAACTGCCGTTAAAGTCTATTCGATAGTCTGCAGCCCGCGACGTCTTCGGCATATTTTTTAAATATATAAAAACACTCACACTTATAGACGTAGTAAATTTAATACATCATCGATAATGATAATAATATTAATATTGTTGCACTGATATTATTTGTAATTTGCGGTTTTATTATATTTATATTATATCTGCACTTGTATTATGTTTCTACTTTATGTGCAGTATTATTATAATAATATATATTATTAACATCGTTACAGTGCAAAATAATTTTAGCTGCAGCCATTGCATTACTACGGTAAGAAAAAGAAAAAAAAAACAAGCGCGCACCAGGAATCGAACCCAAGATCTCCAGCACCGTAGCCAAACATCTTAATATCGCAGCTACGACCGTTGCTTCCTAAGAATGGTTGCACAACTGAAATATTACTGTCGCGCAAAACTTTGAACTCAAATTTCTCGAAAACGAAGGCCTACTGTACAAAAACCCTTTACGGTTTTGTAACACTAGGTGTGCACTACAATGTCCACCCAGTCTCATTCCAGAACCGATTGCATAACCTGTGCGGTCTCTTTGTTAGATGAACATTTGATCCAAAGATTGTATAATATTTTGCAAGTTTTAACTTGTGGTAGAATGATCGATTGTAGTAAATTTAAAACATATTGCTTCGATACTGCAGATATTTGTGTGGAATTGTATTGTTGAGAGCACCGGGTATAGGCCCGTGCATAGCCTGCTGGTGCTCGCAGCTGAAGATAGAAGAAGGTCGGCCCCCTTGAAGAGGACGATCGGAGAGGCCGACGAGAAAGAGATCTTGTACCGAACGCCATTGCGTTCGGACGTACGGGTCGCACCTTTGTAAACTATTGGTCTGTGTAACAATATAGTTCAGTCGTGTGTGCGTCCGTGTCTATTATTCTACTCCTTTGCGTCGGGGTGGCCTGCGGTGAAAACGCCCCGGTGCAACAGTATGAATGGTATAAAATGCCACAATCCCTTCATAAATTTCTTATTCATGGAAGCGACATTATTAAATCATTTGATTTACCGTTTGGCTGGCTATCAGAAGAGCCACAAGAAGGAAATAATACAATTTTTCGTAAAGCACGAGCTAAACATAGTAGAATGTGCAACAGGCAAATGAGTAACAAAGATATTTTACATTATCTCTTGATCTCATCAGATCCCTTAATTAGCTCTCTCAGACTGAAAGAAGATAAAAAAGTTAAGTCCTTAACGGTTGATGCTGAAGAAATGTTATTATAAAATAAGCCACAATGCATGTAACATTTCAATGCATCTAACATGGCATATATAATTCATATTAACAAATTATTATAAAATTAGTTGCCACATCAAATTCTATTTTAATTACAATTCCTAAAAAATTAAATATATATATATATATATATTAGAAATAAAATCAAAACTAATAAAAATAAAATATAATTTAAAAGTATTAGATTTAAATCAGCTACACTTACAGTTTATTTAAAACATAAATTTTGTAAATTTGAATTAAAATTTTTATTTTATAGCTGATATTAAATTTACAAACAATTCATTATTCATTTTTAATATCCTCAATTTCCAAAGTTTACGTTTTTATGTCATGTTATGCTAAATAATATTTTTTTATAGATTAGACTAAAAAATACAGGATTTACTGCACCCCTCCGTTATTGCTGAGCCCTTTACGAGTATTTAAAAAAAAAAATTATTGAAATCGGTCAAGATTTGTGCTGTCTAGCGATTTTTGTCCAAAATCGCACACTGTGCGCCGTCGTAACCTATTAGTACGATACCAGTTCGACAACTGTCTGGCTTGTGTTCGATTAACATTATCCATACCTCTTTTTTTCGTTACACTCTATTCCAGTTTAACATTTCAATTACTTAATGTTTTTAATATTTGGATGGAAAAAGAAAAAATATAAAAACAATAATTTTCACAATCTTTTGAAACTAGAATATTAGTACTTGTTACGAAGTAAGTGATTAGCCGAAGATGAGCACCAGGTATACTTGCATTTTTGGTGAAGGCCTGTAGTATATGTGCGTAGTGAATCTATCGTTAGATCGATGGGACCGCCATGTGACGACGCAGAACGCAAGGGCGAGTACGAACATTACGATTTTTGATTAGCAAAATTATTTGTAGGTAAAAAAAATCATAAAAAGTCCCTTTTTTACGGTGTTAGGTGTATGTAACCCCCTAATACACAATCAACTATCCGTTCCAATATTTAAGAAAATGTTACAGTATTCATTGTTCTTCGCACATTGATTTTCGCAATGGTTCGGCATTCAGGGCCGGCGTGACACTACATATGATACCGGGCGAAACCATTTTTTAGCACCCCCATCCTCATTTTATAAGAAAAAAACCATCTGTTTTACTTTACATAGTTTTATTAGGGTAAACGATACAGTAGTTGACCACTTACTGAATATAAAAGAAAATGGCATATTTTTTACTGAAAAATTATTTTTATTAAAACCATCTGTCAATATACCGAAATCCGCCCCAGTATCAACCATGTAGGCAATCTTTGACTTTTTATCAGTCACTAAGATGCGGCGAGACCTGGAACTGTCGTCGTGCGCCACGTTCACGGACGGCTCTTCTCGTTTCCCGAAATCCAAGTACACGGGGATACGCACTTTGTTGCTCTAGTCTTATAGTTGGCGTGATACCAACACAGTTCTCATTTCTCCCAACTGCGGGATCGGCTGAGTTGGCCTGATCGGGTGAAGGGTCGCTGACGCTTGACGGACATGGCCGCGATTTGGTCTTGCAGCTTCTTCAGCGGCTCGCGTATTTCCGCCCACTCGCTGTTCGCGGGCTCCTTGTGCACGGCGGCGAGTCGTCCCTGCTCCGGTCGAATATCGTGGATCCGATCCGCTATCTCCGTCAGAACGGTGATATCTGAGTCCGTTGTTGCAGCCAAAACTCGCTGCGTATTAGACGGCAGGCGGTTCTTCCGCAACGTCAAAATGAAATCGTCCGGAACCGATGGGGTGGCCAACTTCTTTAAACCCCGGAAAAACTGGGAAGGCGTCCGATCACTTATGTCCTCACTCTCTAATAGTTTTGCACACGCGTACCATCAAACTCAGTGGGCCGTTTAATCACCTCGCGTTTCAAGTGTTCATATTGTCCCGTAGCAGGCGGATTAATCACCACATCCTCGACCTGCTCGATATATTTTTCCCCGAGATTCGCGATAGTAATGTTAAATTTCGTCTCGTCACTCGTAATGCGCGTGGACGCAAACTGCGCCTCCAAAAGTCTGAACCACAACACAATCTTGTGTGGCCAGAACTCTGGAATCCTTAATGAATCATGCGCAGTAGCGCCCATTTCAAACGACGAACTCAGTGCCGCGAACGAACCAAGCGCGCTTGCGTAGACCGCACGTTTAACCGGACGCCGAATAAACCCAGCGTAGTGCGCGACCGGCGGGAACCGGATGCTAGTTCTAATTGGTGCTCGAGTTCGCGCAGCAAGTGATTGGCGAGAGCAAAGTCTCGCCAAACCGTATAACTCCAGGCGCGCCAGCAGCCTAAATTCAGACTTGGTTTTGCCAACAAACCGAACAGAAGCCGCTCAGTATATTTTAAATCGACGTCCTTATCCAAACCTTCAAATCCGAAGTCGCTTTAACTAGCCCTTGAAATTCCATTTCGAAGTCGCTTTAATTAGCCCTTCAAATCCAAATTCCGAAGTCGCTTTCACTAGCCCTTCGAATTCCATTTCGAAGTCGCTTTAACTAGCCCTTCAAATTCCATTTCGAAGTCTCTTTAACTAGCCCTTCAAATTCCATTTCGAAATCGCTTTAACTAGCCCTTCAATCACGTCTCCCAAGCGTGGGCCAGCTGATAGGCACCAGAAGACACTACCAATTTGAAGGAAGGACGTCAACTCCATAAACTTCCATCCTAGAAAGCGTGGGCAAGCTGATAGGCAACTGGAAGCCAATACACTTACTAGCGAAGGAAACATCTGCATCTCCCAACTTAAACATTACTCTCCGACCTAGCGTCGCTCCTTGTATTATATTTATATTACCGACCTAGCGTCGAGACTCTTGTTAAATTAGCGATCTAGCATCGTACTACTTAACTAATTAATTAACCATTATATACCGAAATCGTCAAAAACGAATCTTTGCGTTCAGCCCTACCCGCCGAAGGGTCAAATCCTATTTCTTATCGACCAAGCGTAATTTTCGTAACTTTAATACCGACCGAAGCGTCTAATTCTATTTCTTATCGACCAAGCGTAAATTTCGTTACTTTAATATTGACCGATACGTCATTACGCAATTGTCAATCTTCGATCAATTTAGAATCAAATTCCCACGACACCGTGTCGTAATATATGTTCAGACCCGAACAAGCGTCAAACCCTTTATTTGAATAAACTACTTTTGTTATTTTATGGTAAAGAAGGACTCTCGTTTCTTGAAATTCATTTCTTTATCTCACGCTACCCGAACCAATCCCACAATTCCACGAGTAACCGCTCTATTCGTAGAATCTCCTGTGACAAACGGCACGACCTGTTCTAGAACGCTACATCTGTAATAACATGATGCCATTGTAGAAAAGCTGTGTATGTGAACGAAACACTTTCTCATTTCCTTCTTCTGGAGTTGTATTTTTGGCAGGTTAACCTAATCTTTTATTATTACCTGTATGTATACCACTTTTATTCACATCACATCAGGCTACATTAATAACTTGGAAGTTAATGTGGAACGTCGCACAGAAAATTTTTAAACAAAATCTCTATAGTTCTGATCATCTAAAATCTGATCATGTAAAATCTTGATTTTTTTTTAGATTTAGAGTCATTGTAAAGCACTTTTCTTTCATGTTGAAGCTCTGTTTTGTCAACTAAGGCACACATACTACTTTTGTGACCATTGCTATTTCCTAACCTCCCATAACCCTCACATATAATTCTTCTATTTTCCTATATTTTAGCAAAAAAATTTAAATTTGCAATTAGAGCAATCTACATATATAGCAGTGCTGTCCAAGGTCGCTCCCGCGGGAGCTTGGGGTTCTCCCACTCTTGTCCGCGTTGTCACGGGTACCGCGCGACGCTAACCGCGAAGACGCTAGCCCGGCTAGCCCGTCATGGCTGCCTTCGTAACGCGGCGCGATCTCCTTGACAACGGAATGCACGCTGTGCGAGAGAAAGATTGGAAGGGGAAGCAGGCGCGTGAGGGGCCCCTACGCTGGACAGCGCTGATATATAGGGTCAGGTGGGGTAGAGTGTAACAAAAAAGTTTATAATCATTGTAGACAACAGAATGTATAATAAATCAACTTTTCTTTTGAACTTAAACAATCAACAGTCTTGGTCCTTCAAATCAGAATTAGCAGATGTTAACAATTATCCTTAAAAGCTAATCAATTTGACACTTTTCCGAGATCACATATAGTAATTGTTACAGTGTGCCCCAGATCTGGGGTATAATATAACAGAATAGGACACGCTATAACAATTGCACATAACCTTCAAAATACCAATAAAGTACAAAAAAGCATTAACTCAAAATATATCTTTTCAAAATATTATCTGGAAATAAATAAGAATGTGCATGACGTTTTGTCTTATTTGCCGTTTTAGGAAATGTCAATATAAGTTCTATATCATCTTGCCCCACTCAGCATCTGGCCGTCAACATTTTTGCAAACCACAGTACTGTTGCGAGATGAGAAGAACGAACGACTACCCACAAGCTAAAATGTCACAGGGACAAGGGGAATCGCCCGCTCGCTCCACCTTATCCCCTCCAACACAGTTCGTCCCGTGACGCAGAGCGCGAACGAAACAAATCACGACAGCCTGCGGATATGGACAGCCGTAAGAACCGAAAAGTAGGACTTCTTGGGGGGGATAAGGTGGAGCGAGCGGGCGATTCCCCTTGCCCCTGTGACATTTCAGCTCGTGGATAGTGGTTCTTCTTCTCATCTCGCAATAGTAGGTGCCCTCCACTTACCTCGAAACGCGTCGCGCTTTCCGAAAGCCGTTCCGCTTGCCTCCGCGGCCCCTCAGGCGCCTAAAAATGTACTTCGATGCACGGGCTACTTTTAACGAAGTTGGCTTTAAATTCTGCAAATTAATTTTATATGTAACTTCGTTAACTATAACTCGGATTATCTCGGGTTTGGAATCTTTTTCATCGGGGCCACACAAGGAATCGATTGGTGTCACTTTCGTGAAGATCCGATGAGAAATGCAAAACTTATAATTTTTCTTTTTTTAATGGCTAGTGTTATCATTATCTTTTATGGCCCTATTACGTAGAAACCCATTTCCTTTTTAACTGACTTAAAAGGACGAGGTTACTCAATTCGTCACGTACATTTCATTATGTTTGTATGTTCACGCATAACTACCGCATAGGTGCACCGATTTCGATGTTTTTTTATTTGAAAGAGTATGAAGAGCCGGTGGTACCATGTTAATTTTTATTATCTAGATATTCTAGAATTATCTAGAATTCCCGTTTTAATGTATGTTCGCGTCTAACTTTGTAACGCGTATACCGATTTGGATGATTCTTTCGTTGTTATATAGAGTATGTTCTCCAATTGGTACCACGATAAATGTTCTTCTTATTATTATCCAGATACTCTGGAATTATCAAGAATTCCAGTTTTAATGTATGTTCGCGTCTAACTTTGTCACATGTGTACCGATTTGGATGATTCTTTTGTTGTTATATGGAGAATATTCCCAAATTGGTACAATGATAAATGTTTTTTTAATTGACTTCAAACAAAGGTCACTAAAAATTATAAAATAATAAACTTCTTTAAAAAAGTAAAAAACCGACTTCAAAGGTGCGCGCTAAAAAGAATAAAATAATTTTTTTAAGTCGGTGCCAAAATAGAAACAAAATTAAATCGGCTGGACGCGTGACATTCCACTAAATTTTTGGGCGCTCTAATTCCTGGGCGTTAGTGTGCTTAATGGACTATAATTGATAAAAGTTTAGAAATTGATTTAATTTTGTTTCTATTTTGACACCGACTCAAAAATATTATTTTATTCTTTTTCGCGCACCTTTGAAGTCGGTTTTTTTTAAAAGTTTATTTAATATCTGTTGTCAAACATCCTGTATATGAAGATTATTTGTTGTAGATACAATTAAAATATATTCTTGCATACTTAATTTTTATACAAATATGTTTGTAGTATAAATTTTGGGAAATCTTTGCCTAATTTATATTATTAATAAACATCATAGTACACTATAACAATTAAAATTATTATATAACAAATTATTAAAAAATTATTTCATATTAAATTTAAGTACATAATACTTAATCCAGGCCTTGAAAACTGTTATAATATCGATTTCGGTTCCCCAAACGGTTATGAAGACATTTTATTCTGAATAACTGTTATGAGGAACCGGAAGAATTCCCTACTATTATCTGTTTCGGTTACGGTTCCTATTTCCCTCCTCATATCGGCTCCATAACCGTTATTTTTTCGGTTCTATATCGGTTTCGAAACGGTTCTAGTATCAATTGTTGTATCGGCTTTTCCCTAATTAATATCATTAATTATTATTGTAGCTGCAGCTTACTGTGTATGTGTATATTTTATACAAAAACTATATTGAAAAAGGAGAAACATTTATACATATCATTGTTTTCTAATAAAGCCTTGAAATAAATAAATCAGCTACATATTTTGTACATTTCATACACACACACACACACACACTATATTTTTCAGAATAAAAAGTTAAAAGTTTCTCCTGTTTCTATAAGGATTTTGTAAAAAATATGTTACTATATACAGTAATCTGCAGCTACACTAATTAATGATATTAATTAGGGGAAAGTCGATAAAAGAATTGATTCTGGAACCGTTTCAAAACCGATATAGAATCGAAAAAATAACGGATATGGAACCGATATGGATGGGAAATAGGAACCATAACCGAAACAGATAATAGTTGGAAATTTCGGTTCTTCATAACAGTTATTAGGAACAAAGGTGCTCCATAACCGATTTAAACCGAATATTTATATAACAGGTTTAATCATACTACTTTTATTAATTTTGAATACTATATAAATTTGATATTTTTTGTTTTAATTAGAATTTACAATTGGGATGATTCTACCCAAGAAGGATAATATGAAGGAAAGCATCTCGAGTATTACATCTGGGTTTGATGCAAAAGTAAGTATAAGAAAACATAATTGCAAGCAAACATACGTTTTAAGGGATTACTCCGCCTTGACTGGCCCAAAACGAGCGGTATTTTCACGAATCTTTTACAGGAAATTTATATGCTCAGTTGAAATGACCTTTTAATTTTTTTTAAACGTCTATGTTTATAACAAAAATAATGACGATCTCATTCACGTAACGGCGCGTATGTCACGCTGGTGACACTGATTAAAATTTCCTCAGCAACCGAAAATCAAAAGTTCAGCAGTTTTCTTATTATTAAAAGTACCCTTTATCGTATGACGAACGAATCTTTTTAAATTCAAGACATTGTAGAAATTATAACTTTTTTTTTAAAAAATAGGAAGATTTTTTGTCGACCTATTTTTCAGTATCGTGAGGACTCATTAAAAAACGAAATCGTACACCACACAATGTAGAATATTATTGAGAATATGTGTACAGAGCGGGGGGCAGAGCGAGAATTGATATGGAATCGATATCGAACCGGTAGCGAAGTATGTGGAGGGGGAATCGCGGATAAACCGCAACTACGGGACGTGGTACCGTCTGTCGGTGAGGAGGAACATATTAATTTTAAGATTTTAATATACGCGAAAAACAGAATCTCGGGCGACGGGGCTCGAACCCAAGACCTTCGCGTTACTGGTCAGTCGCCCAACTTTTTTTTTAAAAATATTGTTTATTGGATATCATGCACAATCATTAAGAACAAAGGCATAAAAAACAAAGCGTACAAAAAAATTGCCATCCACTTGGCGGGACGGAGGGAGCTCGGAGAGCTGCCTGACACTCGGGACCGTGGCAAGCCCTCAGACCTCTCACTAGCTCCCCGCGCTATAGGAGTGGAAGGAGGTATATACAGGGGAGTCCACAAGTCTCTGTTCGAACCGTCGAAACACGCGACGAGCGCCGAAGGGAATTAAGAACTGTCGTGAAGTAAAAGCGTGTCAGGGAAATATTTACTAGGATGTCAGGGGTACTCTACCGGTGCCATTGTAAGGGCGCGCAGGGTGCAGCGGTGCGCCCGACGACTACGGGAAGTTGCAGAGGACCTTCCCGAAGGTGGGACAGTCTACGCATGTGTTTGTTGCGAATGGACAGCCACCAATATTTGTCGAAATTGAGGCGTTGAAAGTCGTTACAGTCCCTCATAGGGATAGTAGCGGAGAATCTGAATGTGTCTCTGTCACGAACTCGTCGGGACCCCACACCAGCCTTTTGTTGGCTTCATTACGCCGCCAATGGTAAATAATGAGGACGTTACTGGCGTCCTGGATTAGGCCCGCGTTATCGCAGTATGGGAAAGCTTGAGGGGCGACGTAGCCAGAGGTAAGTTGCCTACGAGTCGAAGCCACATCTTGAGTGGCGAGGGGTTTGGTCGAGTCGATATTGATAGCAGGAAGGTTGGCGAAATAGTCCTGAGTAAGCTTAATCATGAATAGGTGTATACGAGGGACTTCCGCTCTGTTGTACAAGGTGTTGTTACTAACGTAGTGCTGCCAATCGGTGGCTTGGGTTCGATATAGCCGCATAGAGGCCCTCATGACCTTTCGCTCACAGGCTCTAATTTTTTCAGCCACCGTGTGATTAAAGTTCCATAAGATGGGGGCAGCGTAGGTGATGATGGGGCGTACTAGAAGTAAATACAAGATAACTCGCGCTTTGTTGGAGAGGTACTTGTTATGTTGGCCCTAAAAGCCTTGTATGCTTTCTCTAGCTGAAGGTCAAAGTGAGTGCTACACCGCAGAAGATGAACATCGAGATATTTAACAACATTCCTGTGGGGTATCAGGACCTTATTGCACGTGCCGGAAGCGTGGCTGAAATTTGGAAGAGTTTAGCACCGGCTTTAACTTTGGAGTTTAGGCTTACAAGCGGTTTGCGGAATAAAGTGGTTTCGCATTTCTGGGGGTTCAGCTTGAGGTTCCAGGACGCGTAGAATCTGTTTAGGTTATCTACTAGGGTGTCAAGGTTATTCTGGACCGCATCGACTGATTCCCCGCCATAGATTACGTCGTTGTCGGCGAAGGCTAAGAGACCTGCATTCCCCTATTCACTGAAGCCGAAAAGATTCAGGGGGTCGCATAACAAAATGTTAAAAAGAATGGGTGAGTTAACGGTGCCTTGTTAGAGGCATTCAGTAATTGCAAATTCCTGCGAAGAGAGCGGTTTGCCATCTCAGGTGAAAAAATATCTGCCTGTGACCATGTCCCAATCAAGGGAGATGAACCAACGAGGGAAACCCTTCTTAAGGAGTCTAAAGATAAGGCCGTTCAACCATACAGAATCAAAGGCCTTCTCCAGGTCAAGGAAGGCCTCACCAACCAACCGAGTGGCATCGATCTTTGAGATAGTGTCCGAGAGGAACTTGTGTATTACGTGGGTTGTTTAGTGGTGGAACCTGAACCTGTAATGGTGATTAGGAATAATGTAGAGTTACGCAGGCTGGATGGCAGAATTAAACGGTTTACAGAGATAGATTTTGGTAGATAACAAAAGGCGTGTATTTTCACGTGGAGTACAACAGTCATCTAGGTTATGTTTCACAAAATCGTTCGTCTTCCGATATCGATACCAACCCCGGAAGTCTGCTCGAGATTGGTCGGTCTTTATTGTATTGCCAACCTAACACTCCCCTTCAATAAAATAAACATAGAGTACAAAATATAAACAAGAAAAACCTTGTTCTTCTTTCTGACCGTCGTGAGTAGTACTCTCTACAATCTGATACATAATTTTATAATTAACATATTTAATTGCCTTTCGGTCTTTATCTAAACTCATTTTAAGCCCCGACGGAGCTTTACAAATTGCGGTCTCGCCAGCGGTTTTGTGACGATGTCAGCGATCTGTTCCTGGCTTGGCAGATACTTTAATTCTACGTGTTCTTTTCCAATTAGGTCCTTAATATAATTGTACTTAATGTTTATGATTTCCATCCGCTTCAGCTATCTTTATTGCTGATTGGTTATCTTCAAAAAGCAATATGTTGTCAATTTTTTCGATTCTTAGGTCCTTTAGTACCGCTTGAACCTAGTGTAGCTCAGCCACTGCTGAATTCAGTACCACATACTCCGCCTCGCGGGAGGACAACGCCACCGTTGACTGTTTCCTTGTTGACGAAGCCACTGTATTTTCGAATACCTTGATCGCGTGACCCGATGTTGACTTTCGGCCTGTTTTGTCCCCTGCCCAGTCAGAGTCGGCATATCCCTGGATTACTTGGTTTCTGCCCATTATTCCTTTCCAAAATTCTTTGACTGTAACATGCTTCTAGCTGCTTCAACCACTGTTCTGTTTTCTCTTTCAATGCGGCCATTTTGTTGAGGTGTATATCGGCAGCTTCTTTGATGGGTTATCCCTTTACCTTCTAGGTAGTCACTCACCTCTTGGTTGACTTCTTCTAATGCATTGTCGGTTCTCAGGATTTGAACTTTTTCCAGTATAAGTTCCAGCTAGCTTTATGAATTTGATTTTATTTTGTTTAGCTTCGGATTTTCTTTTAAAAAAATAGACTGCTCGGTAGTGACTAAAATCATCTTTCAGAAGGAGGAAATAACGTGCTCCTCTTACAGATGGTTTTTCCATTGCACCTGCATTTGTTGCAATATTTACACTTAAAGGAAATGGTAAAGTATGTTGCTTGCCTAGGATACAAACGTCGCAAAAGAATGTCTTGTCATCTTCGAATTTTATGTCCATCTGACTTAAGGTGTTTCTAACCTGTATGCCATTCTGATGTGCTAACCTCTCGTGCCATGTGTTTAGGTTTTGGATCTTCTGGCTGGCTGCGACTATAAATGCTCGATGTTTCTTTTTGCGGTCTCAATCTGCTTCTAATTTCAGGCGGTACAACTTATCGATTCTTTCTCCGATTACATATATTTCACCGTCTTTTATTAGCTTTTGCAGTGGTCCGATTTAATTCGATGGAGTATCCTTTATCTGAAACTGAGCTTATCAAAAATAGGTTACATTTCAATTCTGGTACATGGAGCATACTTTTAATTTCGCCTTCTTTCCAATTTTGTCTATTGAATGTTTTTACTTTGATGTCCCCTTGTCAAATCGCTTGTATAACTGATCCGTTTCCAACATTTACGTCAATGTGTGTAGTTAGAGTTTCATAGTTGTCCATCCATTGCTTATTAAAGGACATGTGTTCGCTTGCTCCTGAATCAGCGTACCAGTTGGATTCTACTAATTTGGCATTATTGAGTGAAGCCAATGTCGTATACGCAGCACGGGTTCTTCCTTCTCTGTGGTCACTCGATTTCTTATTTAAGAAGTTTTGACTTCCTGTTTCGCCTCTAAAACGACAAGATTTTGCTTTGTGGTTAGTTTTGTGGCAAATAAAGCATCCTCCTGCATCGTAGTCCTTTTTTAGTCTACAACTGTTCGCCATATGAGCATCTTTTTTGCAAATGTTGCATACTGTGGACCCTCCAGATTTGTCGTTTGACTCGTTAGTGGTATTTTTATTTGCTGCTTTCGTGTGTTCATACCTATTTGTGCTCTTGGTCGCAAACGCTACTTCACTCGTGGTTGTACTTTCTTTCATTCTTTCTTCCTCAACTAGCATGCGACTCACCAATTCATTCATTTTCCGATCTATAACTGGTGTCGAATCTCAGGCGCTTAAAAAATGCTTATACGTACTTGGTAACACTGTCAGAATTCTGGTCATCATCATCCTTTCTGGTATTTTTTCTTCGCATTTTTCCAGGTCAGATTTAACATCTTCTAATCCAGAGATGTACCTTGCGATCCCTTAATTCTGATATGTGTAGTTAAAGAATTTTTGCTGCAATATATCCATGCTCAGTTCCAATTTCTGCTCATAGATCGAATGCAGTTTTTCCCAAATTTCCCGCGAGCTGCTGCAATTCAAAACGTGTATTATGGGTCCTTCTTCGAGTCTACTTCCTATCAGGTCTTGGGCTTTAAAATCTTATGTCTCATATGCTCGCATTTTGTCTTCACTTTGCGTTCCACTTCGCAGCTCTGGTCGCGATACATGAATTTTCTCCAAGAGTGCCTCCAGGGTATAAAATATCGGAGACGCCCCAACAGACTATTTACCTTTCAATCAACGCACGGATCAAGATGTTCGATAGACGTTCGATTGGCATTCAAAGTGACTCGATAGACGTTCAAAATGGTTCGGTAGATGTTCGATAGACGTGCGGAGTGGTTCGATAAATGTTCTATATAGACGTTCAGAGTGGTTCGATTGATGTTCAGAGTGATTCGATAGATGCCCGATTGCTGTTTGGAGTGGTTGGATAGATGCCCGATTGCTGTTTGGAGTGGTTCGATCAACGTACGATAGACGTTCAGATAGACTATTCATAGATGTTTGATAGACGGTTTGTATGCAAAAACTCTGATGCTGTCTGGTGTCATGATACAACATCGCCCGAGTCAGTTTCTGTTGACACCGCATAATTTTTCCATGATTCTCGCGTACAACATGTCCAAAAGTATTACATTTCATTCGCGTCACCAAAATGATGGCATCACGCACAGCTGCTCTATCCTTGAGGATTCAAATTACATGCGATCGCGTGATACGCTGCAATGTTAAGACCAAAATCAGATAAAATAAATGTGATTGCACCACTAACTAATGCTCTCTCTTTTCTTGTACCCCCTCCCCCGAATACGTGGTATGCAAAACGCCGATCTTTCCCGACACCATCCGATACAATTTCTGCTAAAAATTAAAACAAATTGCAAAAAGAACGAAAAACTAGAACCACAGCAATTCTGCGGCTCACGCGAATGTTTGAGTCATACTGAACGTTAAACGACTACGACTGTTTACACGGCATTAAAAAATCTCCATCTCATTGTCAGGCATAAAGGTAATTAGTCACCAAGCAAAACATGACTGTTATTTTAGAATGTTTATAAAGTAATAAATACGGATGGGGCGCATCATGAAAACTGCTGGAACATCAGTTTTGAAATTGTCAAGGTGGTGTAACCCCATAATTTTGATTTCAATATGTAATAAATTGCAAATTGTTTCGAGCTATTTATTATATCTATACGATTTATTAATATAAAGTCTTTGCAATCATTGTTTAGATACAAATGAATTCTACAGCTGCATCATCCAATAAAAAGTGGGAATTAGGGGGTACGATTTCTACAACAACGATTAAGCAGCAGCAGCAGAAATTCCAGTGCAGAGCAGAGGAATTTTACAACGTTTTTACGACCGTCGAGGTAATGTTATTTCTTACTTTTTGAAAACTAAAATTTTCTATCAAGTAATGTTCAATAAATATTTTTTAACTTTCTACTTTCACATTTATTCTGAAAAATATTGTTTTTTTTTTTGAAGAAAAAAAAATGATATGTACTTGAGTATGTTATACTTTGCAAATAAGATAGTAAATGTATTTGCTTTTAATTTATTTTTATTTATATGTATGTATAAAATAAAATAGTATTGTAATATAGTGAACTAACATGAAACTAGCCTGAAGCTGATTTGGACGAGTCAAGTTGTATTTGTTGTATGTTTTAATGCATCTGGAATGTGTCTTCTATTTTTCTGTAACGTTCCAACTGTTGTAAGACCAAGTTCTGAATACATATAGTTATTCAGTCAAATCCCTCAATGTATTGATTCGGACTGTGGTTACATTTCGGAAATTATTTTTTATTAGTTGTACAAGTCTTTCAACTATTGCTACTGAACCTCTATTGTCTCCTATTACTATGCCCTTAGATATATAGTACACTTCGATATTTATTATATATCTTGATTTTGAATCCGTAAATATTCTTATCAGTATGCCACATTTTCCAGGCTTGTCCTTGATAAAAACTTTAAAAGGACATCTTTCTAAGATAACATTTCGTCTACTGTTGTATTGAGTCGCGGTACAAAGTTGTAAAACAAGTGGTACTCCCTTGAAATATAGTCCGTAAAGAAGCAAAATTATCATCGTTTTTACTATCAACCCGCGTCAAATCGTTATCGAATCTTAAACATTTTGTCAATTTCTAAAATCGGTCACTTGAAAATACAGCCATATACCTAAGGGTCTATGCACACGGCGACTTTTTGCAGCGATACAGTCGCGATACACTCGCAAAGAGGCAGCGATGCTAGCGCGATGCAGTCGCTGCCCGTTTATCTTTGCACACTTGCGTAGCACAGTCGCGATGCAGCAGCGATACAAATGTGACGCAGTGTTCGGAACGATGGAGCTGCAGTGATGGAGGGGGAAACACCTACAGGAGCGGTGGTAATGTGTGCGTGACTAACGCTGACGCAGTTCATGCACGCATTACCAACGCTCCTGTAGGTGTTTCCCCCTCCATCAGTGCAGTCGAATCCCTCCGAACTCTGCCGAATACTGAGTGAACGCTTAGTCGCGAGTTTGCATCGATGCAATCGCTGGCAATTGTTTCAGTTGCCTTCTGCAGCGATGCAGTCACGCGTTCGCGAACTGTATCGCTGCCAAAAGTCGCCGTGTGCATAGGCCCTAAGAAGAGCGAGAATCATAGCAGAGCGAGAATCACAAGGCAGATAATCATAGCTCGTGTCTAGATATTTGTGTATCGTCATATGTACCTATCCATAGTAATCAGAAGACCTACATATATATATATATACATGTAATTCAGCATGGCTGAAAAGTTGAACTAACGTTCTATCAGCTTTCTCATTTATATATTTTCAACGATTCCTTCGCTTTCTAGAAGCAATTAAAGTCCAAAGGACGATTTTTGCATCAAAGTTGAATAACTCTTGCAAAATAAATTGCACCACAACCACTGAATACTGTATTTACACAGGGAAGTAGTCGCTTTCAATTGGTATAAATTTAACCTGTCTAAAAAAAAAAAAAAAATTGTTCACTTCATAAGCTCGAGAGTTGAACAAATTTGGTTAAGATTTTCAAAATGCTCTTTATAATGGTATAACTTTGCGGAGAAGCAATACAGCTGAAATCTGAAAACCCGCTGAAAGTAGAGATTCCTCGCTTTAAAACAATATTTAAACGATATCGATCCGACCATTTTTGGCGGAGTTATGACCATTTGAACTTACCCCCATTTTTCGGGCTCATAGAGGTGATTCCTTAATCTTTTTGAAGGGCATGCCTACAGGGTGTTCGGCTGCACGTGATACTAAATTTAAGGGGTTATTCTAGACATGAGACTAAGACGAAAATCAAGAATAACGATATTGTGGTTCACAGTTCGTTTGTAAGTTACTAGCATTTAAAGATAGGAGCGAGCTTGAAACCTTTGAGAAAACAGAGTTCTATAACCTAACAAGAGGAGCACCAGTACCTTTGTACACTGAGAACCAACCGCTACTTATTTAGGGGCGAGCTGAAATTCTACTGGATAGTACATAAGCTACATCCAGGTTCGAGCATTCGTTCGGTCAGAAGAATGAATTCGAATCGAATCGCCTGCTGTGCTGCGTGCGCCTCCCTATATACCCGGAAATTGGCGGGACGCGCATGCGCAATGGCTTGCAACTTTGTTATTTTGTTTTGTATTTATTTCGATACAGCTATCTATAATTAATTATATACAATAATTTAATAATGTTTGTTTCTCTAATATATGTTTTAACAAAAAAAAAATACGTATAAAAGTATAATGCGGTGGTAATTGCGTGGTTAGTAGTGAGATCTTTATGTATTGGGAGGTGGTGTTAACGGTTAGTTCCGCGGGGTCCCAGATGGCGTCAGTGTGGAGATCCGTGGGACGTTACACAGCTAACAACAAATTGGGAGGTACTCTTTATAACGAGGTTCATATTAGAATGCAAGAATATCTGGATGGTTCTCAGCTTACGCTGTATTTCGAATTCAATCGATGATGCTTACAGTTCAGTGCTTTAATTAATAACCTACGTATCCATTTTTTGTATCTGGTGCTTGCAAACGACTCTGTTTCTGAATGATAAGTCAGAAAACAAGTATAGAAGATTGTCAGTTATGTTTAAACAAGAGAGAAATAACATTGTTCGCAGTTTGTGGATAAACTAACTAGTTGTAATTACAAGTAAGTAATGCTTTTGGTTACAGATGGTCCAGGCGTTTACAAAAGGGCCAGTCATACTCGAACCAAAGACGGCAGGAAAATTCGAGTTGTTCGGTGGTAATATACATGGCGAGTTCGTTGAAATTGCGCCCACAAAGATCGTCCAAAGATGGCGCTGTAAACAGTGGCCGGTCGGTCATTTTAGTGATGTCACCATTGAAATCACAGAGAGAAATGATCATACTGAAGTCAATTTGATACAAATAGGTGTACCAGTTAGGTAAGAAAACACGCAAAACTTATCTACTCTTTATATACCATGCACTGATGAACAGTATTCCTGAACGAATACAAATGCACGGCGGAGAAGGCCTCTCTTCGTATACGAAATCGATACCTGTGTATATGTTTTGGCCGGCATGAATCATCAATGAGTTTTGAATTATGAATGCTATAAACAAAACAGACGTATGTACTGTACTGATACATATGTGTACAGCGTGATCGACAACGGCTGGGAGTGAAGGACAATGTTGATTCTAACGTGGTACTAGACTTTCTATACATCATTAGAAAGATCTTGCCAAGACAAATCGATTAACCTTATTTTTAAATTCGAAAACAGATGGAATACCATCGAAAAATGGCCTCAAAGTTCCATATTTTTCCCTTGCAACAAGCCCTCTACTATGAAGTAGGATGACATCGCCTGAAAAGTAGAAAAGTCGAAAGAATTGTAAACCCAATAGGGCCCTGGAATAAAGGTTGTGGGGCACATTTAGCGCTCCAACCTGCTAGACTAAATCGGTTTTCCATGTGTGTACCCGTTCCCTCGGGTTGGATGGGCTTTTATTACCGGTTTCTTCTGTTCACAACCGAAAAAACTGCAAAAATCTCGAACATTGATGGCATTTTTCGAGATGATCCCATCTGATTTGGAAGTTAAAAATGGTATCAATCGATTCGTCTTGGCGAGATCTTTTGAATGGTATAGAGGAATCGCTGCACGCTCGTACATCTATAATCACCTTTGTCAGGGTTATTTTACGTGACACAATATGTTGAAACTCAAGAACAACGGAATTACGGACAGGGTGTCGTATTGTCGTTATAAATGTTTAAAAATTTGGATAAAAACAGCTCGAAGCACGGCAGTCTGCCGATCACCGGCGCGAGTAGTACAAGTTAATATATTTGTGTACAGAGTTGTTACCAAAAAATAATGACGTATGAATACGCATGGACATGAAACATACCGCGTAGAAGCTAGGGTAAATACACGCGACCGCGCCCCACCCCCCCCCCCCCCCCCGCCTCTAGTGAATCTTTAAACAAATCAAAGATGAGTTGCTGCATTATATTATACTGGGTGTCTCAAAATGGCAGGATAATCCGAAACATGTAATATTCTTATGCAAAAAGACATCGAAAAGTCCTTTACCGTTTTAGGATCTGAAACTTCGTTCTTGAGATAATAACAGTGGAATATTAGCTGTCGAAGTTTCGGGGCGCAACTTTAAAGCCGCAACAGCTGAAAGTACGACAGCGAACGCTCGGATGCGCACGCCGAAGCTATGCGTAGATACAAGCCCACACACACACACAGAGTAGTATGCGCTAGTTCAAACCGTGAAAATGGATTAACGCGGACTGCTCTTCTGTGTGTACGTGCGCGCGTGTGTGGGGGGAGGGGGGGTGCATCTACGCGTGCTTCCTATGTGTGCGTGCCTGCGGACGATTCCGCACGCTCAGCTGACTCAACTTTAAACTGCGTGGCCCGGAAGTTTCACCGGTAATATTCAACTGTTAATATCTCGAGAACGAAGCCTCGAGTCCCAAAACGGTAAAGAACTTTTCGATGTCTTTTTCGTAAATGTTTGCTTTAGGGGAGGATTTTCTGATTTCAATGACCTTAACATATGTTGCCAAGGTCATAATTCCGAACAACATTTCCCTCCTAAACTTTTTGGCAATCGGCTTTAGTTTACGAGATATTAGCAAAAACTTTAGTTAACACTAGAACTACTGAATTTAACACATACTCAAATCGGTTCGCTACCATGCTTTACGCGGCCCCCGCCCCAATCTAGCTCCAACCAATACTAATAGCGTCGGCTGTGCAACAGTCGACGGCGACGAGAAGATGGTTGTGTTGGTAGCGTCTGAATAGGCAGATTTCAATGTACAAGTATGCCAAGTTTTTTGTGAATATCTGGTAAACCAAAGCCAAGCGGCAAAAAGTTTGGAGGGAAATGTTGTTCAGAATGATGACCTTGACAACATATGTGAAGCTCAAAGTCAATCCTCCCTTAAAGTAAACATTTACCGTCTTTTTGCATCAGAATATTCCGGGAGTTCTCTGAATTTTGGGACACCCTGTATAATACGTCATTGTTACTTGATACCGAGTGCATTAATCATTGTACAATACTATCAATCTCTCGATGATACAGATGGAAGTGGTTGTCACATTGCTATATTAAGTGATCGATAAGATTTGCACCAAAATGTTTACACTTTGATTGGCGCAAGGTTTAAAAAAATATCGTTCTAGCCCGCGCCGCACTTTAATCACATGCCGGCACTAATGACAATTTAAAGGAGAATGGTAGAAATTGGTAGCTTTTGGACCTGGCTGGCAACGAAAGTTTTTTCAGGATATGTTTCTGCAGGTCTTAAGGAATCCGAAATGCATAATTCTTTACCCTGGAGACGATGGGTTATAAAAAATAAGCGTAAAGTTTCGAATGTTGTCACGTTGTTAGTAAATTTTCGTTATTAAAAATATTTCGTATAACAGACAATGTTTGAATTAAATATTTGCCAGAAAAATAATAATAATGTTAAGAAACACCTTTTGCTCGATGTCAGCGATGCAGTTGGCGTAGCGTCCGGCGGACATGCCACGCTCCATGCGAAATCTTGCAAATTTGGAGCGGACGCTTCAAACCTGCGGATTTGGCGCGCGTGTTTGGAGTGTTGCGCTTTGAACATCACGCTCCAGGAGGGCGCTTAAAGCGCGCGTTCCAGCGCGACACGCCGCGGCGACGCGTCAAACCAGAAGGTTTGGAGCGACCGTGCAAAGCCGGCTAATGTCAGCGTGGAAACACGCCAAAATCATGCCCCGGATGGGAATCCCTCGGCGTGACAACATACCGACGCTACTTACAGTGTTAATATATCCTGTGCTATTCATTTCTGATGAATTCATAGTATAAGCATAATTGAAGGGTCGGATGCAATAAGGGGACTAGCGCCCGAAATTGGGAAAAATTATTGTCCAAACGTTAAAACAGATTGAAACACTGTATTTTAAAAAACGTAGTGTTGTAAAGTTCGCCACGACACATATTTTTTTTTCTATTTACAGTTTGTTTATCCAATCATTACTATTCGAGCTAAAAATTAGAAACAAAAAATTTTTCATCGTCCAAAATCATTATTTCTTTAAATATAAATTGCGATAACTTGAATAAATATTAACGGATCGTTATGAGAGTTAAAACATAACTTCAGAAAGCCCTAGCGAAACCGTAAAATGTATGCACAAAGCCCTTATGCTAAAAAATGTAATAATATTTAATTGAAAATTAATACTGGACATAACCCCTGTTTTTCAACGTTCGCCGTTAAAAAGTATCGAGGTAATTTTGAGGTACATATAACTTGCAGGGAAAAAGTTTTTTCTTAATATACAAAGAAGATTTTCACCAATTTTCACACTGATTAATAAATAATTGCAGATGATATGGCGATATATATATATATATATAAATCTCGCGCGGCGCCAACAGTCAGCAACCACGTATAACCCTGATAGCCAGATCTGGGCAGCAGAATCTGACGTCAGAACTGCAGCAGTCTGTGTCCGCATTTGGCTGCGTTCTAATGTGCAGAGCCTGAGGTGCAATGTCTGATGTCAGATGGACAGCAGATCGACAGCAGATTTCGCCGTCTGCTAGGCACAGCAACAGCGCCATCTGTAGGCAATTGCTTGGTAATTCTGGATCTCAGATGGCGCTGTTGCTGTGCCTAGCAGACGGCGAAATCTGCTGTCGATCTGCTGTCGATCTGCTGTCCATCTGACATCAGGCACTGCACCTCAGGCTCTGCACATCAGAACGCAGCCAAATGCGGACACAGACTGCTGCAGTTCTGACGTCAGATTCTGCTGCCCAGATCTGGCTATCAGGGAATGCGCTACTTACAATTAGCAGTCCCTCGCGTTGCGTGTTGGTGCCACGCGGGATTTATATATATCACCATATCATCTACAATTATTTATTAATCAGTGTGAAAATTGGCGAAAATCTGCCTTATATATTAAGGAAAAACTTTATGAGTGCAAGTTATATATATATATATATATATATATATATATATATATACTTTATTTGTTTCCCCTTGGGGTTTACAATCCACCACTCTGCCTCCTCTTACAGCTACCTCTAAAACTTATACCTTAAGGGGTCATGCTCAGTCAAGAGGCCGAAAAGAGGGTGGTCTTTGGAAATTTTTTACACAAAAGCTATACCACATTTCTCAAAAAATCTTTTTCCCTTTTAAGGAATACATTTAGTACTGTGCGTCGTAATTTTTTTTATTTAAAAATATTTATCAATAACTGAGTTATTGTCTATCACTCGAAGGTTCTCTAAGAAAAGGCTTCTGCAGTGACCACTGCTGCTCGAAAGTCAAGCATCTAAAATAAAAAATTCAAAAGAATTTACTTATTATATTATATTATCTAGTATTTGAACAACGGATTTTTTAATCCGATGCTTAGTTTTCTTTTAATTGACGAAAATCAGGCAAGATTTATGATAAAAATTGAAACTTTTACTTTAAACATCAGCCATTTTTTCCCAAATCAATATTTCGAAGAAACCTTCGTTCAAATACTATATAATATAATATAATAAGTATATCCTTTTGAATTTTTTATTTTAGATGATCGACTATCGAGCAGCAGTGGTCACCGCAGAAGCCTTTTTTGAGAGAACCTTCGAGCGATAGACAATAACTCAGTTATTGATAAATATTTTTAAATAAAAAGATTACGCACGGTACTAGATGCAATGGTACTAGATGCAATCCTTAAAAGGAGAAAAGATTTTTTGAGAAATGTTTTATAGATTTTGAGTAAAAAAATTCCAAAGACCACCCTTTTTTCGGCCTCCTGACTGAGCATGACCTCTTAAACCTACTCGCCTGTTAACCTCTCAGTAACTACTTAACTCTACTTAGAACGACTCGCCCGCTCGCTCGCTCCCCTGCACCACGCACGCACCCACACTCCCTCCTTCCTTAACGTTTGACCCCCGCTTCCGCTTGCCGCCTCTCACTCTCATTCCTTAAACATCCCTCCTTCCACTCCTCCCCCTCTCCATTCCTCCACTCTCCTCATCCACTCCTCTCCCCCTCATCCATTCATAGCCCAGCACCTCTCCCACTACTTCCTGCCACCCTCTCCCCTCCCTTCATCCCGTACACTCCTCCCACATATGCTCCCATGTCTCACCTCCCCACCCACAAACCCTATATTTCCGCTTCTCCTCCTCCCACTACCTCCCACCCCTCATCACACTCCCTAATCTAAACCTGGCCATGCACCTCCACCTCCTTTCTCCTCAGGCCTTATTCATTTGAAGAAGGTATTTACCCCGGGACCCCCACCCCCTTTACCACTACATACCATCTATTAAATTTCGAATCCCTAATACTTTCCCTTTTTTCCACCTCCTGCAGTTTCCTTATTCTACTAACTCTTCTCCCCCTTCCCCCATGCTTTCCAACCCCTCCACTGTCAATCCCTTCTCCTCAAAGAACCCCTTCCTTTCCTCTTCCCATCCCCCCAGAACGTTTACCCTTCCTCTCCCTGCCATTTCTTTCTTTCTAACATATCCTTGCTAGTTCCTCTCCTGGCCCCTCCATCAGCTTCCTCTCGTATCTCCATGCCCTTATACCCTTCAAACCTATCCCTCTGCAATTCCTCCCTAACCATATAACCTGACGTACACCAGTCCACCCCTAACAATCATCTCAGAAATCTGTCTTGAAACTCCTCAACCTTCTCTCTGCCCTTCCACCCCCATATCTCTACCCCATAACTCACCGTCGCCCACACCAACTTATCGAATAGTCGTACTCTTTTCCCCCAGTCCTTCCCAAACCTCCTCTTACCAATCCCCCAAACCCACCCCATCACCACCACCGCTTTCCTCACTCTCTCTCCCACATGAGCCTCCTGCCCCCTCATCCCCCTCTCCTTTCCCTCTCTGCCTCTCTTTCAATCTTCCATCTCCCCCCTCCTCTCCTCCGTGAGCTCATCATCCACTCTCTCTCTCCCGCCCTTCAGTTTTATACTCGCTTCCATCACTTTCCTTGTCTCCTCCCTTTCTGGCAATTTCACTAGAACCATTCCACTACCGTTCCATCCCGCTCTTCCTATCCTTGCCACCTCTTTTATACGTCCCCCCTTCAGTCCCATCCAGCCCCATAGTTTTCTCACCTCCTCCTCCACCTCCTTTCCTTCTATCACCAATCCTTCTACCACCACATTGCTTCATCTGACTTCTCTTTCCTTTTTATCTTGCTTTACCTGCATTCTTCTCAGCTTAAGTCTCCACTCCTCCATTTGCCCTTCCTTCACCACTCCTTTACCGCCTCTTCCTTCCTTTTCCCAGCTCTCTACCTTCTCCATCACCTCCTCTATCCTCTTATCCCTTTCTTCCCATCTCTCCAACTTTTCCTTCAGACCTTCCCTTATTCTCCTCCTTCATCCACTCCTCCCATTTACTGCTTTCCCCTCTCCATTCCTCCTCCGCCCTCCTTCGCTCCGCTCTCCTTTCTCACCTCCTCCCTCAATTCCCTTATCACCCCACCAATTCCCTTATTACGCTTTCCTTCACTTCCATCCCCCCTTCCCCCGCTTCCTCTCCTCCTACGCGGAACACCGCAGGAGTGACTCATTCCATTATGATTCTCAGCCCTCCATTTATTCAAGTTATTGCAATTTATGTTTAAGGAAATAATGATTTTGGGCGATGAAATTTTTTTTGTGTATAATTTTTAGCTTGAATAGTAATGGTTGGACAAACAAACTGTAAATAGAATAAATATGTGTCGTGACGAGCTTTACAACACTATATTTTTTAAAATACAGTTTAACAACATTTAATTTTCTAATGTTTTTAGTGTTTGAACAATAATTTTTCCCACTTCCGAGCGCTAGTCCCCTTATTGCACCCGACCCTTCAATCTGTGCACATGTGAATTACCAAATCAATATGTACGAAGAAGAGGAATACCTTCTCCGCTTTACATTCGTGGCCATTCGGAATGATTTCATTAATGGTTCGTCCCAAAGAAAATGAATAAAAGTTGTCTTTTAAATATTCATTGATATATTGATAATTATTTACTCTAGGTTTTCATTATCGATTTCGATCACCTTGAAATATGTCATTAAGGGTATGCTTGCTTATAAATAACTTTTTCCACGTTTTTCCTGAATAACTCGTTTTCGAGATATTCATAAAAATAATTTAGTATTTTTTTGGAATCAGGTACTTACACATGTGTTGAACGTTTTCGAGATATCGGTATACGTAGGGAGATAGATTTGGGGGGGGGGGGGTCTTCAAGGGGGCCCACAGCTACACCTGTGTAATTCAACAAAAATTGTAAAAAATTAATTCTTAAAATTTTTATATTTGCAGTCCACACTGTATATATACATATGTACTATGCCCTATCTCAAACCCTAGCTCCATACCTATACCTACCGATATCTCATGACATACTGAGCCATAATACATAATACAATCCCGCGAAACTATGCCGTTTATAAATAACCACAGATGAGATATTTCACGAATCTGTTCTGTATTTGCAGTTATGTCTAACAAATCTAATCAAAACCTAATTCAAATTATAAAACCAAACCAAGAAATTTAATAATATTTTTGCGAATATCTCGGAAACTAAGGCCGAGCGGCGGTAACATAGGAAGGTATAGGTAGGTATAGGAAACAGTTGTTTAGAATGTGGAGTTTTACAACATATTTAAATTTCATTAAAATCGGTAATGCAAACCCAAAGTAAATAATTAGCGATATATTTTTTGAAACACATGAGCAGTTTGTTGCATGAAAAATAATTTAATATATTTTTTACAGTGAAGAAGAATCAACAAAAGAAAATTGGGAAAGGTATTATTGGGATGCTATAAAACGTACCTTTGGATTCGGTTATTTCATGTGATCTACGTATATTTTAAATTTCGCTTACTTAATAAGTAGAAAAATGATTAACATGTGTGTTATCGTAAGTCGCCTCGCATACTTTCTACGTAACAGCCGCATAATAATCAGCACCGTACAAGTTAATTTCCTTTCCAATCCTAGTTACTACAAATTTCTTTCTTTCCTTTCCACTGCCTTCTCTATTTATTACACTGGATCGTAAGCGTGGCATCGTGTAACTGTTTAATGGTAAACGCAGTGTCGCCAGTGTAATACATTTGTATCAATAATTGTACATGTCAAATAAATCATGGTCACCAGTAGACACAAATATACGGTTTCTTTCTTGTTTACTTGTTCTCATGTCTGTCCATGATAGTTTTTTATTTTGATGTTTATAAGCCATTAATTATGTGAGTTCGAGAATTTATTTGATTTATATTTAATCACTTATTTACCCGTATTAGGGCGTACCTATAAATAGCTATTAAGAAACGTTTATATTTGTAGAAATTCAGACTTTAAACAAATTTGTCACAGAATAATTTGTTATATGCTAATTTTTCAAATATGGCTGGTAAATAAGTGAGAGGGTATTGGAGGTATGAAAAAGAGTCTTTCTCTCTGTAATTGTTAATTTAGTAAGACGTGTATGGCGAGACATGTACGTAAAAATTGAATATTTATTCAGCTTATACTTTTCAATTCTCTAAATTAAAAAGTGTTATTTACTTTCTTATTATTTTTAAGTTAGTTGGTATGAAGTGTATACAGTGACTCGCATTAATATTCGGACACTTTTTAAAATAGCATAACTTTTTTAGAATTGGTCCAAACAACTTGAGTTTTTTTTCGAAGCTAGAAGGATTAGTTTGCTAACTGACGCGTTTCGTCGTTTTAAAAAAAAATGTATTTGGTTGGAATAGCGAAAAGAATAGTAAAGGTCGATTTTTAAACTTTTTTTTGTGAGCTTGTAATGAAAATTCAACAAAAAAACCGTTTGTAGATTGCAATAAGTTGTATACGTGCTTAAAATTTCATCAAAATCGGTTAACGTTGCTCCGAGCTACAAACGTTTAAAGATCGCAGAATAAGGTCGAGAATCGCGAAAATTCCCGTAATCAGCGATTTTCGATAAATAATGGAAATATTGGATCTCTTTGTTCGTTTTCTCTAAATTACCATTAGCATTTAAATTTCCTGCAACAAGACTTTCTGCCATACCCTTGTTACATGGGCCCTTCAGGTCCATTCCGTGCTCGCTGTCCACGCGTCGCTTTTGTTTCGCAAAGGCGATTCAGCGGAATCGCCTCGCGTGTAGCAATCGCGTGGTGCTGAGCCCGTGGCAACAGCGATAGGGACAACGACCGCGCTCGGCCAGGGCCCCCGATTATTGGGAAATAATCGAGGAATTTGTGAAGCAACCGACAACTGCCGACGGGGCAGTTCTCCCCATTCGTGGGGATCGAGCGAGGTTTGGCCCGCGATCGAGAGCCGCAAAACATCATTCTTACTCGAGTGCTCGAGTTAGGAAGTCGCGACGGACCAGAGGACCGTCTAGATACCGCGACCACGTCTCCACGCAGATTCCGCGAAGCGCGATCGGCCGATAGTAATTCGTAAGAAGGGTAACTCCGTCCGACACACAGGAAACGGCATAGCCGGGAGAGCCCTTGCGCGTGAATCGAGACCGACGTAGGACCGCGTAGAAGTACGTTAGAGACAGTGCGGTACGACGGGCTCTAGGCCACCGACATCCGAGAAGCACAGCGAGCGACCACGACCTACCCGTGGGTCAGCGAGACTGCGAGCGACCGAAACACGAGACGGCAAGCGTGCCGCGCGACACCCGAGCGACACAGCGAGCGACAGCTGAGACGAAGCGCTGTCTCGAGGTAGGATAATCTTATTTATGTAACAATATATTTATCCTTATCGTTTCTCCCTTATATCCCCTGTACTTTATTCTTTCAACCCCTTGTCACCTTCCATATTCCCGGTAAGTATAGTCAAGGTGGGCCTTAGCCCTTCGATAGAGCAAGAACCCGGTAAATCATTCCAACCGCTCGGGGTGATTTACAGGAAGTCCTATATGAGGACGTCACAAACTGGTGTCAGAAGTGGGATATGATTCTTCTAATCATCCCCTTTTAGAAGAAAAGATCGCGCCGTCGCGTATAACCGCGACTAGTCGCAATCTTATCTGCTCGTAACTTGACTACGCTTCCTATTACTCAAAGCCTTTTTGCCGAGCATTGTATAACAATGCCAGGTGGTTTGCTTAGATCCCCGTCGGATCAGCCCTCTAATGTACGAACCTCAGGTGGAATATCTTCCGTTCTTCCTCCTCCTCCCACACCGCCTTCGGGCAATGGGCTATCTTTCGGCTCGCGGACTAACGACCTAGAGACGTCTAGAATGGACGTATGGCAAGCCCGAGCCGACGAGGTGAGAGTGTATCGGGAGCTCGACCACGTTCCCCGTTTCGACCCCGACCTAGTAACTTTGGAGGACTTCGCTGCCTCGATACAGCGTGCTGTAAAACGTGTACCGTCCGGCCAGGAAGACAGATTCCTGGACGGCCTCATATTTAAATTAGACGAACCAATCAGATTCTATGTCGAGGGGAATGGTTGTGGGAGCGTAGCCGAGCTACTCACCCTCCTCAGGGCCCGATATTCCCCATGCCGTGGTTATGAGGAGCTCCGATTGGAACTTGAGCGTATAAGCATGTTTCCGCGAGAACGTATCATAGATTTTATCCACCGCGTGTGCCGTCTGCACCGTCAGGTGACCTTAAGAGCGAAAGAACTGGTAGGGACAAATAACGAAAAGACCCTGAGGGATGTCGAGCGATTGGCTCGTTCCTCTTTTATTGCTGGACTTCCCCAACGGATTTCGGCTAGGGTAGCACTACTAAATCCGGAAACGTTGGACGACGCGTTCGATTTGGCGCTTCACACACAAAGGCGAGAATTAGAGAGGGTCGGTCTTCCGCGAGAAGACGTGTACGGGCACGCTCGGAGCGCGCGCCCGCCGACCCCGTACGACCCCCAGCGGCAATGGACCGAATGGAGACAGCCGGTCGAGGAGGTCCCGTACGAAGAGCCTCACTCTTCGTACTCCGCTTACAGCTCCCCTCGCTATCGAGAAGAATATTGGCGCGACGAGTACAGCCGCGAGCCGTATTATCGCGATCCGACACCGCCGCGCCGGCCAACGGCCCTGCTGACGAGGCAAGGCGAGCGTTTGCTGGACGTCAACCGCGGACAGTACGTCCCTCAGCGAAGATTAGCACGAGAGAGACCGCGATATGATAGACTTCCACGATCTCGAGAATTTGCAACGTACGAGCCTCGCGAATCCAGGGTACATGAATCCCGCGAGCCGAGAGTTTACGAACCTCGCGAATCAAGGACATACGATCCTAGAGAATCTAGAAGGCACGAAAATCGCGTATCAAGAAGACCCGTGGAACGAGAACCCTATGTAGAAAATCGCGATCATTTAAACTACCAGCGCGCCCCCCCGTTCAACCGAAACGAGGCGGGCGGGTCCTCCTCGCTGGCCCAAGGATCGCCGAGATCCCACCCGAGAAGCCAGAGCCAGCGACGGTTCTCGGACGCGCTGACTCCTCCCGCATCCGGATCAAGGCCGAACAGTTGGAGAACGGTGAGGGAGAATTCATCGTAGACACGGGTTCCGCGTTAAACTTATTAGAAATACGGTACGCGAGCTCGGAAGCCCCGGTTTTAAGTCGAGACCCCATCGAAGTTGGTGGACTGAACGGGAAGGTTATGACCATGGGGACGACTCGCCTGAAAATTAATGGTAGCTGGGCGTTATTTCACGTAATAAGCATGCCCTATTTACCGGAGGGGATTGCGGGCCTCATCGGGAGCCCGTATCTGCTCCAGGAGGAAGCCATCGTATCCTATCACCAACGTACAATGGTGACCGCGAATCGTCCGATCCATCCCGTTATCTTTTTCAATTGAAAGGAATTGGAAAATACGTTCGAGGAATGCAAAAGAAGCCACATGGAATTCCAGGTTCATTTAACCGAAAATCCGGAACTAGAGACAAACGGAAGTGAGGTAAACGTCTGCTTCCCCGAAAACCGCGACGGTCTCGGGGATGACGAACGGGTTTACCCATACCCTCCCCTCGGAGACGATTTCGACATCAACATCAACGAAGATCAAGATCTTGGCGATTACCGCGTTGAACGCAAGCCTACCGAAGAACGAGTACAGCATATAGTCCAAACGCTGAAACTGGGGGAGATAGACCTGGAACCGCGCCAGCTTATCGAGGAGTTGGTGACAAGATACTCGGACAGGTTCTTTGTACCTGGGGACCCACTGGGAGGAACGACGACAATGGAACACACCATCCCGTTAACCGACCCGACGCCAGTATTCACGCGGCAATACCCGCACAAGGAACCTCGAAGAGCTGGGAATAATCGCAGCCTCGTCGTCGCCACATAACTCACCATTACATGTGGTCCCCAAGAAGGCGGACCCAGATGGAAAAAAACGCTGGAGGATAGTGGCGGATTTCAGAACCTTGAACGCCAAAACGATCGACGACCGTTTCCCCTTACCGCGAATTACGGACATTCTCGATCGCTTAGGCGGAGCCCGATTTTTCTCAGTTTTTGACCTAGCGAACGGTTTCCACCAAATTCCTATGGCTCCCGAAGACCGTGCGAAAACCGCGTTTACCACCCCCGACGGACACTTTGAATATCTCCGTATGCCGTTCGGGTTAAAGAACGCTCCGGCCACCTTTCAACGCCTAATGACTATCGTGCTGCAAGGGCTTATCGGTAAAGAGCTGTTCGTGTATTTAGACGACATAGTTATACATTCGCGCACGCTCGAGGAACACTTACGCAGACTTGAGAGATTCTTCGAACGCTTACGCGAGCATAACTTGACGCTGCAGACGGAGAAGGCCAGGTTCTTGAAGGACAAGGTCGTGTACTTGGGTCACATAATAGCAGCCGACGGAGTCAGACCCAATCCCGAGAAGATCCGGGCCGTCTCTGCATTCCCCATACCAAAAAGCAGGAAGAATGTAAAGCAATTCTTGGGTCTCGTAAATTACTACCGTCGTTTCATCCCAGAAATGGCGAAACGTGCTAAACCACTCACGAATTTAACAAGCGTCAAAATTCCGTTCTTTTGGACTGAGAAACACCAAGAGAGTTTCGAAGATCTACGCCAGGCACTCTGTAAGGAGCCGGTTCTACGTTATCCGAATTACGATGAACCGTTTATTATTACAACCGACGCATCGGACGTAGCCGTCGGTGCGATTTTGAGTCAGGGAAAGATAGGCGAAGACCCGCCTATAGCGTACTCACGCCGTGCCAGGAAAACTACTCAACAACTGAAAAGGAGTGCCTCGCGATAATTTACGCTGTAAAACAATTCCGCACGTACATTTATGGACGAAAATTCCTCTTGGTAACCGACCACCGGCCGCTTCAATGGTTATCCTCGGTAAAAGACCCGGTGTCGCGACTAGCCCGTTGGAAAATCACTCTCGCCGACTATCAATAAGAGATCATTTATAAACCTGGCCGAGTAAACGCGAACGCCGACGCGTTATCGCGGAACCCGGTTTCGCACGCGTTCCCGACTACCTCAAAAGAAACTGCGCCGGAGAAAGAGCAGGAAGGCATAGGGACCCGTGTAGGCACGCGTCGTCAAGGCATGCCCAGACCGAATTATGAAGAACCACCGTCGTTCGACCTCCTAGAGGATTCCACGCTAGAAGGACACGAACCCGAACAGGAGCTGCAACCAACAGAGGGAGACAACGCAGCCAGCTCGGAGAGCCGGGCGAATTCCACCGTTCTGGATACAACAGAAGGTCTGACGGGAATGCCCGAGTTCCTGGATACGGGAAACAACGATCCAGAAGAAGGAGACGAGGACTCTGCCATATTAAGCGATAGCTCGCGCATAGGCCTACTCACGCCAGACGAAATCACCATTTTAAAGAGCTTTGATGAAGAGTATCCCTGCAAAGAAGAAGGGACAGCAACGAATCACCACGAAAATGTCAGTCCTCAGAAGACGGAGGACCTACGATCAGGCCCAAAGAAGCGGGTGTCATGGGGAATACCTCTGCACGCAGAAGTCTTGGACATCCCGCAGTCGACCATGATTGGACCTGAGGACGAGACATGGGAGGAGCAGAAAGATCCATCGCCACCCAGGCAGAAATCAGGCATAAGCCGGGGGCCTGATGCAACTAAGATGCCAGATTTAACGGAGTTCCAGGAAACAAGCTACAGGCCATTCGTCGTCCCGCCAAAACTTCCAACAACCTGGAGGGAGTCGCCCAGACTCGGGAATAACAACACCGGACGCTTCGGAAGACGAAACGCAGCCAACGCAATGCGAAGTAAAAATCGTAAAAACCACGCTAGCGTCGACCCCGGACAATTATGCTCATTTTATATCTTCCGACAGAATACTAACTAGCCCCATTTGTAAAACTTTAAAAGCTATCGGACTTTTCGACGAGACTAAATTATTATCCGAGGAATTAATCAGGAACGCGTAATAATCACCCACAACGAAGAAGGAAAAATTTTCAGCATTGTCGGAGCAAGAAGCTTCTATCATGAAATGGGAGAAGATGAGCTTACATCAGCATTAGCAGCGCTCAGGGACGCCATAGAGACCGAACGCGTCCGCACGCTCCGTATGGCGACGTATGGCGAAACCTTACACCGTTTTGACGCCACGGCGCTCCAGAAATACTGCCAAGTGATTTTCAAACGTACACCCATCATGATTACAATCTGCACCGGCGAAATCCAATTACCACCAGAAGATAAACGGGAAGAAATCATCCGGCACTATCACGAAAGCCTTATAGGAGGGCACAAGGGCGTGACAAAGACGTACCGACGTATCCGCGGCCTATTTGACTGGCCGCGCTTACGTCGAGATGTAGAGGATTTCGTACGAAGTTGCCAGAGTTGCCAGGAACAAAAGCTCGTACGCATTAAAACACGAGAACCGATGTTAATCACCGATACGCCCGCAAGGCCCTTTGATAAGGTAGCATTGGACACTGTAGGACCGCTTCCCCCTACACCAAGCGGAAACCGTCACGTACTGACAATGCAATGCCAACTATCGAAATTCTGTATGGCCGTCCCTTTACCGGACATACGAGCCGTTACTGTGGCCGACGCCTTATCGCGTTACTTTATCGCAATTTTCGGCGCACCGCGCGCAATACTCATGGATCGCGGAACAAGTTTCATCAATAACGTAATACAGGGAATAGCTGAAACGTTTAAAATCAAACACGTAACCACATCGGGATATCGACCACAGACCAACGGTTCCCTCGAAAGAAGCCACATAGTCCTAACTGAGTACCTGAAACATTACCTGGAAAGATACGAGGATTGGGACTTGCTACTTCCGTTTGCTATGTACTCGTATAACACCTCGGTACACGAGGCCACGAAATTCACCCCATACGAAGTGGTTTTCGGACAATTAGCTCGAGATCCGTTTACGCCTATGTCCCGTGAGGAATTGCTAACATACCCGGGATACGTACAAAATCTAGTAGAGCGCTTAGACGAAATCCGAACGACCACGCGATCAAATTTGGACACCAGCAAATCACGTTCAAAAAATATTTATGACCGAAAAAGTAATCAGGTCACCTTTGCGGCAAACGACCTCGTTTACGTACTAAAGGAGCCCCGGCTCCACAAATTTGATCCGCATTACATCGGCCCCTTCAAAATAAAAGCAATTACCGATCAAAACAACGCGGTACTAATCTCAGATAAGGGCCAACAAATCATAAAACATTTCGATAAATAGAAACATGCTTATATTAAAGATAAACCACCTTGACGCCAATGAAGCGCATATAGTGTGGTTTAAGCTTACAACGGACCGGAGGAAGGAGTCGTATTACCGACTTCCATAACCACGGTCCCACATTCCAAAACTTTATTTACCCCCCCCCCCCCCCCCCCCATCCTCTTTATCTCACTTGTTTTTCGTATTTGCAGTAGTCAACTACGTAAAAACAATAGAATTCCCCCGCGAATTTGACATTTTCGGAAAACCTTCGTACTACGGCCACAATGGACGGACGTGGGCTGTTTTTGTTTGCGTCCCTGTGGACGATCGTTAATAGTAACATCATCGACGGAGACTACAGGATATCGCAATTGACCCACAATCCGGGCTTGTACTACGAAAGGATCAGACCCCTCCGAGTATTCCATACCCAATGGAGGCTGGTTACTGGCATAGGAGTCGCGGAAGTACTAGCTTCGAGACCGCAGCTTCAACCCCAGATAGACCGGATGAAGGCAATATGTAATACAAATAATTGGACGCCTTGCCCGGCCGACGCCCTTAACGCGGCCTTGCAACGAAAACTCCTCGACAGTAAACGCTACGAGGAACTGCTACTCAGCATTCTGGGAAAATCACCGCTCCGCCGCACCAGGCGATCGGTACCGTTAGGATTCATTGGATCGCTGAGTAAGGCCCTTTTCGGAACTTTAGATAGCGACGACGCCCAATATTAAAATAAGGAAATAGATAAACTGTACAAGGATCAAAACCACTTAGCCGAACTGTTAGGAAACCAAACACACATTGTAAAATCCGAATTCCAGGATATACACAACACACTAAAAGCTGTAACGGGTTCCGTGCAAAACATGGGCGATAGAATTAAGGAAATAACGGCGGGTACATTACAATTAGACGAACGAGAAACAAAAGTAGAATTACAATCAGCCTTTTCGACATGGACATTTTTGATGACCAGACACGTGGACGAGTACGTGACCGCGCTCATCATAATTGCGGACGCGCTTACGTTCGCGAAACTCGGTATCTTACATCCGGCCGTATTGTCCCCCAGTGAGCTTGCGCAAACTTGCGAACGAATTCGCGAAACCACGCCATACGAATTCCCGCTGACTCCAGAAGAATTAAATTCCGAACAATTACAAGGGGTGACCAAATTAAACGTAGCCTGCATACAGGGACGAATCATCTTGTCACTCGACATCCCCTTACTAGACCAAATTCCCTTCGACCTTTATCACCTACAACCGTGCCCTTCGTTCCAGTCTATCTCAACCAATGTCTCTACCCCTATATTCATAGTACCAAGAACACAATATTTGGCAATCAGCCAAACCAAAACCCAATACTTCATGCCCAACGAGAACTACATCACAGCATGCAGGAAGCACCCTCGGATGTACATGTGCGAACTCAGCATACCGCTCCAGGACTTGGAGAACGCACCGAGCTGCGAGACGGATGCGTTGTTAAGACCACAGAACATCAAGTGGTCTAGTTGCAACATCAAGGCCCTTCCCGGAAGTCGAACCTTCCTCAAGAAGATGGTCGCACCCAACACCTGGTTATATTCCATCAAAGACACCCAGGCCCTGCAGATCCAATGCAACAAGCACGCGGCCGGATATGAAATGCTCCGGGGGGCAGGAATATTACAACTGAAGAGAGATTGTCACGCTAAGATCGGCACCGATCAGGTCTGGGCATCCGGATTTGACACCGAGACATTGACAACCGTTTACAAACCATCCATCGACATAGACATCTCAGGGATCCTGCCAACGCTCACGGAACACCACGTAAAAATCTTGTCCGACCATCAAGGAAAGGAGCCCCAGGGGACCCTTCACGACGCCCATGAGATAGCAAACGCAGTCGCCCTGGAAGACATTGAAAGACAAGCAAGGGAGCTGGCCACCCATCATCGTACCGAAAACCTAACAACTTATGTTACCTATGGACTGCCCGGACTGGGAGGAATTTTCATCGTTCTCCTTATTGTCAGGATTGGATACCGTTTTTTGAAGGCACGCCGCACACAACATCGCAAGCCCTCAAGGACCAAGACGAAAGTGGATATAGAGATGGTACCATCCCGTCCCCCTCCGCAAATAATTTCAAGACCCCGTCCTCTTGCTATTACATCCTTTCCTCCAGACCTACCCGTTATACCGCCCACGAGGACAAATGAAAAAACTCAGGTAGAACAAGCGAGAAAGTTCGCGGGCTCCGAGCCATACTTCGAAATATTCTAGACCGTAGCTGCTGACCGTAGCAATAAACCCCACGCGATACCTGTAGAATCAATCCTCGCGATGCGCTCTCCTGCGAAAATTAGGTAGTAGGGACAATAGCATATAAGACATCAATCAAGCGAGCGAGATACAGTCGTTAGAAAATTCTTACAACAGCAAAAAAATGGAGTATCGCACTTTCAACGATTCAAAGCACGTCCGCGCATCCCTAGCAGAGGCCGTCCTCCCGCGCCGCCTCCACGCACCCTTCGGACGGAGGCTATGCGTGCGTCCGGAGACGACGTGCACGGGGGAGGACGGACGCGTCTGGGCGTTAAAAACCCAGACACTGTGCGGGGTATGCGCGTGGACAAACCCACCGGAAAACTTCAACGATTACCGCAAGCTAGCGGTACACTGGTTGGCGAGTGAGACCAGGGCCATCGCACTGACCAGGTGCACCCAGTGCCGGAGGCGCCATCTAAGATGGTCTGCGCCCGGAAATTGCACCGGTTGTATCCGGGCAATGGTGGAAGCCGAACCGCGATTTCTCCCGGCCTTCCTGATTCTCGAGGCACCAAGGCCGTTGGAGCCTCCCAAACCCCGGGATGTGCCCTGGGTGATCCCCGCCGGAGCGGAATAAAGGAGCACCTCTCGCATTAGGTAAATACCAACAAAATTGTAACACTTAAAAGTGACGCGATCCGATTGTAATTTTTTCGGTTTTTCATTTCTATTCGCAGCAGAGCGATCAGGCCACTTATCACCACCTACCAGCGCCATTACTTTGCTTTTTCTTTTCTGTAAATTATTTTATAACAATATATGGGTTTTTTTATGGGTTAATTATGACTCATTCATTAGTTTCTCCTTGCATCCCCTAGTTTTAAGTGCGTTATTTATAGTATTAAGACGCGGAAAAAGCGTACGCGCCGACAGCTGCGCACGGGTTGACGACGAAACAGCCTCCCGAGGCCGTTTCGTGTCTAAGTGGGGTGGTGTTACATGGGCCCTTTAGGTCCATCCCGTGCTTGCTGTCCACGCGTCGCTTTTGTTTCGCAAAGGCGATTCAGCGGAATCGCCTCGCGTGTAGCAATCGCGTGGTGCTGAGCCCGTGGCAACAGCGATAGGGACAACGACCGCGCTCGGCCAGGGCCCCCGATTATTGGGAAATAATCGAGGAATTTGTGAAGCAACCGACAACTGCCGACGGGGCAGTTCTCCCCATTCGTGGGGATCGAGCGAGGTTTGGCCCGCGATCGAGAGCCGCAAAACATCATTCTTACTCGAGTGCTCGAGTTAGGAAGTCGCGACGGACCAGAGGACCGTCTAGATACCGCGACCACGTCTCCACGCAGATTCCGCGAAGCGCGATCGGCCGATAGTAATTCGTAAGAAGGGTAACTCCGTCCGACACACAGGAAACGGCATAGCCGGGAGAGCCCTTGCGCGTCAATCGAGACCGACGTAGGACCGCGTAGAAGTACGTTAGAGACAGTGCGGTACGACGGGCTCTAGGCCACCGACATCCGAGAAGCACAGCGAGCGACCACGACCTACCCGTGGGTCAGCGAGACTGCGAGCGACCGAAACACGAGACGGCAAGCGTGCCGCGCGACACCCGAGCGACACAGCGAGCGACAGCTGAGACGAAGCGCTGTCTCGAGGTAGGATAATCTTATTTGTGTAACAATATATTTATCCTTATCGTTTCTCCCTTATATCCCCTGTACTTTATTCTTTCAACCCCTTGTCACCTTCCATATTCCCGGTAAGTATAGTCAAGGTGGGCCTTAGCCCTTCGATAGAGCAAGAACCCGGTAAATCATTCCAACCGCTCGGGGTGATTTACAGGAAGTCCTATATGAGGACGTAACAGTCTTCAAACCTTTGCAAAAAAAAATTCTTGTGCTTTCAGACCTGACAGATAGGCGTGACCCCTTAAGGGGACCTTCCGTTTTAAAAGTCGATTTTTTTAGTTTAATTTTTCAAATGTTCAACCTTTTAAGAATACGTGTTTAAAAGGATTTGTTGAAATTCATAAAAGTCCCGAACTTATAGACATTTGGGTAATCGCAAATGCATGGGCAACACACGGCCACTTGGCGCCCGCGTAAAACTTTAAACGCGATTTTCTCGAAACAGTGTTCTGTAAACGGTGGGACCTGTATCCCCAAAAGTTATTATGCGATTCGACTGAAACTTGTTTATTTTAAAGAATATACTTCTGGCTAGGGCGGAAACCAGGAAAAATTACAAAAAATTGAAAATTTATAATTTTCAAAGTCGGTAGAAGGACGAAAAATAAAAGGGAAAAAGTGATTTCAAACTTCGTGTCGTTGTTTAAAAAAAAAAGTTATTTTTTTAATTTTTGTCTGCATTTCCCCTAGCCAGAAGTATATTTTTCAAAATAAAAAAAGTTTCATTCGAATCGGATAATAACTTTTGGAGATACAGGTCCCACTGATTTGGATCAATTTTTTGACGTCTTGACTTTAAGACTCCCCAGTGCTGTCTGCAATGATTAATTAAAAATCAAAAAATATATTTCTATAATTTAAGACATCCTTAATAGGGTAAAGGCACCAGTAGTCGACCATGTATCAGTAGTCGCCCTCTTTCAGAAAAATATGAAAAATAAGGTTTTCAGAAGTGACGATCTTTTGAATAAATTGCAGTTCTCTAACTGCACTCTGTTCAAAAGATTGTCACTTCTAAAAACTTTATTTTTCATGTTTTTCTGAAAGTGGTCGTGTACTGATACATGGTCGATTACTGGCGCCTTTACCCTACAATGCAAAAAGTCCCATTAAATTATATATAGTAGTTTTCCTTCAATTAATTCCTAAAGATCACCTATTTTTTGGGGCTCTAGACCGGAAGGTCCCCTTAATACAACAAAGACTTACGCTCTACCTGCATTCAATATAACTTCCTGCCACGGAATACTTCCTTCTCCTACAAAATATTCTTTGTACCGATCCCTATTTTGTTTGGCAGAGTTGTTGATATTCCTGGGAACGGCGGGTTGCAAATTATGCATTTGTACTGCATCGTTTTGACAATCTCCCTCCATCTGCATACTCCTGTTGTTCGCAATGAATGTTTTACTTCGTCTTCGCAAAAAATTATGCAGAACGCATGTAGCCAACACCACATAGCAAATATTTTCAACTTTCATATTTATGGGTGTATGCAGCACTCGACATCGCGAAGATAATATGCCAAATGCATTCTCAACGACATTCCTTGCTCGCGACAATCTATAATTAAAGATTCGTTTGTCGTGGTCTAGTTCTCTATGACAATAAGGCTTTAAAAATTTGTTCGTTAAAGCAAACGCTTCATCGCCTAAAAAGGCAAAGTTTAAATTATTCACGGTTTCGTGATTTTCTGGTAAATTTATTTGACCGTTATTTAATCGTCTCAAAAATTCTGTATGTTCAATGACACCCACATCCGGTATTCTACCATTTTTTCCAACGTCGACAAAAATAAATTCATAATTTGAATCCACTAACGCCATTAATACAATACTGTAGTAATTTTTATAATTATAATAAAACGCTCCAGATTCCGGTGGTGGAACAATGCGAATGTGCTTTCCATCCAAAGCACCTCCGCAGTTTACGAAATCCCATTTGTTTTTAAAACCTTCCGCTATTTTCTTCCACTCGTCCTTGGTATTCGGGAACTATGACAAAAAAATACAATTCAAAAATAAAAAGTTAAATAGGTAGCGCGCTCAGAAATGATGTTGACAGGGAAACGTCTGTGGCGTGACCTGCGCACCGCACAAGTTTCGTGAACAACAGACAGACACGGACTTATTGTTTTTTAATTTCTTTGCTATTTCTTATTTTATTAATTTTTTTTTTGTTTGAAGGAAGAAGAAGTGCCCATCACAAATTATTGCCCAGATACGACTATTAGAAAAGGTGGAAAGAAAAGAAGCCGGAGCAAGATGTAAGTGAATTTTATCGAACGTGCACCGAAGCACTGAAGGCGCCATCTACCAGCAAAGTGGATATTAGTGAATTTGGGGCCATTGGAATAAAAGTTGGCAAACAATTGCAGAGAATGGAAACAGATCAGGCAATTTATGCGGAATCAATTATAACCGCCGTTTTAAGACGGGGTCTATTTAAAAGTTTAAACCCGCACACAGACTTGTGCGACAACAATTGTAATGTAATCGCCATGGCGAACTCCAGTGGAAGCACCGCAGGATCAAATTCTTCTAATATAGAAGGAAGCTCGGGAAACTAACTTCTGATAAACGATTTTTTATATTAAATTATGAATTTATGTTAACTTGAGCGTTTAAACTGTAAGGAAAAATGTTAAAATGTTAAAAATAAGTATTATTTAATTATTTATAAGGTACGGAGTAATGACGTGACTAAAGTGGCGGACGAAAGAAAGTTTACAACTTTTAAAATCGCATAACTTTTTTAGAATTAGTCCAAACGACATGATTTTTTTTTTAATCTACAAGGCATAGTTTGCTAAGTGGTGTGTTTCGTCGTTAAAAAAATGCAATTAGTCGGAATAGCAAAAAAAAAATAGTAAATGTTGTTTTTTAAAGTTTTTTTTCAATTATAATCAATTATTTCCCGAAATCAACGATTTTCGACTTTATTCTGTGATCTTTAAGCGTTTATAGCTCCGAGCAACGTTAATCGATTTTATTGAAATTTTCAGCACATATACAACTGACTTGAATCTACAAACGGGTATTTTGAATTTTCATTACAGACTCAAAAACCTTTACTATTTTTTTTTGCTATTCCGACTAATTGTATTTTTTTTAAACAATGAAACACGCCACTTATCAAACTAAGCCTTCTAGATTCTCAAAAAAAAAATCACGAAGTTTGGACTAATTCTAAAAAAGTTATGCGATTTTAATAGTTGTAAACTTTCTTTCGTCCGCCAATGTATATGGTGTCTCTGTAGAGAAAAACTGTGCCATGCCTCGGTTCTATCATATCTATTATAACATATATATTTTACTTATTGGTTTTCTTATGTAGATAGTTTATTCTAAGTTAAATTGGTGGTGGGTTATTGTAATAAACAAGTGTATTATAATAAAGAGAACAGACACTATGGTACACGACGCAGAGGATCTTTTCCAACGCCTCTAATAAAGCATTATTGTTATTCTATGTATACGTATTATTAATTTGTAATCCTTACCTTTAAGAACTCTGTCCGTAGGACCTGATACAGTGCTTTGCAAGTCTCGGGAATTATCTCGGATAATGAAGGAGCTGATATCCCCGTACTAAATTTTAAGTCTTCGTAAGAACGTCCAGTTGCCAAAAATCGTAAAGTGGCGATAAGACGTTGTTCTGCAGTGATGCTGTTTCGTTATTCTGTTTGCAACTAATTTCAAGAGTTCATCAAACGCTTGAGAATCCATCCTCAAATAATTTTTGTAATCATCTCGGTGATCCTCTCTCAGTTCTTGAACAAGGGCTTGATCGTTAGAATTTGCGCGGTATTGTTTTACCCAAAGGCGCTTCCTTCTTTTGTCTCTTCTCCGCTCTGCTTCTGTTAGATATACAGCAGCAGCAGCAGCAGCAGCAGCAGCAGCAGCAGCAGCAATAGCCAAGTTCCGACGGCGATTATCGTTTATCGCCAACATCACACAGTTTTTGTAACAACTGTCACACTTGGCTGCCAATACGCCGAACAGAAATTTGATTACTGCCGTGTAACGGTTTCGAGCGTGACGTAACGCTTCTTACAGGATTTCGGGATTGGTTCGAGTGGCGTGCGATAAAGAATTAAAATTCAAGAACAAGAATTTAACTTAATAGTGTGTATTCAGGAAAACACTTCTAAATCATACAAACAAACAAAAATTAACGCTTTATAATTTTGAAGGAATTAGAATAATTAAGTAGGTTGCGACTCTCGGTCGGTACAAAGAAATAAAGTTGATCGTCTTGGGTTGCGACTCTCGGTCGGTACAAAAGAACGCCCGTTTGATCGATCAATTTAATATATTGTAACTTAAATGACTAATAATGACGTCTTAGTCGATAGAATGAAATGGTTTATGGATAGTGACTCTCGGTCAATATAGAAGGATAATAGGTTTATGTAGTAGTTTAGGATTTAGGAATTGAATATGTTAAGTTGAGATCCGTTTTAAATTGTTCTCCGTTTCATCAGGGGCAGGTTTTGCCACCTGAAGTGATCTCAGTCCCACGTTGCTCAGGAGTAATGTACTAACCTGAGAATAAGAATTAATAACTTTGCTTCAACAAACTAAGGGGCCTACAAGGCGGCTTCCACGGCCTGAACGTCTCGTCAAACTTAGCGACTATGGCTTTGGTTGGGACGCTCGACAGAACCGAGGGGCCTACAAAGCGGCTTCCAAAGTTGGAGCATTAATTTATGTTGGGATCAGCTATAAGCTTTAAATGATCCTTTTGCGTTGAATAATTGAATGCTTGAAATAAAATTCTCGACTGGCATCGAATGAATCGAATAGAATGGAATGAAATTCTCTGGGCTATCGTGCCCGTATTTATACATATTCTGGATCTTGGGAACGCACCAATAGGAATGGAGTTCGACTATAACGCGTCAATCATTCTCGACTCGCTCGATCTGTTCTCCAGCCAGTCTACAAATCGACTGGTTAGTGCGCAGGCGCGCGTGGAACGCTCGGTTCTCCCACTCATCGCTATGCATATTTCTCTACTCTCGATCCTTAATCTCGCCGATCCGCCGATCGACTGAGGATCGCGCATGCGTTTGATTCTCCCACTCTTCATCACTTGATTCTCTCTTTCAGCGCACTCGCGTCTCGCGATACTCTGAGCTAATATTAATATTAATACTAAACACACCTTACAAAAGTAGGAATAATAAGAATATAATAAGAATATAAGTATTTAAGTGCTTATTAATTGGATTTATTGACACGAAAAAGAAAGGCGCAGTTTTGGGGGTTTGTTACAGCCGGAACCTCCACACACCACGCAGAACTGTGGGTAGTAATGTTCTTTTTCCAAGCACGTCACTGATTCTTCGGGTGGCTCGGTATAACGAACACACGTAAGCCAACCCAACTTATTAATTAATAGTTAAAAGCAACAATTAAAAGCAACAATTAAAAGTAGCAATTAACAAGAACAATTAACAAGAACAATTAATAGTACCAATTAATGGTAACAATTAACGGTAAAAATTAATAGTAACAAGTAATAGTAACACTTAACAGTAACAATTAATAGTAACAAATAACAGTAAAAATGAAATAATGCGTGCGCGATATGTGAAGTCTGAAAGCCGGTTCGAGAACAAGTGATCGTTTCATAAATTTTTCGTCGGTTAAAAAGGAACGACTAGACAGAGTTAGAGATAGCGAACAAGAAAGATAGTGACAGGCCAAAAATGGGGATGAAAGGGGCAAAGAGAGAAAAACATAGACAGGGTGAAGAGAAAGCGTGGGATAAGGAAAGTGTCCTTCGGTTCGTAAACGTCTGGCCGCCAAATATTTCTGACGATGAGCAGGCCTGTGCGAACCCTTGAAACTAGGTATGTATGTATATGGAAGAAGAAACGGCAGAAAGTAATAAAAAGGTACATACAGGGTGTCCGCGGGAACAGTAAACAGTTGGATATTTCCTAACATATTCGAGATAGAAAAACAATGTTTATATGGGATTGCATGTTTCGATAGGGCAAATTTAATAGGCCAGTCCTGTTTCTTAAATGTGCGGAAATTCGCCACCCGCATAATAGTTGTCAGACAAATCAGTTTTGACCCTTTTCTAAATCGCGTTCACTTCTTACTAGAGATGCGGAGAAAGTGTATTGAAGATACACGTGTACACGTGTATCGAAATTCACGGATCGTAGTATCCGTGTTTCCGTGTACTGAAATTCACGGGTACACGTGTATCGAAATATACGTTCCACGTGTATTAAGATATCCATATTTATTTTTTTAACTAAATATCCGACTGTTTAGATTTTACGCTAATATTTTGCGATAGGTAGGTACAGACATAATTCACTAGGTTGCAGATGAAAATCAATAATATCATGATTATGGTTAATAAAGTTTAATCTATTAATCGTTAATTAATCTATTTCAGACAACTACAACATCTATTTGTAACACTATAACTCCGGATATAACCACTATATTTGCATACAATTTTTTTTTCATACTCCCTAAAGATGGACAAATGAAGCCACAAAGCTGGACGTAAATATATTTAATTCTTTGGTTTTAAAAAATTCGCGTTCACTTCCTACCGCTTGTAGCGGCTCGCAGAGTCTTGGCTGCCAGGCGTGGCGCGAGCTTCAGGATTTCCGCACTGTCGCAAAGTCCACGCGCCACGCCGAACCCTTGGTTTCAAGTGCCGTTTTCCTTTTCTAACTACCTTTTCTGTCTCTTATGTAAACTTTTCTGGAGTCGAGGTTTGCGCGCCACAATTTTGGACGCGACACACCTGACAACGGTTCTACGCGCACGCAAGAACGTGGAATTCCGGCGCGCCACACTTCTAGCCATACACAAGATGCGAGCAAGAACGTCCGATGAGGTGGAAACTTTTCGTCTGCAAGAAGAATGCAGATCGCAATACAGTCGTTATAACTGAGTAATAAACCATTTCCATAACTTATAGCACCTTCAGGTAAACCAAATGTGGCTTCGTAAAAACAGATGTTTCAGTGTGCCCCACAGTAACAGCATTTATGATATCCTCTATAAGCCAGGTATATCGAGGAATTCGTATATTTTTCGCGATCGTGTCTTGCCGATCGTTTCGCAGATCAATAATATACATGGAACAGGTAGTACACAATACAAGACTGCGCTGGTTCCTGGAAAAAGCATGTGGAGTCGACGTATAAATGGGAGCCCGAACTCGCTGTCTCTAAGTATTTAAATATTTTAAAATCAAATTTGAAAGAAAGTGCAGCAAAACTTGGATTACAAAACGCTTACTTATTCCAACACGATAACGATCCGAAGCACTCATCACGAATTGTCAAAGAATGGATTCTGTATAACACCCCAAAATTCCAGAAATGTCCAGGATTTCCGCATTTCTCATCAGATCTTTGCGAAATTTAATTTCAAGCAGAATTTGTTAAAAATAGTCCAATTTACATGAAATTTTGTTTGATTTTCATCGGAAAAACATAAGGAATCCATCGGTATCACTTCCATATCGATACAATAAAAAATAAAGAATTTCTTAATACGCTAAAATGAATAAATCCGTTGAATAAATTAATAACAAATGAATAATAATGTTTAACTAAACTGTAGATTTCGTCACAATTTCTAATAGTACTATATTGGTTTTTCTTTATAGTCGGAAACTAAAAATTTCCCCAACAAGCGATTTAAACGCTTAAAGAGCATTAAATAAACTACTAAATAAACATTTTTCAATTTTTTTATAACAATTAAGTCGAAAAAATTAAAAAAAAAGAACATTAAATGGACGTACAATATATTCACTTATAAATCATTAGAAAGGAATAATTTTTTCAATTTATGTTTTTTGGCGCCATTTCTATATATTTTATAATTTAAAAGTTATACAACACGAATGTTACTAACTATCTCTATTACGACCACTGTGAGGCGTCCGGCCGAGTGCATCCACACGGTTCGGCCGAACTGTACAGGCCGGCCTGCGCAGGCCAAACTGACATGCCGGCCGGACCGTGTGTGGCCGCCTTTAGGTAGCTCCTCGGCTTCCATCTCTGGCAGTTTTAATTAGCTCCAGACCCAAGTGGTATATACAACTGAGGTAGCTTTAGTTAGCTCCTCAGCTTCCATCCTAGAAAGCGTGGACCAGCTGATAGGCAACAGCAAGCCAATACAACTCCGAGAGAAGGAATCCTCTCAATTTCTCAATTTAAAATTCCAAATCGACCGAAGCGTCATTTCTTGTATTAGACATTAACTGACTTCTTGTCGAGACTTCATGGTTCAATTAGCGGTTTAGTATCGTACCTTTACACTATATCTTCTACATTAATTAACGTCTCAGTTCTAACTGTTCTATACCGAAAGCGTCAAACGATCTTTATGTTCTGTTTTACCGGCCGAAGCGTCAGATTCTATCTCTTATCAACCAAGCGTAATTTTTCGTGAATTAATCTTACATTCTGTTACACCGACTTAGCATCTAATCCGAAATCAAAACGATATTCTTTAATACCGACCGATACGTCGTTACGTAATTACCTTATGTTCTATTATATTAATTTAACGTCATAGTTCACACGACTCCGTGTCATATTCTATGTTCCATTTCGATCTAGTGTCAAAACCTTTGAATAAACTATTTTGTTATTTATTGTTAAAAGAAGGACTCTCGTTTCGTGAAATTCATTTCTTTATCGCACGCCACCCGAACCAATCCCACAATTCCACGGATAAACCGCGCTACTTGTGGAATTTCCTGTAATTAACGGCAACTTCTCGTTCAAGAACGTTACAACCAACAGAGGGTATATTTAAAGATTTTTTTCTCAATAACTACCACATATAATAAAATAAATCGTTTTGGAATTTATCAAGCTACTCTTATATTATACAAAAAACAATTGAAAAGATTGTTTTCAATTTGTTTCATACTTTTTTTGTAGCGTCAATGTGACACCCACAAAAAAGAGTTATGTTCGTGGCGTAGGTGATTTCCCGGCTCAGGCTCATCTGAAATAAAAAATTCGAAATGATTCTTAATCTGTACAAGTGTGTGTATCGCCTATATCTCATTTAACAATTTTTGTTTAGAAATAACAATGTGACGTCGGTTTGAAAGAAAAAGTTCCCCAAAAGAGTGTTTTCTCGAATGTTACCCGAGAAAAATCTCGGTTAGTTTCGACAAAGATTGTTAATTATGCTACGAGCGAAAGCGACACTTATACAGATTAAGAATCTTTTCAATTTTTTTGTTTCAGATAAGCCTGAGCCGGGAAATCACCTACGCCACGAACATACCTCTTTAGACGATGTTAATAATATATATTATTACAATAATACTGCACACAAAGTACAAACATAATACAAGTGCAGATATAATATAAATATAATAAAACCGCAAATTACAAATAATATCAGTACAACAATATTAATATTATTATCATTATCGATGATGTATTAAATTTACTACGTCTATAAGTGTGAGTGCTTTTATATATTTAAAAAATATGCCGAAGACGTCGCGGGCTGCAGACTATCGAATAGACTTTAACGGCAGTTAGAGCTCCGGTCATATCTGACCGTAGGGATAGTCGTATACAGTAATATTGTTGCACTGATATTATTTGTAATTTGCGGTTTTATTATATTTATATTATATCTGCACGAGTATTATGTTTGTACTTTGTGTGCAGTATTATTGTAATAATATATATTATTAACATCGTTACAGCGCAAAATAATTTTAGGTGCAGCCATTACATTACTACGGTAAGAAAAAGAAAAAAAAACAAGCGCGCACCAGGAATCGAACCGAAGACCTCCAGCACCGTAGCCAAACGTCTTAATATCGCAGCTACGACCGTTGCTTCCTAAGAATGTTTGCACAACTGAAATACTACTGTCGCGCAAAACTTTGAACTCAAATTTCTCGAAAACGAAGGCCCACTGTACAAAAACCCTTTACGGTTTTGTAACACTAGGTGTGCACTACAATGTCCACCCAGTCTCATTCCAGAACCGATTGCATAACCTGTGCGGTCTCCTTGTGAGATTCACCCTGAGAATCTCGTCGGTTTCTCTGGCTGTCCTAGGAATGGTCGTCCTCCGGGCTCCGGTAATTCGGGTGACGGTGCCGGGAACGGGAATGTGGTCTGAACCGAAGGTAGTGGATCTTTGGCCGGTTTTTTAAGAGTTGGAACTCATCGTAGAGTGAACAAGGATTTATTGAGCTTTGAACTGACACTGGCGCGGCGATCACGGCAGTGATCGCTAATCGATATGGAAAAAGTGAGAGAGTTTGCTCCGTTTTGGGCGTCGGTTTATATATGGTCTTTTGGGCCGTGGTGGGGGCCTAATGATCTCCGTCCGATGACCCGTGGTTGTGCAGCGTTTGATAATCGTGCATCGTTTGCGGATTCCTTTGCATAGCTGCACATCTTCCTGGCTCAATGCTAATCGGTGGTTGTTTCACAACACCGATATTATATATAAAAATGACAAAAAATATTGTTTGCACTCCGTAGCAGTTGACAAATATCACGAAACTTTTACAGTTTTTCACACTTCTTTTTGAGGGAGGATTTTACTCCCTAGATACCCATTTCGATAAAATTTATTCAATGAGCCGAAAAATGGAGAGTTTAAACTGTAAAATGGTTTTTGTTTCATGAACTTTGGATGAATTTTGGCAAAGTTATGCGAGGTTGAAGATTTTGAAACAGCTATGTCCGGGTTTCGGGACAAATATCCCACTGTGGCCGACATTCCACCTATGAGTGGCTTTACACACTCTAATTTCTGCGTTAACTTTTGAACTTTCTTCTTTTCAGTGAACAGAGTAAGTTAATGTAAAAAATAACATTAATTTTCAATGTTATAAACAATTTTGCGGCAAGTTTTTTTTATAAATATCTACCAATCCAAAGATGTAGATTCACCCCTGAACGCAGAAGACAATACCCCTTGTACAACCCTATACATATCATGTGCATGTTCGATATTCATAAAATAAAATACTTTCCTTTTTGGTATCGGTTGCTGCTAAAAAGGTTCGACTAGGCGAGACATGTAGGGATGTATCAAGAGACACGGTAGTGTCTCGCGCCAAGTACATGCCCAGCACCAGACGACCGTGCCTATATTACGTCAGACACTTTTTGGAAGATCCATTCGATTATCGAATCTCAATAATGGTTGATGCGATTAATTGTTGAATAGTCTCAATGGATAGCTTGGGTTTCATTTAAATAAGAATAGTGTCTTCTTTTTGGTCCTACGTGCCTTATGAGCTGAGATATTTCGATGTAAAGTTGCAATTTGGCGAATTTTATGTTAAGATATTTTCTCCATCGCCAAGTGTGGGCAAGAGGGGAGCATGAAAGGGTGAGGAAAGTTTGTGAATGTATCTCAAGTACTACTCGCCTGAAATAGGCTTTAGCGATTAGTTATCGATAACATAGAAAATTTAATAAATTATTTGAGAGACTGTCAATTGATATTTATTACTGCATATGTCATTTGCAATTTTGATTTACGAAAAATTTTCTGGTTATGACGGAACGTCAAGTAAATTTTTTTGTTATATTAATGACAATTTGGTTGATGCATGAAACGGCTAGAATTATGAATGGGATAAAGTGAACGTGTATGGAGGTAGAATAATCCTTTAAGGTTTAGCTGAATATATGGACTAACGTAATGGGATGTTTGCGTAAGTTTTCAACTAAATAAACTCTAATAATGTGATAGCTTAATAACGTAGAATAGCATAAATTATAGTTTTTATTGAAAGTTATGCATGGATTTCCAATTTTAATTTTGTTAAGCGATAATCAATTACTCTTTAATAGTATAGTGTCAGAATACGCGTATAATAAGATCAGACAAATACAATATTATTATATTATAACTTTCCAGAATATTCAGAAGGATTCTTTCTTAAATTTGAAACCAAACTGACCACATTTGTAACGTAAAATTTTTGCTAATTGCGGTGGACCACAGTAAAACACTGTCACCTTGCCTTTTTTCTTGTCCTGGAGCTGTTTGAAGACTTTATCCCAGTTGGGTCGGCCTGCGTTTGTTCGTGTTTTTAAACCTGTTATGAGATCTCGTTTTTCCTGAAAAATTAAATGAATGTTCCTTCAGTCCATTATATCTCGTCCATTTTCAGACCATATGTTACAATTATTTTCATTAGGAAATTTTTTTTAAATAAAATAACATTTCTCGCGAGCTTTACATTGCCATGATGATACTTCAATTTAACGCTTCTTCTGTATTTAAATCTAGAGCGTTAAAGCTTCTTAGTAGACAATAATAGATAGGTTAGACAAACCATTTGATGAACTAAATCCATAGCTAATTGCAGACCGACAGCTTTTATATCATTCTTCTGTAGTGCACTGGTAATGTACATATGCATCTCAAGGAAACGTTCCATAGTGTTACCGAATTCCGCTTGTTCCATTTCCAATTGAGAAAGTAGATTTACAAACCACTCGAAAGATCTCTGATCTCTATTGATCCAGAAGAAATCTACCTGTAACAAGAATGATTTAATTGTGACCAAACGCATAATATTTTACATCAATTTTTGTTAGTGCAATGTCTTCAATATTTACCGTTATTGTACAAAGGGAGTATACAAAGTATTTTATACCGATTGTAATGAAGTATCGCCATTTGTAGATAATAAACCGAAAAATATTTTATCCATTTTCAGGAACCCGGTACATACATTTCGCCGCAGAACATAATGGTTGTATATTAAATTAATTTTATTCAATTGTGCTGCTATGTGACTACAAGATAATGCAGTGAGGCTAGTTTAATATAGTTTATGATTATCTCTGATTTATAACTAAATTATACACACCACTTAAACATAAAACACGTGAGTCTGTTTTTATAAAATCACAATGACAATGTAAGTAAATTTAGTAAATGTGTATAGGGAACCGCAACTACAATTTTTTCGAATTTCAGATATGTCTTAGAGGGACGAATCCTGAGTAATGTGAACTTTGTTCGAAGCGTGGGACGATCGCGGTTTTAGAGTTATGAAGGATTAAAGTTCCCGTATATACAGGGTGCCCCAAAATTGTTATAGGTCCTTGAACGAAGCGACTCGTGGGGTGTTTTGAAACAACTTTTTCCTTAGTGAAAGTGTTCTCCGAGGCTTTATTAACAAGATATTAATAAAAAAAAACCGCGATACCAACCCCCTTTTCCCTCTCTCCCTCCCTCCCTCTCTCCCTCCCTCCCTCTCTCCCTCTGCCCCTCTCTCTCTCTCTCTCTCTCTCTCTCTCTCTCTCTCTCTCTCCCTCTCTTGCGCCTGCCGACCGAGCTCCTGCGGTAGCGTGGGTACGCGCTGCACTGTTATTATGAACAAGCAAGTCGGCATCCATCGAAGAAAATTGTGTAAAATACACCTGCAGCTTGAAAACCTGTGTCAATAGATCAGTGTACTGATCCTAATCATCGACGTGAGGTCAATAACAGGAACCACTTATATTTAAATAAATGTAATATAACAAGTACCATCTTCTTTTTGTCATAACACTTGAATCACGATCGCCTCACGCTTCGGACAAGGTGCAATTATTCAAGATCCTCCCCTCCATAACATATCTGAAATTCAACAAATTTGGAGTTGCGGCCCTCTTTTATGCATAATTAACATAAATTTAACGGGTCAAAGTATAAATTTTGGATACATTTTCCTTGTTGTCTCAGAATTAATAGTCAATAAACTGATTTTTCAGCCTTAGGAATGGGCATGTTGCCAGGATGTAACTTGCAAATTAGTTGATATGATTCTTTGCTTGAAGAAGAATACTTTTTCAGTTTGGGCCAAGACAGACTCCGTTTATCCTCTATAGAGAGTCAAGTACACTTTAAACTCATAAAATGTCGGCATTTGGAAAAATGTACAGAGTAACAAAAAAACTGCTGTCTGATGAAGAGCATGTACTGTGAAAAACTTAATGTGTATCCAATAGCGTTGTGAATTTGACGACGCACATAAGGGGGTATGTATTTCCGCTTGACTACCCGTGTTCATCGCTGTATGGCGTTTTGCGCGCATATTAAGATATGTTTAAAGTGAAACTCATATTTTTTGTTAGTGTTTTTATTGAAAATTTACAGAGTTATAGTCCATGGCGTAAGCTTCCATAAAAAGGATTTGTCGGGCATACACGTGGCGGCTTTCCCCGTCATGTAAAATTAAAAAACCAAAGCTTATTTTCGTACTTGGTGACTATGATCGGTACCTCAGTCATCCCAAAGGACCCAAAATTAATGACCTGATGGCAATTTAAATAAAAGCAATTGATTTTTGCAGAACAATTTTGACTGTTTTGGCCTGAAAATATTGTTTATTTTTAACAAAAAATAAAGGTGGAGGCACCGATCATAGCCATTCATAAGTTGAACTTGCACGCGACACCGTTACCCAATCCTCCTAGTAGTTTCTAAGAAATACCTGCGCTCGTCTTAAGAATTGTCGTTTGAGAAAAACGCGTTTAACCCTTCCTGGTCACGCTGAGTCCAATGGACTCTCTTTTTGACATTGGAGCTTGATACCGATATGTTTCTGGCTTTGAAATGGCATTTTACGGATATCTGAGGTTTCCTCTTCCGGTAGAGACCGTCAGTTTTTGAATCAGAAAGCTCGTTAGTGAGTAGCAGCCGTTACAGAAACGTCGGTTTTGAGCGTCGGTCTATCGGACCCATGTGTGACCAACACGTAAATTTTATCGAAAAAATGAAAAAAATTTATTCTACTTTAATTCGAGAAATTTACTTTAATAAAATGTAATGTGTCTGGCTATGACAATATTTTTTTCCCCCAAGTTATATGTCTGTATAATGAGTACGAACATAGAATGTATACGTGTGTCAAATGCGCGGGAGTATACTAGATTCAATTCTTTTCATTGTTAAATTACTTTCAAATGAATAAAAACAATAATAATCATCATTTAATAATAATAAGAATCTGCTGGGTCCTTACGCGAGGAATGAAAATAAGCAATGTGTCATACACTGAGTTTATTACTCACTCTCCATAAAGAATAAAATAAATCCAGGGAGGCGGGGGGGGGGGGGTAAGGCGCGGGTTTTGAATGCTCCCAACAGAATCATTATAATAATAATAAATAGTTATTTCTCTAAATTAAACGTATTTTTTACTCCACAACTGACCATTTTCAGATCTCAAAATAAATACCTTTTTTGAAACTTACAGTATGCAACTATATATTTTCTAAACAGGACTATATCCTATTAGTATCAGTTTTAGTAAAAAAGTTCATTTTTCAGTACTTTACACCTTTCCATTTTTTTTGGTACATGCTATCATTTTATTTCTTACTAAAACGCGACTATTCCATATTCTACAATGTTCAAAGTGTGTATTATAATTTTTGGCACTCCATTGGACTGATACAGTTCGTACGGTAACTGTGTGACGAAGTCACGTCACGAGTCATGCGAACGCCCGGCACCGAGGCCGGGGGGGGGGGGGTTAGTTCGCGTCGTGACCGCTAGGCGGCCGCGGGCCCAATACCGATCTCGCGGGCGAAGATGTACGGCCTCACGATATAAAGGCCGCGGCGAGCGGAATCAGGAGCTCTTGTGCCTGTCGCTATACGGCTTCAAGCAATAAAAGACGCTCGCTTTTTAAACAACCTGAGGTGTGTTAGGGGTCGGCCATTGCCAACACTGTACCGTAACTAGCCTCCGTCCGAAATCGGCCGAGATTTATCTTGCGCTTCACCTATGTCAAAGAGGTGTCTCTGCACATATTAGGCCGGAGCCCTACTGCACTAGGTGCAATATTGAATGTTTTACATCTCGTGATCACTTGACGTATCGCTGTCATTGTAGCTGTCATTTGCACATGATTAAGGTAAGTATTTAATCTTTTTACCTTCTCATCAACGAATTTTTTAATTTCTGCCGATTCATTAGTTTGTTCGTACAACTTTAATCGATTGTTTATTAACATAATTGAAATTTTCGGGTCGGTTAAGTATATTGCTCGATTAAAAACGTCTAACATTCTATTCTTTTGACTATTTTGTCGTGAATGCAATAGCATATTTTTCCTGTAAAGTTTATGCCTGGATTCATTTGCATCTTCTAAATAATACGCTATTGGTAGCGGAAACTGTCTTGCTACTTCGCAACCATGTTTTAATAATTTGTGTAATGCAGGACTCATTCGAGCCCACGGAAATAATTTGTAATGAAGACAATATGTCTCCCAGCAGAATTCCTCGAGTTCCTTTAGCTTTAATGGCTTTTTACATTGAAAGACCGACAATATTGTAGCAATGTTATTCACGACTTGCTCGTCGATTTCCAAAGCTTCTGCAAATATTGCCGGATTTGCAAAACTCTTTCTAGTAACATTTCCTGTATTTGTCGTGCCATGCCCCTGCAAAACTTGGTCCACTCGAACTCCAATTCTTGCATACATGTTTCTTTTCACGACAATTTTTCTCTCTCCGAATTGCTCTGAGAAATGAAACAAATATATATATATATTATTTTCTTCAGAAGAATTTGTTTTCCCACTTACAGAAGCAGACGCATCCTTGCTCATTTTTGGAGCTAATTGGATACTGGCCATGGTTTACTCCCCTATTTACACCCCTATTACTGGTATGTGATAACCGAAAGGCTTTTAGAGCGTTTTCCCTTCGCAGACGCGAGTTCCAAGAAACGGTTGAGAGCGTCGTATGGGAAAATTCCACATACGTAACAATGCCATCGGTCATAATATTTGACAAGGAACCAATGTTAACATTCGTCATACGTCCAGTCGTGTCAGACGTGATTATGTTGTGTGTTTGGGGGGGGGGGGTCAATAACTGGTTCGGCGAATGCACAGTAATACAATTATTGACCATTCGTCATTTTCATGCTGCAAAACTGCGATTCAAATTGTTTTAGATCTTTGGAGACACGGGACAATGTGCCTTGCTTTTATATGGTTTTGGGTATGCACCTCCGGTGACTACTGATTTTTCATTGATCTGGAAGTCGGTACGATAATTCGCAGATCAAAGACGCTTGACGAAAGAAAAAAAGAAAAGAAGAAAAAGAGAAAGGCAAAGAGAAACAAAGAGCGGCGAAGTGCACGGCATACGTCGTGAAGGGTGCACACAAAACTCACCCTGCTCCAAGACAATATATCTTTGATTTTGATATGGTGACAGATAGATTTAGTAAAAATGATTTTACAGTAAAAAATACCCGCTATTTTGTTTTTTGCAATTTTAACATAAGATTCGTAATGAGCAGCCTCGAAAACTCCAGAATACCGTGTTTAGACCAAATCTGATGTTTTTTTTATATACGCATCCGTCATATTGTTTTTTTTTTTGCAATCTTGACGTAAGTTTCGTAATGAGTAATCTCGAAAACTGTTTTCTCGATTTCCGATCACTGCGCGCATATGTGCATGGCATTACTAAACATGGTCTTACGCTGAAAGATGCAATTTATTGCAAACAATTTGTCTTTACCTATATTCTATGTGGTCCAAGCTTTAAATTGAGTCTAATATCACTATGGCAATTTGCGGCATTCGAAATGTAAGTCTATTTCTTTTTCATTGTTGTCTTCCTGTACACGAGTTTCATAAATTCTCTATAATAGCTAATTTCCAAAGATAAAAAAAATATCAATACAATTTTCTGATAGTTTAGGATTCCCTAATTCTTTAAATGCTATTACATTTCGATAATTGTACTGTAGATGACAGCAGCCTGAATGTGCATATGAAACAGCGACGAAGTATGTCATACTCAAACGTCTGACTTTAAAAGCAAAATAATGATAGAAATAACGAAAATTAAGTATCGATAGTACGTTATGACGTACGATAGCCATGACTCTTATTAATGAAATTATGCTATTCTAACATTGGATTCTGTAGTTCATAAAATGCCATTTTGGCCAGATTTTCGGTATTTCCCACCACTGTGCGTCGTGAAGGGTGCACATGAAACTCATCCTGCCCCAAGATAATATGTCTTTGATTTTGATATGTTGACTGATGGTTTTAATAAAAGTGATTTTAAAGTAAAAAATATGCGATTTTCTTTTATATTCATCAAGTGGTCAACAACTGGAACTAAACCGGCCAACAACTATGCCACAACCGGTCAATAACTACAATTTTGAGTTATGTTCCTTTTCAATGTTTCTTTGGTTTTATAATCATCGTCGATACTTCTCTTTTCGCCTGGTATAACGAAACTTCATTTATAAAATTCAAGTTACTTATTCCATAGCGTTTACTTAAACTTAAGCTCTTAGGTGGTCAACTACTACTATCATTTACCCTACAAACCCCCAAAATTGCCCTTTTCTTTTTTCGTTAATAAACGTAATTAATAATTATTATAATACTTATATTCTTATTATTCTTACTTTTATTAGGTGTACGTAGCATTAATATTAATATTAACTCAGAGTACCGTGAGACGCGAGTGAAATGAAAGAGAGAATTGAGTGTTGAGGAGTGGGTGAAGTGAACGCATGCGCGATCCTCAGTCGATCGGCGGATCGGTGAGAGCAAGGATCGGGAGCAGCGATGTGTGCATAGCGATGAGTGGGGCAACCGAGCGTTCCACGCGCGCCTGCGCGGTAACCAGTCGCTCCATAGACCGACTGGAGAGCGGACCATGCGAGCGCAGAATAACTGTTGCGTAATAGTTGAGCTCTATTCCTATTGGTGTGCTCCCAGTACTCCGAATATATATGTATGAATACATTATAGCCCAGAGAGAAGCATTCAACCATTCAGATTCATTCAGGCATTGAATTGATTACATTCAATGACTCTAGGATTAGTTAAAGCTAATAGCTGATTCCGACCTAAATGAATGCTCCAACTTTGGAAGCTGCTTGGTAGGCCCCTCGGTTATGTTGAGCGCTCCAACCAAGGCCATAGTCGCCAGGTTTGACAAGACGTTCCTGCCTTGGAAGCCGCCTTGTAGGCCCCTCAGTTTGTTGAAGCTCAGTTACTAATAATTATTTTCAGATTAGTAATATTACTCCTGAGCAACGAGGGAGTGAGATTATTCCAGATGGCAATACCTGCCCCTGATGAAACGAAGAAACAACTTCAACCAATTCTCAACTTAAACATATTTAATTTTCTAGATCCTAAGTTTATATTATTCTATGCTCCTACTACATCGACCAATAGAGTTACTATCCATAAGCTAATTCCTTTCAACCGACTAAAACGTCGCTATTAGTTATTTAAGTTACATTACTCTAAATTGATCGATCAAACGGACATTCTTTTGTACTGACCAAGAGTCGCAACCTAATTACTCTAATTTCTAATTTTAATTCTTTATTGCACGCCATTCGAATCAGTCCCGGATTCCTGTGGCGCCCGTTACGCCACCCGTAAAAACGTTACACGTGACACTAAAGTCATGACATTCGCTGTCGTGACACAGTATTACAGCGTGTATCAAATGTTACAACATCGTCACATCTATAAACCGTGACGATGTTGTAATATTTGATTCGCTTGTTGTTGCTTCAGCAACTGGTGTCCAGTCCTTGCCAATTTTTAGTTTAAATTGTAATTCGCTCAATTAACAATGCTTTCAGTAAAATAATCTCGCTGTACTTTGGCTATTCACTGTTCAGTTCGGGAAGCAAACATAACCTAGCATTTACTTGTGATATTTGTAACCGCATTCCGTAACGGCTACTAACCGAACGGGTGAGGTATAGAGTGGCCGAGTGAACAAGGCGGGTAAAGTGGCTGAACAGGTTGTACTAAGTCGCGTGTACAAAAGAGCCCGGCCAGGTGTATGCTGGCTTACAAGAGGGTAACGGCTTAATGCTAACCTCAGCCTACTACGTCTTAAGTTATCGCACCGACGCTGGTTTGTCGCGGGCGCGTCGCGAAGATCGTTGCGAGTCGGCGGTGGTCGTTCTGGTACCCTGGCTGTGGTCTCCACCAATGGCTCTGACCGGGAAGTCTTGAGTTCGATCGCCCAGTAAGTAAAACCCGCGGGAGATACGGAGACTGTAGGATGTCCTCCGGGACAGGCGAAACCTGTCCCTAAGATTGGCGGTGGATATCGACTTGCGTCTTGTGGCCGGCGAACTCGCGTTCCTCTAAGGCCCGTGGAAGTAGGGGAATCCAAAAAGGTATAGCAATACAGCTTGTAGTACACAAGAGATCGCTGGGAGAGTTCTGACCGTTCGCCTGTAACGCTCGTGGTAGACTCTGCCTGACGGGCCCGCCGCGCTGGCTTATATGCGGCGCCACGCGAACCTCGCGAGCGAGAGCGCCTCTCGGCGCGCAGCCGCCTTGCGGCCGTGCTCGGTAGCAGCGGGCCGCGCCAGGCGCGAGTGATGGGGGCAAAATCAGCGTCCCACCTTTATAACTCGTTACATATTCAAAATGCTGTTAAAACTCTTTATTTCACTATAAAGTTCACTTTGACTACAAAACCTCTATGTCTATATTCTCGAACGAGCACCTTTCTAATCGATCGGTGCGTGAAAAACTTTGCGATTTACAGTCAATCAATTCACCACGTGACAACGCTAACCTCTTTGCCGTGCACGCTTTAATCTATTTTTATCTTTTTAATCCTCGTCGCCATTGTAATATATTTGGCTTAGTAACAAATGTCAACACTTGAAACAGATAATTGAAAGTATAATTATTGTCTAACATGAGATTAGGTAAGTAGTAATTAACTACATAACTGCTCTCGTGGCATCACCTGCTTACAGGCCCCGTGTTCGGCGTTCACCCCCCCCCCCCCTCCTCACGTACTCGTGCGCATGCTTGCTACGTCGCTCGATCTCACACATCCCTACATACACTACAGTCATATAGATTGTTCCCAATTGCTGGGGATAATCAATTTCCATATTGTGCGACGTCCATTGCGCCAGACCCCGCATTTTCGGGTCGAACGATATACGGGGTGTCTTCGGGAAAACTGAACAGCCGGATATCTCCTAACGTATTGGAGAAAAAAAATTATATGGAATTGCATGATTCGAAGGGGCAATTTTATTAGCCGAGACGATTTTTTAGATTTTACTTGATAGTGCGTTCCAAGACAAATCCAATAACCTAAACGTATACACCTTATTTCCACTGATTTTCGACATATTGCGCTTGCAAGTTTACTGATTTTTACTGGAAGAAAACTCGCTGGAATAGCAAGCACCGGGGGTGGTCCTGTTCGGGCCACGGGTGGCACGCGTTGGGCATTGCCTGTTGAAACAGATACCTACCTGCCAAATGTCTACGCCAGGAATGGCAGGCCCAATGGCTGGACAATTATTTTCCGTCACAAATACTAGGTAGGTACATCTGCGGAATCGAGAAGCGAACCGGTAATGTTTCAAAACGTCATAAAATATATTTAGAGTTTGTTCGCAAGGAGAAGTAGGAAAATATGACACAGTTTTCGCCTTCAATAGTCTTTTATTTCGCAACTCCTTCTACGCTCGGATGGCCGGTTCTTTTGGGAGGGATGCAAATTCGGTTGGTCCTAAAACAATCTGGTCTAGCAACTTTCACACCTGCTAACCTAACCAATAAAACGTGCATCCCTCACAAAAAACGACCATCCGAAGGTTGAAGCAAGTGCGAACTAAAAGACTACTGAAGTTGAAAATTGAGTCATATTTTCCTATTTCTCACTGCGTACAAATTCTAAGTAAATTTTCTGACGTTTTGAAACATTAACGGTGCGCTTCTCGATACCGCAGATGTGCCTACCTAAGTAGCATTTTTGACGGAAAAGAATTGTCCAGCCTGTGGGCCTGCCATCCCTAGCGTAGACCTTTGGCAGGTAGGTATCTGTTTCAACAGGCAATGTCACCCGTGGCGCCAGCAAGATCGTCTCCGGTCCTTGGTATTTCAGCGGGTTTTCTTACAGTGAAAATCATTAAACTTGCAAGCGTAATATCTCAAAAACCAGTGGAAATAAAGTCTATACATTAAAGCTTATTGAATTCGTCTGTACAGTCTTCCCGCGGACACCCTGTAGAACTAACATGCGTATGGGCGACCCTATCGCTAGAGTCTGCTTGCGTGTTAACGAAGTGGCTGGCGGAATTACTTTTTACGGATCTGTTTTGGTGTCTTTTAAGCGTACAGTTATCTCTACTTTCTGATCCCTATGGTATCTATAAATGGCGGAGGTATTATGGCCACTGGGCGTTGGCGTTGCGTTCTGAATGTGTTCACTATGTACACCATCACTTTTTTCCCCTTTGTAAATACTGGGCTTTGTCCCGTTAAATTGAATAAATAAATCAATTGTAGAGTCATAGACAGTGCGCAACGGGCATTAGACTCGGCAGCAATCTCGACCATCAATTTTATAGAGAGGAAATATTGTATAGTGCTAAATTATTTCAATACCATACATCAAAGTTTATAAAAAACTCTGATCCAGAAATTTTGTTATTGGAACTTACCGGATCGCAAAGTACCTACCTATCAAGTTGCTATTTGACAAACAGAATTCGACTCTGCGAGCGAAAGGCGCGATTGTGAATTCCAGATAACATTGAAAAAACACAATTAAAACTGTTGCTTAAGAAATGAAAAAAAAAGTTTGACATTGTTATTCATTGTATTCACTGAGGAAAAAAGCCTAAATGTTGCCGAATTTTGCGGCGTGATTACCAGAATAACCCCTTAAATGGTGCTCTAACCATTTTTTCAAATGAAAAGATTTTACAAAAATGTTACAGAACAGGATTAAAAATCAACGAAGTAAATCTGTGTTACAGTAAGTGTTGACCTTAAAAGGGCACATAAAAACTAAGTATGTACTTGCCTTTCGTAGGTGCATGACAGTGGGCGGAATCTCGCTAGTCCATGAGAATTTGCATTTTGGACAACTGTGTCTAGCTTTCCAGTAACGATGCATGATTGATTGTAGTATCGATGCAAAAGGTGTGACTCCAATTCCCGTTGCAATTAGAACTGCATGTTGTGCTTGGAATATATGACTCGAAGGAGCTCCGTATGGGCCATCGAGAAAGATCTAAAGGACCATAATCAAATTTCAATTTTTCACAAATATGTTCTTGGTAAATAGTTCAAGCCGATCAGGCCTTTCCGAGCAATCGCTTTTGTCGGAAAATTTTTATCGTGCTCAAAATTCAGTATACAGTACTTCCTCGCTGAACGCTCGCGGCTCGATACCAGCGTTGACCATTCATCGTTAAGGTAGGCTCTCACTACGTCTCGCCTCGCCTCGCCCCGCCACTCTTCCTCAAAATATTCTCGAGGAAGAATCCGCAGCTCGGTTTCGCGCCGAGGAGAGGCGAGGCGAGGCGAGGCGAGGCGCAGTGTGAGTCAAATTGTCAAACTACATAAGAAAAGCATAGGAAGAGGAAAACGAGCCGTGGCATGGCGAGGCGAGGCGAGGCGTAGTGAGAGCGTACCTTTACGGAGCACTAATTCTGAGCGCTCGTTTCTCGCTTCTTTCTTGCCGAAAGGGGTAGCGAGATAGAATCAGAGCGAGTCTAGACGTTCATGCCCATCGCGCACGCTCGTCGCGTACGCAAAGGATGGAGCATCAGCAGAGTTGGGCGTAATCAATTACTTTCATTGCATTTACAGTGTAATTCCGATGAAAAGTAATTGCAATTACATGTAGTTAAGATTGTAAATTGAGATTGTGATTGAAAATTACGATTGTAATTACCAAATGTAATTGCAAGACAATGGCAATTACATCGTAATTGTGCAAAGCAATTACAATTGTTATTGTCAAATGTAAGTATACGGCAATTATAATTACAATTACGATTACGCGTTCGAGCCGCTGAGAATCGGGAACCCGTGGATTCGGTGAAAACCGCGCATGTTACAATGTAGTATCGCCCAAAGACGAAAATACGATGTACATAATACCGATGGAAACCATTCAACGCTGAAGATAAAACGCACCATGAATAAATCCATTCATCTGGTGTTTGTCGAATGCAGATAAAATAAATGAAGTTAATGGAGTTCAATTATTTTTTATTTAGATAATGACCAATTCTGGTTCGAAGGCTTTTTCATAAGCCATGATAACTAGCTGTTCTAAAGCATACAGTCTAGCCTAATACAATGGAAAGGCGAGTCAGTTTCAAATCCAATTTAAATTACAACGAAAACAAATGAACAAACAACAACTGAACGAATTGAAATGGAAAGTATTTTATAAAGCCGTGTCCTTCCTATTTTAAATTATACCCTATATTCTAAGTTTAGTTTGCATGTAATCTATATTTAGTTTATACTATAGTTTATGTCTTTTATTTAATTGATATGTACCTACAATTTATTTTTGTATATTCCACAGTATAATAAGGTATGGTAATATCGATGTGATATTTAAATGTAAGATACTGTTTGTATTATATGACAATATACAAGAAAATAGTATTATCATTATAATCATTTGAATTGCTTAAAATTGTTTTGGTAACTGCACAGTAAAAATATTGAAGAAAAATTTGTTCGTTACATCTTTTTTTTTCACTGCCACACAAAAATTCAGCACTATAGCTCAAGGTACAATAAAGTAGCCTGCCAAACCTCAAAATAATTTGTCGCGCCGTTTTTGTACAAAAAATTCACAAAGAATTACCTATTTTTCGCCCCAACAAGGCGCACATCCTCCTGCGGAACCCGCGAGCGCGAGAACAGATAGTACTGCAACACCGCCCCATGCATGCATAGTATACAGGGTGTCCCAAAAATGTCGAAGTTCCTTGAAAGGGGTGACTCAGGGGGTGATTTGAAACAACTTTTTCCTTAGCGAAAATATTGACCGAAGCTTCGTTAACGAGATATTAACGAAAACCCCCGACCAATCAGAGCGCGCGCCTTCCGCCCGAGCTCCCGTTGTAGCGTTGGCTACGCGGCAGGCAGCTGCGCTTGTACTACGAAGGTATGAACAAGCAAGTCGGCATGCACCGAAGGAAACCGCGTTACACAGTTTTATTTTAAAGCGGAATCTTAAATAATAATTGTTTGAAGTGAGAGGACAAGAAATACGCAAATTTCGTTTTCAAATAAGGCGTAAACGAAAAGGTAATGTAACAAAAAATGTACGACAAGTGATCATAATTCGTTATTGAGGTAAAAATCCGTAGTTTAATTAAGGCCAACATAACTAAATTTAAAAAATAATATTAGGTGTATGAATAAATTCTTTCAGACTGGATTTACATAATCGGTATAAAGCAACCGAATTTCTATCGCAGTGATATTCGTAAGCTACCAGAAAAATGGCAAAAGGTAATTAACAATAATGGAAATTATTTCAATGATTGAGTTGTTTTCATATTTTTTAAATCAAACTGTTATTGAACCCTAAAATCGAACAGAATTTATTTCTACACCTAATAATCACTAATAAATTAAATAACACTCACCCCTACGGGCATTCCTTTCCTTCCTTTCCTTCTTTTTCGGAAACCTGTGTCACTAAGTAGGTCACTGTGCCGATCCTGGTTATCGGTGGACGAAAAGATTTATGGTAGGGTTGCGCCGAGTGCACAGCTGATCTCAGGTACACGACACCACCCAAAGTTAAGGGTCGCAACATCAAGTGCGTCCGGGTTAATGTACCGAATATTCACTTCACTGCACTCCTACTAACACTGATCACTTAATTTATTTTTCATGGAACGTGTTGTTCCTACGTTATAAAAATTTGTGGAAATGAATGAGAACTTGGCGTTCGGAGCCGTGGGTATTCCTGCGCAAATTCTCACACTGCAGCACTTGCGTCCCCGTTATTCGGGGGGTACACTCAGAACCTCGAGTAATACTCTTGAGCAGAGAACATTTCTGGGACGAGATTGCTAGCTGATTGACAGGATTTTTTCCAAGCAACTTCCTCTACCCCCAAGTAGTTTCTCTCGTTCCATTATGAGTTAACTACCACCAGAATAAGAGGCTGTAGGTAAAAAGAAGCCAGCACAATTTGGAAACACACGTGCTTTGCAGAAGTGCAACGAACGACCCATCCTACTACACTTTCACATAAGTCCGCGCTCCGTCCTTTTACTGCCAATGTACCCGTTGCTTCGAGATAGACAGCAGACACCACGTGTTTCGGTTCAAAAGGGCCCGAAGAGAAGAGAAACAGAAAGTCTTCGAGTTGCTATAAAGAAGAAAAGGCATACCAATCCTGTTTCCGTTTTCCAATACCCTGAGTTGACGTCAGCTACGAGGCGGAACGAACTGAGCCATAAATTACCCAAAACTGTAGGAAACCGTTGTCTACCGCCGACTCGCAGGACAATACGGTAATAAACCGCGACCCTGGCGAAATGCTTTGGGCGACCAGCCTGATTAATTTTTGGGAACTAGCAATTAAAAAGTAATATCCAACATCAATACGCCTCGCGGAGAGATACGGGAAGAAAGGGTGTAACTCGTTTACTGCGCGTAGTCCCGCCTGCTTCGTGTTTCCTTCAAATTAAAGACAGATCCCTTATCTCTCGAGTATAAGCACGCGCTAGAATTACCAAACAAAAGCACGCGTTGACCTATTCCGTGCGAGAAAAGGTAGGCATGAATTCCGATTGGTTGTAACCTAACCAATCTGCCCTGCATCTCTCCCAAACGGCCACTGTTTTGAAGAGGCCTTCTTCTGAGCCATGTCTCCTCCCCAAGGCCTACCAGTATAAACACGCGCTTGCATTTCAAAACAAAAGCACGCGTCGACGTATTCCGTGCGAGAGAAGGTGGGCTTCGGGGAGGAGATATTGCTGTGAAGAGGGCCTCTTCAAGACAGTGGCCGCTTCAGAGGGATGCTGGGCAGATTGGTTAGATTAGGACCAATCGGACGCGTGCTTTTGTTTTGAAATTCGAGTGTGTATTTATACTGGTGGGCCTTGTGGAGGAGACATGGCTGTGAAGAAGGCCTCTTCAAAACAGTGGCCGTTTGGGAGGGATGCAGGGCAGATTTTTTTAGGTTACGACCAATCGGACTTCATGCACACCTTTTCTCGCACGGAATACGTCAATGCGTGCTTTTGTTTTGAAATTCGAGCGCGTCCTTATACTCGAGAGATAAGGGACCTGCCTTTAATTGGAAAGAAGGACGAAGCAGGTGGGACTACGCGCAGTCAGCGAGTTACCCCCTTTCTTCCTGTGTCTCTCCGCGAGACGTATTTAAAATTAATCAGGCTGATGGGTCTGCATTAAGCATATCGCCAGGGTCGCGGTTTATGACCGTATTGTCCTGCGAGTCGGCGGTAGAGAACGATTTGTTTTGGGTAATTTATGGCTTAGCTGGTTACGCCTCGTAGCAGACGTGAACTGAGGGTATCGGAAAACGGAAACAGGAATGGTATGCCTTTTCTTCTTTATAGCAACTCGAAGACTTTCTGTGTCTATTCTTTTCGGGCCCTGTCGAACCGAAACACGTGGTGTCTGCTGTCTATCTCGAAGCAACGGGTACATTGGCAGTAAAAGGACGGAGCGCGGACTTATGTGAAAGTGTAGGATGGGTCGTTCGTTGCACTTCTGCAAAGCACTTGTGTTTCGAAAATGTGCTGGCTTCTTTTTACCTAAAGCCTCTTGTCCTGGTGGGAGTTAACTCATAATGGAACGAGAGAAACTACTTGGGGGTAGAGGAAGTTGCTTGGAAAAAATCCTGTCAGTCAGCTAGCAATCTCATCCCAGAAATGTTCTCCGCTCATGATTATTACGCGATGTTCTGGGTGTACGCCCGGAACAACGGGGACGCAAGTGCTACTATGCGAGCATTTGCACGGGAATACCCGCACATCCAAACCCCCAGCGAGAATACGATTCGGCGTTTGACGTCAAGATCATTCTCAACGGAGTCAATGATGCCGCAAGGCGTGCATAGACGCTGAGGGTGGTCACATCGAGCAACTGCTCAATTAACAGTGTTCGGCCCCTTTCGGGGCCACCAATTTTATAACGTAGGAACAACACGTTCCATGAAAAGTAAATTAAGTGATCAGTGTTAGTGGCCGTGCAGTGAAGTGAATATTCGGTACATTAACCCGAACGCACTTGACGTTGCGATCCTTACCTTCGGGTGGTGTCGTATACCTGCGATCAGCTGAGCAGTGGGCGCAACCCTACCATAAATTTGTCGTCCACCGATGACCAGGATCGGCACAGTGACCTACTTACTTAGTGACACAGGATTCCGAAAAGGAAGGAAAGGAAGGAAAGGAATGCTCGTAGGCGTGAGTGTTATTTAATTTATTAGTGATTATTAGGTGTAGAAATAAATTCTGTTCGATTTTAGGATTCAATAACAGTTTGATTTAAAAAGTATGAAAACAACTCAACCATCGAAATAATTTCCATTATTGTTAATTACCTTTTGCCATTTATTTGGTAGCTTACGAATATCACTGCGATAGAAATTCGGTTGCTTTATACTGATTATGTAAATCCAATCGGAAAGTCTTTATTCATACACCTAATATTATTTTTTAAATTTAGTTATGTTGGCCGTAATTAAACTACGGATTTTTACCTCAATAACGAATTACGATCACTTGTCGTACATTTTCTGTTACATTACCTTTTCGTTTATGCCTTATTTGAAAATGAAATTTACGTATTTCTTGTTCTCTCACTTCAAACAATTATTATTTAAGATTCTGCTTTAAAAAAACTGTATAACGCGGTTTCCTTCGATGCATGCCGACTTGCTTGTTCGTACCTTCCTAGTACAAGCGCAGCCGCCTACCGCGTAGCCAACGCTACAACGGGAGCTCGGGCGGAAGGCGCGCGCTCTGATTGGTCGGGGGTTTTCGTTAATATCTCGTTAACGAAGCTTTGGACAATATTTTCGCTAAGGAAAAAGTTGTTTCAAATCACCCTCTGAGTCACCCCTTTCAAGGAACTCCGACATTTTTGGGACACCCTGTATGTGTATGGTGTAATGAATATTTCACCCTCGACTGCGGGGTGCCAATCTTTAATCGCCACGGGGTGCCAAGCGGCATCTCTTTGAGTCCAGTGGCTCCAGGATCACCTTGTACTTACGGAGTGATTTCACCGGATCTAGGCGCACACCGATTCAGCCCCATTTCATCCGTAAATATCATTATATAAAAAGGTTAAGTGATATTCCGTTATTTAGGAAAACATGCAAAATGATGACAAATTGTGATCTTATCATTAAAATCGTTTGAATATTTGACTAATGAAGACAATCCTTACCTCCAATGGTTTCTCCACAATATAATTAATGGATGCATTAGATTTGATATCGTCTACGCTTTTCCTTGATGTTTCTTGAAACTGTTTCTGTAGTGCACCTGCTTCTGCCGTTACTTGTTCCGTATTTAAGTTGGTAGCTGGACTTCTATCCATGTTTACACTTGTCTGGGACATTGCTGTGTTATCAATAATCTTATTAATCTAATAATACAGTGTACATTTTGCAGCTTCTTAACGGTATAGTCTATCATAATATTACTGTTAATTGATGTTATAATCTAAACCAATCATTTACATTTTTAGGAAACACGTGTTTTTCTTTATCCTTTTTAACTATTTTTATAGTTTGTATATCACGATAATGAATTTTTTCACTTTCTTCGTATGAATCATGTTATATGTAAATCATTAATGTTTATACAAATGCAGTATTTTCTGACTATAAATTCGTTTTCCACCCTGGTTATTGTACTTTTTCGCCTCAACGGAAAATTGTCTTCTAACGTTGTGGTCTATCGAATATTATTGATCTAACTTAATTGGTATCAACAAATATTCTACGGATATAAGAAAATCTGCAGTTGTACATACTTATTGAACTTTGTTGGGTGATCATGTGCAACCTCGTGTTATTAGAATCCTAATCGCCCCCTACAACGGTCTTTTATTCAAATTCTCACCAATCAGACAAAAATCAATATTTTTAAAATCCCCTACGTATTTCTCTAGCTGTAAACATGTAGATTTAAGTGATATTTTTTGTCTTTTTTCCAGATTCAAATTTGCACCACTTACACTGCGTGCCGCAGAGCACCTAAAACTTCAACATGCCTCACGAGAATGATTTCAGTGCCGCCATTTTTTAATATTTCTCAATTATCATTTTTTTTTAATACCTAAATATATGCTTAATAACTTCCTCCAGTATTGTTATTCTATTACCTTTCCTCCCATCCAAGAAAAATTTCCAGAAAAAAACGCTTTTTTCAAGCTGTTACAGTGGTGTTACCCCTTAATAGGCACGTGAATAGCCGGAAATTAATAATTTGAGAATAAAATTACTTGCAGCTCGAATAGATACGTCTGTTAATAATTCAGTTTTATAAAAAAGTTTATGAAGTAGAAATATATTGACTCACTGTCTTTGTTCATAAGTGTTCCTGTTGTATGTTCACAATTCTGCAAACTCGGTGTCTTGAAAGCAATTATAGTAGGTTTGGTTCTCATATATCGAAAACTTTCCGCTAATTCTTTGTTCTGCGGACTTGAATAAACTTGGTCTAAAGATTTTAGACGTACGTAGCGCATTTGACAATCGTTCAAGTTTCTCTCTGATTCAGACCTCGCATAATCACGGAGCCTGTTAAATGAGAAAGTAAAAATGACGTTGGTGGCGAATAGAAAATGCAATACTGGTTAAGTGTTATTGTTTCAAATAATGAATTTGATTGCACGGAACTACAGTTTCCGAGATAGGCACTGGGGCAAACGTGTTAATTACTTTGAAGTTTGAGAGCTGACTTCATCCCCTAGATATGGACCATTACCGATACAAAAAATCGAGTCAAACATTTTTTTAAGGACTACTTGCTACATAAGTTCCATCAAAATCGGCATGTGACACTCAAGCGATGTTCCGTGTTAGAATATTATTAATTGAACGATGGTTACTATGGTTTGATCGTTACTACGGTATAATACAGAATTCCGGGCGAATGTTTAATGTGCCCGTCATTGGCCGTGAGAGTGTTAAATTTGTGTTTATTACTAACAAGCACCGAAAGTATTTCGGCAGATTCCCCTTTTCTCAATTGTAGAAAACCTTACAAAAATTTCTGTTTCCGCATCACGAAGTTCTTGATGGAATGTAGTTGGGAATGAAAGGACGAAACCGGACCAATCAGTTGTGTCGCGAGCGCCTTCGATACTTCGCCACGACATATTATATTTATTTTATTTCCGGTTCGCTCGCATACGCGTTCGTAGACATGCAAGCGGGTGGGATAAACCTCAATGGTTTTAACCTCAATCGAGGGGGGCAATACTTTATTTCAAAACCACGTTTCCCACGTGTCTCCCGGTGTAACGTTCACGGACTAAACCCCATCATATTTTTTCCCGTTCTTTATTATAATATCTATTGTTATATCGTTGATAGAATGTAAGTAGTGTAACTTCTACCGGCGAACTTGGGAACCAACTCTACTACAACTTTGATCGGTACGCGTAATCGGTGAGCGTAAGGTGTGATGCGTGATTGGCGAGAGTTAAGGCTCGCGAGGAGGTATAAATACAGACTCGCCAGCGGAGCGATATGCATTCTTCTACTTATTCTGATTCTTATTCTGATTCTTATTCAGATTCTTATTCTGATTCTTGTTCTGATACTTGTTCTGATTCTTATTCTGATTCTAATTCTGATTCTTATTCTGATTCTTATTCTGATTCTTATTCTGATTCTTATTCTGATTCTCATTCTGATTCTTATTCTTATTCTTATTCTTATTCTTATTCTTATTCTGATTCTGATTCTTATTCTGATTCTTATTCTGATTCTTATTCTGATTCTTATTCTGATTCTTATTCTGATTCTTATTCTGATTCTTATTCTGATTCTTATTCTGACTCTTATACTCAAACTCTGACGATATCGACCACGTCACGCTAAAAGTAGAGAATCGTATTCAAATCTTTCTTCCATCTGGGGACGCTTTAACCGGCTCTTCGGTTTCCATCTGAGGACGCTTTAACCGGCTCCGTGGCTCCCATCGTAGACAGCTGAGGCCTAGCTTCTAGGCATCAGGAAGCCAGTGATTTGAATCGAGAACCGGACAAGGTTCCCGATCCCTATTCCAGTTCTAAGGAACAAACTCTCAGATTCTCCACTTAAATCTAATACTGTATCGACGAAAAAGTCATATTCCTAAATCTTATATTATTATACCGACTTAGCGTCGTCGCTCGTTTAACTTTTCGTTCTATGATACCGACTTAGCGTCATTACTCGTCTAACTTTACGATCTATTATACTGATCGAGTGCGTCATCAACATAATTTACATTCTATTCTTTCGACTTAGAGTTGTGATTTATGTATTGCTAATCAACCTAGCGTATTAACCTTATTGAATAAATCATTATTACTGTTTTGTTACGTAAAAAGAGAATTCTTGTTCATGAAATTTATTTCTTAATCGCACGCCACCCGAACCAATCCCACAATTCCTGGAGTAACCGCTCTATTTATGGATATTCCGTGTAACACACGGCAGCGACTCGCCCAGAACGTTACACCGGAGAGACATATATCGACCGTCTTCAGTCAGTACTCCCAAGTCTCTAACGACCGTCGTTCGTCGCCCGAAAGACGCGATTGCTTTTCGCATTCCAGCACGACACGTTATGGAGCCCCATTGGCAGTCGAACGTCTCGCGTGATCTCGACGACCAATGGGGAACAACATCCGAATTTCACGATCTCGCTTACAAGGAGACCGCACAGGTTATGCAATCGGTTCTGGAATGAGACTGGGTGGACATTGTAGTGCACACCTAGTGTTACAAAACCGTAAAGGGTTTTTGTACAGTGGGCCTTCGTTTTCGAGAAATTTGAGTTCAAAGTTTTGCGCGACAGTAATATTTCTGTTGTGCAAACATTCTTAGCAAGCAACGGTCGTAGCTGCGATATTAAGATGTTTGGCTACGGTGCTGGAGGTCTTCGGTTCGATTCCTGGTGCGCGCTTGTTTTTTTTTCTTTTTCTTACCGTAGTAATGCAATGGCTTCACCTAAAATTATTTTGCGCTGTAACGATGTTAATAATATATATTATTACAATAATACTGCACACAAAGTACAAACATAATACAAGTGCAGATATAATATAAATATAATAAAACCACAAATTACAAATAATATCAGTGCAACAATATTACTGTATACGACTATCCCTACGGTCAGATATGACCGGAGCTCTAACTGCCGTTAAAGTCTATTCGATAGTCTGCAGCCCGCGACGTCTTCGGCATATTTTTTAAATATATAAAAGCACTCACACTTATAGACGTAGTAAATTTAATACATCATCGATAATGATAATAATATTAATATTGTTGCACTGATATTATTTGTACTTTGCGGTTTTATTATATTTATATTATATCTGCACTTGTATTATGTTTGTATTTTGGGTGCAGTATTATTGTAATAATATATATTATTAACATCGTTACACGGCAAAATAATTTTAGGTGCAGCCATTGCATTACTACGGTAAGAAAAAGAAAAAAAAACAAGCGCGCACCAGGAATCGAACCGAAGACCTCCAGCACCGTAGCCAAACATCTTAATATCGCAGCTACGACCGTTGCTTCCTAAGAATGTTTGCACAACTGAAATACTACTGTCGCGCAAAACTTTGAACTCAAATTTCTCGAAAACGAAGGCCCACTGTACAAAAACCCTTTACGGTTTTGTAACACTAGGTGTGCACTACAATGTCCACCCAGTCTCATTCCAGAACCGATTGCATAACCTGTGCGGTCTCCTTGTTAGTAACAGCGCACGGCAACCTGGTGTTGCCGGAAGAGGTAAACACAACAGTTAGCGAACAACCGGTGTTCGCTTCTAACAAAGGTCTCGCGCAACCGTGCTATACAGCCAATTCTGAACAAGTTGTTTGAGGTTACAGTTTGGGGCGGTTTCTCGAGTTTGGCAATGTTCCGCCCACCCTGCTGTATAAGTGCAATGGAAGAACGATGCATATGTAACTGTAAATTGAGGAACCAACGCGATTAAAAAATCCGCGATTTGTGAGACCCTCTATATGTGCGTCCTGTCTAAGGGTTTATGACGTCAATTTACTATTAAGTATCAAGGCAATATTTCAAGACTTCTACGTCCTAATTGGAATTTGATGTTTTTTCCTTTCTATAATCAACAAATGTTACTATCGTGACAATTCCACTGACGAATTTTTTAATCACAAACAGTGATAAAATCACATCCACATCATAAATCAAATCACTGAAGTTTTTATATATTATTATGTTTCAACGCACATCTTTGATAGATGGTTTGCTAAAGCATTCCTTATCTTCAAAGAAACTAGTATTTCCTGTGAAATATACAAACTATTTGCACACTATCCTTTTAGTAATTAAAACATTTTGCATATATTATAAATTGTGTATTAACAGTTTGTTATTCTTATAATAATTCAAGCGGATACACGAATTGTGAGTCACTGAAAATGCACTTTACTTTTTCCGCCCTAAATTCTACTAGTTAAGGCGTCCCACAGCTTTCCATGCAAATGTTGCCAGAGTATTCTGTGGCTAAAAATAGGAGACAAGTATCATGTCAATATAGGTTTATAAATGCTTTATTAACCCTCGAACGACAGACTGGATGCTTTCCTCGACATCAGCAATCCACTGCTAATTATTAATGTAAAAGAATATTTTAATATATAAAACCTCATCCACAGGCTGCTGCATTAAAAAATTACACGTGACTACTCGCGACGAGGGCCAATAAACTTCGGGTAGGGACCCGGGAACAGGTAGTTTGCGCGCGCGGGGTCCCGCCTGCGCCGTTTTCCCTTCAAACCCCTCATCACTCGAGTATATACACGCGCGCGAATATCAAAACAGAAGGACGCGCGACGATTGAATGCAAGAAAATGTTGGCCGTAGGGATGTCATTATATTAGATTAGGACCAATCGGACCTGCGTTCCTTGCAGATGCGAAGTTTCCATCTCTTCATAGTAATATCTCCCCCTGTGGCCCATCTTTTCTTGTAGCCAATACCTCGCGCATCCTTTTGATTTGATACTCGAGCGCGTGTATTTTATATACGCAAGCGATAAAGGATCCGTCCCCAATTTGAAGGGAAGCTGACGCAGGCGGGACCACGCGCAGTCAGCAAACTACCCCTTTCGTTCCTATGTGTAATTTTTTAGTACAACAGCGTGTAGGTGAGGTTGTACAGTTTAAGAGGTTCTTTTACATTAAGTGTTTATGAAAATATATTAACATTGAAAATTGAACATAAAAAATGAAATATTACATTTATACAAACGGAATAAATCTTGAAATTTTCCAACCACCCCCACTTACCAAAAGGTACAGAGGTATATGTATTGCGCAATTACGTTGAAACTGAAGAGCTCTTTTACACGGGGATACATGTATGCGGCACTTGTATCGCCAGCTGCCTACGATTTCATTCAGAAGACGCTACACATATGCTACGTGTATGGTCGATACCGATTATACATTGTTTATAGAAGCGTTCATAGATCAATTCTCGTATCGTAATAGGGTAGGTGGGGGTATGAGTGTGGACTTTTATGGTAGGTTAACTTTAAAACTCTCGATACGACGTTCAAATGAATGAAAGTTCCTCCTTCTTTTTTTAAAAGAAAGGTGGAACCTTAATAATTCCATAAATAAATGTGAGGGCGGGGTAATAAGCCCAGTTAATTAAAATCACAGAGATTTGTCGATCAATGTCATTGCAGGAGTTACTGCGGACATGCAAGCATTACTGCGTGCCAATTACTAACGAAATAACAGTTACTGCGCATGTATTACTGCAGTACGACGTCAGGCGAATCATAACCTTAGTACAAATATCACGTCAGTGAATATGGTCGGAAGAAAGGTTAGATTGTGCTGTCGTCGGTCCGCAGTAATACACGCACATGGTGTAAAGTACTGCACCTAATACTGCGTTGAGAAATAAAAATTAAAACTAAAATGTAGGTGACTGATTTACTGTTTTCCTGAAAAAATAACTCTTATTACATGTATTACTACTAATAACAAAAATAAAAATGTTTTTCAAGTAGGTGTTCATGACCGCCATATCAGGAATCGACCGAAGTTTCGTCTTGACGAATTTGAAACTACGATAAAAGAATTAATAATAACTTTGCTGTACATATTTATTAATAATTATCTATAATAGAGTTTAAAATAATTTTATCAAAAATTTTCAAGAGATTATGTACTTTCCAACATTAAATATGATCTGTTTTAGAATATCCGCAGTAATCGGGGCATCCGCAGTAATGATACTTTTCGTATGAAGTCGGTAAACGAAACGTTGTAACGGGTAAACCCTTTTACACGGCACGCGGCGGGGTGGCAGACATTCTAAAGTAATTAAAAAATGTATGACTATCATTTAGAAGTTCATGAAATAATACGTGAAAACTTCCCTTTTCATGTCTAATGCTGTTTATGGGATGAACCCAATGCTTCCTCTTCGCTCGTTTGTAACTACATCATTTGTGTAAAATCCAAATAGATAACGCTTCAATCGCATTCATTTTTTTTTCAGAGAAATATTCTGTCCAAAAATGTATGGGGCACGAGAAGATATTTTTTATTGAAGAACAAATAATCGACACGTATCGCAAAACGTGTTTCTCCCTGCGCTGTGTGAAAATGTCCACGTTTCAGCAGTCGACTTCAGACAAAAAGTATCGTGCGACCGACGTTTGCGGGGTAGACAAAATCAGTATCACGATACGGGAATGGTCGTCTGAACGATTCCTATGGAAGCTATAATGATCAATGGAAAATCGGTATCCATCATACACATATCGCGATACATGTATCGCCGTGTGAAAGAGCTCTAAGTTTGCACGTCCTGTTGAAATGTACATCCAGCTCCATTTCCCTAACACCCAGCATTCATGCATCCGATCATACCCTGTATGTATGCCGCGTAAAATTCAAATACACAACTCTTTTCATTGCAATCATTAAAATTTATCAGAATTATATCATGTTTGGTATAATTGTAATTGCAAACACTCCAGCAATCCATTGGTGGTACTTCTATGGAGATATAATATTAATTATAGAAATTCCCATTTTCATTACTGAGTGGCCTATTGCTGCCCTTGTCTTTATGACTCTAGGGTCTAAGACCCCCGAAGTGCGTGGTTCGAAAGCTTCGATCCGAGAACCTGTCACGGTCATAAAAAAAGGTCGTCCCTTCAGTGATTTCAGGAGACCGTCAGTGCAAATGCCCAAATATCATTGGCAACCAGATTTTAGTTTCACTGAATGGATACGGGTTCCACACTGACATCTGCTGACATTCCTGATTCAGACAAGTGTGCGCTGCTTCATTGTAAAACACGCAAACTATATTTTTTAACACTTATACAGACGGCCCGGAACTGACGGGTACGGAAGATAGTCGAATTTCACTGGTCGGATACGGAACTGTCAAGTGTGCGCTGCTTCATTCCAAGCAAGCAACCGTTACCTTTGACGACCACCGAACTAACACGGAACTGATGTGTGTGCTTAGACTTTAACGCACCGTTGCGTCAGCACGGATACCGTAAAACGCGAACTAAAGTCAAATTTTCGACCTCGTTGAAACTCCATGAAATTGCACTTGCAATTGCAATAGTTATAACGATATGCATATATTTGTAGTCCTGCGTTAAAATCTGTTAACGCCATATTGAATGGAGAACTTGAGTAAGTGTTTATAATTACCATAAATTATATAAAATTCGAAATGCAATTAAGAACAAATGAAGCCATTCTTTATACATAGATTTAGTTGCAAAAATAAAATACACAAAGTAATTGTAAGAAAATATTAGTTGAACTGTTTTTAAATCTATGCGGTCACTCATAAATTGATTCTTCGGATTACACACTGCATTTATCTACAACTGTTTTTATTGTTTTATATGGTTTGCAAGAGTAGTTTGCATATCCCTGAAGGTCAAGTAACGTTGTTTTAACAATGGCATACCTTAAAAAAGCGCAATTAACCATTACGCAGGTATACGAGCGTAAGAGGTGATTCGTGTCTCCTTACAACATCCTAAGTTTACGACGTGAACGCGTGCATTAATAAAATAGTTGTTTCATAATATGCACTAATGAATATAAAGTATAACCCCTCATATAACCGACCAACCCTTCTTGACTGGCGTTTCCTCACTACACAAAAATTAATTTAAAAAATTTACTGTGCAATTTAAAAAACATTTATCTCCCGGAAATATGAAAGAAACAAATATAACAAGTTAAATAGTGATGCCCATGTACCGTCCCACGCGGACTCAAACCCAGCGTTACGAACTGTAGGTAAAATAGAACCGATCTACATGACCGCGAAACCATCCTGTATTACCGCGCAGAATTATTGTACATACTTTTATATATAATTTATAACATAAACTAATATTAGAGAAACTAAAATTATATAAATATTAGGAATAATTTAAAATAAATACTGACGAAAGCGCAAAACAAATTATAATGTATTAAGCGAATAAAATGCAAAATAACAGATAACAACTCACTGCGCGTGCGCCAGCCCTCCAATTTTCTAGTTTTAAAGGACGCGCACATAGCACAGCGGGCATCCGAAAAGTCTGCCAACAGAAACGAGCGCGCCCCGGAAACGGAAGCGGTCGTTCTTACAGCTTGCATTGCCAAGAGTTAATATAGAACACATGCGATTTATAGTGCACATACAATTTAGGACACATGCGATTTAGGGCACATACAATTTAGGACACATGCAACTTAACGCACATTTTTTTAGTGCACATCAGGATAGCGCACAGCAAGATTTCACGCACAACCATCTTTTCGTCGCCGTCGACTGTGTCACAGCCGATGATATTAGTATTGGTTGGGGTTAGCTAAGGGCGGGGGGCGCGCGCCCGCTCGCGGGCGCGTAAAGTATGGTAGCGAGCCGATATAACTTTGGGGATGTTCAAAATGAGACTGCAGTTACAAGTATCGTGCGATGGGGTTAGTATCGCTATTGTTGTCGACGTCATCATTCTGAACATTTCCGTTTAAACTTTTTGGTCGTTCCGCACATCGGTCCGCTACCATGCTTTACGCGCCCGCGAGCAGGCGCGCGCCCCCCGCCCTGATCTAGCCCCAACCAATACTAATACTGTCGGCTGTAAAACAGTCGACGGCGACGAGAAGATGGTTGTGCGTAAAATCTTGCTGTGCGCTATCCTGATGTGCACTAAAAAAATGTGCGTTACATTGCACGTTTTGTAAATTGTATGTACACTATATTTCTGTCCTAAATATTATTTGCACTATAAATCGCATGTGTTCTAAATTGTATGTGCACTATCTTCTGTGCATTATTCTGATGTGTGCTAAATTGCATGTGTAATATTGTCCTGTGTAGTTTTTATATGGAACCCCAGTAGGTGTGAAATTCGCCACCACCCCAGATGAAAGATATTCTCCAGAAGCTGACATTATCAAGTTATCCGGGAAATACTATATTTAAAATAGCCCAAATAAGGTCGTATTTGGAATCATTGTTATCGGAAAAGCCTCGCCTATATGTTTGTAGAACTCTTGTGACTTTCAGCTACATAGGTAATTAGTATATCTGACAGCCAGTTCCTTTACCGAAGGGAAAACCTGGTCACCAAACGTGTATTTCCCATGGTTGTAGTTAAGCGTGTTTCGCTGTAGAAATGTACTGGGCGTCGAGGTTAAAGTGGCGCCGACTAAAGGCCTCGCGACAACGGGATAATATAATCAAGGTTCTAATAAAACAGTGCCACGAAAATTCGCGACACCCCTGGTGCAACAGAAACGACGTTCCAGGGTACGTACGAAGGAAATTTGGGGATTACGATAGTGATTGCGACATGCGACGTTTCGATTACACTTGTTCCTTTTAAATAATGTTCATCACTGCATTACGAGTTGTTACGTTACACCTCCCACTAAACTCTCATGAAAATTTTATGGACAATATAGAAATTAGAAGTTTCGTTAGTATGCACGTGGCCAAAGTGTGGGGTGAATTGAACAAACCTTTCTGTAAAGGCGCTGCTCGGAAAGAGCAGAACGCCTCGAAGCGGCATCTTTCAAAATCCTGCGCTAGTCAAAGTGTTAGAAAATACTTTTGGTATGTAGCGAACGCGAACGCAACTGGTCGTACTGAACTATATCAAATCAGTATATGCAGCTCATATCAATAAATAACATAAACGTAATTTATGCATGCTTGTTTTATATAACACTAAACGAAAGGCCGTTATCATTTTTTTCATATTTCATCATTTTTTTAAAACTTTTTAATGAAACATTTATAAAACTCTATTTATATAGTGTTCCTTTTAACTGTATACGTTGGAATATGAAGAGTGAATGTAGGTCGTTGAAGATATGAAAATATTGTTATTATAAGAATTGTTTGGTATGGAAGGAGACATCATGTAGATTATTGTGGAAAGGTATGTACGGAAACCTTTGGAACACCCTGTAGAACAGAAATTGGAACACATGAAGACGAGTGCATTTTCTGCAAATTACAATTAGTGTACCTGTTTTAATTATTGTAAGGATGAAAATGTTTTAAGGATGAAGATCCTCTAAATACAATTTATAATGTACATAAAATGCTCCGGTTACTAAAAGATTAGTGTGCAAATAGTTTTCATATTTCACAAGCAGTACTTACTACTTATTTCTTGGAAGATAAGGAATGCTTTAGCAACCATCTATTAAAGATGTACGTTAACAAGTAATAATGTATAGATAATTCGTTTTTATATCGCTATTAGAGGTTAACAGTTATTCTAAACAACTTAATACATGTATAACAGAGAATGATAGATGCAGTTTTGGAATATAACTGTTTTGGATAGCTTACGTCATCAATCTATCCCGCTTCTTCCTTTTTGTTTGCATATCAGGCACTGAAAACGATTTTTCTAAAGGCATCTTGCTTCCCATGAATATAGAATGATATCTCCGTTCGTTTGAAACTTTATTACTAGCCGCCACACCTATATCAATATTAGTCATTTTATTCTTATTTATAATTAATTATAAATATTTTCAAAAGTCATAGACTCAATTTTAGAAAAATGTAATTTGAGCTTATTTATTAAAATTGGGTAATATGTATACTTTGTATTTCTACAGGGTGTTTATAAATATGTGGGATAATATTTCAGGGTCGGTTCTACTCATTAAAGAAATAAGAAAAGTTGGTATACGCTGATATTGGTATATGCTCGATAATGCTTAGTTTCGCAGTTATAATATTGTACCAAGGTGTCTCGGGTCGAGATTCGGGCTGAGAATATCGAGGTGCTCCGGGTCGTCCTTCACGGTCGTCGTCCAACGAGCTCCGATGATACGGGTGAAAATGCCGGGACGGAAATATTCGGTTGGAAACCGAAGGTAGGGAATCGTTCCTGGTTAAAGAGTTGGAATTCACTGTAGGATTTGAACAAGTTTATTCTGTCCCGATCTGGGTGACAATCAAAGCCCGTACTACCTCGTATGTTACTGAATACGGTACGTTTTACATTTACGTTTGTTATTTTATTAATACACAATCCATCGCAAGCAATTCATTTCAAATAAATTTATTCATCCGTGGTGTATGGAATAAAAATAACAGTAGTATAGTAAAGAGAGTTCTAACCCAAATTCGAGTTTTGCGTTCAATACGCGTTCAGAGTGGTACGATAGACGTTCAATACACGTTCAGAGTGGTACGATAGACGTTCGATACACGTTCAAAGTGGTACGATAGACGTTCAATACACGTTCAAAGTGGTACGATAGACGTTCGATACACCTATAGCGCCAGTCAAAAGTAGTATGGTGTATTGAACATCTATCGTACCACTTTGAACGTATATCGTACCACTCTGAACGTGTATTGAATGCAAAACTCAAATTTGGGTTAGAACTCTCTTTACTATACTACTACCATACTATACCCTCTTTACTATACTCTCTTTACTTTACTGTAACTCATGCTATTCGAAGCTTCGAATAACGGATAAACATAAAGTATTTTTCATTTGAGTTTATCCAGATATTATCTTTGTCCATCTCTGCTCTCCACCCGATTCAGCGTGATTCATTCAAGCCTCTCAGACGACAAAATAGTAGTAGGGAAAATGCGGCAACAGCACGATACGACTCTCAACCGGCAACTATGTCTTTCCTACTTGTATCGGCTAGCTTAGACTTCCACCGGTTCTGAATATAACATCAGCGCCGGTGACAGAGAATCGTTGAAGCTACATTCTGTCAGTTCTCAAGTCTGTCTCAGTACACGATTCATAAATTCATTATTATTTCCACGTACGATACTTATTATCGTTCAAACGCACCAGACCACCCTGCACGAATGTCCACTGGAGGCAACTATACCCGCAAAAACTTTCTTCTTGTCGATTCCAGGACGAAAGTTGGTTGAAACGGTTTGTTTACTACATGGCGTATACGTACACGCTTTGCCTAGCTTGTGTGAGCTACGTAAGTACGTACACACTTCAAAGCTCATTAAGACGGCAGCGTTAATAGGTGTTTCGGACTAGTGTTTTACGAAATATAAAAATGCGTATAACTGTAAAACTAAGCATTATGGACATACGCGTATACCAACTTTTCTTATTATCTTGATGAGTAGAACCGACCCTGGAATATTGTCCCAAATATTTATAAACACCCTGCATAGAGTTAAGAGATAATTGGAATAGATTCAAATAAAATATTAATAATAAACAATTTAAATAAAAATGTCCATCCGTAAATTCAGTTGATAAAACATTGCGTTACAAAAAATCACGATAGCAAATTATATTAAAAATTGGAAAACCATGAATTTTTCATAATTTTATGGCGTTTTTTTAAACAACTTACCGTTTGTATAGTGCGATAATTGAATTATCTTGTCAGTTTCAGGAACAAAAGCGTGATTATCCAAGCCATTGTGATTTTCTACTTCCGTAGATGGAGAAGATATTTGTTGATTTGGAACTATATCTTGTTTTTTATGTAGGAATCTGTCGCAAATAGAAATGTAAAACAATTCCACAATAATATTTTTATTATCATTCATGTACATATTAAAGAATTGTGATTATTATTTTCTTACATGAAACTCACATTTTCCCCGAAGTATTTATGTCACTACAGCCGCTGCCTCGAAACATGTTACTCCCGTTAAATTTCATTTGTTCTTTTTCAAAATAAGAATACAAACTATTTGTCCATTCCCCGACTGCTCGAATATGAAGCCATATGTAGTCTACGAAAAGTAATATATTTTAAAATGAAGTAAGCTTTATTTATTGCTGAACCGTAAACATATATTTAATTTAAAGTTAGAACTGCAAAGAAACGAGAAACGTTACTTATCGTCTCCTTTGTACAGCGCATGTCAACAATACGCATATCGTTTTATAAGTTATGTCAACCGCGACACTTCGCTTCTAGCTTGGTTGCAATGAGTTTAGTTTCATGTAAAGTCGGGTACCTACAGAATTGAGCCCAAATGCGAATATGGCAAGAGGAGATCGAACCGAATTCCTCGGGCTGGAAAAATTGTGATTTTTCGTCCTGTGCCGCGCGAAGTAAACCGTGGCAAGCTAAAACAAGTTAAGGCCAGCTGAGGCAAGTTGAGGCAAGCTAAGACAAGCCGCGGCTTGTACACATTTTATTGGTGTGTACAGTTTATTGTATAAGAATATATGTGTATTTATATATACAGGGTGTCCCAAAAATGTTGTAGATCCTTGAAATGTGTGAATCGGAGTGATTTGAAACAACTTTTTCCTTACAAGAAACACTTCAATTGATGATGGAATCGTGCAGATTTTTTTATATAGATCGAAAGTATATGTCACAAAGGTCACAGAAATGTAACGTCTTCCTCTTATCTGATCAACTTCATATTTTACGGGAATTATTGTCTTACCCAATGGAACAATTGTAAGGGGCGGCACGAAAAAAATGTTGCAAAAAAATTTTCACCAAAAGTAGCTAGGGCTCGATTTTCAAATTTGTATTCAGATCGAATTCTAATACCTGCCAATAGTAGCCCACCCATAAGGGCACTTTACGTGTAAAATTTGTTTCGGATCGGACAATATCTTCTGCCTTCACTATGAGGGTCAATTTTTAAGACTTTTGATAAGAACACTAAAGTTATGGACCTCATCGGATGGACTCGTCTGGCGGTACGAATGCGTTCACAAGCACATATTATGATGAAAAGTCATCAATAAGGATCCCAGAGTATGGTCATGTCACTGCACGACCATGGGGTGCACTCAGGAGGGGGGGGGGGGGGAGAAAGGAGACAAAAATGCGTTCTGAACAGGTTTTTTGTGCAGCTTTTCGCTCAGTTGGTGGTTCAGAGATGCGATCTACCAAGTGATCTAATATCCACGACATTGAGGAAGCTGCACTTCGGACTCCTCCCAAGCCCTACTCAATCAACCAACTATAAGTAAGACCTCCTGAATTTCTAATTTGAATCGTTGTCTGCGGGGAAATGCTTACGAACTGTGATTTGTTATCAAATTTGGAGAGTTTCTGTCTCGACAACCAAATTGACCGAGTGTGGCGATCACATGCCTCTGCGCCACATACTTTTAATGATACCTTAGTCACAAGCTTTACTGTACGCTCTACAGCGATTGTGTGGCAGGGGTACTTGGTGAAAGACCATTCTGGCACGGTGTTTTCCTGCAGGAGTAGTTTATCTATAATTTCCTTATTGGAGACGCGTCTGAGTTAAAGTGCAAAAGACAAATGATGCACTGGAGAGGCCGGTGTATCATTTCCTCGAAGTTACGGAGGATGCCACCCTTCCAACATGTGTTGATCGGTGTGTCGTCACAGCCGACAACATCTAGCTCGTCAAAACCACCATTGAGATTATTGACGACATAATCATGAATGGCGTTGGGCGCGTCTGCAGCTGAACCTGGATGCGAGGTGACGTGGTCAACATATTGAGAGTTAGGTTCTGTTATAAATGAAATGTGTTTTTCCTTAACTGTCCCTTGTGTAGTATAAGTATTGTCTTTTCGATCATCAAAGTAGAGCCAAGTAATTGGATCATTATGTCGAGAATTTTCTTTAAGCTCTTTGCCAACCTTAAGGCGTTTTTCACGCTTTACTTTGTGCCTGTCAAAAATGAAAGCATTTGTGATGTCACTACTTTGTCTGTCAGATATTATTCCAGCCCTTTTGGCAGCTTGGAAGATAGTTGTGACGATGTAAGCTGTTGCTCTGGTGCTCAATCCGGTATCGTTGAGCAACAAGAAGAGTCTCTGAGAGATCAATTTTTACTTGTTCATTTTTACAAGGCAATTTAAAGAGTTCATGGTTGTCGCCAATATAAACCTCACCATCGCCATCATTGGTTGCGTCCTCGCCATAATAAGAACTTTCATTTGGTATTGCATAGGAGGGTGAAGTGTGAGCTTTCAGAAGAATGTTCAAACCTGATTCTTTTGGTAGCACGCTTAGCTCTATTAATCTTTTTTTTTTGTTTCAGGTAGATCGACAGCACCAATATGGCCAATTCTAGGACCTTGTTGATCAAGGTAAAAGGCCTTCTCAATGGGGCGGACCTCCTTTTCTTTTGGGCATGAACATTTTTCAAAATCCTTACATTTACAAAAAGCAATATTGAAGAGTTTGACAGCATCGTCCTTGAATTCCTTTAATTTAACATCTTTTGTGTCTTGACACGTGGTCTTACTTTTGCGATTTTTTTTAGAGATATGTCAGCATCATGATATCTTGTAATAAGTTGTACCACACGTGCGTGGGACGCAGTTGGAATTGAAGCCATCGAATATATAGCCACTAACTTTTATGAAACCTGCTCAACTATATTAGAAAATAGTTGTTCCTTTCCCCCATGAGAGCTTGGCTCTAAAATTCGTCGTTCTTCCAGGCAACACCTAATCACATCCTCTTTAGTGGGAAGCTGTGTTTGGTCTAATTTTTTGGGAGAATTGACAATGGGACAGGCAACTGCTTGCCGTAAAGAATACTTTAAGAGCGACATTATACCAATGTATTTCTATGGTGTTAAGAGAGGCACTGGAAGCCCATTATAAAGAGCAGAGTGCAATCAGACAGACAGGGAACGAGAAGTTCTGTTGCATGCGACAACGCGTCTTAAGCGTACAGCGCTGTTCAACCTATGGTCTGGCTGGCAATGCTGTAGGTAAAGCTCCAGGCAGTGACATGACCCCCACAGCACACTTCGATTGCAGGAATGTTGCACAACCGTTGAAGTACATTGCAATGTTGCCGTTTGGTTGCAGATTGCATTGCAATATTACTGTAACATTGTTGAAACATTGCCGTGCAATATTACAATGGCCGCGTTTGTGCAATGTTGCTGGAATATTGTGCACTCATTGCCGTGCAATTTTGCAATGGCCACGTTTGTACAATGTTGCTGGAATATTGTGCACACATTGCCGTGCAATATTACAATGGCCGCGTTTGTGCTATGTTTCGGGAATATTGCGCACACATTGCTGTGCAACGTTCTACTCGTAATCGATCCTGAAATCTCGGCACGCAGAATACAGTCTAAGATTCCACAAGCCACCACCGAAGGAATATATGCGAACGTGGACAATATCTGACATAAGTAATTAGTACAATTACTTAATTAACGCTATAGGGTTTAAACAAATTCATGAAATATGTACAGCAGCAAACGATATTTGTAAAAAAGTGTTACACGTGCCAAATACTGCCAGTATCCCTACTATTGCGATTTAATTGATTATAGGTAAGAAAAACGTCGAGTGCAAATATGTAATTCCGTATTCAATGCGGATCATTGCCGAAACGTTGCCCATACGGTATGAGTGCAACATTGCGCTCGCAACGTATGAGCAATGTTTCAGGAACCAATTCAGCTTACATATTTTCACTCTACGTTTTTATTATCTATAATCAATTAAACGGCAATAGTGGGGACCTTGGCAGTAATTGGACCGTGTAACACTTTTTCACAAATATCTCTTGTTGCTGTATATAGTTTATGAGTTTGTTTAGACTCTATGGTGTTAATTAAATAATTGTATTAATTACTTATATCACATATGTCGACAAACAGAATATAGTCTTACATTGTACTTGCAGCTGTAAGCCGCAGGCCTGGAAAGCTAACTCCGGGCCTGGGGTTTTTCCCTACGCCTGGTAACCGTATGGTCAGTTCGGCGAGTACCCTCGACTCGCCGAATACGCGGCTGAAGACGACGCGATCGTTTTATGATAGGGTAGCTAGAAGCGAGGACTATAAGATTTAAGCAAACTGTTAAACTGTATACAGCAATAAGGGATATTTGTAAAGAAGTCTGAACTGTGAAATGTAAATCCACAAACACTAAAAACTAGAAATTAAAAAAAAAATTATGTTAAACGATTGTATTAAAAATGCACTAAAACCTAAAACAACTCGTTTCTTGTACTACGCAGGATATTTCATAACAGAATATGAATCAATTTAATATAGCATCAAGCGTTAAAATGAATTTGTTGTGTGATATCCGGCTCCACGATTAGGGAAATGTAATGGGGTTTGTCAAAACGAGCCTTCGTTTTTGGATAATTTGAGTTTAAAGTTTTGCACGGTAGGAGTGTAAGTTCGAATACGTATGCAATCTTCTCAATCAACGGTTGTAAGTGCAGCGGTAAAGTGTTCGTCTACGGTGCTACAGGCCACGGGTTCGAATCTCACTGAGGAAAAAGAATTTTCTATTTATAAAAGACACGTGGACGTTATACTACTACGATTCTCCACACATTCATGTTGTCGCGTCCCTCACAGACACGGTAAATACTACGGATATTTTTATTTTTGGCCCACTGCCCGAAACATTGCGTGACCATTGCTGTGTAATATCTCCGAAACGTTGCGCGACCATTGCTGTAAAATCTCAGAAATGTTGCGCGACCATTGCTGTCAAATTTCAGAAATGTTGCGTGACCATTGCTGTAAAATTTCAGAAACGTTGCGTGACTATTGCTGTAAAATCTCAGAAAAGTTGCAGAAATATTTTCTGCAATGTTGCACACGGGCGGACATAGCAATTTACTTGTAACGTATCGGCAACATTCCCTGGAATGTCTCAAATATTAAACCGCAACGTAATTGAGACATTTTTGCGACAAATGTGCTGTAGGGGCAACTATCGTTACAGCGGAGTGGGCAGTAACGGTAGTGGCGAGGGGGGGGGGGAGGGGGGGGGCGGCAGGCTCGTAGATGCGTAGGTACATATTGATACATTTCCTGATATGTTACCCGTACGGACAACTGCTGATGATTACTGGCGTAGAGACAAGTCAGTGCGAAACTGTTGCGTGCCTCTGCGTGCACCCCATGATCTTGCACTGACATGATCATGATTCTGAGGTCCTTATTGATAACTTTTCATCATAATATGTGCATGTGAACGTATCCGTACCGCCACACGAGCCCATCCGATGAGGCCCATAACTTTAGTGTTCTTATCCAAAATCTTAAACATTGACCCCCATAGTGACGACAAAAGATATTATTCGATCCGAAAAAAATTTTACACGTGAAGTGCCCTTATGGGTGGGCCATTTTTTACGGGTATTAGAATTCGATCCGAAAAAAAAAACAGTTGAAAATTGAGCCACCCTAGTGAATAAGAATTCTCTTTGATGGACCGACAACGTTCAGATCGGCCCGAGACAGTGCGGCGAACAGACTGGGGCATTTCGAATGCCTCGGATCGACGTGCACAGTTGCATGCTCATTCAATCTCGGCTTGCCTCGGTTGCGTTCGTGCTCAAGTCTGTACACGGCCTAATACATTTGCCACGGTTTTTCTTCCGGCCAGAAAGCATTTTGATGGAAATCCGCTTCTAAATTTATTTTTTTAAACGAATAAATGATTTATAAAACATTTCTCGTTTCTTTATAGGCACACTTTGTAATCCAAATATGTAAGTACATATATTTTATACATAGGAAATATATTTACATTCATACGATAAAACTATTTAATGTATCGACTTCATTTGTATATTTTATTCGAATAAACTTGCTTATGAGAAATGTGGACGACTAGCCATGGGATATGGGCCAGCCAGTCCTCATGTGACAATGAGTTCCCTTCAAACGAGCCCTATAAAATGTTAATTAACCATGTTTCCATAACTATTGAGTTTCGACCTTATAGTCATATGACATTTCTATTTTAGGATTATCCGCAAAATCAAGTACAGTATTTCCTCGTTAGCGACTCGATTTTGTGTACACGATACCGACTCTTCGCTATCTCCACCACTTTTGTCTCACTCTTGCCCGGCGAAAGCTGGAGCGAGATGAAACGAGAGCGAGCGAGAGGCACTGAAAGCGAGCGAGGACGGTACGAGACCGACGACGCGTTGATGTTTTGTCTCGCTCCGTCTTTCGGACGCCTGACATTCTGTCCTTTGCGCTTGCGACCATCGCGCACGCTCGCCGCGCACGCAGTGTTCCATCTCGCTCCCCCCTCCGGCCAGAAAGAAGCGAGAAACGAACACTCGGAATTAGGGTTCTGTTCACGATACCGACTCAACGCCGGTCCCGACCAGCGAGTCGCTAACGAGACAATACTGTAGTAAGTTTTTATACGAGAATTCGAAAAAAATGCATAAGATGTATAAGGGTCACGTCATGTCTCAAGTAACCCCAACAGTTTCTTTACGCCGACGACCATCCTCTGCAAAAGGAAAACCTCGGAACAACACGGAAAGTCCTACAAAATATTCTAACTAAATTATACAAATAGGCTAATTCCTCAGGATTCAAGTTCTCATAAAACAAATATGAAGTAGTGTTCTTTCACAAACAAGGAAAACATGTAAAACTCTATTTAGGTAACTCGGAATTGAAACAATTGAACTCTGTCAAAGTTCCAGGTGTAACTTTTGACCAAAAGCTCACTTGGAACACTAATATCACAAACCGAAAAAAGGAATGCATCTCTCGTCTAAACATTTTAAAAATAATAGCATTCACTAATTGGGGAGCAGACCAAAAAGCACTTATGAACACATGTAAAACGTTTATCAGATCCAAACTAGACAATGGAATAATTATCTACGACTCTGCAAGTAAATCTGCACTTAAAAAGCTTGACTCTATACGTCATTCGGCACTCCGAATAATTGCAGGAGCGTTCAAGACTAGCCAAATTCAAAGCACCCTAAAAGAAGCCGGCGAAACTTCACTTACAGCCAAAAGAAAAACTCTTAGTGCCTCACGAGCAATTAAAAATGCTACCATACCAAGCAAACTTATCTGTAGTAATATGTACCTGCGATAAGTTGAGCACTGGCCGCTACCCTATCATAAATCTTTCTGTTCACTGATATTCAGGATCGCCACAATGACCTAGTGACACAGGATTTCGAAAATGAAAGAAAGGGGAGGGGGAGGGGGAGGGGGAGGGGGAGAGGGAGAGGGAGGGGTTGTGGTAAGGGGGCGGGGAGGCGAGGGGGTGAGGGATAAGGAATGTCCGAAAGGGTGGGTTTTATTTAATTTATTGGTGATTATTAGGTGTAAAAATAAATTCTGTTCGATGTTAGGGTACAATATCAGATTGATTTAAAAAATATGAAAACAACTCAATCATCGAAATAATTTCCATTATTGTTAATTACCTTTTGTCATTTTTTTGGCAGCTTACGAATATCACCGCGACAGAAATTCGGTAGCATTGTACTAATTATGTAAATCCAGTCGGAAAGAAGTTATTCATACACCTGATATTATTTTTTAAATTTAGTTGTGTTGACCATTATTAAACTATGGATTTTTACCTCAATAATGAATTATGATCACTTTTCGTACATTTTCTGTTCCATTACCTTTTTTATGCGTTATTTAAAAACGAAATTTACGTATTTCTTGTTCACTCCCTTCAAACAATTATTATTTAAGATGCTGCTTTAAAAAAAACTGTGTAACGCGGTTTCCTTCGATGCATGCCGACTTGCTTGCTCGTACGTTCGTAGTACAAGCGCAGCCGCCTACCGCGTAGCTGACGCTACCGCTCTGATTGGTCGAGGTTTTTTGTTAATATCTCGTTAATAACTCCACCATTTTTTGGACACCCTGTAGAACCCCCTATATAGAACAGGAATGAAACATCAATCTTATACGTGCAAATTGTAGAAGACTACTCAATACCTCATATAGAAACAGACATGCAGCTTCTGGATTACCCAAAAACTGACACGAGTATTGAAATATTTACTACCTTAACTATAGAACTGCTCAACAAATACCAGGATTATATCATCATTTACACCGATGGATCTACAAATCAACAAGGTACTGGATATGCAGTAATCACTCCACGATCTACAACAAAAATAAAACTCCCAGAGGCAGCTTCAATATACACGGCAGAACTTAACACTATAAAACATGCATTACACATCGCCGAGGAGGAGTGGTACCAACAGATATATTAGAAAATTAACCTATGCGGGTGGAAAAGAAACTAAAGAAGCGCACTCCAAGCCAGTTCTGGGGTAAGTGCCGTGGGGTTCATTACAGTCCTCTTACCAAAAAACAAAGTCTTCCCCACTCCGTAACCAGATCCTCTAGGAACAGAGTCCCTATTCTTTAGCAATACGGCGTCGGGCCGCTCGCCATTCCCACATTCTCTATCTCACTCTAAATAACCAATCCTTCGATAACCGATAGCTAGGAGACGCAACGTGGTCATCAGTCATCGCCCGTCGCCAGGTCTGTTTAGTCTCGCGTACCCTCTATCGAGACCGCATGCAGGCTAAGTCCCTGCCATAAAATCCTTGAAGATAAGACAGCGTAGGTCCATCCGCCCTCAATCACCCTTAAATTTGGTGACGCTAACAGATAGCAGTACTCGCCGAGTCGGAAATTGCAATAATATCTATCAACAACAAAGCCATTACCAGAAACAACACTCTCCTGCAAATTTTAGAAACTTATGTTGAACTAACAAAAAAGGAAAATGTAGTAGACTAATTTGGATCCCCTCACATACCGGAATTACTGGAAATGAAAAAGCGGATAAAGCAGCAAACGAAGTCATCACTGGTTCTTTCTCAGAGCTATACGCAAACTGTCGCATCGAAGACCTTATAAACTTTACCAGAAGGAACCTGACGATGAAGTGAGAGACGGAATGGAACAACTCAGCATCCTTCCACGTTAAAAGCCACACGGATAACTTCACTATACAAACCAAAGATATTAGAAACCTAACAAGAGAGGAACAAATAGCAATATCCAGGCGCAAAATCGGACACACAAAAATTACCTACTTGTATGGACTTGCTAATGACCCGCCACCGGCCACAATCTGCTCTGAACGTTAATTCTGTATTTACAGTGGAACACCTACTACTATACTGTGTTAAATACAGAATGGACCGTGACCGCCATAAGATTAGACCACTTCTGAAGGACTATTTCGGCAATGATAAGATAGACCACCTTAATTTTGATGAAACTGAATATAATATACTTCATATTAAATTAGCGGAGTTTAGTTTGTGTTGACGTGTTTCCACATCGAGGGATTGCTATGCAACGTCTCAGCTTGTACACAGCTTGGGTGTGTTTTCACATTGGCATTTTTGAAAAGAATAGAAAATATTGCCTGAATATCCCCAAATGTTCGCTGTGACAATAGACCTAGCGCAATTCATTTTGTTCTTCGCCGTCTCACGATCAGCGACCCCTCGCTCACGTGGCAGTTGAGTCTTTCATGATTCACCTTTGTATCAAAATTGTATATTGAAATTGTATATTTATAAGTAAAATTTGCAATATTACAAATAACATTGTACGACAGCCTTCTGAACTTGTAACATTCAATAGCCGGTTGTTCTAGATTTTTGTGCGCTGAGAACGAATCCGCAAACCGTTTGTCGTCATCGCCCTCAGGTTTCGAGAAATTCAATATTGAAAAAAAATGCAAATTTTTAAATTTAAACATCTTTTGTGTCCAATTAGTAACAGTTATTCGGTTGCTTATTTCGTTCAATTATTCTACGAACCCTCCCGAATAAAACGATGTAAGTTATTATTGTATTATGAACATTTAAATATGTTTAAATAACGATCAAAGGGAAAAGGACAGGCGAAATGCACGCATTTTTGCTGATATCTTTCAATTTATTTCCAAAACTAAGGGTCTAGGCGAAAACCTGACTACTCCACGCGATGCAGCAGACATTTTTCCCTTGGAAAACATCGACAAAAGTGGTAAGTTATATTTTGTTTTCAATACAGAAACGAAATAGTTTGGCAAAACGTGCGATGCCGATAGTCACGTGCGTCAGGAGGTAGAAAAAGAACGATTCTTTGGGAATTTATTTCAAAAAGTGTACCTGCATATTTTTAAGCAAAGGTTTTTGTATTCAGATGAGGGACACTTTAACATGCAATTATATTATATTTTGGTGTAAATGTATTTATGTGGGAATGATGTAGCATAAGAGAGGTGTATGTGTTTGCGGTAGGCATCGAGAGAGAGAGACGAAGGCTCGATGCCTCTGCGGAAGGAAACGCGGTAGGCGGAGAGTGAGAGAGAGCGAGAGCAGCGATGCGTGTTGCGTAGTGGACGAACAGTAGAGGCAGTGGTAAAGCATGCGCCAGAGGTGCCACTTCTTTGTATCGTACTTTATTCTTTATTCGTTATTAAATCATTGAACTCTTTGTGTACTTCTCGTTAAATTGGTTCTATCCACTTCCACTTTTATTTATTGCAAAATTACAACTGTAGTCTTCGTGGATTGAAATCAAAGATAATTGCTGGACAGACAAGGTTTATTAAGATCAGGTAGGAATACATGGTCTGGTTGATAGGACAGGGCTACAATTTTCAGAATTCAGACGTTGTGAGTCGCTGTGTTCATACAATTTACGGGACTCTAATGTGCGTGCAGCACTTGACATTACTTTAATGAGGCGTCCAGGAGTTACTCTGTACTCTCCCGTTCGATTCACGTGCAGGTATTGTCTCCATATCCTCCCGTAATCTCCTCTAGTGATGGGCGTGATACCGCTCAAGCAGTATCGATACCTAGCGGTGAAGTATCATGGTATCACAAGCACGCATGAGTACTGTAGGTATCAGAAGGTATCAATACCTAAATAATACCTACTCAAAAGTTTTATCGCGGTCTAATACATTTTAAACCTCATGGGCCCCTTAAACTTAGGCAGTGTTCACTTAAAATACCTTACCGGAGTTCAGACTCCGATCTTAGGGAGGGGGAACGCATGCGCGTGATGACATCAAACCAATCAACGCCAAGATGGGAAACGAAACGGCGCCACCGTCAAGTCGAGCCAAGCTAGCCAAGCCAGCCAACCAGCGTCGCCGGGGAATCGGTTGTCGACGCTGGTTGACTGCGGCCTTCGCGTTCACGTCGCTTGGTTCGACTTGACGCTGGCGCCGTTTCGTTTCCCATCTTAGCGTTGATCGGTTTGACGTCACCGCATCATCGTGCGCATGCATTCCCCCTCCCTATGATCGGAGTCCGAAATCCGGTAGGATATTTTCCGTGAACACTGAACTTAGGCAAAGACTTCTTATTAACGCCGCGCGTCGTAACGTCGCGACGTTCTTAATCATATGTATGTAAATCTCTGGCTTTGTACACACGTGGCTTTTTGTGCCTATGATCGTAAACGCATTTATTTCTAGGTCTTGCAGTTCTCGCAAATAATCTCGCAAATCGTCGTCCGAAAATCTATATTGCCCGCATCCGAATAACAATAAGTTGGGCGTCGGGCCTATGGATTTATGTAACGTATTGTTCAAGGCAAACTGGACTCTTTCTAACGCGTTAATATAATCTCCGTTGGCCAACGACTTCGAAAAATTAGATTGCAAAAATCGGTTCACGCGCTCTATGTACCTAGCCGTTACTTCTTGGAGTGCCCGTCGCAACTTTGACGTGCTTAATCTGTGTTACGTCCGGAAGGGACTTTCTACAGATCACCCCGAGCGGTTGGAATGATCTGTTGGGTTCGCGCTATATTAAGGTTCTAAAGCACGCCTTGACTATACTTACCAGGAAGAGGGAGGTGAAAAGGGTATTGAATAATATGATGCAATGAGAATTATCAGAATAACAACAAAGTATAAATATATTCTGATAAATGGTGAGTTACAAACTACATACCCTAGAGACGGCGCTCCGCCTCTGCTGACGCTCGCGTGAACCTGTCGTAGGTCGCGGGCGCTTGCGTTACTCTCGTGTAACGCTCGGAAGTCGCTGAAGGTCTGGCGTCCGTCGTTTCGCTCGCTCGCTCTGCTCCTTGTCTTCGCGGTCGCGGTGGCTCGTATCGGCGCGTAAATGCACTCCCGGCGAGGCCGTTTCTCGGTGGATCGGAACGGAGATACACTTCGCCTAACCTGCTCGGCCGAGCCCGATTCGCGAGATAGAAACTGAGGCGGAGACGCGATCTAGACGGCGCGATTCGTCGTCGATACTCCCTAATTCGAGCTCTCAATCTAACTGTCGCTACCGAGTCCTCCGGTTGATGGCTGCGCCTTGCGTTCTCGAAATCGACGGGGGAAATCGCCTCGTCGGCACCTGTCGATCGCTTCTTATTTCGAAATATCGGGGCCCGGTCCGTGAACGGTCACGTTATGCTTACAACGATAACTTCCCCGGTTCGGCGAGCTGACTGCCACGCGCAAGGCGATTCCGCTGAATCGCCGTTTCGAAGGAAAGCGACGCGAGGACGAATCGAACATCTGCAATCGAGCCAGAACATCGGCGACATCCGAATACGTAAAAGAAGTACCACGATCCGATATTATACGTTTCGGCATGCCAAAGAGGTGGAAGTATCGTTTTAAATATTCGATAACCTACCTAGCTGTTGTTAATTTAAGGAGGTAGACACGGGTAATGTAGCGCGCTGTATACCGACACAATCTGGCCCGAAACATGGGTTTGGGAATTTTCGTTTTTCTTATCTAGTTATCTGCAAAGATGTGAATATTTCGGATGTCCTTTTCCCTTTGATCGTTATTTAAACATATTTAAATGTTCATAATGGAATAATAACTTATATCATTTATTCAGGAGGGCTCATAGAATAATTTAAAGGAACAAGCAACCGAATAAGTATTACTGAATGGACACAAAAGATGTTCATAGTTGAAAATTTGCATTTTCTTAAAAATTTAATTTTTCGAAAACTGAGGGTGATAGCGACAAACGGTTTGCGGGTTGGGTTTCAGCGCACAAAAATCTATAGGAAACAGCTATTGAATTTTACAACTCCGAAAAAAAGTTAAATTTTGTCGAACTGTATAATCATCCTGGAAACACGCCAAACCATAGACAAATTCAAATCTTAAAAATAGTGTTTTCCACGTTTATGTATCATAAACCTAACATTTATGATATAACACTTGATTCAAATGAAAAAGCACAAAACTGAATTGTAATAATATTGATATGTCGGATCATAAAGCCGACAAAAAATCTGATAGTAGCGAGGCAATGCGGGTGAAATATGTTGAAAAAAGTTTTTCAGGGTTCGAACTCTTTCGAACCCTTTCTGAAACTTTTCAATAGGTTCTATTGGAAACATGGACCGTGCAACTTTTTAAAACATGTTCTCACATTATAAATCCCCATGAGAACTGATAAAGTAATAGTTCTTGAAAATAGAAGCTCCAGTTGGAATGGAACTTATAAAATATAAGAATAAAAATGTCTCTATAACAGGAACAAATATTTTGTTCATCAATATTAAAAAAGTTTTCAATCGTTGTAACAAATGCTGAATACTATTCAATGAATAGTGTTACAATAATAATAAATAATTATTACAGTTAAATTGATATTCTGAATGTGTTATTTATTTGTAATATTTACCTACGTAGATAATTTCTAGGTAGATATTATGCAATTTTTATGTATTTCGGTTCATGTAAGTTATAAAACTTTGTTATTTAGGTATTATTCGTGACAAGTTCTCTTTTATGTTCAATACTTTTTATGAAATTATTAATTACCTATGATATGATTTTCATACCTTTTATTAAATAAACACGAAGAGTATAATATTATATTGTTAAATAAAACTAGTATCTAATAGTTTAGTATTTTTATTTATTTTATGGAACCTCTTTTCATAAATATTCTAATATAACTGTTTCCATGGAACTTTTATCATATAGGTTCTAAAATATATGTTCCATGAGAACACTTTCTAAAGAAGTTCTTAAGGATAACATTTCATTGAATAAAAATTCCACAGGAACAGATGTTTTCTTAAATGAAACATATAAGTCCTCACAAAATTTTGTTAAAAATAAGAATTTCAGAACTTTTTCGATCCCTGGAAAAAGATGTTTTCAATAGGTTAGAACATGGGCCCACTCATGACATAAGCGGGTACAGAGGTGATATTGTTATTTGATAAAATCTGATTATAGTTTTTAATATTACATAATTAAATGATCTAACAACCTTCTTGTTCCGGAGCACTGCTGATGGTGAAAGGGTGCCACTCGTACCGAGCTATGATAGGAATGCTTACGAAGACATAATCTCCCGGATTAAAATCAAAATGAAGAGGTTTTTTAACGACCAAATGCGTTACTTTCGATGGTAATAAAAGACCGGAACTTATATACGTTTTTCCGAGCTCAGAGTGAGACCAGGCAATTCGTCGGCTCCTTTCAAACAGATATATAATACCCGGACCGATGAACCATTTCCAAAAATTTGGTCCATGTAACATCATTAATATCCAGAAAGGTATGTACAGCAGGTGTGACCAGTAGAATATCTGTAAAATGTTTAAAAATACTGTTATAGTTAAACTATATAGGTACACAGAGTAATGAACGAAAATCATAAAATAAATATAATTTCGAAAGAGCGGCCGTTTGAATGATACAAATCAATATCTTTGAATTTCATCTACATAAATCATGAAACGATATTAAACATTATCTTGTTGTTTTAATATTACAGAAAAATACTTTGTCATTTTGTTCTAATCTATCATATGATAATCATAATTCCTTGGGATGGGAGTTCTTATAAGAATACGTCCTATCTTATTTTAATAATCTAGTTAAATATTGCTAAATCTAAATAAGGCATAAAGAGCCGTTTTATCATCTTTTTCTGTATTTAATTTTTTGGTATTTCACTCAAAATATTATAACTGATAATCGTTACAATAATACAGTCACTATAAAAATCGTGTTTAGCACGTCTACATACGATTATCAATTACGATTACTTATTAGTGTGTAGTTAATATATTCTGGTGTCAACGGGTATTTTTATATGTGAAAAGTTAACCATTTTCACAAAAAAGATAAATAAATAAAAAACATTTTTTTTATAAAATCAGAATCAAAATTTCGGGTGAAACTGAGTAGCAAAGCTAGTACAGTATTGTCTCGTTAGCGACTCGCTGGTCGGGACCGGCGTTGAGTCGGTATCGTGAACAGAACCCTAATTCCGAGTGTTCATTTCTCGCGTCTTTCTGGCCGGAGGGGGGAGCGAGATGGAACACTGCGTGCGCGGCGAGCGTACGCGATGGTCGCAAGCGCTTACCGTGGGCACGAAAACCGCTTCGCAAAATCTTGACGCAGGCCCGTCACGAATCTTTTTTGCGCCCTAGGCGAACTTGTCAAATTGCGCCCTTTATTATAATACATTTATTTGAGTTTATTGATGACCTTACTCTGAATTTTTATTCGTAGTTTAAAACAGTTGCAGTGCAATTTGTAATATTTTATTTTAAAGTATATTTTCAACAATGCCAGCAATGAAAATACCATTATGCACCTCTTGTCGACTTTCCGCCCTAGGCATTGGCCTAATTTTGCTTATAGGGACAAGCCAAGCTTACAGGCAGAGATCAGTATGTACATAGCCAAAGAAAGTACATATATAACGCGTCTTAGACTAAAAAAATCATTTATACTTTTGAAAAATTAAATTCTAATATTTTCTATTTTATGTACATATTTGTGACAAATATGCCAAATTTCCTAAATGAAAGGAAAGCCAATCTCGACGACCTTCGTACAATTATGTATGTGCTCCGACTGCGCATGAATTGTTGCTTGGTTGCTGATATATACAATTGTACGAAGGTCGTCGAGATTGGCTTTCCTTTCATTTAGGAAATTTGGCATATTTGTCACAAATATGTACATAAAATAGAAAATATTAGAATTTAATTTTTCAAAAGTATAAATGATTTTTTTAGTCTAAGACGCGTTATATATGTACTTTCTTTGGCTATGTACATACTGATCTCTGCCTGTAAGCTTGGCTTGTCCCTATAAGCAAAATTAGGCCAATGCCTAGGGCGGAAAGTCGACAAGAGGTGCATAATGGTATTTTCATTGCTGGCATTGTTGAAAATATACTTTAAAATAAAATATTACAAATTGCACTGCAACTGTTTTAAACTACGAATAAAAATTCAGAGTAAGGTCATCAATAAACTCAAATAAATGTATTATAATAAAGGGCGCAATTTGACAAGTTCGCCTAGGGCGCAAAAAAGATTCGTGACGGGCCTGCGTCAAGATTTTGCGAAGCGGTTTTCGTGCCCACGGTAAGCGCTTGCGACCATCGCGTACGCTCGCCGCGCACGCAGTGTTCCATCTCGCTCCCCCCTCCGGCCAGAAAGAAGCGAGAAACGAACACTCGGAATTAGGGTTCTGTTCACGATACCGACTCAACGCCGGTCCCGACCAGCGAGTCGCTAACGAGACAATACTGTACTACATGTCGGTGAGGGTCTCGAGCTAGAGCGACCGTCACTGTGTTAGTAGTAACATCAGTGAGGGTCTCGACTCTCGAGCTCGAGCGGCCGTGACTACCTATGTATTAGTGAAATATCGGTGTGTGTCCAAAAAGACCCTGGCACCGGCCTCCAAATTTCCGTAGTCGGAGGGTTAATCAGGCTACAATCGTCCCTTTCGATGGCTTGATTGGGAAGGATATTTAGGAAAGAGAGTCCGTTAAGAATCGCGAAGTATTACTTTTAAAACGATATCATCTACAATTCCATTAGTTTCTCAGAATCCTCATAATGCAAACGTGCATTTAATTAATCTCAAAGCACGGACGAAGACATTAATAGAAATCGAAATAAAAAATCCTGAAATTCAAGAGGGTATTATACCAGAAGTAAAGTTGCGAAAGGGGTTATATTTATGTAAAGCTATCACTAAAGTGAATGAAAATAATAGAGCTTATGCCACCGATCTTAATACGCGAATCATAGACCAACAAATGGAAACAATTTCTGTATGTCTGGAGCCGCTTCCGAAAAATTCCACAATTCTATCTTTAAATTCTGGGACCTCCACATTAAATCGAGCAAAATTATTACAGGAGAGCCTTAGATTGGAGCATTTAAATTTCGACGAACGGAAGTCAGTTTTAGATATTTGTTCCCGATGACAAGTTAACAGCTATAAGTACTATTGAACATGAGATTAACGTCACTGATCCAAACCCCATATGCACGAAATCTTATAGATATCCTGAGATTTCTGGCTCACGATCGCTATGTTCTACGGCTCAAATATTAGCTCCAAAAGGGACGGCTCCTAGAGCCGCGAACTGGCCGGACCTGATATATGGTCACGCAAAAACGATAAGAATAGCTGTGCACTATCGAATTGTATCAAGATGATCTAAATAAAACATCCTAAATATTTCAACCTATGAAGGGAATTACAAATTGTATACCACTATTGTTTTAATAAAAATAGAAAGATAAATGCAAGATTGGTTGTTACCTCAAAGCATCCACCACGACGAACAAATGGCATCGAGCATACTGTTATTACAGTAAGAAGAAGGGCAAGAACAATTCCAGTTGGGTTGGCATATCCTTCTACAAAGCCAAACATGGATGGACGACTCGTAAATAACCATTCGGATAGAGTATAATTATGATGGTTAAGGATTTCATCGTTCACTACATTTGTACCTGAAAATGATCAGTTTTGTTCAAATGGATTCAGTATATTGAACATTGGTTTATTTACATATGTAGTTCCTTATTTATTACATGTGATCGAATATATTTAACACGCAACTTCGTTCTATGACGTTTCTGTTACTACTGTATTGGCACTTTCATTTATTGCAAAATAAAGAAATGGTGTGTACTAATTGTAAGCACGAAATACATACATGCAGAATGCAATCGATTTACCTGTTATTATTTTTTAGACTATGGAAGATGTATGTAACAATCTTCTTTAGGTTGATAAAGGAAATGTCAAGATGAAGTGGTCGAAGATTGTCTTCAAATCATTAGTTGTTGAAATTCTAACATCATTTTCATCTTTCAGAGTGAAAGCATAGGATTTTTTATGTCTAACCAGATTATGAAACAATTTCAACAAGCTAAAGCAGCTGTAAATATTTCTGATTAACAACTTAGGGGATGTGACCCTTGTCAATTACTGGTAAACTTTCAACTTAAAATATGTCAGCAGGTTTAATATGGCGCATTTTTTATAAAAAACACTTGATACATTTTAATTATTATGTACCTAACATAATTTTGTCGTCGCTGTCAACATTAGCCAATAACAATGTAAGATTCATGAAACGCACTATTAACACTAGAACTACCAAGTCCGTCAAGATGACGGGTTTTGGACATTTTTCATTAAATATATTAACAGCATACTGGTATAAATGTAGGAAATTATGATGACCTTAAATATTAATTATCTGTCTAATGTATACCTAGATATACCAAGACCCGTCATTCTAACGAGTCATTAAAATGAGTTACAAAATGAGTATTAGGCTAAGAAATATAGATCAATATCTTTTTATTGATTTATGCAAGAATAAGTCGTTATTTATATATATATCACAAACATTTTGATCTTCATTTGTTATTGAAAAATGTACTGTAAAATGGTGCAATAAATGATTCATCGTGCTTTCTTCCGAAATGTCGAAAGAAGTGATATTATTGCATGATAATATGAAATCACACATTTACGGTGTAAATTTTACTTATAATTTATTCAGTGGTAATAGTACCTACGTGCAGTGAGAGCAGTGAGCGACTATTCCAATTGCAATTTATATACAGGGTGTCCCACCTAAGAATTGACAGCGCGATATCTCCTAAAGTATTGGAGATAAAAAATTTAAAAATATATGTAATTGAATGGTTCGAGAGGGCAAATTTATTAGCCGAGACGATTTTTTTTATTATTATTTTAAAAGATACGATGGTCAAGTTCGGTTTTTCAAATGGAAATATTTTTTTTTAACACCTGAGTTGATAGTGCGTTCCAAGACAAATTGAATAAGCTTTAATGTATACACTTTATTTGCACTGGTTTTTAAGATATTGCGCTTGCAAAATTATTGATTTTCACTGGAAGAAAACCCTCTGGAATAGCAAGGACCGGGGTCGGTCTTACTGGCGCCACGGGTGGCATTGCCTGTTGAAACTGATACCTACCTGCCAAAGGTCTGCGACAGGGTTCGCAGGCCCAAAAGCTGGACAATTCTTTTCCGTCAGAAATGCTACTAAGGTAGGTACATCTGCGGTACCGAGAAGCGCACCGTTACTTTTATTTCGCACTTGCATCTACGCTTGAATGGCCGGTTCTTTTGGGAGGGATGTAAGTTGGATTGGTTAGGTTAGGAGGAGTGAAAGTTGCTAGACTAAATTTCAACCATAGGGAGCAGATTGTATCAGAACCAAACGGATTTGCATCCGTCACAAACGGCTGCTCCCTTGAAGAGGCCCTCTTCACAACAATACCTCCTCCCCAATGCCCACCTTCTCTCGCACGGAATACGTCAACGCATGCTTTTGTTTTGATATCGAAGCTCGTGTTTATACCCCTGTAACGTCCCACGCGGAATCCAAACCGATAATTACCGACCGCCGGTAAAGTACACCGATCTCCATTATCGCGAAATCGTCCTACGTTACCATACAAAATTATTCTATACATGAATTATAATTAATTAATGATTTAAACGAATACTAAAGAAACAAATGTTATAGAGATGTTAGGAATAATTTAATGTAAATACTGACAAAATCGGAAGATAAAAGAATGTATTAAGCGAGTAAAAAGCAAAATAATAAATAAGCGACTCACTACGCATGCGCCAGCCATCAAATTTCGGGTATAAAAGGAGGCGCACGATGCGCAGCGCGAGCATTCCAGGCGGGGGACCAAGCTGTCTTTGTTTGGCTGAAGTTTTCCCGTTTAGTTAGCACCGCATTGGTAGGAGGCGCTAGGTACATCACACACACATACCTACGTGTATCAGTTGGCACGACACACAACCTTTCGACGTTGGTGAAATGTTACCATGACGACCGTCGTCATTTAGAAATGTTTGGCGCAGACACGAGGAAGTGTCCTCACTTTCCCTGGTTTACCCTTTCTAAGGCCGTCTGACCATGGATTGTCGCGTCAGTGACGCGTATGCAGCAGATAGAAGGATAAACATTGAAATTGAATATTTCTTCTTTTCTTAGGAAAAGAAAATATATTCAATTTCTTTGTATATCCTTCTATCTGCTGCATACGTGTCGCTGGCGCGACAATCCGTGGACAGGTTTAAAGTAAACGGTGCATTACACGTATACACATACACATACGTCCCGATTCACACCAATTCACACATTCACAGTTTAGTACGCACCTCATTGGTAGGAGGCGCTACAAACTCTGCTTCAACTTTCGTAAGAGGGAAGCTTGGCCCCCTTGATTCCAGGGCATTTAAGGTTACGATTCGAATACGCTCTCTCAACTGACGAATACTTAAACCTAGAGGCAGCTTAAGTTTCAACCAGTGAGATGCATGCCGACTTGCTTGTTCGTACGTTCGTAGTACAAACGCAGCTTACCGCGTAGCCAACGCTACCGCGGGAGCTGGGGTGGAGGACACGTGCTCTGATTGGGCGGTTTTTTTTGTTAATATCTCGTTAACGAAGCTTCGGACAATATTTTCGCTGAGGAAAAAGTTGTTTCAAATCACCCCCTAAATCACCCCTTTCAAGGAACTCCGACATTTTTGGGACACGCTATATATTTCAATATTCAGGTGGAAGAAAATGATAACCATGTCCATTCGCATTTCACGTAATTTAATATCATGTGTATATGTTTAGGAAGTAATATGAATGCATACCGAAATTCAATAAATGCATCAGTGTATGGATTGCACTGTAAATACCAATTAGGACACCAGTCATCTTATGAAGGTAAATATGTTGATCCAAAGGCAGCATAAAATTAAGACCATGACTTCGGAGAAACGTAATGCACTGCCGCAACATAACAGTCAGGATGAAGCTGCAGTTGAAATTTAAGCACTGACCTGCAATGAAGCATTTACGCTACATTAGCTGCGCAAACGATTTAAGATACGAGTCATCAGTAACAACTAGCACAAACACGCTTTTCTTAATTTTAAATCTTTATATAACTTTCATCATTAAAGAAAGAAAGTCATCTTCATTTCTCGACCTCTATAATCCCTTGGGGATACTAGCAACCAACTTGCGATACTTATTGCGTAATAAACTTCCATCAATGTTTACAGTATAGCGATTTTTGCCGTAAATTATTGCCTGCAAGTAGTTACGGGGAAATTTCAGTTAGTCTTACGGAAAACACGTCACGTCTCACAATCAGGCGTGCCCAAGGGCCGAGCTAGTAGGCATAATGCCCGCTAGGGCAGCCAGCAAAGCGACGCACAGTGGGCCGGATTTAAAATTTACCGCCTTTTGGGTCTTTTTTTTAAGGTATCGGAATGAAATTTGCGCCAGAAAATAGGAAAAAATTATTCCTTTCTAATGATGTATAATTTAATATTTTTTATATTTATTTATTTCTTTTTCAACTGTTTTAATTTATTTGTGATAAAAAAAGATTTAAATCTGTTTATTTGCTACCATATTTAATGCTCTTTACAATGGTTTAAATAAAATGTTTGAGAAACTTTTTGTTTCCAAGTTATAAGGAACAGTTGAATAATAAAGGAACGTAGCAACAAATCGGTTTGTTTAAATTAAAGCCCAGGCTTTTACGATAAATATCTTCGTTTATTAATGTAATGTATTCATCTCAGGTAGTACCTGAGATGCTAAGGAGTATGGGTAGTAGCTTGTCCTACCCATACCTGAAGAGCTGATACGTACAGTCAGTCACGTGCAGACACCGGTACGGAGCACAGGCATTCTGGCACTGTTGTCAGTTAAATAAAGTATTTCTGAGTTCAAGCCAACCTCGCCTTACCTCTCAATTACGGGTTGCGAATATATAACAATTAATAACTAATATAAACAATTCATTAAAAAATAATTTTAAATGCAGTAACGAAAACAGCGACATTTTTCAAATTAGACAAGGAATATGTTTCAAACGCCAAACAGTTCCACTATTGGACCAAATGAAATATTTTCAGCACACCCTCCTGTATATAATCACGCACCGATCATTTCCTCCCTCGTTCCACTTTTCAAATTATTGGTGTTTAAAGTTATCATCGTTTGGTCGATCCGTATAGCTTCACATACACCTACGATTCGCATCTATAATCCTCTGTCTTTTAAACAGAAGAGTGTACGAACGAAAAAAGAAATTAAGAAAGTTATATGTACATAATCAATTCAAAGAAAGAATGGGTTTATACATAGATTACGTCAATCCGGGATGGGGTTCACCGAACGATGGAACACAGCCTGTCAATTTTTTCCAAGGCAAAAGTTTGAGCTGAAATCATTGGAATTGATGCAACTTTAATTCAAAAGTTTCATATTGTTTCATTTTAGTGTAATGGGGGTTGCTCGGTTGGGCATAACAAGGATTTAATATAAGGCAGAAGGAATACAAAGTGAAGAAGAACAATAAACGGAACGTAATATCTAGAGACGCGGTGGTGTCTCGACGCCAAGTACATGTTCGACAACCTGTATATATGTCGACTGTCGCTACCGCTATCATTTAAGGCTGCCGTCTCACCGGGCCTTGAATGTGTGCGTACGTTCTCACAAGCTAGGAAAAGCGTATACGTATACGCGAAACCGTTTCAACCAACTTTCGTCCTGGAATCGGCAAAAAGGAAGTTTTTGCGGGTATAGTTGCCTCCAGTAAACATTCGTGCAGGGTAGTCTGGTGCGTTGAACGCTAATAAGCACCGTACGTTGAAATAATAATGAATTTTTGAATCGTGTACTGAGACAGACTCGATAAATGACAGAATAAGGCTTCTAGGATTCTTCGTCCCGGCGCTGATGGTATATTCGCGCCATGTTCCATCAGAACCGGTGGAAGTCCATGCTAGCCGATAAATGTTGGAAAGATATAGTTGCCGATACGTATGGAGAGTCGCATCGCGCTGTTGCCGCATTTCCCCTATTACTATTTTGTCGTCAGGGAGGCTTGAATGAATCACAGCGAAGCGGCTGGAGAACAGAGATGCGCAAAGATAATATCTGGATAAACTTCTGGGATTTTGTTCAAATTGAAATATGTTAGAGTCTATGTGAAAATAAGGAGAATTTAAATAATCATTTTGCCAAATTCGAAAGATAATTTTCAAAAAATCGTTGAAAGTTGTGTACTTTAAGGGTCTGTATTTACAAAACAATTTAAAATGTGGCAAAATGTGACAACTTGAACCCCTCTTATTTTCATATGCACTATAACATGTTTCAAATTGAACAAAATCTCAGACATTGAGTGCTCAAAGTGATCTGCTTAGCATGGAATGAACCGTACATACGACATTGTCCATTCCAACAGAAATGGATCCTAACGCATTTCCGACTATCCAATTGTCTTGTAACTTTACAGGCGTGGGTAGTTTGGATGACAATACAATATTTAAAAAAAAAATAACCCGAAGGGGTGAAAAAAAAAAATCCAAACGGGTTGAAGTCAGCCACTCGCGTTCTTTACAAAAACAACAAAAAGCTTCTGCGTTCAGGACGTCAGTCGCATTGCGATTACCGAAAATAACCATTTATCGAGAAATGATTCGTCACGTATGTATACTAATAGTTAAACTAAAACTTTGCAGGCGTTCGTAGTATATCACCATCGAAATTGTAGTACATGAAAAGAATTATTTTTTAGTGACTTTAGCACGATAGCGTTTAAGCAAACTATTAAACTATATACAGCAATAAAAGATATTTCTAAAAAAAGTCTGAGCTGTGAAATGTTAATCCACTAACACTAAAAATTAGAGAATAAAAAATATATAAAAAGTAATTTTTAATGTTGAACGATTTTATTAAAAATACACTAAAAACTAAAAAATAATTCTTTCTTGTACTACAATTTTGATGGTGTTAATATCACTTTAAATAATTCACTTTAAATAAAATCGTGGGGCACCATGTGCAACCAGAAGTTGAAGTATTAAGTGATTCATATCCTGTTATAAAATATTGTGCCCCATGATTTTATTTAAAGTGAATTATTTAAAGCAGGATTGACTAACTGGTGGCTCGCGAGCCACTGGGGGCTCCTCCGCTTTGCTGCTACGCTGAACGGCCCCCCTCCATACCTACCAGTCTCTGACGATCACAGTCGAAAAGAGAAGGAAAGAACGAGAAATCCACTGCGATCGTCAGTGTCTGGTAGGTATGGAGGGGAGCCGTTTAGCGCAGCAGCAAGGCAGAGGAGCCCCCGGTGGTAAAGTGATATTGACACCATACATTTTTTTATATATATTTTTTCGGTAATTATTTAGAAGTTTTCTGGGTAATTATTTAGAAGTTTTCCATTCTCACCGATTTCAACGATTTTTGGATATGTTGTCGGGGACACGATTCTGAACAACTTTTTCCTATACATGTTACCGCCGCTCGACCTTCGTTTCCGAGATGCTTGCGGAAAACTGCTGTTATTACACAATGTATTCTTCCGAATACCTACCTACAGTACGCGTCCGTGGCAGCGTATGCGCCAGCATGAGACAAAACAAATCACGAAGCGGACCTTCGTTGTGAGATAGTTGCGAAAAACTTCTTTTGACTTATTCCGAGGCAACAGGACGGTCCCCTGAAGCAGCACCAGAAGCCACGAAGAGGAATGGGGCCATCTTGAAGCCCTGGATTGAGAGAGGGAGAAGAGAACCGGAAGAAAGAAGAAAATGCAGTTGAGCTGAGAACCCGGGGAAGATTGATCGGGGAACGGACCGATAGCATGTTCATTGTTTAGGTGTGATCCCCTGCTTTCGGTTCCGTCTCGCTTGTCTGTCTTTCCGGTTCCTTTGGCTCCAACGGATTCTCGCAAGTGGGAGCGAATGATAATGTTTCCTTGTTTCTTTTGCAAGGAGTTCCGGAGGACGCTCAAGGAGGCCGGAACGTCTCGCCGCTGGAAAAAGGCAGCGTCGTTGGAGTTCCGGAGACGGCGCGTAGGAGGAACGCGTCAGGAAGAGCTGCGGGTTCCGTCGAGGGACCAGAAACCGCAGGTTTCCAGCGACGCCGCGGAACAAGGAGTTGGGACGCCCCGGCACAACAGTGGACGCACGAGAAGAGGTGACGGTCGACTGGAGGCTGCAGTTCGTCAACGCTGCGGATCTCGTCGCGGGATGCACGAAGGAAGACGAGAGCATCGCTGGAGTTTCAGAGGAGGCTCGACCAGGATGCTTCGTCGTTGGAGATTCCTTCTGAGGGAACGCGACACAGGGGAATCATCTTTAGAGCACAGTTCCAGGGACGACGTGGGACAAGAAGCTGGAATGCTTGACCGAGGACGACTTCGCGCTAGAAGATTTCGTCAGCCGTCCCGATGTACCCACGCCTTGCTCAGGGTTTTTCCGTGGTTTTCCCCTGAGCGAGAAGGCAAATGCCGAGGTGGATGTCTGAAGAAGCCACGGGGCTGCACGACCACTTCTTCGGACGGGGGTACGAAGATTCTGAAGAGGATCTACTGCGGCCGGGACATCGGCTCTTCCGGAGGGGGAGCATTGTTGCGAGCACCTGAAGATAGAAGAAGGTCGGCCCCCTTCAAGAGGACGATCGAGAGGCCGACGAGAAGAGGTCTGGTACCGAACGCCATTGCGTTCGGACGTACGGGTCGCACCTTTGTCACCGATACTGCTCTGTGTAACAATACAGTTCAGACGCGTGTGCGTCCGTCTGATTATTCTTCGACTCCTTTGCGTCGAGGTGGCCTGCGATGAAAACGCCCCGGCGCAACAATATTTTCCAGAAAAATCGAACTTTAACGCGACCGCTTCAACGGGTACCGCACTTCTTGGCTATCTTTATTAATAATTCGATTCCGAAGGGTGGGCATACGAAATTAATGGATGGGCAAATCTCTTCTACATCTAAATTAACGAACTGCACCGTTGAAAGAACGATTTTGATAATATTTTCGAGAATAATCGAACTTTAACGCGATCGCTTCATCTATACCCATTTTTCGCGGTTTGTATGTTTTATTTGAATTCTGGAGGGTGGGCAAATGAAATCTGAGAGTGGGCAAACGTGGCCAGGTCGGGTACATTCGTATCCTTCTTTTAAAAAATTAAAATGCATTCATGGTGGGTGATGAAGACAAATTTTTTATTTTGTTCATAACTTTTTTTGGAGGGTGGGCAGAAAACAAAATTTATGGGCAAACGTGGGCAAACGATGGACAATCATTCCCCACCGTCAAATCATTAAAATGTTTTCATGGGGGTGCTGATGAAATTTTTTTTTGCCATAATTTTTTTTTGAAGGGTGGGCAAACGAAATTTTTTGTGGGCAAACGTGGGCATACGATGGACAAACGAATGCCGTTGAGTTTTTTTTTAAAAATCGAATTTGGGGGTGCTATCTTCACAGACATGTTGTTTGGATATTGTTTTTACATGCCCCTATCGGTTCATACCGTGCTTGCTGTCGTCACGTCTCTTTCCTTCGCAACAGCAATTTAGCGGAATCGCCACGCGCGTGGCAGGCAGGTCGCCGAACCGGGGAATCTATCACCTTAAGCACAACCTCACCGTTGACGTTCCGGGCCCCGATATTTCGAAATAAGGAGCGATCGATAGGTGCTGACTGGGCGATTTCCCCCGTCGATTTCGGGAGCGCAAGGCGCAGCCCTCAAACGGAGGACTCAGTACCGACATTGAGTTTCAGAGCTCGAATTAGGGAATATCGACGGCGAATCGCGCCGTCTAGATCGCATCTCCGCCTCAAGGCTCCCCCAAAACTAACGTGAACCTCGCCGCGCGGAGTGGATCCGCCGCGGATCAGATAACACTGTCCAGAAGCCACCACGTATAAAAAACTGCTGCCTTATCTGATCCGCGGTGCCGAGCGGATATTCTCGTTGGTCTGTGGGAGCCTTCAGTGTCTATCTCGCGAATCGCGCTAGGCCGATCAGGTTAGGCGAAGTGTTCCGATACACCGAAAAACGGCCTCGCCGGGAGTGCATTTATGTGCTGATACGGACTACCGCTATCGTGAAGACAAGGAACAGAGCGAGCGAGCAGACCGTCGGACGCCAGATTCAGCGACTTCATCGCGTCATCCGAAAGCGACGCAGCGAGCGAGCGAATCGAGGAACATTAGATTCACCGACTTCCGAACATTACCCGCGAGTAACGCGAGCGCCCGCGACCTACGACAGGTTCAGCGACACCTGAGCGTCATCTGAGACGGAGCGCCGTCTCTAGGGTATGTAGTTTGTAACTCACCTTTTTATCAGAATATATTTATACTTTGTTGTTCCTCCTATAATTTCCATTGTATAACTTTATTCAACACCCTTTTTTCCTCTCTCTTCCTTGGTAAGCATAGTCAAGGCGTGCTTTAGCACCTTAAAAGAGCGCGAACTCGACAGATCATCCCAACCGCTCGGGGTGATCTGTAGAAAGTCCCTTCCGGACGTAACATGGTTATAGTGTAATTGAAATAAGCACATGTTCGGGATGCTGCAGCAGAGAGTGAAAGTAAAGGTACAACCTGGTACGCTATGAAACCGAGAAAAAGTGAAATTTTAGTGTTGTCACACAATTGTCTCGAGCTTCGGTATTTATCCACTAACAAGGAGACCGCACAGGTTATGCAATCGGTTCTGGAATGAGACTGGGTGGACATTGTAGTGCACACCTAGTGTTACAAAACCGTAAAGGGTTTTTGTACAGTGGGCCTTCGTTTTCGAGAAATTTGAGTTCAAAGTTTTGCGCGACAGTAGTATTTCAGTTGTGCAAACATTCTTAGCAAGCAACGGTCGTAGCTGCGATATTAAGATGTTTGGCTACGGTGCTGGAGGTCTTCGGTTCGATTCCTGGTGCGCGATTGTTTTTTTTTTCTTTTTCTTACCGTAGTAATGCAATGGCTGCACCTAAAATTATTTTGCGCTGTAACGATGTTAATAATATATACTATTACAATAATACTGCACACAAAGTACAAACATAATACAAGTGCAGATATAATATAAATATAATAAAACCGCAAATTACAAATAATATCAGTGCAACAATATTAATATTATTATCATTATCGGTGATGTATTAAATTTACTACGTCTATAAGTGTGAGTGCTTTTATATATTTAAAAAATATGCCGAAGACGTCGCGGGCTGCAGACTATCGAATAGACTTTAACGGCAGTTAGAGCTCCGGTCATATCTGACCGTAGGGATAGTCGTATACAGTAATATTGTTGCACTGATATTATTTGTAATTTGCGGTTTTATTATATTTATATTATATCTGCACTTGTATTATGTTTGTACTTTGTGTGCAGTATTATTGTAATAATATATATTATTAACATCGTTACAGCGCAAAATAATTTTAGGTGCAGCCATTACATTACTACGGTAAGAAAAAGAAAAAGAAAAAAAACAAGCGCGCACCAGGAATCGAACCGAAGATCTCCACAGCACCGTAGCCAAACATCTTAATATCGCAGCTACGACCGTTGCTTCATAAGAATGTTTGCACAACTGAAATACTACTGTCGCGCAAAACTTTGAACTCAAATTTCTCGAAAACGAAGGCCCACTGTACAAAACCCCTTTACGCTTTTGTAACACTAGGTGTGCACTACAATGTCCACCCAGTCTCATCCCAGAACCGATTGCATAACCTGTGCGGTTTCCTTGTAAGAAAGAATTTGTGGAAACTCCATCCCCAAACGAGTGGACAGGGGTAAAATGTAGTTTCTCGGGCTCCCTAATATTTCTTAGGCACGATTAGATGTCAACTTGCACCTTACTCACAAAGATTACCCACACAAATGCATAAAAACCAATTTCAGGATTTTTCCCTACCCAACCCCTAAGGGGGTGATATGTATTTGCACGGATTCCTCAAAATTTCTTAGGCCCGATTAGATATGAATTTGGTTTTAGTTCGTAAGGTTACCCACATAAATGCCTAAAAATTTCATAATTTTGCCCTAATCAACCCCGAACGGGGTGGTAAAAAGGGGTTATATGTGTTTTCATGAAGTCCTTAATATCTCTTAGGCCCGAAGCGAAATGTGGAGGTATTTTGCTAGTTTGTTATAATTCTCTACCATGTCGGTCATTCACAGCACTAGATATTCGCAATTAAGCGGGACCACCATTTTGACAGAGAGGTAAAAAGTTCACCTGTCGGTATCTCGAAAACGTAACGATAGACAAAATTTTAGACTTTATTTTCGAAATCAGCGGGCCATTTTACACAAGAAAAAGATAGTGGCATCTGCTGCGCATTTTTTTTTTATTTTGTAAACTAGTGCAATTATTAACTCGGAAACGAAGCGTTAGACGCAATTCCGTCATTCTTGATTTTTATCTTATTTTTACATGTAGAATCACCCCCAATAATATATCCACCTGTATTCAACACCCTGCATATAATAGTGTACTATTCTATTGGTGCAACATTTTTTAAGTATATGGAATGTTTTCTTACCGCAGGCACGTGCAAGCATGACATAGCCATTAGACCTTCTGTATTCATAAATTCTTGATAAGAATAAAATTATGTTAATGAAAATAAAGATGGAAATAAAAGTGATGTAAACATAATTATTTTTCATGTATGGTTTTGTCAATTGATAAGGGCGTAACGCCGAAACGAATCTCCAGAGTGATTTCTCCTTTGGTTTTGGTTTTGGTGGTACCAGCCATCGATCGATACTAAAATTAAAAATAGATTTTTAGTCATTTTCTCTTCTAATTAATACGACATAGTAGATTGAATGATACAATAATTTTATAGCGATTCTGAAGTAAGATGCTTTTTACCTAATTGAAAGATTTTCTAATAGACCTTCATGCTTTTTTAACTGGTTTTTCAAAGCTTCGACGGTAATAGCACCCCGATTATCTTGATCGGCATCCTCAAATAGCGCAATCGTCAATTCTTCGATTTGTTCATCACTGAATTGCATACCGTTTTCCTCCATACAAGCTCTCATTACGTGCTCTAATTCGTGAAGCTGTATTAATCCGTCACCTTTTGAGAAATGACAAATAGGTAAAACTGGTCGTTAAAAGCAGAATATAAATAGGTAAATCAGTATTAAAAAGTCTAGTTCCAGAGGAATTTCAATAAAATATACCTGTAAGAAGAATCATAATTGAAATTAAAATCTATTTTACAACTTTGTTTGGTGTCGACGTGTTTTTACGCCCTAAAATGTGCACACTGTATACGATTTCTTCGTCATTTGAAGCCAATAACTTCTTAAAAACTTCGAAATTATTGTCCGAGGGTCCCATAATGTTTAGTTTGAAAACAAACCAAACATGCACTTTTTTTTGTACTTAGCCGCCTCGGATCCCCTTTCTCACGCATAGTCGAGAGCGTTGAAGTTTACGCGCGGACGAGTCGTCCACTGACGGAAGTTTTTATATTTGTATTAAATATGCAAGAATGTTCATATTATCAATGGACTTGTGAGATTCTTCCAATGAAAATACAGTACTTCCTCGCTGAGGGCTCGGTTTGGCCTACACAATGAAGACTTTTCGCTATCCCCACCATTTCTGTCTCACTCGTGTCCGGCGAAGGCGAGAGCGAGATGGAATGAGAGCGAATGAGATGCGTTGATATTTTGTCTCGCTCCGTCTTTCGGACGCCTGACACTCCGTCCTTTGCGTGCGCGCCCGCCGCGCATACCCAACGCGCACGCAAAGCATTCCATCTGGCTCCTCCCTTCGGCAAGAAAGAGCGAGAAACGATCGCTCGGAATTAGCGCTCCCTTAACGATGAAGGCTCAACAGCGGTCCCGACCAGCGAGCCCTCAGCGAAGATGTACTGCAAACTTATACTCGACACCATTCGGACTATTCTTAATTGTGTGTAATTAAAAATACAGTAAATATTTGTTGCATATTCACCACTCGGGCCGGGCATAAACATATAACGTATAAGAGGACACGAATTCCAACTCGAGCTGGCTTGTTTATTCAAACAATGTTGTCGAGCCTCGGACTCGCGTTTATATTTTGCTGATAGCGACAGGCGATAGTCGTAGAAAAGGACTATAAGTAAAAAACAGTGGAACCGAATGGGAAAGAATGGCCGAAAGTCAAATATAAAAATGACTCACAATCAATATGATTCAAATTACATACATCGTGTTGGGCCTTATTCTCATTAGAAAATCTCATTGATATCAAGAGGCACGGTAGTGTCTCGCGCCAAGTACATGCGCAGCGCGACACACACAGCACAGTGTCTATATTACGCCACGACCCGCTATCAAGAACCCTTCGATTATCGAATCTCAATAATGGTTGATCCGATTAGATTTTGAATGGTCTTAATGAATAGCTTGGGTTTGATTTACATAAGAAAAGTGACTTCGTTTTGTTCTTACGAACCATGCAATTCCATGTAAAAAAATTTTTATCTCCAATACTTTAGGAGATATCCAGCTGTCCAGTCTTCCCGTTGACAGCCTGTATATCTAGTATGCGAATGAAATCATGAACTAAAAAAATTAAAAATTTAGATCTCGAATCAGAGGAATTAATAAGTCATATTGCAAACATTAACATAACAACGCGACAATAGGCGCATATTGCAAATATATGAATAATAACACCTCGTACATCATGTATCCCTTCTGTTCAACTATCCCATCTTTACCCTACGGACTGACCGAACATTGATAACTTTAAACACGAATAATTGGAACAGTGGGACGAGGGGGGAAATGATCGGTGCGTGATTATTTAGGGGGGGAGGGGGTGTGCTGAAAATATTGCAATTGGTCCGAATGTGGAAGTTTTTTGCGGTTGGAAGATATACCTCGTCAAATTTGAGAAATGTCGCTGTTTTCGTTACTGCGGATAATATTATTTTTAATGGATTGTTTGTATTAGTTACTAATAAAAGAAGATATTTATTGAGAAAGCCTGGGCTTTAATTTAAACAAACCGATTTGTTGCTACTTTTCTATATTATTCGACTTTTCCTTATAACTTGGAAACAAAAAGTTTCCGAAACATTTTATTTAAACCACTGTAAGGGGCATTAAATAAGGTAGCAAATAAACAGAATTAATTTTTTTTATCGCAAATTAGATAAAAAATTTGAAAAATAAATAAATGTAAAAAATATTAAATGATACATCATTAGAAACGAATAATTTTTTCCTATTTTTTGGCGCAAATTTCATTCCGATATCTTAAAAAAAGACCCAACAGGCGGTAAATTTTAAATTCGACCCACTCTGCGCCCGAGCGACCGAGACCGAGGTAGACCGAGCCTAGCCGAGTCGCACCGGACGCACCGCGTCAGACCAGCCGACGATCACTCTCCACCGCACCGCTAGATCGCGTCGATTTCTCGCCGCTACAAATTTCCCCGAAATAGAACATAAGCCCCGGCGCGACCAAGGCAGGCATCTCGAGTGGGGCAACGGATTCCCACCACCAGCGACCAGAACCGCCAGGGTACTACCCGGGTTTATACCGCTACCCACCTTAGCGTAACCATCCATGTACCAACCAATCCTTTACCGATCAAGACGCAGGATTTTGCCAGATCTCGATCTCCGATGCTCCACCGATCGAGACGCAGGATATTGCGCGGTCTCGACCACCAATCCTCTACCGCAGAGATGCAGGACATTGATCGGTCATGCCCACCGATCCTCCACCGTAGAGGCGCAGGAACGGCCAGGCCACGATCTATGATCCGCTACCGACAAGACACCGGCTACGGTTCGGTCTCGACTACGTCTCCCGCACAGAGCGTTGGGACACCGCCCGGACGCTGCGGAGTGGGCTATCGAGTAATATTAAGGACTTGTAAATATTGTACATAACCAAGCTCCAAATAAATATAGTATTATGGAATGGGAATTAACTAACTAGAACCCTGACATACCGGCTGAGTCCTCCCAGAGCAGATTCCTATTCCCGGAGTGACGTACGTTACAAATTGGCCATAAGATTGCGAAGAAAAAACGACTTCAAAGCGGCGTATGGGAAAGATTTTGCATACGTAACATAGTGTAGATTGTTGTTGAAAAATTGTATAATAGTTAATATATCACTTTTGAGTCTACAAGTTTGTAAAGTTTTTCCACCAAGCGAAATGTTTTTTCTTCTCCGAGGAAATGTACGTAGCTATAATTGCGGTTACTCACATTTAATTACATCGTGATTCACCGTGATGATTCATCGTGATTCATTACCATGTGATTCAATGTCCACCACAGGGAGGAAGCTAACTTCGGACTCTTCCCAAACCCTATCCAATCAACCAACTGTATATGTAGGACTTCCTGAATTTCAAATCTGAATCGTCGTCTGCGGGGAAATGCTTACGAACTGTGATTTATTATCCAGTTTGGAGAGTTTCTGTCTCGACAGCAAAATTGACCGAATGTGGCGATTACATGCCTTTGCGCCGGATACTTTTAATGATACCTTAGTCACAAGCTTTACTGTACGCTCTACAGCGACTGTGTGGCAGGGATACTTGGTGAAAGACGATTCTGGCATGGTGTTTTCTGGCAGGAGTGGTTTATCTATAATTTTTTTATTGTAAACGCGTCTGAGAACTAGTGGCAAAATGACGCAGACGTCTGGATTATTCCTGGTAATTATTTTATCATAACCTGTCGAATGAAAATTGAGGTGAGGCACAATATTAAACCTCATTATGTCAGCAACACTACTTTGTTCCTCCTCTCGGGCTTTCAGTAATGTCTTAAACCGGATCCAGACCTGAATGCCCATACGTTGAGCGGGCTGAGTGTGCAGGAATGACGCATGCGGAGGGGTCGAAAGTGCCATGTGTCTTTCGTCACCAACTTCTGTGCTTAGCTTAGCCCACTCCGTAGTCATAAAGATGGCATCGAAGGAAATTCAAGCGCATGTTTATACTCGGGAGATAAGGGATCCGCGTTTAATTTGAAGAAAGGACGACGGTGGCGGAACCACGCGCCGTCAGCGGACTACCCCTTTTCTTCCTGCGACCCTCCACGAAGCGTATTGCCGTTCCCCGCGAGTAATTTCGTGTGATTTTTTAATATAACAGCGTGTTTGCCAGGTTGTATGAATTGAGAACAATACAGAGTGTAGTCAAGATAAGAAAGACAAATTACACAGTTCGACAAAATTTGACTTTTTTTCGGACTTGTTACATTCAAAGGCCGTTTCTTATAGGTTTTCGTGCCCTGAAAACCTATCCGCAAACTGTTTGTCGCTATCACCCTCAGTTTTTGACCTGATGACATGACGGGGACCAGCCATTATGGAATTCTGTCTGCGGATGATGAACCACAGAGGTACGTAGACGTTAGGTACGTAAGTCACTATAACAATGAATTTCTTGGTGGGCCGTGATGTGGATATGTATAATTTCAATATTCTGTTTACTAATGCGACAAAACGAGCCGCTGATGACCAGGGTTGCGAGAGACTAATTTTGGAGGACACAAATCAGCGGAAATTGCACTGGATATATCATACAAATACATCTGGTCTTTGCTGTGATCATTAGGTCTCAAATCAGGTAAGTCACATTGTATTTTTTTTTCACTTCGAAAGAGGAAGCATCTCGTAATCTGGAAGCTTTGATCATACATATAGGACATGTGAATGTGCATGGACCGGATTTTCCTCCATCAATCATGTAAAATAGGGCACGGAAAGGTAGCTCCTTAAAGTGCAAAAGACAAATGATCCATTGGAGAAGCCGGTGCATCATTTCCTCGAACTTACGGAGGATGCCACCCTTCCGTATAGAGAGTATTTGGTGGGACTTACACTGATTTTACTTATATTACTAAACATTATTGATTATGCTTAAACCTTGTGAAACCTTGTTTCCTACATATTAATCTTTTTTTTTTTGTTTCAGGTAGATCGACAGCACCAACATGACCAATTCTAGGACCTTGTTGATCATGGTAAAAGGCCTGCTCAATGATAAAGGACTTTTCTTATAATAAATATGTTAAATGCTGACGTGCTACGATCTTTTGGGTCATAACTATAGAAATCTGTTTCACGTCCCAATTAAGATTCAACACGTAATTATTATTGAAAATATTTTACCGTCTATGTCGTAAACTTTGAAAAGAAACTTGAATTTGTCATCAGGAGTTTTCCCCGCAAGCTGGTGCATGGCGTCTAGAAACTCTTGAAGAGATATGGAACCTGAGTTGTCCCTGTCGAATATTTGGAAGACCCTGTCTGTGAAGAATGGCTGGAAACAGATTTTTTCGTTAAATTTGAAATTCAGTTCAAAATAGATCTTCTTTTGTTATGTTGCCGGAGAAAATTATATTTTTCATTGAAAATGATTTCAGATTGCAAAGTCGAAGTACAGAATCCACATGTTCACTACTTACGTTCTTCGAAGTGACAATCTTGTTAAATTCTTCGCGACTTATTTCTATTGCATTGCCCACCGTTTGCTTGAAAAGTTTTTCCAACCATTCCAAACTATCCTTATCGAAGCCGACACATGGCCTGCAGAAACATAGCAAAGAGATATTATTCATAACAAATATTTACACGAAGTAGTAATGCAGCATTAAAGTCACCTTCCATCGCTGACGTTGGAAATGAACTCCATAATTTGAGAAGGCATTACGCATCCTGCATTTTCTTGGTCGATTAGTTGAAATATCTCATCTGTAATCTGTAACATAAGTATTTCGGTCTATAATTTTACACCTCTAATTGTAGGAGGTGAAACGTGGCAGCCATCTTTAGGCGTATATGAATTGGGAGGAAAAGAATCATCGACGACCCAGGTTGCTCAGCGGTAAAGCAGTCACGCGGAAACTGGAAGATCTGGGCTCGATTACGGACTCGGTACCCGATCTGGGCCGATTCTTGTTTTCCTAGATACTATTGGGCAGGGAACGATGGGGGAAATACGGATACCGGATAATTCCGGATACTTTCTCAACGGAAAGTCATGCACGTTTACAGACGTAAGTTTCGACAAATAAATTCGACCCGTTCTTTACAATTTTTGTGGTATAATTTTAATAGTGTCACCTATATTTAAACAATGGAAACTAGTATGTAATTTTTTTCAAGCACAGTGCATACCCTAAGGATAATAACGTAATAGTTTCCAATGAGTGTATGTCTATACAGGGTATGTGACTACTACTGAAAGAAAATTTAAGGGATGATTCTAAACACCATAATAAGACGGAAATCAACAATAACGGTGAAGTGATTGAGACTATAAGCGTTTAAACATAATTTGCGGTTGCAGCTTTGATTGTTAGTCATAAGCGTTTAAAGATATGCCTAAAAACAGGCAACTCACGTGTAACGGTGCACGCGGGACATGTCAGACGAGGGGTCGGGCAGAGGTGAATATAGTCACTATCGCACAGAACTCTGCAACGGGCGGGTATACAGGGTGTCCCAAAAATGGTGGAGTTCCGTGAGACAGATGACTCAGGGGGTGATTTGAAACAACTTTATTCTTAGCAAAAATATTGTCCGAAGCATCGTTAACGAGATATTATCAAAAAACCTCGGCCAATCAGAGCGCGAGTCTTCCGTTTCAGCTCCCGCGGTAGCGTTGGCTACGTGGTAGGCGGCTGCGCTTGTACTACACACAAGCAAATCAGCATGCATCGAAGGAAACCGCGCAAAATAACAAATGATAAAGGCGTCACATACAAAATCGAACTTTTCGCCATCTTTTGGTTGTCATTTAAAGTGAATCTATATACATAAAATTCTTTTTTTTTTGTTTGTTTGTTCGTAATACAAATTTACACAGCTGCGCGGATTTCATTCGAATTTAGCACATATGTTCTAAAAATCCCAGCGGAGGTCACTGTATAGGTTTCATTGCTCTCGCCCACTTTTACGGACTGTTATTTAAAGAGAAATGAATACTCGGGTTGGGTTTCGATAGCAGCGCGGCGTGGCGAGCTACGGTTGACGTAAGTGAGGTTGTTTACATATCACGTGGTTCGTCCTCGCGCGTAGCGGTACTGCGATGTCACCAACAGGTGGCGAGGCTTCTCGCGCGCTTTCTCGCGAGGGAACTGGAGTGCCGCGGATATATATGTTAGATTGATCGTTGGGGTACTTTGCGAATATCTGGATACTACCTTTTCTGCGTAACACCGAGTATTTCAGCTAGTAATTAATAAAGGATAGTTCGACGAAAATCATATCAAACGTAAAAATACGAATATATAGTTTTTTTTTTAAAGCAGAATCGAAAATAATAATTATTTGAAGGATAAAGAATACGCAAATTTCCTTTTGTTAATATCGTAAAGACGAAAATGTAATGTAACAGGAAATGAACAAAAGGTGATCATAGTTCGTTATTGTGATGAAAATCCCTAATTCAATAACGGCCAACAAGACTTCCATTTCCGGTCACGGTGTGTGAAAGGCGAGTGAGAAGTGAGTGATGGTAGAAGTGTAGGGAAAGTGTGGTGAGGCGGTGAAAGGGAGAATAGAGTGCGAGTGTGGAGGTTGAGGGAGAAGTGCGGAAAGGATAGAGATTAGAGGGAAAGGGCTAGGATTGAGGGTGATAGGGAAATAGGAGGGATAAGGGAAGGTTTGGAGGTTAGGCGATAGAAGTGGGAGAAGTGAGCGGGAAAGAGCAAGGAGAGCGGCAAGGGGTGACACCTGTCGGAGAGGAAAGGAGGTAGAGGTGTTGGTAAGGAAGGCGGGAATTTTTGAACGGGGAAAAAAGAATGAAGAGCATGAGTAAAGGGAATATGGGTGGGATGGGGGAGAAGGGCAAATGGGGGGAGAGGGGAGTAATGGGGGTGGGAAGGACAAGGGGAGTGAAGCGATAAAGGAAACGAATAGGAAGGACAGTGGTAGTAGTTTGGGAAACAGTGTGGGGACTTTACAGAGTTTTGGGGGAAAGAAGAGAGGGAGAGAGGAGGAGTTGGGAACGTTGGGGGAGGAGGGAAGGGTAGGGTTTAAGAGGAGTGGGAAAACGGTAAGGTCGCCAAGTAAAGGGGGCAGGAGAGGGGGAGCAGGGAGGCGTTGCCTCTGAAAATCGGCCACCAAGTTCACTTAATTCCCAAGCCTGATTTGGAGGATATTATATAAAAACGACTTTGTGAGCTTTTAAATAATTATTTAAATGTTCAAGGGCCCAGGGCACATTTTTCCGTTATCTGATCGGGCTCAAACTTTACACAGATTTTTTATAATTATTTGGAACTATATTGTAGAGTGCCGCGAATAAAATTCATAAGTCGAAAATAAGAGCCACTTTAGCGTACACGCTTAAACGTTGAAACGTTTGAACGCTTAACATCGTCCTCCTTGCTTTGGTCGAGTAAATGCGGGCTTTCACGTTGCTAAATCGAGTAGTAACACGTGTATTTATTGTAAATAACGCCTAAAATAAGTATGTGTACATCGTAATTGCAAGTCAATTATGCGAATTTTCCTACAACATAAATAAATTCAAAATAAACAGAACATAGCGGAGCGGAGTGAGAGAGTGTGTGTGTGGCGATGGCACGAGCCGACGGAGCGCGACGTTCGACGTCGCACAGTGGGGCACGTAACATAGGATTCGCGGGAAAAATCTCATAACTTCGGTGTTCCCCAATATTTTGGAGTACTTTTTTTATATTATTTGTTAATAGGCAACGGTAATATGGACAGGAACAATAATAAAATTGAAGCATTTTTAACAAATGAAATTTTAATAAACCCCGTAAACATAATTATTTAAATATCCAGTTCAGATTTCACGTGCAACAACGAATTTTAGAAAACATTATTAATATTTTTGTTTATAACTTTTTTCTAATTGTTCAAAGAATTGATCAAAGTTTTACCATTTGATAGATCTAATTAAAAAAATAACTTTTGTCTTGAAATTTCTTTTCTATCTCTTACAGATTGCGAGTTAGAAAATAAAATTAAAAAATAGCCGAATCTTCAGGGGTTAATTTCACCCCCTTAGTGCGATTTTGGGCAGCACAAAAATGCGTTGTAATCAGGAGGAAGTTCCCTACATATCCACAAAGTTTCAGAATTTTTTGAATTTTCGGGTTCGGGACTTTCCCTTGTGAGTACCGGACCGGGTACGGGTTAGGGTCCCTATCCCTGGTTATAAGTCTTAAAATCTTAAAATGTTAAAATGTTAATTTATAATGAAAAAAGGAATGTTATATAAGTATTAATAAATAATTATGAAATATGTTTTCTCTGTATCGATTATGCTCACAATACTTTATTTATAATTTTTATTATATTTTATTTTTTTTAATGTTAATATTACTGTCCATACACATTAAAACTATCCAAAAGTAATATAAAATAGAAACTATGCAAAAATAGCGAGAAATGCTGATGTGATGAGTTTCTGCGAAATCGCATGCACAGCGCACTCCTGTGATTATGTATCAGTAACAGCCAAAGTCGCAAATAAACGTAACCAATTTTTGGAGGGCTGTTAGTAGATGGTATCTGCTTTCCATTAGTACTATCTAGAGCCCGGAGGAAGGTGGAGCTTTTTTATTTATAAACCTAAAATAGTTCATGAAAACTTGAAATACTAGGTAACTTCATTGAAGTTGTATAGTTGGATTGCGGTGAAGAGTTTTCAAAAAGTATTTATGTCACAAATAAGCTGAGACTATACACATTCGAAATACATGAGGTACAAAAAAAAATATCTAGAGGAATTCAGAAAAAATCGAAAATCTGGTACGAATATTGACACATTTCCCGTTAGAATACGAAAAGTCAACTTCAGATAAATTTTTCTTTGCAATTAACATGAATATGACATATCTGTCATATAGGTTAGATACGTTGGTCGATTGGCTATCAGGATACAGTGATGGATATACAAAAATACAAATTTCATTTTAAGACTTTTTTCCTCTCCAGCCCCACTGTGAGGCGGCGCCCGAGCGACGAGCGAAATCAGGAAGTTGTATTGGGTCGCATGGCGGGGCCTACACGTGGGTTATGGCGTGCCTATCATAATTGCGTTATAATATGTGTCTTCTTTTACTGTTCTTTTTGTATCTTAATCACTTACATAATAAATCCAATCACTTCTATTCCTACATTTGGGGGCTCGTCCGTTATCGGAATAAATAGACGAATGGAAGTGTAAGTGATTGGAAACTGAAATCTGTCGGATTGTTTACGGTATTTGCGCAGCAGCCATCGGTTCGTTCGAAAATTTGACTTGTGTTCAGGTGGTAGGTTGACCATGTGTGGACAAAGTATAAAGTTGATCAGTTGGGCGAAAGCCAATAAAGTTGATAAGAAGGTAGACTGAAAGTTGAAAGTGGAAAGTGGAATACATAAGGATGAGTAGCAAGAAGACGCAGGATAAGATACAGGACGTAAATGATGGGGGAAATTCTACGGAGGAAGTCGAAGAGGAAGCGAATAAAACGGTTATAAATGTGGAACCGAACGAGGAAGAAAAATTGACCGAAGACGAAGTAGATAAGATGAACGTGCAGCAGTTGAAGATGGCATTGGAGAAATTAAACTTAGAAACGACAGAAAAAAATTAGAATTGCGGCATAGGTTGAAAATGTTTTTGTAAAAGGAAAACGGAGAAGAGGATAGCGAAGCCGAAGAAACGGAAGATGAAGAAGACGAAGACGAAGAGGAAGAGGAAGAAGAGGGACATAAGGGCCCTTTACACGGACGGTCTTGCGTAGGTCGCAGCGACTGCCCTAGGGCAGACATAATGTGCACCCCTGATCTAGCTGGTCAGGGTGATGTTCTTTCATTTATTATATACGATAACCGAAAGGATTTTAGTTGTTTTCCCGCGAAGACAAACGCGAGCTCGAAAAACAGCTTGAGAGCGGCGCATGGGAATGCTTCTCCATACGTAACATAATACCCAACTCAGCCCTACACATATGTATAATGCGTTCTACACATTCAACAAAGCGTTTTAACATACATATGACGACCTATGGTTAAAGGTCCTGCAAGGTGGTTAAAAGTCAAGCACAATGGAAAATAATTTACCGCAAACTAATACCTTATTAGGTATGAGTGTACTATTGTACTATTGTACTATTGTACTATTGTACTATAGGTACTATTGTACCTATTCGTAGATGGAGATAAATAGGTACATACGAAGCGGGCAACGTGATTGAAAGTTTTATTGCCTTCTACGATCCGTATAGCGTTTTTTCATGTTTTTTTTATCTCTAGCGGACTAAAAAAGTGAGAAAAAACATGATTTTTAATTAATTCTCTTAACGGCTACAGCCAAACTCGTCGTAATTAAGAATAATTTTGGTTTTCTTATTTCACATGAGCAGAGAAGCCGGAATCACAGATACCATAGTGGAGACCTTTTGTTTAGCAAATGCGTTCAAACGTTTGCACTGCCACAATTTTAATTATTTCTCTCTAATAAAATTTGTAAACATTAGTGAAACATGGATAAATATGTGAACCAAATTGTGACGAAAATGTTATGTACCGAAGATTCTGTCAGAAAAAGCGTATCTTACACTACATAGTCTAAAGTGGGTGTAAAAATCTTTCTAAAAATCGATTTTTTTATTTCATGTTTTGAATATTCAACCTTTTAAGAATAAGTGTTTCAAAAGATTTTTTGAAATTCGAAAAATTCAAGAAGTTATCGCATTTGAGTAGCGGCGAATTTGTGGCTAAAAGTCGGTCACTCGGTGCTCACGTAAAACTTTAAACGCGTTTTTCTTGAACCAGTGTTCTTCAAATCGGTGGGACAGATATCTCGAGAAGTTATTATCCGATCCGATTGAAACTTTTTTTTATTTGGAAGAATATACTTCTGTCTAGTAGAGCTATTACTTTTTGACCCGTCGAGAATCCGCCTACCCGGAAAATCTTCAAGCCATTGAATGTGGTATTGTTCGATCATTTTTTACTAACATCAAATAATACCGCAGACAATATAACACGCAATTGCTTGAAGTTGTTTCAGGTAGCCCGGTACCCGACGGGTCAAACAGTAACAGCTCTACTGTGCAGCAGAGTTGGGCATTATTCGACTAAATAGTTCTTCCACTAACCTTCGAATAAAAATTTCGAATACAGTGAAGTTATTCGAGAATAATGAATAAATTTTTAGTCGTTATTCGTTCCTCATCATTCGTTATTCGAAGGACCGCCGTGGCGACTAAGCGTCACGAACAAGCTGCTTCGGCTCGAGTAGGTACACTTGAAAAGTGTTCCCCTTGGCTCGTGATTACCCCCCCCCCCCCGCCCGGCCGGAGGCCGAGGGCCTCGGGGCCCGAGCCGGGGCAGCTCGGGTTCTGACCCCCGCTTATTCGTATCGCTTAGTCGCCACTGCGGTCCTTCGAATAACGAATAAGGACTAAAAATTTATTCGTTATTCTCGAATAACTTCACTTTATTCGAAATTTGTATTCGAGTTCAATCGAATAAAAATTTATTCGACTAATGCCCAACTCTGCTGTGCAGTGAAGAAACCTCTAACATTTAAAAAAAATTGAAAACGTGTATTGTTTAAAGGCGTTGAAAAGATGATAAATATAGGGAAAAAGTGATTTCAAATTTCAAGTGTCGTTGTCATATCAAGAAATGTATTTTTTGTAATTTTTAAAGCTATGTCCAATAGGGAAGTTCGTGCCCTTTAATAATCTGGTATCGTTTCATCTTTCAGACCAATGGTGTAGGTGCTACAAGTTCCAGCGTTTGGGATCAATTTTTTAACGCCTCCACTACAACGAATCCTCAGTGCAATTTGCAATGATTAATATTTACAGAAAAAAGTATATTTCTATAGTTTACGCCATTCTTAATACAAAAAGTATGCAAAAAGTCCAATTAAATTATCTGTAGTAGTTTTCATTTAATTAATTCCTAAAGATCGCATATTGCTAGGGGCTGTAGACCGATCCCTTCCCTTAATAAAGAAATGGGTTTTGTTGAATGACTAATGTTTCTGATGCGTTCACTTAAAAAATAATTGCTTCGAATACTGCGCCCCGTTCTACTGTATCTTTGGAGATAATTACTCTGCCTCACTCTATGTATTGCAACTTACCTCTTTAGTAGAAAATATTTCTTGAAACTTCATAAAACTTATAGGATCATCGCCGCATGTGTTGTATGCAACAATCTCAATTTGACCAATAAAATTGCTCTGCTTTTCATTTCTGTGGAATGGATAGACGGAGTTAAAAGAGATCCGTGTAATTCTAAACGTAGTATTGATATTCAACAGCGCTTCACGAAAGGTTATAGAATAATTCTTACGTCAGTCTTCCTTTTAAAAGCTCAATCCATTCATTTTGTTTCAATAGCTTGTCTTCGTCTTGGTCGAATAGTGAAAATAATTTCTCCAAAAGCACCTGAAATTTTTTATATACATGTATTTATATTAAGTACGATATTATGTTCTACAGACAAGTATTTTATATATAAATTGCACGGTATAATAGGGAACATATGATGCTGAAAGGGATATTTTAAATAACCAAATTGTTTACGTGTGTTCGAATATCTTGCGGTTGAGCGCGCTGGATGCAGATGAGGTTAGGTCGACGGTGAGAAGGTACACACGACACAGCACGTAGGTGAGATTAGTCGATTTATTAAAATATATACACAATGAGCACTGAGCATTTGAGAAAGTACAAAGCGTGCTATGGAGTCCCACGATTGTAAGTCGCGAGAGCACATATCGCCACGAGTGAGAGAACACTGTTCCTTCCAAGTGCAATACTGGCGAGAGTGACATTGAGGTTCGAGAACAGCCAACGATGCATGGTCAGTTGACGAGTCCCTCGTTGGTAGTGATCAAGGACTGAATGGGAGATTCTGCTGTCCCGACTTCTGGACAGAGATGCAGTGGTAACGAGTGCTGCTGCAGCATCACGAGCCATTTTGTGTACATTGAGAGAGCCCTGTGCACTGGGTTAAGACAGCCATGATGTTCCGGTCCACCATAGCTTATGATGTTCAAGCTGCGATGTGGTTGAGCCTCGTAATGTGCAAGTAACTTGATTTGATGTGCTTGGACTTTGTGTCTAGTGCCTGAGTTCAGTGAACTCTTGACCTTGAGAACTTCCAGCGTGATGCGCGAGAGTAAGAAAAAGAAAAAAAAACAAGCACGCACCAGGAATCGAACCGAAGACCTCCAGCACCGTAGCCAAACATCTTAATATCGCAGCTACGACCGTTGCTTCCTATGAATGTTTGCACAACTGAAATACTACTGTCGCGCAAAACTTTGAACTCAAATTTCTCGAAAACGAAGGCCCATTGTACAAAAACCCTTTACGGTTTTGTAACACTAGGTGTGCACTACAATGTCCACCCAGTCTCATTCCAGAACCGATTGCATAACCTGTGCGGTCTCCTTGTTAGCATTGCCAGATATGTCGTCGATGCATCCAGCATGCATGATTGATGGCTGGACTTGAGCAGCTATTGTCATTAGATGAAATTGATGGCGCTCTTACCATGAGAATGAGGTCTTCGGACTCCTTCTTGAATTCATGATGGCTGACACGATACTCATTAGTCTTCTTGAATTTGATGAGAATACCTGTCTGCAAGCACGAGTGCTGATGAATGACTTGTACATTACGTCTGAAGATGATTTGAGAAAGTTGAGCACAATGAATCGCCATGTTGATTCACGGGTGTGTCTCTCGAAAAGGTGTTCGCCCTCTTTCTCTGAAGCTTGAGGGTTGAACGATTGGCAATAATGGGGCGCCCGTGATGAGCTGGGCTTGATAAGTTTCCATGAGTTGCTGTGCCAATGAGGTTCTTGATCTGTGGCAATCTCGACGCCGCTCGAGGTTGAATAGATTTCTGGGCCCCAATGCCAATGATTGTGGTGGATGATGGCGAGCACTGAGCGTTGAACTCAAAGATGAGATCCTTCTTGACGTAGGTATGCTCGGAGATTGCTAAGGTTGAGTGTGTGAAGCTGCATGGAGCGTTGACTGCACCTCTTCGAGGAACGAGCGTGAGCGCACGTGAGAATGTTGCCATCAAGGGCTTGTAAAGTATTGAAACGACCCACCTGGACTCTGATGTTGAGATTGATGAGACCTGCGCTTTGAATTTGTGAGTCGATATCCCCTCGTTGAGGCTGGTGAGATGAGATGAGCCACGCTTCCACATAAGTGTGAGTTGATTTCGTGGTGATTGGGATCTATGCGTCCTTAGGCTGAGTTTGAGTCGGTGCAAGATGCAGCATTGTATGGTGTACCGCCCTACAATACTTGCACCGAAGCGCCGACTTGCAGTTTGCTGTGGCGTGACTTCCACAGCAATTGCGACACAGCGCTTGAGCCGGGACGAAATCTCGACGTTGAGACACAGGCAACTTCGCACGGATACCCTGTCGACGCTGGTGATTGGTGAGCCTTGGGGTGAGTAGATGATTGCATTTGTGCTTTCGATGCTCTGCATGGACCCGTGCTGGAGGCGGATGCTGTTGATGAGGTGGGAGAAGGCTTTTGCTCTGCACTCTCCAGTGCCCGAGCCTGTGCGCTGATGAAGGCCTCAAGCCGTTGAAACTCACGCGTGCTCTTGCTCAAACTGCGTGCTACGTGATGGACCAGGATACAATTCCATATATCATCCGCCATGCCCAATGAGGTGAGTGCCAGGTTGATTTCGGTCCCGGTGATGAGTAATTTCTTGAGCACTGCAGCCCTCGTGAAAGTGATAGGAGCGATGCTGAACAGCTTGTCCAGCTGAGACTTGATGATAAGTCGTTTATTATCATAACTGGCTGCTAGCAGGTCCCACACAGACTTAAATGATACATCGGCGAGCGGATGCCCTTTGAGAAAGTGAGCGGGTTCCTCCTTCAGGCCTTTGATGAGGTAACGCAGCCGTTCCTGTCTGCTGTAAGCTGTCCATTGTTGATGATAAGTGCAGATAACTTTTCTCTAAACGCAGGCCACTGCATATAATCCCCTTTGAAGAGAGGCACTGTGATCTCTCGGAGTTGAGGAGGCTGCGAAAGTGAGTCAGTTGGTGGAGGTCGCTGATATATCTCCAGCTCTTCCATTATTCGGCTGAGCCACAACTTGAGACTGAGCACACGCTGTGACTCCTTCAGGAACATTTTTGTGGTGAAATACTCATGATTGATGAGTGCAGCTGGCCACGTCGCCTCGAAGACGGCGTGGTCCTTGAAACGCTTGATGGAATTCATTTATTTGAGCCGTGTAAACTTTTACCTCCTCGAGGATGGTATTTGGGGCACACTTTGGCAGTCGGTCTTTGAGTTCTTGCAGGGCTTCCAATCGGTCCACCTGCGTGGTGAACTTGAGCTTGAGTGACGAGGGCAGCTCTGCAGGAGATGTTGCCGTGGTCAATCTGCCTTCCACCGTGGTGGATGCGGCATCAGGATCCACTAGATCGTCTAGCACTTCTGTGGCCGCGGTTGACACAGGCGACGTCGGCCTCGAGACACCATTCAGAGACCACTATCACTCATCGCGCGATTATACGAGAATGAGTTGAGTTTGAAATTTGCACTATACCGCACTGCACCTTCACCGTCGATCCGGCTCGAAGGACCAAATGTTCGAATATCTCGCGGTTGAGCGCGCTGGATGCAGATGAGGTTAGGTCGACGGTGAGAAGGTACACACGACACAGCACGTAGGTGAGATTAGTCGATTTATTAAAATATATACACAATGAGCACTGAGTATTTGAGAAAGTACACGAACAAGTGAGTCAATGCACGTGCACCACCACGTGTGCGTCACTCGTGGCGATGAGCAATCGAAACTGAGCTGAGCAGTTGACTGCTTGAGCGTGAGAACAAGAACGTTTTGATTCTGTTACATGAACACAAGCACGATGCGAAATAAGAGTTCACAATGTGAGAAAACATGGCATCGAAGCGCGACACGTCCTTTATACTACACAGTGCGTACGAGAGTAAAATCAAGATGGAGGCCGTTTCCGTCGTAGCGTCTTCTCGAACGATCTAGAAGCCGATCGATGCGGCGCGCCAATTGGCTCATCGATTGCTGATCGCCGCGACTTCCGCTCTCCGGAAGGTGCTGCTGTAGCAGTGAGTGTGGTGGCTTTGGGAATTAATAAATTCCCAAACAACGTGATATCAAGCTGATCTTGAGTTTTTTAAATGAAATGCGTATCTTTTTTTATCAAAATTTAAAAGAATACTGAATTTTCTATAGGGAAGTGTGGTAAATATTCACAAAAAGGAAGCCACCTCCCGATTTCGATGAATTTTTAATGTGTTTTCAAGGTGTGATGACATTGACAATATATTAAAAAATTATCGCAATCGAAGGTGGCTCCATTTTTGTGAATATTTACCGAAAGTATTCAGTTTTATTTGTTCGAAACCTAATAATTTGCGAGATATTTGCAAGAACGTTGTTCATGCTCACTACTTATTTTACAATTAATTACAGTAAGGCCGCGTCCAGTGTCCCACCGACGTACCCAAGCGTACCTACGGTTCGAAATATCTATGGGACTCTCAGAATAGTTTCACCGTTCGCATCTATCTGCATGTGTTACATTTATAAACAAAGTAGAGACGGCAACGTCGGTGGTGGCAAAGACAATTATTTTCGAATAAAGGAATGTATGTGCTCAGCGTTATTTTCGGACTTACGTTTTCAAACTATCGGTGGACTTTACAAAAATTTTACGCGGATGTGTCCGAGTGATTTTGATGTGATATTAAATTTAATTGGAAATGACATTTCAAGTAAAACACGCAATTCCGGGAATGCATTTCCGAGGAAGAAGAGTTGGCAATTACATTGCGATTTCTGACCACTGCAGATTCGTTCATTAGCCTTCAATACTTATTTAAAGTCTCGAAACAGTCAATAAGCATAATAGTCATGGAAGTGTGCGAAGCACTGGCGAAGAGATTGCAACAGTACGTACAAGTAAGATGAAATATATTTAGGTACATACATATACACGTTTAATAAAATTATACAGTATGTCCGGTTTGTTCGTATACACGCTATTATTTTTTAAACTATTGAAAAAGTGAAAGTTCAACATATCTATGTTTTATATTAAAATTATTATGAAAATTTGGGAGGAGGAATGGGTGAAGAAGAAGAAGAGGAAGCAGGATAATTCACTGGGTTTATAGTATTTCTGTGAGTGTAGGGTAGGGTGTCCCTTAGAATTGAAGATGCGATAAAATGTTGGGGCGCCAGCTAATTTTATTCCTTTTCGTGTGCTAAGGAAGTACGCAAAATTTCGGCACAATTGGATTATTCTGAACCCTACCTCAAGTAGCTTAAAGTTACGATATACTAGGTATAAATTGTATAAACTTCTTTTTATTTATTTTTTTTGTCCGCCTTTAGAAAATAATCGTTTACTGAGAACAAAGGTTCCTGGAATGCATAAATATTTTACCACCATAGTCCAAAGACTGGAGAAATGGAAAACTTGTGCCACCTTCGTTCTTCCACCACATAACGATATCTTAACGATATTAACGATATATCATTAAGTATCAAGAAGTTATCAATATGATATCGATAACCGATAGTCCCAACTCCAGTTCCATCACATATTTGCTTACATACAGGGTTGCATATTAAAAAAGCAGCGGTTTGCAAGAGCGTAGTCTCGTTCGAAACTTTGAACTCCTTGAGGCAGGGTTTAGAGTTATTTATATCCAAAAAAAATATCGATCTTTTTTCGGCATAACTCGGTATATGCCCCGCTCCCCTTAAATGTTAAAAAAATAGCCCTCGAAAATAAAAATTATAATTTTTTTCGCCTTCATAAAGAGAGTTCGAGAAAAAGTAATATAATATAAAAAATGCTCCTTGTCTGGATTTACACCTTTTTACATGTTTTTTTTTATATCAAGAGACAGAGTAGTGTCTCGCGCCAAGTACATGCGTATTTAGCGCATGCGCGTTGTTCCGCAGCTACCTTCACTTTCACACTTCGATCTCCCAAACGAACCGCAATCGTTTCTTTCATTCGCAATTTAAATGACACGTACTCAGACTCGCGACAAATACTCTTTCTCGCCACATATTTATAATATAATGATATTCTTTAAATTATTTTACTTTGTTCCACCATCTCGACCATCTTCAGGCTATTTTTATATAATAGGTCGATAACAAAGCATTATTCTTGATTTTTTTGGAGGTGGTCACTCAAAGGGTTGTTTCCAAAAATCACCCCCAACAAATTAATTATCTTTGTTCTATCCTTAATAATTGATTTACAATTTATCGAAAAATATATGAAGTACAGTTGGTACGTAGCTATGTTTTCGTTTTTTTTTAAATTAAAATATCTTAACTAGTAACCGAGAAAAAAATAATAACGTTAAGGGCGTTAACCCTCGTATTACTTAAACGGAAGGGGGGGGGGGTAGCGATCTAAAACTTTACATAATGGTGTTTCAGGCAAGGAGCATTCTTTAGAAAATAACAACTCCAAGAATCGGCATAGGGGCCGTTTACCCATGCTTACCCTGCTAAACATTTTATCACGAAATAAAATTTCTCCTCGTCCATTCGTAAGTAATTTAAAAAATCTCTTGGTTCATTTTGCCGCAATTCATTTAATAAAGACACATGAGAATATTTATCTCTTTCATGCAGCCAATTTTTACACCATTTTCGCTTTCGACGAGGAATCTCTTCCTCTTCGACGCACGTAGCTACTTCTACACCAATCGCAATCCTCTTTTTTAGGGACAAAGAGTGACCTCAAAATGAGGCCTCTTTTAGCCCCTTTTTGGTCCCACGATTTTAGAAATGAATTTTGTGCCAAATGATAGCTTATGATGAGGCATCAATCACGACAAATTTTCAAGTTGAGGTGACAATTAGTTTCTGAGATATGAGAGGTGAAAGAAGTGAAAATTCATTACCGCGTCAGCTCATGCGCTTCGATGTATAGACTTTTATGTCATTCCGATAATTTAAACAATTATTTCCAGGGGTTTTGCTGACTGCTAATAACGAATTTGAACTTAGATTTTCAAAATTCACGAAAAAAAATCAAATGGCCAATTCAACATTGTGGACGATATATTAAAAACGCACCTACTACACAGACATTTATATTTCTTGATTTTTTCCCGTGAATTTTGAAAATCTAAGTTCAAATTCGTTATTAGCAGTCAGCAAAACGCCTGGAAATAATTGTTTAAATTATCGGAATGACATAAAAGTTTATACATCGAAGCGCATGAGCTGACGCGGTAAAGAATTTTCACTTCTTTCATCTCCCATATCTCAGAAACTAATTGTCACCTCAACTTGAAAATTTGTCGTGATTGATGCCTCATCATAAGCTATCATTTGGTACAAAATTCAGTTCCAAAATCGTGGGACCCAAAAAGGGGCTATTTCTTGGGTCACTCTTTTCCAAAGACATTTCACTGCAGGCGTCGTGCGCTTACTGATTGTCACTTGTCAGTACTGTTGGTAGGTTTCTTTGCTTCACGCGAGTCCCTACAGTAGGTCTCTTCGTCCCACGCGAGACCTCGTCTCGAAACATGTCTTGAGACAAGTCACATCGTGTAGGGACCGCTTTAGGCAGTATGAGTATAAGATATTATAGGAATGGGTGTGCCGGTTTACACGTGACAGTAAACCATCTAGGTAAGGATTTATTTAAAAAATTTCGAAATTGTTTTATTATCAGAATTATTTAGTTCCAATTTGCAGATAGATTCAAGCATTTGACGTACAAAAATAAATATAGATAATTTGTACTTCCAAACATTATGATTATTAAATGGATTTGGCGTTAGAGAGAAGTTAAATTTTTTACAATTTTTACTTATTTTTAATTCTATGGCAACACCAAAATTATGATTTGCGAATTTAAACTTTAACAGAGGGGATTTTTTCCTCCTCATATTTATATGTTAATTTGGACTTTCAGTGCAATCAAACCTCTGACATATTTGTTAAAGGCAATGAATTAATTATTAATGCAAAATGCACGAAAAAATATACCTACATTTAAAAACTAATATGTCGTTGTTAGTTTTATTTTGTACCAACTTTTCCCAAAAAGTGCTATATTTTTCACAGTGTACTATATTTTTTATCACATTTGACCGTAAAGTACTATATTTTCCCGAAAAAAGTTGGCAACCCTAGACAGAGACGAGGACATGAACGGGGACGCGACCGAATACCGGGTATCGAGAACGCTTGAGGCGTGAAAGCTTTTTGACTTGAGGCAATTGATCACCTTGATCGAAATCTATGATTCTTAATAGATTTCCTTGCCATTTGTTTCGATTTTGTGTCTGTTATCCCTGCTACGTATCCTTGTCTATAAGTCATACATACATCATTCGATATCGATCTCACCTTGATGTTATTTACAAAGGGTGAGTCATAAGTTCTGGCCCAGTTTTCGGACAAAGTTTATTTACTCCACAAAATTCATAGAGTAGATTCTAGTGTTTTACATAACACATATAATGTTTTTTAAATAATGTTAAAAGGACAGTTGTAATTAATAATGTCATAGAAGTATAATAACACTGTCCAACAGCCATTTTGGTCTGTAAGATTCAATAGCCGTCTCTTATAGATTTTGAAAAAAAAACAGCAAATTTTGAAATTTGAACATCTTTTGTGTTCAAACAATAACAGTTATTCGGTTGCATGGTCTGTCAAATTACAGTGACAAAACGTGACTTACCACTTCTGTTAACGCGTTCCGGAGGAAAAATGTCTGCTGCATCGCGTGGAATAGTCAGATTTTCTCCTGGACCATTAGTTTTGGAAATAAATTGAAAGATATCTGCAAAAATTGGTGCATTTCGGGTGTCTTTTTCCCTTTGATCGTTGTTTAAACATATTTAAATGCTTATAATTCAATAATAGCTTATATCTTTGTGTTCGCGAGGGTTCATAGAATAATTTGACAGACCATGCAACCGAATAACTATTATTGTTGAAACACAAAAAATGTTCAAAGTTGAAAATTTGCATTTTTTTTCAAAATTGAATTTCTCGAAAACTGAGGGTCATGGCGATAAACGGTTTGCGGATTCGTGTTCAGCGCACAAAAATATATAAGAAACGGCTATTGAATGTTACAGAACAGAAAAAAGTTTAATTTTGTTGGACAGTGTAATCAATAGATAAAATGGGATACTGTAAACTTGGCAAGAACTTATTATGACTTACACTCTGTACTTTCAATAATCACACGATCATATTTTATATTTAAAAACTCTAAACAAGGAAGCAGAAGCAGGTGATTAATGTTGTAAGACCATTGCCATACAATGTTTCCTTCAGATTAGGTTAGTAGTTAGCCCGATTTTGTATTTAAATTTATTTCGGGAGTGAGTATTATAAAAAAAATTCTATTAAGTATTGTCATTAAAATTGTCCGTTAATTATATCAATGATTTGCGATTAATACTACCGTGCAATATGGAACTATAATGCAAAGATTACAACGCATACTTTGATTGATTTTGTTTCGTTAACTTCAGCAAAGCTACTTGACACTTCTAAGCATCAAATCCTTGTAAACGGAATTTGATTGATAACTAAAATTTAACAATAAGTTAACATTAATAAGTTAAGGTTACTAGTGATAGAAGCATTACGCGAGAATAGTAAAGGTTCAACGATGCCACTGTCATCTGTATTAGTAATATGTAATATGAATGCCATTGTTTTGAAATTAATTTTTTACGTCATCACTGAATAGGTAATTTTATTCAATATTAATGGTTGCATTACTCTGACATGCTGCTGTAACGATTACGTCAATTATGATTTACTTTGAGCTAATTCATATTCACCAATACAATTGAAAAGTTTTATGGCATTTACAGTTATTTTTAATTTCAAACATAATGTGTATAACGATCAGCTACATTTGTTCGATAAATATTGGATAATAGTGGCAGAAACACTTATTCGTGAGGTGAAAAGTTTTATGAAAGTTATTGAATAATGATGATGATACCGATAATACTAATTATAATAATAATAAGAAGAAAACGAATAAGAAGGAGAACAGGATACAAAGGGATAGGAGAAGGAAGATGAAAAATTGTACGAGTTTATGAATACTATTCATCATTAAACAACTTTGTTATTAAAAAAGAAGAAAACACTTACTTGATTAGAAAAAAGTTGTTTGAGTGCACCTCTATTATAACGAGCAGCATCGTTCGTACCAATTAATTGAGAACACTGTTCCAAAGTGATTGCCCTTCGTCTTGCAATTGAAGATTTGTGCTCAATGCAACTAAGGTCACTTTCCATTTTATATCGTCAGTACTTTCGTTAAGCAACAAACAAATTTTCTTACTGATAATGAAATCGTGTCACTTCGTACATTACTATTTACGCGACACTTGCTTCCATTTCTGGTCTCTCTTAATGAAACACAAGAACCATACATCTGAAATACGATTAGGCTAGTTTAAATCGTTGAAACATAAAATAAAAATACATTATGTAATACAGTAATTCAGGTAAATTTTAGTTTAAATACGAGTTTTAAAGAGAGTCCAAAAGCGATTGAAGAAAATAACTGTTCAGTTGACAATTAGTTTCCATTCAGTGTTTTGTCACTTACACATTCACTGTAAACTACTTGCAAATTTCATTTATTCTTCTCTATTTTATTTATGAAAAATTTAGAAAAAATCTTCCTTGCAATAATTGCACACTACTTTAATGACTGTGGATAGAGCCTTCGAGTCCTCAAAGTTTTTTATTTGTATTCTTAACTATGCGAAGGTATGAACAATTAGAAACTATCTTCGAGGAATACTTGTTCACTGATCGTCACACCGCATTAACTTGGCTCGACTGCCAGAACCGCAAACTACTAAACCAAAATCACCTATTTGTATCAGCGAATCGTAAGACCCCCTACCTTCTACTGATCCCTTCCGGCAACAATTTTCAGATACACAACATCCTCGAAGACCACAAGAGACGGATACCTTTCGATTTTAATAAAGACCATGCGTTGGAATGGAGAGGTAGACATTCGAACAGACAACCTTTCACTTTTTCACGAGTCACCTGTTTCTCCTCCTTCTTCTTTTGCATTTGTCTTTCTTCCATAAAACTCCTCACTTTTTCTCCCTTCTCTTCCCGTCTCCTATCTTCGGATATGTCGACAGCTTTGCTCATATACATTTCTCCCAATTACTGCATATGATGATTTCACACGTATACTATAAATAAAGTGAGCAATTTGGTTGTCTGTAAAATTTAAAAACATTTGACAAAGCCGTTATTCGCAAGGAGGGAGTCTTTTCGTGAAAGCGATTACTTTACAGATGGACGTGTCAAGGAAATTTTAAAAAAGCATAATTTTTTTTAATAAAACCATGCGCTCTTATGCAATATGTGATACGCTGGCATTTAGATGCCCCTGAACAAATATAACTAAATAATCGTCATTCTACCTCTTCTTCTTTCTTCGTTCATCTTTTCATAAAATGGATAATTGCTAAAGCATTTTCAGACCTGAATTGATGTGTATTTTTTCTTATTTTCATTTTCAGAATATATTGTTACAGTTTAACCATTATACTGCTGGACACTCTTTTTTGTCGATCGGTGACCCGCAAAATTAAACGCAATTCATGTCAAGTAAATAGTGTATCATCTGATACATATGTAGATGGCATTGTTTTAAATTATCAATTATTGGTTAGAAGAAGATGGCATTTAAGAATTAGTAAATAATTGACTATTCAAAGTGACAAACTTGTAGTCACAAAAATTCGTCGCAATTAGCCCTTGTTATAAGTTTTTTTAAAAGTTGTATGTAAATTTCGTGTATTCAAATTGTTTTCTCTGTCTTATTTACTTCTTACATGATTTTTTAAGAAGATTATATGTGCCTTTTCTTGGGCATTCATGTTTCAATTAATGTATATATAATTCGGAAAAAAATAGTGTCGAGCAGTATATTCTAGAGATAATTTGTACAATCATCTCTAGAATATTGATCTCACAAAATGTTTTACTGGAAATGCGTGCTTCTCAATTCGTATACAGTGAACCGCATTAATATACGGATAGAGTGGTAGGGGAGACTGTTGTACCTCGGGCATAATGTACCTTGAAACATTGTCTATTACTGGATAGTGGTGCTATATAAACAGTTGAAACTGATTATACGTTGTAGAGAATGCTGCCAGGTAACTCTAATGGAAATTCTATTTGCCTGTGGTCCAACACGTGTATGTAGTGAAATAAAGAAATTTTTAAGCGACAGAAGTAATTTTTTCGTTTCTGTAATTCTATTATTTAATAAGGACATTAAATTATAACTGTGACCAGTATTACATACATTGTATTCTACATCTCCTGGTGAGTAAATAAACATGCTTACTTCAATAGTTTTAGTGAACATCTAAATTTTGCAGACAAAGTGGTATAAATGTGCACCCTCCTGTACCTTGGAATACACAACATTCTGTGCCATGGAACATGGTCCAAGGTGCACGATGCCATTTTTGTATTTGTTTTTTTCTTCGAATAATCATGCCACGAAGTAAGGAGGTTGTTAAGTGTTGGATTACTATAATTATTAAAAGGCAAAAGTGATTCTTTTACTTTCAATATCCGGCAACGGTGATAAAACAGTTCGTTGTTCGAGAAGAGCTCACTTCTGTTCGGTATACCGTGTGAGGAAGACATTCGTTCCTAGTGGTTAAATAAAACTAAAATATAAAATATAAAAGGCTCATTTATTTAATAACAAATTTCCAATATTAAGAGGGCTCCAATTGATTCAGATGTTTTGAAGAACGCTGTTCAGGCAGTTATGGCTCCTCCAGCGACTAAAATATAAATTAGGGAAGCATGCAAAGTATAGTGTTAAATTAACCACTTTGTCAAGACTACTGTCAAATTCCGGAACTCAGGAAGCGCAACTTTTTATTATAAACCAAAATTTGACAGTGTTCGAAAGTACAAGAGGTTGTGTTCCATGGTACATGACCATGTTGTACCATGGAACATTTTACATGGCACTGATATTATAATTTTTAACTTTCAATATCACTGTAAAACGCAAAAATAATTATAGAACGTTGTAAAGGAATATTCAATAATCATCATCATCACTTTTTATTTAAAAAATATTCTAACCAAAAAATAAAAAAAAAGTAAAATTTAAAAAGTGTTCCATAGTACAACAGTCTCCCCTACTTGGACATATATTGCTGTGTATCTGTAGTAATTCTGGAAATAAGAGATTCGTTGTTCTTTTATGATTTAGTACACTTTTTTTAGTTGCTAAAAACGTAAGGTTTTTTTTATTTAATTTATACACTTTTCTTGTTAATCAATGGTAAAATAAATAATGTCTAATTTTGACGTCGCAAAAGTATTCGGACATCACGTATGCTTCGCAGTTTGGTTGTCCTGTTAAGTCAGTTAAGTTACACTGGCAATATTTTTAATACAAGATGTAAGCACTACCTTGTAGATTCATTTCGACACTCATTCATATCGCACGTATTTTTTTGTGAAAATAGTACGTAACGGTAAAAATACGCTGTTCAATACACGCAAACTCGTTATTTATAATCGCGAATAAGAAAAATCGTTTCGGGAAATCAGTACATAAGAGGAAGTGCAGCATATTTGGAATACTTTTGGTAATTTGGAATACCGAAGTATCTAATAAACTGCTAACGCTATTTAATTTGTAACACCGTAGATAATAGGGGCTAATGACCTGTTAACTAATGACATTTGTGGATGAACCGCCATTTTGACATTTTTTACTTAATCTGCAGAACAAGAAAGCGCCAATGTGCAAAACTTTTCCAACAAGTATTCAATCGTTCCAATCATAGTTAAAAGATGTCAAAACTTTAGAGTTAAACACTTAAGGGGGTAGACACGGGTAATGCAGCGCGCTGTATACCGACACAATCTGGCCCGAAACATGGGTTCGGGATTTTTCGTTTTTCGTCCTTATATGAGCAGATTTGGGGCTGGGCGAGGTCTCCTTCGAAAGAGGAAGGTTCAATGCGGAGCGCTCTGCTCATGGTTCAACGAGATTGTGTTGATATGTAATAATATCACTGTCCAAAGTAAAGCAAAAGTCGATAAAATATACCCGCAGAATCCAAGCATTTTTAGGTCACTAAAAGAGTTTTGTGACTCAAACGGTGAGCAGAGCGCTCCGCATTGAATCTTCTTCTTTCGAATGAGACCTCTCCCAGGCCAAAATCTGCTCATATAAGAACGAAAAACGAAAAATCGTGACTACATTCCCAAATCAGAGTTCCGCCATATTGGCGATAATACATAGCAAGTCACGTGACAAATTTAGTTGAGGTAGTAGATATGAGATGGCGCCTACTCGGGAGGACTGCCAACGTGGATTCATAGCGAAACTGAAGCGATAGCTGTCGATAGCTTCACGGTCGAAAGAGATGGCACAAAGTAACGTCTCCGGAGAGCAAATCAAAGAGCGAGAAGTGGCGCAGACGTTTCGAGACAGTGATAATATGTTATGTTATAAATGCATTTTTAATTTACCGTAAAATTTGCGTGGAGTAATAATATGTAATGTATATGATACGTAATATCCACAAAATATATTTCCACGGTAAAAATTGTTTTAAAAAAGGAGTATATTATACCCCAGTAAAAAACTTCAAAAAAGTAAAAATTACGCCAAGTACATAAAAAAGTCGAGGACGAAGAAGAGTATCACAAGAAAATAGAGGGTAATAATAATTACAATATAAGAAAAGATTAATCATACATTCCATTACTCATAACGCGGACATTTTAATCCCATTTAAAACATTGTCGAAAATTAATATTTTTACAAAAGTAATGATATACAAATATGGCGCCAATTATCACAATGGCTATTTATACAAAGAAAAAAATGTATTATATAATATTAAGCAGATATATTTTTATGCAAATAAATATTTTAATACGTATCACTCCCCTCGCCTAAAGTCGCAACTATTCCTCCGTCCCTATATTCCTATGTCCATGGTTCAAACTGATACCTACCTGCCAAAGGTCTGCGACAGGGTTCGCAGGCCCAAAAGCTGGACAATTCTTTTCCGTCAGAAATGCTACTTAAGTAGGTACATCTGCGGTATCAAGAAGCGCACCGTTACTTTTATTTCGCACTTGCATCTACGCTCAGATGGTCGGTTCTTTTGGGAGGGATGCAAGTTGGATTGGTTAGGTTAGGAGGAGTGAAAGTTGCTAGACTAAATTTCAACCATAGGGAGCAGATTGTATCAGAACCAATCGGATTTGCATCCCTCACAAACGGCTGCTCTCAAAAATTCAAATACAAACTATTAACCTCTAGCTATTGCATTGAATTTTACTGCACAATATTTTAAAATACTTTAAAAAGGAAAGATTAGAATGTAATTATAAAAAGTATAGATAATTTGAAAATTTTTAGTAAACTTCATATCTTTGGCGTGCAAAAGATATTTGAATTTTTACATATATCAACATGGATATGAAGAAATTGATGAAGCTTTAGCAGATTATTTCTTTGGATTTCAATTTAGTATTATTGAATCTGACCAGGTTATTTGTTCATAATTTGAATCCAGCTTATAAAATTCCAACTCGAAAGACATTGTCGAATAATTAACTTAACGCAAAATTTCAAGATTACAAAAAATTAATGATCAGTATGGAATCCAAAGATTCAGTTCTACTTTTAGATGGTTGGAAAAATTCATCATCCAACAATAAGTATGTTGTTTCAATTCTGAATTTAATGAATACGATATGTCCATGCAGGTTATGGCATTCCACAGTCTGCAAAGTTTTTTTTCAAACAATATGATTTTATACAGTAAAAACATGAACGTAGTAAAGTTAAGCTACTACGTCTTTACTACGTCTTATTCTACACGTAGAGAATTCACTTTTCTACGTTAGGTAAAATACGGATCCACCACTGCATGTATCCAGCTAACACTGCAGTTTTGCTATGATTCCACTGTGGCAGTCCTCCCTAGTAGACGTCATCTCGTATCCACTAACTGAACTAAATTTCTCACGTGACTTGCTCTGTATTATCGCCAATATGGCGGAACTCGTATTTGGGAATGCAGTCACGAAATTACGTTGTTTGTCCTTATATAAGCAGATTTTGGGCTGGGTGAGGTCTCATTCGAAAGAGAAAGGTTCAGTGCAGCACGCCCTGGTCATCGCTTGAATCACAAAACTCTTTTAGTAACCTAAAAATACTTGGATTCTGGTGGGTTTATTTTGTCGACTTTTGCTCTACTTTGAACACTCATATTATTAGATATCAACACAATCTCGTCGAACCATGACCAGAACGCGCTGCACTGAACCTTCCTCTTTCGAGTGAGAGCTCACCCTGTCCAAAATCTGCTCATATAAAGACCTAAAACGTATTCTCCCAAACCCATGTTTCAGACCAGATTGTATCGGTATACAGCGCGCTGCATTACCCGTGTCTACCCCCTTAAACATAGAAATCGACTTTATGATTGAATACTTAGGGTAAACTTGCCTAATTCGTACCTGCGCACAGTGGAGTATTTGGCCCTAAAAGCTACCCAAAAGTCGATTTGAAAATCTTTGTTGAAGCTCTACAATTTTTGGTTCCTGAGAATATATGCAGAACAATGAACCAATATTATGTTCCCATTTATTCAGGCATGAAGCGTTAAATTTTGTCAGAAGTGAAGAGTTTTTATAGTACACGTTTCTCTCTTGATCATTCTGTGACACACCATTAGCGAAATAGTAATTAGTTGTAAAGAAATTGTGTCTATCTTTTCCTTACAGAAGCTTTTCATGTACGCGTGTAGGGTAGACCGGGGGCGGTAGTAACACTTTGACTTTGGAATACGCTTACGCAAAAACTATTACAGTTACAACAACAGTTTTTTACGAAAACTTTACTTACTTATCTCAGATTATTTGAGCCACAACAGTTTAGCTGTATATCAAGTAATATTCCGGTTATTAATAAAAAATGAGAAGCGGAGAAAATGTTACAACCGTCCCTGACCCCGGGTCGGTTGTAACACTGCGTGGAGTCGATAGTAGCACAAATTTAACTTTACAAAATTAAAATATTTATTGATTTTAATTATAATTATAAATGAAAAAAGTAAAATTTATAACCAATCATGCGGTGTTGCCATTGTGGCAGAAATAGAATAGGTTTTGGCTGGTGCATTCTTCATTTGATCACCCATTTTTTATTTGGTTTGCTTGTGCTGTGCTACAGGATTCCATGCAAACAAGACAATATTATTAATCTTCTTTGTCACTATTCAGTTCTGTCCCGGTACAACTGACCTCGATTGCCGATGTTACAATCGCCCCCGACCAGGTTTTTGAACTTAAATTATAAATTTTTATTAACGAGACACTTAAAAGTGATAAGTAACGATCAGTATTACTTTAAAAATGGCCAGATTAAATATTAAAAAATAGAGAAAACACGTACTTGCAAAGGGAGTATTTATATTACAATTTTAAATCAGTAAGGAAAAGTTACTTTAGGGTATCGAAAAGTTATTTTCTTCACTATGCATGTCTATTGTGTATCTATACTGCTAGGATATGGATATGTGTATTCGAAATGTTATTCTTCATCATATATCCAAAATTTGTGTTAATATCTATCATATGTTTTGAGATATTTAACGTGTTACAATCGCCCCCCTGTTACTATCGCCCCCGGTCTACCCTACTACACTTTCAAATAATCTTGACTTTCTTATTAATTATCTTTTTGTGATTATTGATGTTTAAAATTGACCAATAATTCAGTGAGGTACATTACAGTTCGAACATTTCATGAATGATTTTGTTATACTTCGGAGTGAGTCGCGATACTTGTTTTGCCGTTATTGAAATCAGTAAAGATTTCACTTTATAGTACAAAAAGAATTCGCTGCCATCTTGTGCCTATACTGATTTCTAAGCATTTTCTTTATCGCAACACACTGAGCAATCACATTGCATATCTAAATATGCTGCCTGTACTTTTATACCAGTTTGTTTTTTCAGAACCTTACACTAATAAGAAAACATATCGATTCGCCGATTTTGATGCGACATTGGTAGAAAGTAGTTCTTACAAAAATATTTGACACGTATTTTTTCTTATTGGTTGATATTCAGGTTGAGGTGGTGGAAGCGTCCCTCAAAGTTAAGGGAAACATGTTGGATTGAATATCTTGGAAACTACTAGAGCTAGGAGAACGGTGAACATGGCAAAACTGTGTATTTTATAATAAGGAATTTATTAGAATGCAGCTGTGCAAACAAATTCCCAAAAATAATACATTTAAAAAATCGGAATTTTTTTAAATAATAGAATTGTTTAAATAATACATTTAAAAACGGGATGTTTTGGAATCTGTTTGCACAGCTGCATTCCTTGTGATACAATACACAATTTTGCCATTTACACCATACTTCTAGCTCCAGTACTTAGGTAGTTAGGTACTTTGAGGGCTGCTTTCACCCCTCGAATATAAACGTCAGCCGATAAAAAAATACGTGTCTCCAATTTTTTTAAAAACTACCTTCTACCGAAGTCGCAACAAAGTCACCGATTGTCACTTTGATATGTTCCCTTGTAAGACACGTAATGTCAATAAACGTATAAAGAAACAGATGTGATAGAATTTATTTATTGATGGAATTATTATTATCTTGCGACCCATTAATAACTAGCTTCCGACATAAAATACAAAAAAGCAAGTCATTTTCAAGTGAAACGTTGCAGCTTTTAATATTAGAGCAAGATGAGGCAGACGAGTGACTTTAGTAAATGTTTATTTTTGTTACATATAATTGTTAACGATATTAAATGATCACACCGTTTGCTCACATGAAACCCTTGTATATCTTGATACATATGTAACTCTAAATATGAAAATCTCAATACCAGAATGTTGTAATAAAATAAATCATGCAAATAAATCGATTCATTTCTAAATTCATTTGACTGCATTAAAGAGAAAAAAATAATTTTGGCCAGCTTCTTTTGCGTCCTCCCCTCGTAAGATCAAAGTTGAAAATAAAAATATTTTTATTATTATTATGTTGCAAAATTGATTTTCAGAACAATTGTGACATTAGAAAAATGATGACTTCAACTCATGTAATTTCATACAAACTACAAAATCATCAATATCATCAATATACATGTTTCAATGCCATTAAAAATCCCTGACATCGAGGTATAAAGGTGATCGAGTTCGAGGAGAATACTTGGCAATCTGTCGTTCGTGAAACAGATAATACGACAGAATTTACAGAAGCACACTTTTACTTTTTTATTCAACACTAGAACTTCCGTACTAAAACATTATTATTATACATTGTTAACACGTTCGCCGCCGAAAGTATTTTACTCGATCGTCTCAACGCCATTGTGGATTATTGTTATTATTCAAACACGAAATAGTTCATATAACTGGATTAGATATATAGTACAAAATAGAAAAATAAAGTTGTAAAGTACAAACAAATATTGCAGAATTTAAAAGAATTTTCGAATTCTTTTGCCAAGAAAAGTATATATGTTTCGTCTCGTCTGATAATTTTGGAACATACTGTATAGCAGTATTTAATTTCAAAATTTGTATTTCGACGATATAAAACGAACTATGCTTTACGTTTGCACAGTGTTCTGTTAAAATAGATAGCTTCTTTGTTTTTTAAGTGTGTTTTGAAATGTCTATTGCAGCAACCTAAACGAGACTTTACATTCATTTCGTACCTGCTTCGATCTATAGAGCTGGAGGAGCGTGCGCCGTCGCCTCTCCCAATTCCGCACTTGCGCCCTTTCAGTACGTTTTCTCCCGAGTTCGCGTTTCGTTGTCTCTTGGTCTATCCTATCGAGCATGAATATAAGAAGTAAAATGTAAAGTTTCCTTAATAATCAAGATTTTTGTTGCAATGGTTAATCGGATAATGAAGTCGATTTGGCTGACAGTGTAAAGATCGGAGAAACATATTGTGCAAATTGGATTCCAGAAAGGTTTGTCTTCTATCTCTGTTTGTATTTGGATCTGCATGTCTGCGACTGTATTCGATACGTTCTTTTCTTCGTATGTAGAAGATTAGTCGTAAACAGATTATTACAGCAGTTCCACTATGTGTTTATCTTCGTAAGTTTGCCAAGTATAAACATAATTTATCTAAATAAATTGTATTTAGCACGGCAACGAATTTACACAGAATCTCATGAACGCGATGTACACTGATCAGGAACATTATTCAAATATCCGACGTCGATTATTTTCTGCTTGAAGTACATTATCTAATTCAAAGATATGAGAAATACATAACATTTTATTTGTGTTCAACCGAATTTTTAGGGGTGAACCAGTTCCTCGAATGCTTAAAATTTGACATTCCATAATTGAAGAGTTTTACTTTATAAATGCAGACAATCCAGGTACTTATTTATTATTCAATCAAACATCAAGGAATAGTATGGGAAGGGGGATAGAATGGTGGATAAGGTATAGCGGTCATTTCGTTACGGTACCGTTTTTGATTTGTTTTTAAAGGCAGGGAATACATAGATATAAGAATACGTTACTTATTACATTTACTATAAGAATAGTAGCTCTAAAAAATGTTTGAAATGAATGTCTTGTTGCATTCGGAGCATCGTATAAGCGCTTCATGTTTGTTTGTAACTATCCACGTGGCACGTACTTAGCGCATAGGGAGAGTTCCCCCCGTGCCGGACGCTTAAGGTTTTTCTTTAAGAAAAACAAAAAAATATTTTATTCTTTTTATTCTGCGTTATTTATAAGTTAACAATATTAGAAATCAAAATAAAGTAACAAAAAAATCAACATTTTCATAATAGTCACATTAGTTAACGTTACACTTTGAGAGATCATTAAGTGGCACCTAATACCGGACACAGTAAAGGTTACTAATGTAGGTAACTCAGAACAGTTTCAATATAATTTGCAGCGATTAGAAATATAATCGTTAGAACATTCGGGGATATTGGCACAAATATCGTATGTTCAATAACGCAACTCACACGCCTTTTGGCCACGAATATTGGTAGATGGGTATAATAGTCTATAATTTATACGATACATATCCTAGGTGTATGTTGCCACTTCAGAAGGTACCGAGCAATATTTGGGAGATCTGTTTGGATTTGAGATTTGTATCTCCTATTTTCGATCCCCTATTTTCTATATTCGAATCCGAGTGTAAATAGTAAATAACATTTGCTCATGATTTAAGCATTTAATGAAATAGTATTTTTAATTAGTATTTCAGTTAAGCATTAAATGAAATAGTCGGGGTAAGCTGGGTAATTTCGGTCACTTTTATTCCGTAAAACCAAAAATGCGTGATTTGACTCTGTATGGTACTACCACTTGTTAATGATGTAGTTACCTAAAATTCATCGTTTCCATGATTATAGCAGTCTTTCTGTTATAAATAAATCCGTGTGTGTTCATTTCACAACATAACCTTATAACAGTAGTCCATTTTTATGGAAAATTAGTACTTGGAATAGATACAAATTATTAAATTGGAAAGGAATTATAGCTAATATGAAGAAATGCCATAACAGCCAGAATTAAGTTACAAATTACTTTGTCATTTTTGGCAACAGGAAGCAGTTTTCGTTGTCTACAATACTTTTTTCGAGTGTTTGAATACTCGAATTGTGGTTTAGACCAGCCATCTCTTAATTTGTTCCTGAAGTTCTAGACGGTATATATGACTACCTGAAGGATCACATTAAGGTAAGAAAAACTAATGAAATACTAGACCTGTAAATTATATGTGCTTTAATAAAATAACACAGTACAACAGCCATCTGGACTTATAACATTTAATAGCCGTTTCTTATAGGATTTCGGGCCCTGGAAACGAATCCGCAACCCGTTTGTCGCCATCACCCTCAGTTTGTGAGAAAATCGATTTTGAAAAAAACTGCAAATTTTCAACTTTGTGCATCTTTTGTGTCGAAACGGTAATAGTTATTCGATTGTTCGTTGCGGCAAACTATTAAAGGGAAAAGGACACCCGAAATGCACCAATTTTTGTAGATATCTTTCAATTTATTTCCAAAACTAAGTCGAAAATTCAGAAAATTCTGAAACTTTGTGAATATGTAGGGGATTTCCTCCTTATTACAAGGCCATTTTTGTTTGCTGCCCAAATTCACTCGAAGGGGGTGAAATTAACCCTCGAAAATTCGGCTATTTTCCAATTTTGTGTTATAACTCGCCAAATGTAAGAGATAGAAAAAAAGTTTCCAGATAAAAGTTACTTCTTTTAATCAGATCTATTATTTGGTAAAAAAAATATTTTACAGTTCACGAGTTATAACACAAAATTGGAAAATAGCCGAATTTTCGAGGGTTAATTTCACCCCCTTCGAGTGAATTTGGGCAGCAAACAAAAATGGCCTTGTAATAAGGAGGAAATCCCCTACACATTCACAAAGTTACAGAATTTTCTGAATTTTCGGCTTTGGGATCTTCCCTTGTGAGCGGCAGTGGATCGCGCGCCGCCGTTGAAAACCACTGTCGGCTCCGCGCGTTTTGCCAAACTATTTCGCTTCTGTATTGAAAACAAAACGTGACTTACCATTTCTGTTAATGCTTTCCGAAGGAAAAATGTCTGCTGCATCGCGTGGAATGGTCAGATTTTGTCCAAGACCCTTAGTTTTGGAAATAAATTGAAAGATATCTGCAAAAATTGGTGCATTTCGGGTGTCCTTTTCCCTTTGATCGTTGTTTAAACATATTTCAATGTTCATAATGCAATAATAACTTATACTGTTGTATTCGGGACGGTTCATAAAATAATTTGACGCAACGAACAATCGAATAACTATTACCGTATCGATACAAAAGATGCACAAAGTTGTAAATTTTTTTCAAAATCGATTTTCTCAAAAACTGAGGGTGATGGCGATAAACGGGTTGCGGATTCGTTTCCAAGGCACGGAAACCTATAAGAAACGGCTATTGAATGTTACAAGTCCGAAAAAAGTCAAAATTTGTTGTACTGTGTAATGGCTTAAGAGGGAACAACACATTGAAGACCAAAAAAGCGTGTTCTTTGTCAATTATTTTTGAGACACGCATACTACTTTGATATGTTATTGATTGGGGGTTAAATGTTGCATATATTGGTCAATATTTCAGATTATTTTATATCACTAACTATACATATTTAATCGCAATAGAAAAGACGTTGTAGAATGCTGCGCGGCGAACAGAGCCTCATAATTTCCCCATTTTTTCACGTTCAGCTCATCTGGGAAACAGAACTAAAACATTTTTTGAATTTGTATTAGTGTAGTTTCAGTTAAGCTTACGGAAATTAAATCATAACAATTTTTGGGAAAATGCTGGACATTAAAACAAAATGTTTTACAATTTCGATAAGAAATGAGTACATTTTGAAGTGAAAAACATAGTAAATATTATTTTACCAAAACTTTCGCAGGCTTAACTGAAACTACACTGATGTAGATTCAAAAATATTTTAGTTTGGTTTCCCAGATGTGTTGTACGTGCATGAATTGGGGAATCATGAGGCTCTATTCAATATAATTCTCAAATATTGCCCAATATATGTACTTTTAAACCGCCAAGCAATAACATTTAATAGAAGTATGAGTGTCTTTAAAAAAAATTAAAGAGGACACGTCTTTTTTCGGTTTTCAAAGTAAGGTAAATTCGGGTAATAAGGCTGTACTTAAGGTTCTACAGGGTGTCCCACTAAGGAGTGGACAGCGCGATATCTCTTATAGTATTGTCGATAAAAATATAAAAAAAATAGGGAATTGCATGGTTCGAGGGGGCCCATTTATTAGCGCGAACGAATTTTGTTTTCGATTATTATTTTAAAAGATACGATGGTCAAGTTCGGTTTTTCAAATGGAACTATTTTTTTTGAAGACCTGAGTTGATAGTGCGTTCCAAGACAAATTCAATAAGCTTTAATGTATACACTTTATTTCCACTGGTTTTTAAGATATTGCGCTTGCAAATTTACTGATTTTCACTGCAAGAAACCCCTCTGGAATGGCAAAAACCGGGGGCGGTCTTACTGACGCCACGGGTGGCACTGCCTGTTGAAATGGATACTTACCTGCCAAAGGTCTACGCCAGAAATGGCAGGCCCAAAGGCTGGACAATTCTTTTCCGTCAGAAATGCTGCTTAGGTAGGTACATCTGCGGTATCGAGAAGCGCATCGTTACTTTTATTTCGCACTTGCTTCTACGCTCGGATGGCCGGTTCTTTTGGGAGGGATGCAAGTTGGATTAGTTCTGATACAATCTGCTCCCTATGGTTGAAATTTAGTCTAGCAACTTTCACTCCTCCTAACCTAACCAATCCAACTTGAATCCCTCCCAAAAGAACCGGCCATCCGAGCGTAGAAGTAAGTGCGAAATAAAAGTAACGATACCTACCTAAGTAGCATTTCTGACGGAAAAGAATTGTCCAGCCTTTGGGCCTGCCATCTCTGGCGTAGACCTTTGGCAGGTAAGTATCCATTTCAACAGGCAGTGCCACCCGTGGGGCCAGTAAGTCCGCCCCCGGTTTTTGCCATTCCAGAGGGGTTTCTTGCAGTGAAAATCAGTAAATTTGCAAGCGCAATATCTTAAAAACCAGTGGAAATAAAGTGTATACATTAAAGCTTATTGAATTTGTCTTGGAACGCACTATCAACTCAGGTCTTCAAAAAAAATAGTTCCATTTGAAAAACCGAACTTGACCATCGTATCTTTTAAAATAATAATCGGAAACAAAATTCGTTCGCGCTAATAAATGGGCCCCCTCGAACCATGCAATTCCCTATTTTTTTTATATTTTTATCGACAATACTTTAAGAGATATCGCGCTGTCCACTCCTTAGTGGGACACCCTGTATATGTTTTTTTAAAAAAGCTTGTACATATTTTTGATAACTTTTTTTTTATAGAAATCTATGGACATTAAACTATACACTGTAATATTTGTAACAATATATGAACACAACAAATACTTATTTAATAATTATTTTATAAATCTTGTAAACGGGCCTTATTTCCTATAGTACAGGTAATAAGGCCCACCTATTTAATATGTACAATTCGGGCAAACAAAGACGTCTTCGACCTCAGGGGTGAGCGCAACGCATTCCTCGTGTATCCAGGTGAGACACATGACACACTGTCGCATATTTGTCTTAAATGCATTTCGGCATATTTTGCAAATCCAACTGTCTGCAGAGTTACCGTCCACGTTTTCTCTGGAGGTGGATGGCATGGGCTCTTGTTCACACACTCTTGTCTTTTTTCTTCCGGTTGAAGTGGTACGTGCTTTGAAGCTCTTCTCAATATCGGTCCTGCTTTGGAAGAGGTCTCTGGTTACTTCCTGAGCCTTAAAGCCCACTTAATATTTTGGTGGGCCTTATTATCTGATTTGTCACTTCCTCGTTGCCGAGGTTGTATGCTAAACGTGCACCTTACAAAATCCTCAATTTTTTGGAAATATGTTGCCAACATATATACTTATACATACCTATAGTTGTACAGTAATTGGATAATGCGTACTCCTAATACAAAGCCAAGAAACCAACGTAATTCTTATAACTGCAGCAACACTAGTTGCGGAGGAAACATTTGTTGATTTTGCAGCCGGTAAATGTTATATTAATCACGTGGGGGTTCTCCGAGTGACATTTCGTATATATTAAAAGCAATGGATGGCATTAACAAGATTGTGGATTGACCTACCAAGGATAAATTACAGGTGGGCCTTATTACCTGCTGGGCCATATTACACGAACTTACCTTCTTGTTAATTAAGTTGTTACAGTTCGTACTTTTTAATTTATAAAAAAAAATAATAGGGATGAAGTGAAACTGTGAAAAAACAGTTAAATTTATTAATTTACATAAATCACATGAGTGTTTATGGAATTTGAAATCACCGCACAGTGTTCGATGTAATGTACAAAATCAAGAATCTGAATTGTTCGATCCACAAATTCCTGTATCTTAAAATGTTAATAAAGGAACGTTGGTTTTAATGCTACCCACAACTTTCGCTGAATTTACCAACTTCTTGTAAAAAATGGCACTAGAAATTTATTCCAAATCTTGGTGCATTTTTTCAAACACGTGCCATTGGCGGAATGTTTATGCTTTTCATTTGATTTTTATAAGTTGTGTGTAATACTGTCATAACTTCAAAACTGCCAAGCCAGTTTTTTACAATACTAACAATTTGTACGAATTTTTTATGTTAAATGTTTATCAACTTCAAGGGGACTTTTAAAAAAAGTAACAAAATGTACCTCCGTGATTTTTGGTATATTATTTTAGGGAACATTAAAATGTATATTAATATCAATTTCAGCTGCCAGAATTTGCCTGAAAAAGAAAAAAGTCAAAATCATTATTAAGACGTTCGCCGCTCAGGCCCGTGCTGCGACCGCCGCGTAGTGTAGAGTCTACTTGTACGTTCCGTTAAGCGATAAGAAGTTTAGTCTACACATTCTTCTGTTCTCAAACTTTTTCTCTGTAGTTGTACAGTGAGATGATGAGGACTCCCAACATAAATCCAGAAAAAGATATAATTTTATAATTCGTGCAATGAAAGTTGAGAGGGAACCAGTTGTTAAATTTACAACCGGTAAATGTTATGTTGACGCGGAAACATCATCGAATGACATATCGCATGTAATAAAAGCAATATTACCTGCTGGGCCTTATTGCACGCATTTATCTTACATGCATTAAAAAAGATAAAATTAAAAAACTTATAACATCAAAGATGTATAAAAAAGTCCTTTTATAAACAAATATGAAATTTATTTTAAAAAATTTTACTCCAGAGAGAAGTTATTAATTTTTGCCCATTTCCCTTTTCCCATCGAACACTGTGCACCGCTGTATAAAAATAAACATACACGTGAAGCGGCATGTATCGATATTGTTCATATATGGTGTCTAGCACTTCCGGAACAAATGCAGCCATGGCTGGTTTAAACACTCGAAAAAGGTGTTGTACGGTATGAAAACTGTGCCCTGTTGCCAAAAATGATAGTGTAATTTGTAATTTAATTTTGGCTGGTATGGCCTCTCTCAAAATAGTGTCCGGTTTTTTTAATTTTGCCAGCTACATTTTCCAATAAACGATCAAATTGTTCTAGGTTCATTCGCATGCATAATCTATATTCTGTTGCATCTTCTGTTTTTAATTCTCTCAGAAAACCGGCTGAGACTCCACGACTATTCCTCCTTAAAGGGGTATTGCGCCTTGTTGTGCCGAAAAATAGGTAATTTTTTATGATTTTTTTTACAAAAATGTTTCGACAAATTAATTTGAGGATTGGCAGGCTGTTTTATTGTATCTTAAACTATTGGTCTGAATTTTTGTGTGACAGTGAAAAAAAACATGGCAGATACAGAGAGAGTGTTGAAGAATAATCGGATAGCCCTGGGCGTTGACGAAAAGTACTGTAAGGGTTATCCGAAACACAAAAAGAAAAAGAGATTTTTAAACTATATGAAGGTTGCTATGGGTGGTAGTAGATTTATTGCCGTATCTGTTAACGTTCCTTTTTTATTTAAAGAAGTTATCCCGATTTTGGGGCAAAACCTTTCTGAAACTCAAACCAGGGCGCTTCATCTGTTCCAAAAGGCTGCCATTTTAACATTTTTTTATTTTTCTTAATGCATCTACTACCACCCATAGCCACATTCAAATAGTTTAAGAATCTTATTTTCTTTTTGTGTTTCGGATAATCCTTACAGTACTTTTCGTCAACGCCAGGGTCACCCGATTGTTTTTCAACGCTCTCTCTGTATTTATCTCTCTGTAAATTAATTGGTCGAACTGTTTTTGCACCAAAAATTCACAAAGAATTACCTGTTTTTCGGCTCGATAAGGCACAATCCCCCCTTAATAACCATTGTCCCGTCCACATTATTATCTTTTTCTTCGACTCAACCTCCAATTCTTTTATCATTTCTGATATGATTGCAGGGGCGTATTTCTTGAAAATTTTCGCATGTAAACGGTCATTGGGTCAAGATTTTCACTCGGCTGAGTAGCAAACAGATGACTCGGTCGTGTCACTCGTCAGGTGTAAACCCACCTTTATTATAAATGAAATAGTACTTTTAAACAGTATTTGCTTCTAGAAATATTTCAGTTTTTAGTATTTTGCCTCAAACTATTTCAAATTTTCCCCAGCCCTGAGTATCTACCGTCTTGTCAAAACTTTATTGTTTCAATCGCGATAGTAGCAGTACTTTTTAAAGGGGTTATGTCACCGTGGTCTGGCCAAAACGGGCGAAATTTTTACGATTTTTTTGCAAGAAATTTATGTGCTTAGTTCAAGGTTTTCCAACCTTTTCTGAGTCGCGACGGCCTTTTATAATATTCAAATAACTTGCGACCCCTACTCCCCTCGCATAAGGTAAGGGAAATTTAATAAGATAAAAAAACACCTTAAAGGTAAGTATTTCAGAATATAATTCTAATTTAATACAATATAATATTAAATTTTAATTCTCTATTTAATATATTTAATTATCTTATTTTATATAATGGTCGTCCTTCTGCTTGCATATGGGTAACTAACTTTTCCTTTTTTTCATTTATGAAAAATCAGTGTTACATCATTAATAGAACATAGCAATGTAGCCATACTAAAATAAATAAGTGTTAAGAATTGTCAACTAAAAATTACCGCGGCGACCCCTCCAGAAAACACCTCGCGACCCACAGGTTAGAAACCACTGTCTTAGTTAAAATGACCTTTTCACCATGCATAAGGAATTTTCTAAGCTTTAAAAGATAAATCTTTTTAAATGTGTACATTTATTTCTGACGGAAAAAATGTCGTCGTTCCCATCCATGTATCGGCACGAATAGTACGCTAGCGTTAGTGATTCTGACATCCTCAGTCACTGAAAGTCAAAAGTTGAGTAGACTTGTCATTTTTACGAGAATACGTCTTTACAATCGGTACCGTACTGGGGGGCATGCACGGAAAGTCTAGCATTACAGAAGCAGTGATGAAAATGGGTGATAATGTTTCCTGTTATAACTTCAAAACTAAAAGCATCATCGAAACAATAAATATAACGTCGAGTAGACAAAGGATGTCGGTACCTGAGATTACCTTTGGACCGTGTGGTTAACCACAGTGAGCGTGGATAGGGGATCCGCAATAAGTACAGAATTTAAACGTTAAAAGCTAGGTTTGGCCTACAAATTGCGAGCTCGGCGCTATCTCGATCATTCCTGGCTCACTCCTGTTCTGCGAAGGTGAGAGCGAGATGACACAAGAGCGAGTCAGAGAGACCGAACGCGAGCGAGGAACGGCACGAGACAGGCGGCGCGCAGACACCCCGTCCCGCTCTGTCCCTCGGATGCCACTGATATTCTGCCGCGCACTCAAAGAACGGAATATTACGCGCCCGAAAGACAGAGCGAGACAGCATCAACTGCTTCCGCTCCGCACCGCTCCCCGCCAACGGTCAGTTCCTCCGACTCGCTCTCGCCTTCGGCAAGAAAAAAGCGAGAAAAGCCAAGCTTGCGGTGGACGCCCTTGGGCCCGAAAAAACGATTAGTTTCTGTGTAAATAATAACATTCATCGGTGGGCCATTCCATGAGAAATCGGACACTTTTCGGAGTAATATTTTGGATACTGGTGAAATTTGGATATGCTGCAGTCCTAAGTGATATATAAACGTATCTCAAAGGCTTTACAGAAGTTTAAAAATTGTGAATCTTACAGCTCTTTCAAGATAAATTCCCCCATACGGTATACTATGATCTTCAAGGCCACACAAGCGTAGAAATGAAAGAAAGAAACTCAATCTACTTGATAGATACTTCAATATATTTATTTCATTCCTAACCTTGTGTGGCCTTGAAGATCATATTGTACCATATGGGTGAATTTGTTATTCCATTTAAAAAACTGAAGGTCACCCTCATTTCAAGGAGAATATTGCGAACATCACCAGCGGCCGTAGCCGTGATGGAAAACACCGGTTCTCGTTAGATCACCGAAGTTAAGCATCACGGGGCGGTGTACTGGGGAAAGATGGGTGACCACCTTTCTCCCGGTACGCTGCTGCTGCTGGGACCCGAAGGAGAGGGGAGAGAACAAAAAAATTGGGACTATAGTTCGTTGGGCAATATAAGCAAAAATAAGCTTGAAACGCCATCCTGCTTAAAACACAGGAGAAAACAATAAAAAAAAAAAAAATATTGCGAACATCAAAAATTGAGATAACGTATTATATTCAGTATAAAAAACAGTAAAAGTCCTCTTTTATTTTTTTTTACAAATACTTACCATTTGCGAGAACACTGTATAAGAATAGCAGATTAATTGGGCGACAGTGATTGGTACAAGCGTTTTAAATATTTTGGTATTACTGTCATAGCTGTAGTTGCTCATGTACATGAGACGATATAACCGTAAAATGAGATAAACAGTGTTAGGTTAGCTGGCAGTAATTGGGGTGTCAGTAATCCCCACCCCCCATAAACATGACTCATGTATGAAAAATGCTAATTACCTTTAATTTTCGAAAAAATTAAAAAAGTTCACATGCAAAGATTGTGAAATCATCTTTGCTAATTCCAATTGTAGCTTTAACTCTTTAATTCACGAAAAACATTAAAAAACATTCTCACGCAAAGATTGTGAAATCAACTTTGCTAATTCCAATTGTATTCTCGTTCTCCGTTCGAACACTGATTCCTCTGTCACTTTTTATACTTGACATTCCTTTATTGGCCACAAATCAATTCAGTGCTCAGATTTTCAGCTTCGGTTTTAAGGAATTAGCGGGCGTTGTATAAGAAAAAACTATGAAGTCGACTTAAAACAAAATGTTTCATATCACTAGTGCTGGTTAGCGAATGTGCTATTAATCTATTACCGACTTTGATTCGTTTAAATTAGTCTCTACCAAGTTTTTATTATTTTCCATCGTAAACCGATTTTCATACGACATTTTTAACAGAAGATGTCCCTCTTATAAAAGTTTTTGTGTCAACTACAGGTCTCGCCCGCTAATTCCTTAAAACCGAAGCTGAAAATCTTAGCACTGAATTGATTTGTGGCCAATAAAGGAATGTCAAGTATCGCGTTCGAATTTCAAACCAAAAGCTCGCATTGACGTATTCCGTGCGAGAGAAGATGGGCCTTGGGGAGGAGATATTCCTGTGAAGTGAGCCGCTTCACGACAATGGCGATTTGGGTAAGATACCAGGTAGATTGGTTAGGTTAGGATCAATCGGACTTCAAACCCACCTTCTCTCGCACGGAATACGTCAACGCGTGCTTTTCTTTTGAAATTGAAGCGCGCATATATATACAGGGTGTCCCACTAAGGAGTGGACAGCGCGATATCTCTTAAAGTATTGTCGATAAAAATATAAAAAAAATAGGGAATTGCATGGTTCGAGGGGGCCCATTTATTAGCGCGAACGAATTTTGTTTTCGATTATTATTTTAAAAGATACGATGGTCAAGTTCGGTTATTCAAATGGAACTATTTTTTTTGAAGACCTGAGTTGATAGTGCGTTCCAAGACAAATTCAATAAGCTTTAATGTATACACTTTATTTCCACTGGTTTTTAAGATATTGCGCTTGCAAAATTACTGATTTTCACTGGAAGAAAACCCTCTGGAATAGGAAGGACCGGGGTCGGTCTTACTGGCGCTACGGGTGGCATTGCCTGTTGAAACTGATACCTACCTGCCAAAGATCTACGACAGGGTTCGCAGGCCCAAAAGCTGGACAATTCTTTTCCGTCAGAAATGCTACTTAGGTAGGTACATCTGCGGTATCGAGAAGCGCATCGTTACTTTTATTTCGCACTTGCTTCTACGCTCGGATGGCCGGTTCTTTTGGGAGGGATGCAAGTTGGATTGATTCTGATACAATCTGCTCCCTATGGTTGAAATTTAGTCTAGCAACTTTCACTCCTCCTAACCTAACCAATCCAACTTGCATCCCTCCCAAAAGAACCGGCCATCCGAGCGTAGAAGCAAGTGCGAAATAAAAGTAACGATACGCTTCTCGATACCGCAGATGTACCTACCTAAGTAGCATTTCTGACGGAAAAGAATTGTCCAGCTTTTGGGCCTGCCATTTCTGGCGTAGACCTTTGGCAGGTAAGTATCCATTTCAACAGGCAGTGCCACCCGTGGCGCCAGTAAGGCCGCCCCCGGTTTTTGCCATTCCAGAGGGGTTTCTTGCAGTGAAAATCAGTAAATTTGCAAGCGCAATATCATAAAAACCAGTGGAAATAAAGTGTATACATTAAAGCTTATTGAATTTGTCTTGGAACGCACTATCAACTCAGGTCTTCAAAAAAAAAATAGTTCCATTTGAAAAACCGAACTTGACCATCGTATCTTTTAAAATAATAATCGAAAACAAAATTCGTTCGCGCTAATAAATGGGCCCCCTCGAACCATGCAATTTCCTATTTTTTTTATATTTTTATCGACAATACTTTAAGAGATATCGCGCTGTCCACTCCTTAGTGGGACACCCTGTAGAAGCGATAAGGGAACCGCCTCCAATTTAAAGGGAAGACGACGCAGGTGGGGTTATTCGCAGTGAGTGGACTACCCTTTTTTTCCTGCGTCCCTCCACAGGGCGTATTGCCACCCCCCACGAGTAATCTCGTGTTACTTTTTAATGCAGGGGCGATAACAAGAACGGCATTCACGTTATTGTTCAGACCTAGCCCAGACCCCAATAATCCCTTTTTATGAAATATAATATAGCACGACTGCTATATTGTGGACAAAACATTGGTATTTTTATTGCACCACTATTCGACGAAGCGCTCCCACCTACCTGAAACCAGGCGCATCGCGCGACGTTTGTCACCGCGCCCCAATTATATACAGTTTTTCAATCTCCGCCAATTAAAGAAGCTTAATGGATAGCGAATAGACCATAGAATAAGAATAAGGACATATTTTTTCAAATTCTTTTACACTCTGACCGGACATCAATTTTGCAAGCGAAAAGCATTTCTGTTATGTTTATGTTACAAACATCTCCCTCGGGATACAAAAATAATTCATTGACACAGATTCATCCTTCCCGGTTAAAAGAAAACGACACAAGTCCGTAATTCATTTCTGAAGCCGTTTCGTAAAAATCATCGAAAGCAGGGAACTTTAATGATTTGTATTTTTTAAACAATTTCGAATCTGGAAATATGTGGACTTAGCCCTCTTTAATTTCATATGAGCTAAAATATATTTCAATCATGAAAATCCTAGACATCGTGGATTTCAGAAAAGTACCTCATCTGCTTTTATCTTCCACGCTGAATGCAATGGACTCCAAACCCTTTTTGGTGTGTAGAAGAAAACCGACAACGATCGGCTCAGGCCGTGTGCCTTCGCCAGCATTCGCGAGTCGGGTCGCATGCCGCCCAGTCACCATGAACGGCACGTCTACACTAGCACATGCCTTCACGCTCATCCTTTCTGACGCAGAAACATACGGGTCTAGCTACCGTTTCACCCGCCCACAATAGAATATTCGTGCGTGCTCAGTTTTACTCAACGTATACTCATTCAGGTCTGGACTTGGCTTTAGGTGACGTGCGCTTGGACTTCGTCCTATCCAAATAGCGAGTGGAATATGATCCTTTAGAGATGTTTGAGATACGCAATTTCTAATGCAGGTAGTCGTAGCAAGCGCCTCTGCCCAAAACTTTTGAGGTAATCGAGCTGGCCGGAGCATCGATCTCACTAAGTTGAGTAACGTCCTGTTAGTGCATTCGGCTATTCCGATAATTTCAGGAGTTTCTATGTTTGATTTTTCACGTTTTATACCTCCTTCCTCAAACTAAGTCTTCAACTCTTTGTTGGAGTATTCTCTTCCGTTATCCGAACGAAATTTCTTGATTCTCTTACCTGTTTCCAATTCTACTTTGGCAATGGATTTCTTGATGTGGTCTTTAATTTCATCCTTCGAGTTCAGAAATGTAACGATAGCATGTTTTGAATAGTCGTCGACGAACGCGTGGGCGCTGCTGCTTTTAGGAACAGTAAAGGAGGAGGGAAAACGGGCGATAAGAATGCGTTTGAAAAATTTGGTCTCCCAAACATATTTTAAACAAACACTTGCATATTCAACTGATTCTATAAACATTAAAGTCATGCATCTTTACAAAAATGATACCAAATCATTTCAATCGACTCTTCATACATGTTGGACTAAGTTATACGTATGTATGTATGTATGTAATGCAGCGAAGTCCAGGTGGGCGGTCCGAGGACGCTAGCATCCATAGTGTCTTCTACGTGTTGCGTGCAAGGGGGTGCTCGAAGCCAACGAAGCAGCGGGCATGCCGCGGATAGGGAAAACTCTAGTAGTGTGCCCTTAGGCCCTAAAGGTGAAGTTCCACCGCGCGTGCTCGGCGAGTCGGGTCGGCTCGCCCAGGTTCGGCGAGATGGCTTGGTGAGCGGGAGTCGGCGAGCCAGGCGCCATGGAATTTCCCCTTAAGGGTACGAGCCTACACGCACATTACTAAAGTTTTCCCTATCCGTTGCATGCCAGCCGCTTCGATGGCTTCGAGCACCCCCTTCCACGCAGTACGTAGAAGACGCTATGGATGCTAGCGTCCTCGGACCGCCCACCTGGACTTCGCTGATGTAAGGTTAAGATTAAAAAATTATATACATAGCTACACTTGGAAATTGTGATAATGGAGATAGTTTCCCCGAAGGGTGGGCTGAACAAAAAAAAACTTTGAAAAGGGGGCGGTGAGCAAAAAAGGTTGGGAAACTCTATCGTAAACCATTTATGCCGAACACCATATAAGTATCATTATCTTCAGTATTTCAAGCATTCATCACCCTGCAAAAGCTCGTAAAAAAATCAGCGCCACACTTCGGGTCCCCTTCTTATCAGATGTAAGAGTAGGTCTTAAATTGCAATCAATCACGAAACATACTGAAAACAACGACTATATGATGAGCAATAAAATTAAAATTTTCATTCGTTTCAAAGCATAAAATAGATAAAAATATGAATCACATTAACATTTTGTATCATCATTTATTTTAAATAAATGTACCTGCTACATATCATTTATTTTTTTTATACAGATGTCAAACAAACTAAAATGCATTTCCATCAAGATCATTTTAGTTTTATGCACTTTGGGTACGATAAAGTGCCACAACGTGCCATGTACGTTCAATACAATGTGCATGTGCTGGGTTCAGGATGACCAGGATTTTACAAAGATGGATATCAGTTGTATGGGAACACCTTTCGCCAGATTTCCCGGTATGTAATATTTCGATTTCAGTCGCTATGATTTAAATTGTTTCGTTTGATTCTACGCATATTAACTATGTACGCTAATTTAATATGTAGGTACTATGTAGAATGGTTTGATTAGCTTTTAACACCTACAATACCTTTTGATCCTTTTTTCGCGAAGTTTTTCGGTTTAGTGTGATCCAGTTTTAAACAAATTATATTCGAATTATGCAACTATTAGCACTGGTATCAGCGTATGATTTATTTCTACAAACCTTGACATTTTTCTTTCAAGCCAATGTATAAAAAGAATGGTAGGTCCTACTCAAAATCCGACTAAATAGGTACTCGAATTCAGCAAGAAAAAATGTACAAAATACATATATTACTTTAAGACTTAAAATAATTTCTAAGCAAGCTACCGTGCACAGAAATTATAAAAGACTGAAATCTGTGGTTTACGAGATAGACCAGGGGTGCACACTAATTGTAAGTCTGCCCTAGGGCAGTCGGTGAGCCCCCGAGCTCGACCGTGGTATGCTCACCCCCACTCCTCGGTATAATGTCTCGTGGTGGGGAACTCTATGACTGCAAAGGCAGTATGCCTGTTACAACTACAAGCATACTCGCGATAGATATACAAGACCAAACGAAAACGTACAGAATTTTATATTATATTCAGAAAGTTAATTTTAACAAATTCGCATACGTAAATTTGAGTATTTGCATTTGAAGATATCTAATAACATATATGTGATATATACATATACAGTGGGCCACAAAAGTATTCGGATACTTATAAAGTTGGTCCAATATTAGATCCATACGTGAATATACATATATTTCTATGTATAATTTGTTAATATTTATTAATCGCGGATTCATTTTTCTTCAATTTGAAACCTTGAGTATTCCGTCATGGATGAGGTAGTTCTGAAAATAACTGATTTGTGAAAGTTCTTGTTATCCCTCGTTGACAAGATTTGGTAGTTCTGAAAAGAACTGATTGGATTCACACACCATTCTCTCTCTCTCTCTCTCTCTCTCTCTCTCTCTCTCTTACTCTTATTATTAATATGTACAGTACTACTGCTATTTACACCACCACCAGCACCACCACCATTACTACAACTACTATTATTGTTATAACAGTACTTGTAGTATTTCTAGTATAGGTAATACAATATATGACAACAAAATAGTAATGGTACTATAATACTATTACTATTCATTTGTCTCGTCAATCGATACTACGGTTCAGGTTTCTTTCAATATCCGCCGCTTTTTGGTTTGTACTAATGTAGGAATGTCAGGATCTATGTCCTGACAAGTGGTTATAACGAGGCAATTTTTCAAATTTGAATCGGTTAATCTACTTCTGAGAAAAGAGCTGCTCACACACATACGTTGAGGCAAAATTGGATTTTATGGTCGCGGCAAGCTGATGGAGTTGAGGAAATCTGGTCCGTGGTAGATGTTTGTAGAATTCTAAAACATTTTCGTACTGTCCATATTTCAACTTGAGTAATCTATTATTTTGCAATTCTAATATGTCTAATTGTAAATGCGCTGGAGCCAAATCGCGTCACATTGAAATGGAGCTACTATGATACTTAATTCTTTATCTATTTTCACGACATCTTGAAAACGCGAGGAAAATTCGTCATGCAGAGTTTGTAATATATCGGCGTACTTATTGAAATTGAAATTATTTCCTACGGAGACTGATTCTAATTTTGGAAAATGAGTTGTGACTTGAGTCCGTAGGTGGCCCATGAATAAATGCAATTGAGCTTTAAATAATTGAATGCTATCAAAAAGTTCTATAACTGTTCTGTCTCTACCTTGTAACGATACATTGAGTTTACTCAAGTGATCGACAATGTCGGATAAGAAAGCAAGGTCCCTTATCCAGGCATTGTCCTCAAGTTGAGGAAGTGGACGTTCCGCCCCATTCATAAATATAACAATTTCCTCACGAAGGTGAAAAAATCTATCCAAAACTTTTCCGCGGCTGAGCCAACGAACTTCTGTATGATACGGCAGTTCGCCATACTCAGCGTCCAGTTCCTCCAAAAATGTTTTGAATTGTCTACGTTTACTGCCATTATGTCTAATAAAATTAGTAGTTTGGACAACAACTGCCATTACATCGCTTAATTCAACGCGTTTAGCACATAAATACTCCTGGTGAATTAAGCAATGTATAGCAATTATTTCCCGAGGAATTGCTAAATTTTTTACCTTCGATTGAATGCGGCCTACTAATCCGATGAATCTACCAGCCATAGCGGGAGCTCCGTCAGTTGTTACTGACACAAGCTTATCCCACTGCAAATTACCGCGTTCTATGACCTCTTCTACGCATGAGAAAATATCCTCGCCTGTCGTGCTTTCCTTCAATGGAAGGAAATCTAGCAATTCCTCCGTAACTACTAAATTTTCATCTACCCCGCGGATAAAAATGGCAAGTTGTGGCGTACCAGAGATGTCCGTGCTCTCATCCAGAGCTAAAGAATACGAAACAAAATTACTTGCGACGTTTCTTAATCGGTCTGCCACATTGTTTGCCATTTCTTCTACCCGGCGCAGTATCGTCATACGTGAAAGTAAAATACGTAATTAAAATTAACTCAGACAAAGGATACGGAGGGTTAATTGAGATTTGAAAAATGTTTAAATTGTTGTATGCAATAATAATAAGTTTGTTCAAAGTTATAATGATAGCAGAAAGAAGGGTTTAAAAAAGTTTGTTGCTGGCGAACATGATTCTGGCTGTCGTAGTCATCGGAAACAAAAAGCGCAAAATGTTTCTTAATCTATGAGTATGGTTATCCTGTGGACTAGAATGAAGTAATTATTTACAAAAATCCAATTTTGCAACAGAGAAAACTAACAAATGCTTTTCCAAAAAATTAATGTTTTCATTTGAAATACAACCATTTTTGTGCTTTTCAACATTTTTCCTTCATTTTAGTTCATACGATAACCACACTCATGTAGATTAAGAACATTTGTACGTTTTTTGTTTCAGATGATTACGACAGCCAAACTCATGCTCGCCAGCAACAAATTTTTTTTCAAACCCCTCTTATTAATACCATTATAACTTTGAACCAAATTACTATTATTGCATACAAAAATTTGAACACATTTTTCAAATTTCAATTAATAAAAGTACAGAGATTGGAATTATAGTACTCAATACATTTCTTTTAAAAATTCCCGACAGTGTGCCTTACTTTCGGAGCGTCAAACTCTGGAAACCCCTGCGGCAATCTGTGACGCTCCGCTCCCACTACTCCTACCGCTCCCCACTCCGTTGGCGGACTCGCTTGTTCTTGAACGAGCTCGAATGTGCGCTCGCGCCCGGAATTGGGGGTCCTGTGCACCCCTGAGATAATATATGGCGCACAAGAAACTCGGTAAATGAACGAAAAAGTTGTACATATTGTTAGTCGTCTTTGAGGTTGCTGATACCAAATCCGACATAAGATTTGTACAATTAATTTGTTTAAACAATTTGTTAAAGACTAATACATATTTGTTTAGTTATTTTCCCCGCAGAAGACGTTTATATGTATTTGTATCTAAACATGTAATTTTGCAATCATTTGTTTAAACAAATCTACTGGAGGTCAGGGACTTTTTGACATAGTCGTGACATTTTCGCTTGCTCAAGATTCTTATTTCTATCTCTTTTCGAATAATGACTATATTGCATACATTTACATGTAGGAAGATTTTAAGATTCTAGTTAAAAATTTGGCGATTGATTTGTTACGTCCTGATAGGACTTCCTGTAAATCACCCCGAGCGGTTGGAATGATTTACCGGGTTCTTGCTCTATCGAAGGGCTGAGGCCCACCTTGACTATAAGTAGTATAGCTAGGCGGGTTATAATTCAAATTTGAGTTTCAAGGTCATGATAAGGATTTTCCCTGACCTTGAAATCCAAATTTGAGTTTGAAAATTTTCAAAATTTGTTTTTGCCGGCGGGCGGCGGCGGCGGCGGCGGATGGGGTCATAGAGATGACGGAGTGGTGGGGGGTATGGCGTGAGAACTGATATCGAATCAATCGATACCGAATCGATATCGAACCGATACCGAAGTGCGTGGAGGGGGAAACCCGCGGGTGAAGTCGGTAAGGAAGGAAATATCAATTTTAAGATATTAATATATAACGAAAAACAGAAACATTAGCCTTTCCCGAATGGTACATATACCGAAACCAACGGAGCGTCACATATGTGACACACGCACACACACCATGAGCCGTTGCCAAACGTCAACGCGTACGCATGAATCGTGGAAAGAATTATGGTGCCGGGAAGAGAAAGAGGAAGACGGGTAAATAAATAGAGAAATAATATGTTGTAAGAAATTATATATTGTTACATTAATAAGAATATAATAATAATATATAATAATAATAATATATAATATATAAAAAAAGGAAAAAATAATGAAAATATAAAAACTAATAGTGTGGGGGTGACGGGGGTGATGGGGGTAAAAAGGAAAAAATATGAAAAAAGGAAAAAATAACAATAAAAGAAAAATAATGAAAATATAAAAACTAATAATAATAATATATAATGTATACATGAAAAAAGGAAAAAAATAATAATAACAGAAAAATAATGAAAATATAAAAACTAATAGTGTGGGGGTGATGGTGGTGACAGGTGTGGTGATGCGACTATCTGCACCATCGGCCGCCGTGGTCGCTGTAGCACCCGCAACACTTCATATGGCCGCTGTCGCAGGGGCCGTAACACCCGCTGCAGCGGCACGGGGTGCAGCAAGTCCTAGAACACACAATCAACCATATAATATTGACACATTAAACTTATTGAACATCAAACTCACAAAGCATTGCAAAGTATTACGTACCTGCGGAGGCGGCGGCGACCGCGTCGGCGACCGCGACAGCGGCGAAGGCGACGTGCATCGAAAGTGTATTGAACATGTATCAAACGTGAATCGCAGCACTTTGATCGCATATCAACCGTGTATCGAACATGTATTGAACTACTTTGAACATGTATCGAACGTGAATCGTACCACTCTGAACGTGTATCCAACGTCTATCGAACCACTTTGAACATGTATGGAACATCTATCGATCGTCTATCGTACTACTTTGAACATCTATCGAACCACTTTGAACATGTATTGAACGTCTATCGTACCACTTTGAACATCTATCGAACCACTTTGAACGTGTATCGAACGTCTATCGTACCACTTTGAACATCTATCGAACGTCTATCGGACCACTTTCAACATCTATCGAACATCTATCGAACCACTCTGAACATCTATCGAACGTCTATCATACCACTTTGATCATGAATCGTACTACTTCTACATAATAATTACAACTATCGTCTTAATCTAGCGTACATGCAGAAGGTTGGAGGCTGAGGAGGGTGAAGAAAAAACAGTTATGCATTAAAAATTGATTATATTTTATTTGTGTATTTCTCTTTGGCGTTTAGACCACCTAACCGACAATCTTAAAAAGACATTACATACATAATATGGGCAAAGGCCGATAAATTAGGCCTCTGTCACTTCGCGATGCGCGCTATCGGCAGATGGCACATCGCGCCCGATATCTATCGATGTCCCCACCGCGGGCTCTCCGATTTTTTTACACCGCACTCATCAAAACTGTGCGTGACGGGAAAGTGAATGACTTCCAGGTTTAGTCTTGATAATCTTTCTTTTATTATTAGACGTCGAACAGTCAACGGTGCCGTTCGTACTGTTCGCTGGTTTTGTCCTGACTGCCTTTGTGGGTTCTGGGCGCGGATCTTTCGGGGACCGTCGTCTCTCGCGCCGTACAGGATGTTTATACAATAACGTATCGACGACGGTCCTCGCTGCTTTCCGAGAACCCCTAAGATGCAATCGTAGCGCTACGCATCGGCGCCGAAATTCGATACGTCGCCGATATCGCTGATGTCGCCGATGACCAAACTACAAGCCTGGACGTATTGAGGCGGCGTGCTCATTGGACGTGCCGCCACAAAACCAAGTCGCGCCATGAGAGCGCTCTCTTTGGTACCGTACCCGACGTGTAATAAAGTTCTACTCAGTGTGTGCATCATCAACCAAGTTAATTATTATTAGTTGTTCTCCTATCCTCTCTAAATTTCGGAAGTTTCTGTATACACCGCTTCTTTTAGACAGTTTATGCAGCGCTGTCCAACGTAGGGGTCCCTCACGCACCTGCTTCCCCTTCTAATCTGTCTTTCGCGCTACGTGCCCTCCGTTGTCAAGCAGACCGCGCGACGCTACGTAGGCTGCCATGACGGGCTAGCCGGGCTAGTGGCTGGTCTGTCATGGTCGCCTCCTTAGCGTCGCGCGGTATCCCTAACAACGCGGATAAGAGTGGGAAAATCCCGAGCTTATTTTGACATTTATGTGGTGTATGTATGTAGACATGTATAATAATTAAGGTTTGTAAATATTTTTTAAATGACGAAATCGTTTATAAATATTAAATTGTTATTAATTTTTAAACATACAACAAATTACACATTCCTTAAAATTTGTAACTAATAATTGTGTTGAAATGTTACGGAGGTACTTGCGCTCCCATAAGCAAAAAGAACAAATTTTTCTTCAATATATTTACTTTGCAGTTACTAAAACAATTTGTAGAAATTTAAATAATTATAATGATAATACTATTTTCTTGTGCATTGTCATATAATACAAACACTATTTTACATTTAAATATCACATCGATATTATCATACCACATTATACGTCTTCCGATGTGTATGGAGTGACAAGCAGATGCGATTGCTGAAGAATAGGAGGTGAGAAGGTGAGAGAGTGAACGTGCGAATGTGGAGAACGAAAGGAAGAAGGGAGGAGGACCTCGGGTGAAGGGCAGGAGAAATAGGTGGGCGAAAGGCGAAGAGAGTGAGCAGGAGAAGGAGCCGTACGACGTTGAGGTTAGGAGAACGGTTGGTGTAGGTGAGAAGGGGAGAGAACGAGAAGGACGGAGCATAAGAGGTAGCGATATCAGGCGGAGCGGGCGGGAGACAAATAGGTAAGCGGGAAGATTTGAATGAGATTGGGGGCAGAGTAGCGGGAGAGGAAGAATAGGAGTTTGGAAGAGGAGGGAGAGAAGATATTGAAGGAGAAGGAGATAACTGGGAAGTGGAAGATGCCACTGGGTGACAGCAAGGCAGGTAAGGAGGGGGAAGAGGGAAAAAAAAGGGAAGACCGTCAAATGCTGTGAGATGGGGGAGGAGCAGAGAGAATAGTACAAGCAGTACAGGCAGTTTAGGGGAATGGTGGAAAAGGAAAAGGGAGGAAGACGGGGGAGAAGAAGGCGAGGAGGAAGGGGGAAGAGTATGCGTTTGAGGGCAGCAAGAAAACTAGAAGATCCCCGGATAAAGGGTAGGGAGGGGAGAAGGGAGAGATAGAGAAGTTGCTGGTAGCAGTGAGGAAGGAGATGAGGGAAGGGTTCGAGGAGGTGAAGGGACAAGGAAGGGGAATAAGGGAGGAAATGAAGAAGATTCAAGAAGAAATTAAGATGGGAGAGGAAAACTGGACGAAAGAGAGTAAGGAAATGTGGGGAAGGTTAGAGAGGTTAGGAGAAAGATTGGAGGAAGTGGAGAGAGGGGGGAGGGCGGAAAGAAATGGAAGGAACTGGAGGAAAGGATTAGTAGGATGGAGAGAGAAAAGAGGGAAGGAGAGGAAGTAGGAAAATAGGTGATAGGGAAGATGCAGAGAATAGAGAAAATGCTGGTGGAAACGGAGAAGGAGGAGAGGAGAAGGAATATTATGGTGAGGAGAGTTAAAGTGGAGGAAGGGAGGTGAGAGAGGGGGTGGAAAGCATTATTCATAATCTCTTTTCTCCTTCAGGAAATAGGAGCAAGGGTGGAAATAGTAAGTGCAAGAAGGACACGGGGAGGGAGGGCGAGGGAGGGCGGGGAAATAGTAGTGGCGAGACTGGGGAGCATGGAAAACAAAAGAGAGGTGATGGAGAGCAAAAGGAGGGGATAATAGCGCTTTAATAGTAAAAATAAGGAGATGGGAAGCGGGGGGAGCACTATAGGGGGGTGACGCTTATGCCGACGCTGTATAAGTATGCGTGTTGGTGCTGGCGAATAGGCTGAAAGAGGAAATGGAGGGAAAAGAGATATTGCCACCGACTTCAGGGAAGGGATGGGGACGATAAATAACATCTATGTACTGAATTACCTTATTAGCAGGCAGATAAGCAAGGAGAAAGAGAAGATGGTTGCTCTGCTCATAGACCTGAAGGTTGCGTTTGATTCAGTGCACAGGGAGGTGAGGAAAGGAAAGTACGATAATGGAAAGTGGAGTAAGGGAGCGGCTGCGAAAAAGAGTAGGGGAAGTGATAAGGGAAACGAGGAGTATAGTGAGAGTAGGTGGAAAGGCAACGGAGGCCTTCTGGACGGCGAGGGGGATCAGACAGGGGTGCCCAATGAGCCCGTACCTGTATAACTTGTTGACGGCGGACATGAAGGCGGAAATAGGGAAAGGGAAAAAGGAATGAGTTGCAGGTAGCGGGAAGGAGGGTATTGTCCGAAGCTTCGTTAACGAGATATTAACGAAAACCCCCGACCAATCAGAGCGCGCGCCTTCCGCCCGAGCTCCCGCGGTGGCGTTGGCTACGCGGTAGGTGGCTGCACTTGTACTACGAACGTACGAACAAGCAAGTCGGCATGCATCGAAGGAAACCCCGTTGCACAGCTTTTTTTAAAAAGCAGAATCTTAAATAATAATTGTTTGAAGTGTGAGGGCAAGAAATAGGTAAATTTCACTTTCAAATGAGGCATAAACGAAAAGGTAATGTAACAGAAAATGGACGACAAGTGATCGTAATTCGTTATTGAGGTAAAAATCTGTAGTTTAATAACGGCCAAAATAACTAAATTAAAAAAATAATATTAGGTGTATGAATAAATTCTTTCCAATTGGAATTACATAATTCGTATAAAGCTACCGAATTTCTATTGCGGTGTTATTCGTAAGCTGCCAGAAGAATGCCAAAAGGTAATTAACAATAATGGAAATTATTTCAATGATTGAGTTGTTTTCATATTTATTAAATCCAACTGTTATTGTACCCTAAAATCGGAAAGAATTTTTTTCTACACCTAATAATCACCAATAAATTACATAAAACTCACCCTTTCGGACATTCCTTTCCATCCTTTCCTTCCTTTTTGGAAACATGTGTCACTAAGTAGGTCACTATGCCCATCCTGGTCATCGGTGGACGAAAAGATTTATGGTAGGGTTGCGCCCAGTGCTCAGCTGATCGCAGGTATACGACACCACCCGAAGGTAAGGATCGCAACGTCAAGTGCGTCCGGGTTAATGTACCGAATATGCACTTCACGGCACGGCCACTAACACTGATCACTTAATTTACTTTTCATGGAACGTGTTGTTCCTACGTTATAAAAATTGGTGGCCCAGAAAGGGGCCGATTACTGTTAATTGAGCAGTTGCTCTATGTGGCACCCTCAGCATCTATTCGCGCCTCAGCACGTACAATCACCTGTCTTTGGGCGGCCTGCAATGTTTGTGGCGTTATATTTGCCACTGCAGCGTGAATTCGCACGACTATGTCTTCCAGTGAATCCACTCATCCTGAAATGATTGTTGTACAACAAATACAAAACGAAAGGGAAAAAAGAATACCTATAAAAAAAAGTAACAGCAATAATGAAATTACCTTCAGTTAGCCCCAGAAGATAAAATCCAGCGACGTAATATCCGGTGAACCTGGGGCCACGCAACAGGACCGCCGCGGCCGATCCATCTGTCCTGGAAGGTTTCATTTAGGTAGTCGTGGGCAATTGTGGCGTAGTGATATCCAGCCGCGTCTTGCTGATAGAACATGTTCCGTTGGATCTCATTTGGAATGTGGTCCATGAGATCCGGCAGAACATGCTCTAAAAACAGTTTATACGTTGGGCCGTCCATCTTGTCTGGCAGCATGTACGGCCCAACGATGTAATCACCACAAATGCCGGCACATACATTAATCCACCAACGGACTTGTGCTGCGCGTGTCCGAAGCGCTAGTGGATTCTCGTTGCTACACAAATGCCGATTGTGGGAATTGAAGCACCCTTCCCTATTGAAGAGTGCTTCGTCCGTCCACAATATGTATTTGCAGAACGACGGATTCCGTTGTACTTCTCCCAACAGCCACACTGAACCCGCTGGTCGCCAACCCCGGGGTGCAAATGTTGATCACATAGCTGTAAGGATGCAACGTGTTTTCCCTCAGAGTTCGGTGTACCGTCATTCTGCTGGCACTAGAAGAAAATGCAGATACATCCATTATTAAATAACATTCGTTTTCCTTAATTAATAATTGCTGCAGTTATCTTGTACTGCGACTTACTCTAGGCGGCGGTTCCGCGTGGCTCTGGGTCTATCCATGTCACTGCCTCGCGGCATCATCGACCCCGTCGAGTGTAATATTGACTCCAAACGCCTAATCGTACCCTCGCTTGGGGTTTTGATGCGCGGGTATTCCCGTGCCAACGCTCGCACAGTAGCACTTGCGTCCCCGTTGTTCCAGAACAACGTACACCCAGAACACCGCGTAATATTCTTCAGCAGAGTAGATTTCTGGGACGAGATTGCTAGTTGACTGACAGGATTTTTTCCAATCAACTTCCTCTACCCCCAAGTAGTTTCTCTCGTTCCATTATGAGTTAACTCCCAGCAGGAAAAGATGCTTTAGGTAAAAAGAAGCCAGCACATTTTCGAAACACACGTGCTATGCAGAAGTGCAACGAACGATCCATCCTACACTTTCACAAAAGCCCGCGCTCCGCCCTTTTATTGCCAATGTACCCTTTGTTTCGCGATAGGGTTCAAAGAGAAGAGAAACAGAAAGTCTTCGAGTTGCTATAAAGAAGAAAAGGCATACCAACCCTGTTTCCGTTTTCCAATATCCTGAGGTCACGTCAGCTACGAGGCGGAACCAGCTAAGCCATAAATTACCCAAAATAAATCGTTCTCTACCGCCGACTCGCAGGACAATATGGTAATAAACCGCGACCCTGGCGAAATGTTTTGGCCCATCAGCCTGATTAATTTTAAATACGTCTCGCGGAGATAATCAGGAAGAAAGGGGGTACCCCGCTGACTGCGCGTAGTCCCACCTGCTTCGTCCTTCCTTCCAATTAAAGGCAGGTCCCTTATCTCTCGAGTATAAGGACACGCTCGAATTTCAAAACAAACGCACGCATTGGCGTATTCCGTGCGAGAAAAGGTGGGCATGAAGTCCGATTGGTCGTAACCTAAAAAAATCTGCCCTGCATCCCTCTGAAGCGGCCACTGTCTTGAAGAGGCCCTCTTCACAGCAATATCCCCTCCCTGAAACCCACCTTCTCTCGCACGGAATAGAGAGATAAGGAATCTGTCTTTAATTTGAAGGAAACACGAAGCAGGCGGGACTACGCGCAGTAAACGAGTTACCCCCTTTCTTCCTGTATCTCTCCGCGAGGCGTATTGATGTTGGATATTACTTTTTAATTGCTAGTTCCCAAAAATTAATCAGGCTGGTTGGCCAAAGCATTTCGCCAGGGTCGCGGTTTATTACCATATTGTCCTGCGAGTCGGCGGTAGAGAACGATTTATTTTGGGTAATTTATGGCTTAGTTGGTTCCGTTTCGTAGCTGACGTGACCTCACGGTATTGGAAAGCGGAAACGGGGATTGGTATGCCTTTTCTTCTTTATAGCAACTCGAAGACTTTCTGTTTCTCTTCTCTTCGGGCCCTTTTGAACCGAAACACGTGGTGTCTGCTGTCTGTCTCGAAGCAACGGGTACATTGGCAGTAAAAGGACGGAGCGCGGACTTAGGTGAAAGTGTAGGATGGGTCGTTCGTTGCACATCTGCAAAGAACGTGTGTTTCGAAAATGTGCTGGCTTCTTTTTACCTAAATCCTCTTGTTCTGGTGGGAGTTAACTCATAATGGAACGAGTGAAACTACTTGGGGTAGAGGAAGTTGCTTGGAAATAATCCTGTCAGTCAACTAGCAATCTCGTCCCAGAAATGTTCTCCGCTCAAGAATATTACGCCATGTTCTGGGTGTACGACCGGAACAACGAGGACGCAAGTGCTACTGTGCGAGTGTTTGCACGGGAATACCCGCACATCCAAACCCCCAGCGAGGATACGATTCGGCGTTTGGCGTCAAGATCATTCTCAACGGAGTCAATGATGCCGCAAGGCGTGCATAGACGCTGAGGGTGGTCACATCGAGCAACTGTTCAACTAACAGTGTTCGGCCCCTTTCGGGGCCACCAATTTTATAACGTAGGAACACGTTCCATGAAAAGTAAATTAAGTGATCAGTGTTAGTGGCCGTGCAGTGAAGTGAATATTCGGTACATTAACCCGGACGCACTTGACGTTGCGATCCTTACCTTCGGGTGGTGTTATACCTGCGATCAGCTGAGCAGTGGGCGCAACCCTACCATAAATCTTTTCGTCCACCGATAACCAGGATCGGCACAGTGATCTACTTAGTGACACTGGTTTCCGAAATGGAAGGAAAGAAAGGAAAGGAATGCCCGTAGGGGTGAGTGTTATTTAATTTATTAGTGATTACTAAGTGTAGAAATAAGTTCTGTTCGATTTTAGGGTTCAATAACAGTTTGATTTAAAAAAAAAAAATAAAAACAACTCAATCATCGAAATAATTTCCATTATTGTTTATTACCTTTTGCCATTTTTCTAGTAGCTTACGAATATCACTGCGATAGAAATTCGGTTGCTTTATACCGATTATGTAAATCCAGTCTGAAAGAATTTATTCATACACCTAATATTATTTTTTAAATTTAGTTATGTTGGCCGTGATTAAACTACGGATTTTTACCTCAATAACGAATTATGATCACTTGTCGTCCATTTTCTGTTACATTACCTTTTCGTTTATGCCTTATTTGAAAGTGAAATTTACCTATTTCTTGTCCTCACACTTCAAACAATTATTATTTAAAATTCCGCTTTAAAATAAAACTGTGTAACCCAATTTCCGTCGGTGCATGCCAACTTGCTTGTTTATACCTTCGTAGTACAAGCGCAGCTGCCTGCCGCGTAGCCAACGCTACAACGGGAGCTCGGGCGGAAGGTGCGCGCTCTGATTGGTCGGGGGTTTTTGTTAATATCTCGTTAACGAAGCTTCGGACAATATTTTCGCTAAGGAAAAAGTTGTTTCAAATCAGCCCCTGAGTCACTCCTTTCAAGGAACTCCGACATTTTTGGGACACCCTGTATACTATTCGGACCCTAGAGTCTCTCGCGGTAACTTCTCATCGGAACACAGTAATTATGCTGTTCTAATTCTTTAGAACACACAGAATACTGATGCATGCTCTGTAAAAAAAATCCCTTTCGGCGTGGTTCTAAAATGATAAAAAGTGGCATTGTCCATTGTGAGACATTTACAAAATATATTATATATAAGACGAAATGCTAATGATTACAGATCTCTCCGAAAAATATGTGACTCAGCTAGATGTAGTCGGCTCTGGGATGCAAGCGCTGGATAACGACGCACTCCCGAGTTCTGTCGGTGTTGAAGCATTGGGACTAATGAGCAATCAATTGGCCAGTATTGGTGATAAGTCTTTTTCGTAAGTTGTAATTATATATTTAAAAATAATTCATATCTATAATTTTATTCAGTTAACCAAGTGAGACATCTTATAGAGATCCTTTCTCAGCCGTCATCAGTGATAACTTTCTAACTTACATATTTAGGTGGTAAATGTGTACTTTAGGGGAGGCATCTCTAATGACCTTGACCTTATCATATGTTGTCAAGGTCAATATTCTGAACAACTTTTCTTTATACATTACCCGTCGGTCATCCTTAATTTCCGAGATATTTGCGAAAAACATCAGTTAATTTTAAGGGGTCATTCTACTTTGATTGGCCGAAAGATAAAGCTATTTTTAAAGATTTTTTCTCGATAAATACAACATATAATCAAATAAATCGATTTGAAATTTATTAAGCTACTCTTATTTTATAGAAAAAATTTTTAATTTTTTTCATATGTTTCTGTATATTGATTTTCAAAGATTTTTTATATTTTTTTTCATATGTTTTTTATATTATCAATGTGACACCTACAAAAAAAGGCTCGTAACGTAGGTGATTTCCCGGCATTTCCTACAATTTTTATCGAAAAATGACCGAATTTTTTTTCGGGGAACATTCGAGAAAACACTCTTTTGGGGAACTTTTTCTTTCCAACCGACGCTATTTTGTCATTAATAAAAAAAAATTGTTAATTGAGCTACGGGTGATAGCCACACGCATACATATTAAGAACCTTTGCGAATTTTTTATTTCAGATAAGCCTGAGCCGTGAAATCACCTAGCCCACGAACATACCTCTTTTTGTAGGTGTCACATTGATGTTATATAAAAACATATGAAACAAATTAAAAACAATCTTTTTATTTTTTTTTGTATAATATAAGATTAGTTTAATAAATTCCAAAAGATTTATTTCATTATATGCTGTATGTACTCAGAAAAAAATCTTTAAATATAGCTTCTGTAACGTCCAGAATTGCCGGTCCTGGACGAGAAGGGATGATCTTGTGCCCCGTCGTCTTCGACGTAACCGTAATTCCTAAGGCCGGTTACGCGCTATGGATTAACTGTGCGGGGCAGGAAGAAGAAAAGAAGAGGTGCGTTTCGTCTTGGGACCGTCAGCCAGACTCATCAGTAAACAGCCGACGGACCCTGCGCTAGATATACACGAGGCCTAAAAGGAAATAACGTGGAACTTTTATATACACGAACGAGATTAGAAGTTTGGACTTGTGAGAAAGAGATAGGAAGATTAGACCTCTAGCGGCGCTGACAGGGACTAACCGGCGCGATCCATGGTGGGGCTGGGACGTCACACTTCATTTTTCGGGCGATCAAAGTAGAATGACCCCTTAAGTTACAAGTACATTTAGAAGTAAGTATAATTAATGAATTTCAAATATTAAATTTTTAAGAATTCAATTATCAAGGACGAGTGATTGGAGTAGGTCTGCGTTAGTTTTCTTGGCGGGGAATGGGTTTCGGTTATCCCCCTCCCTGCCGAGAAAACTAACGTCAAACCTACTCCGATCAGTCTTTCTTATGGGATGGTTTTTTGTGGGAAATACATGCATAAATATTCCAACTTAACATATGTATATCAACTTCATTGCCAAACAGATGTTCCTTCGTGTTCTAGGTATATTAGAATGTTTCATATTACAGAGTTAAAATTAAAATATTACATTTTTTTTACTTTGTTCATGCCCTAATTCATATTGTTGCGAGCACCGGGTATAGGCCCGTGCATAGCCTGCTGGTGCTCGTAGCTGAAGATAGAAGAAGGTCGGCCCTCTTCAAGAGGACGATCGGAAGGCCGACAAGAAGACGGTCTTCTACCGAACGCCATCCATAGCGTTCGAACGTGCGGGTTGTACCTTTGTAAACTATTGCTCTGTGTAACAATATAGTTGTGTCGTGTGTGCGTCCGTCTAATAATTATTCTACTCCTTTGCGTCGGGCTGGTCTGCGGTGGAAACGCCCCGGCGCAACACTATTGATATAAAAAGAATATCTGACAAATTTTAGGAAGATTGAGTAATATTTAGAGGTTGCACACTTTGCACACTAAATAATATGTAGTAGGCTAAAGAAACACGATTTCCAATGATAATTAGTTTTATTCTCAAGTCCTTAAAAAAGAAACAAAACTTCAAAGAAGACTTAGCCTTAGATGTATTAGTTAAAATGTGCAAAAAAAATCCTCAAACTCATCTTTAAATATACAATATACATAATATTATTATTATTATTGTTCACACTTATAAAAATTCTGTACCTTATTATTTTACCCACATTTTTAAAACCTGACAAAGCGAAACTAACAAGGAAACATATCGAACTCGAAAATTCTGATTGTAATGAAACTCCGTACGATTGTAGAGCATGTCGGAGTATGTAAGAAACGATTTTTTTCTGCGGAAAAACACTCTGAGGGGGTGAAATCAGCCCCCAAATTTTCAGCGATTTTTCGTTTTTCGAGTATAATTTTGTTACGGTGCGAGGTAGAAGAATACCGTAAATGGACAAAATGTTCAGTGTTTGATGCCGTATAACGCGCTGCAAAATAAATGTTTGTACGCCCAACAATTTATAAATAAATTAAAATTTTCGTTATTTTACATATAAATTCTAACCGTGAGGGTTGGAGACGATCTTTTTCCGTGTAAAAGTTATAATTCGCAATGGTTTACTAAAATGTAAAAGGAAAAAATTTTGGTTCATTTGTTTATTTGTTTACAAAAATTTTCCGCCTTTGTCCATATTACTACCATCTGCCACTTGACAATCCAGGATTTCGATGAAACTTGATATACAAGCACACCATTTGGAACTATTCGACAAGTATTTTTCTGTATCAGCGGAAATTCATGTTTACAGGGTGAAACTACTCCCTCAAGATTTAGGGGTGGGAACCTTCTAAAACGTATAACCGAAAAAGTTCAGTATCACTGATTTTCACTGGAAGAAAACCCGTTGAAATAGCAAGGACAGGGTTAGGTTTGGGTTAGGTCTGGGTCGTGGCTGTTCCAACCACGAAGAGTAAAAGGAAAGTGTCCGAAACTGCAAGCGGATTAGGAAGGCCCTTACACGATAGTGGGCAAGATCAACGACGTCATCTACAGGATTCAACGCTCGCCTAGGAAGAAGTGTAAGGTGGTCCACGCACGTCGCCTTGCAAAGTACGAAGGGCAATTATAACAAGGATGAAGACGTCGAGGGACAATTCTACTATCAAGACGCAGGAGAGAAGACTAGAGTTTAAGTTAATCAGTGGACTGGGCTGCGGAGGCTACCTTCGTAGCCCAGCCCCCTTTTCCTTGTATTGTTTCAGAGAGCACGAAACCCCACGACGAGGGACAAGGTGTCGGGGGACTGCCACCGCGGCCTGGATTCGCGCTCTCGAAAAGCCCTGAATGTGCCACAATAGCGTGGTGGTCCGCAGCGGAGCGCGGACATACGTGAAACCGCTCCGGTAGTCCCCCCCCCCCCCCAGAAGTGAGTCCCATGAGCTCCCGGAGCCGGCCCCGGCATGGAGGATACCATGGGATCCCTGGGTTGCAGCAATGCGGGGTGGACAGCAAACGGGAAATGGCACCCCCAATCACCAGTCGGACAAGCGGTGCGTGGATCGGCTGGAGGGGATGTCGCGGAGACGGGAGCGTTAACAGGACGCACAGGACGGTCCCCTGGAGCAGCACCACATGCCTAGAAAAGGAATGGGGCCATCAGGATGCCAAGGATTGGAGTACTGGAGGAGTATAGAAGAAAGAAGAGTGAAGACTTCACGAGCTGGGAGGACTGGACGGATTGATCGGGGAACGGGCCGATAGCAAGCTCATTGTTTAGGTGTGAGCCTCTGCTTTCGTGCTCGGCTTGCCTTTCTGTCCTCCAGGTTCTCTCGGCTCCAACGTCTCTCAATACCACGATGGATCTGCTAAAGTGTTGTCGCCCGTTTATTAGGCAACCCTGAAGATAGCTGTCTGGAGAAGTACCAGAAGGAATCTGGATTGGCGACATCCGAGGGAGCCCAGAACATCGCGTCAGCCGGAGACGCGGCCGCGAGCCGGAGCAGTCCCAGCAATCTGTGCGCTAGTGAGGAGACGGTTTTCGCACTTCCGCACGCGAGGGACCCAGGTGCAGGAGGAAAAAAAAACGGAAGAGAAAGGAGGCGAGAAAAATAATGACAGTTCCGACCGCCGGACGACAGGATTCCTCCACCCGTTTTTGCCGAAGAAGAGGACGTGTCGCTGAAGAAGAGAAGCCTTTTTCAAGAGAGAAGCGCCCAAGAAAGAAGACGCAAGTGGAGGGTAAAGACGGGAAAATTCTTCGGGGAATCCGCCGTACCCACGCCTTGCCCAGGGTTTTTGGGTGGTTTTCCCCTTGGGCGTGAAGGCGAATGCCGAGGCGCCGGACGGAAGAGGCCACGCAGCGTTTTTCCACTCTTTCGGACCAGGGTACGGCTGCCAGCAACGAAGAGGCTGCAGCGGTCGGGACGACCACTCTTTCAGAGGGGGAGGCAGTGTTGCGAGCACCCTTTGGATGGAATCCAGGGCCTGCTGGTGCTCGTGACAGGAACAAGAGGACAGCGAGAAGAAGGCGATCGGATCGATCGCCTGTCAAGCTGTCATTCCATAGCCAAACGCCATTACGTGCAGACGCATCGACACATATATTTCTCGCGCATTAGAGATTGTATTCGGTTATATCTGTTACTCTGTTCTTGTTTAATGTTCTGTTGCTTTTGCTGTACTATCTCATTAAACTCCTGTTATGCCGAGCCGAAATTATAACAGTATTCTTTATTTTCGTCTTACTTTCGGCCTGTAGAATCACCCCCATAGAGTATTGACTATCAATAATTTGTATCCACCCTGTATAGTAGGATGGATCGCATCCGCAAATTTCTGGTTCAAATCTCCGAACTCACATCGTTTCGCTACCATGCTTTACGCGTCCGCAAGCAGGCACGCGCCCCCCGCTCTAATCTAGCCCCAACCAATACTAATATCCGGAACAAATTGGAATGTGGAATGCGTTGTGTCGAAATAAGTCAACAAAAATACTAAAAGTTTTTTTATTAATATCTTGGAAATTATTAAATTTCCGAAGCAACAATTTTAGATTTAGGGTCCACACACCCTCCCTACCGCTCCCCTCAAACCTCGTATCGATCGGCCACTGGGGCCATTCGGAAGTATAGCCGAACTTTATAAGAGTAATGCAAATGCATTGGGGAGGTATTTGTGATGAAAATTAGTTCAAACACGACTTCACGCGGACTTTGTTTCATTATACACTCCTCACATTAATTAAAAGATCACCTCTAGGTACCCGAAAAATATACGCAAGTTCATATGGTCATAACTCCGACAAAAATAGTCGACAACGTAGACCGAAATTTTAACCGAATCGAAAAAGTCAAAGATGCGTCTTAAGGGGTTATGCCTGTCAGCTTTCGAAAACGAACGCGATTTTCAAGAATTTTTTGTGGAATATCTACTGTATCTTTTATTACAACTATTTGCTTATTCTAAAAGGACATATTTGCAGCAACTCTCAGTAATTTTTTTTATAGAAGAACATTAAAAAATGGACGAATAACAGCCATTCTCGCGAAAGCTGTGTTGATATCGATGAGCAAGATATTTCGAAAACCACTGTATCGATTGGCCTAAACTTTTGCAGACTTCTTTTATATACCAAAGACTTGTAGATGAACGAAGGATCTTTTATTTTAACGAAAACTGTATTTTTAATTAACGAAAAACGAACAATTCAGACATCGGAAAAGCGTGGTTTTGCATCAAACGGCCGCCATTTTGTCAAAAACCAACTTTTTGAAAAAGCCTTCGTTCATCTACTGAATTCAACCATATATTAACAGAATGTTTTTAAATTTTTAATTTTAGCTGATCCAACTCAGGGAAAACTTCCTCACCGCACAGCGCCTTTATCAAAACAGTTTCCGCGAGAATGGCTGTTATTCGTTCATTTTTTTAATGATTTTCTATTACAAAATTACTGAGAGCTGCTACATATATGTACTTTTAAAATAAGCGAAGAGTTGTAAAAAAAATATACAGTAGATAATCCACAAAAAATTCCCGAAAATCATATTTAAAGAAGAAATAAGAAAGTAAAGAAGAAAGAAGAAAAAACTGATGTTTCTATTGTTTTTTTTATGAACGTTCCACGATAATTTCTTCGCTTGCTAGAAGCAACTAAAGTAAAAAGAAACGGGTTTTCCTTCAAAGTTGAATAACTCGGCAAAAAGATCTCACAAGAAATATATTACTCTTTTTTATACTGGAACGTAGCCGCTTTCGACTGGTGTAAATAGAATTTGTGTAAAAAAGTTCATACTCCCCGTGGAACTTTCGCAAGTTGAAGAACCAAGTACTCTTTATATCGTCATAACTTTGCTGAAAAGGAATACAGCTAAAATCTGAAAAAAAACATCTGAAAATAGGAATTCCACGCTTTCAAACCATATTTTCAAAATATCGATACGAATATTTTTGCCGAAGTTATGACCTTGTAAAGTTGCGCCTATTTTTCGGGTTTCTAGAGGTGATCGTTTAATTAATGTGAGGAGTGTATAACTGTATAAGTCATAAAGTGTGTAATTTGTATATGAAATTCAGAAGTAGGTAATTCAAATTATGTGTAAATAAAAATGTTGCTCAATTATTGGGTGCACTCTTATGAAAAACTAATAGAAAATATAGAAGTTTAAATTTTCATTAATATGGACATATGTTCAAAACGAGAAACGAAAATCTCAGGTCTTAAAAGTGTACAAAACAGTACTCCTCTTTTATTAACATATACTGTGAATAGCAACAGCTTTTAAACTGTTACCTGTTTAACTCTGGTTTTAAATGGAGACATTAATTGATTATAAACTATACGGAATTAATGGACTCTTTCCATTTCTACGGCGCTTAATATGGGTTAACAATTTTTTCGTCGTAGAATATACATCTCGTGTATTGAACCAGGGATCGTTTAAAGAAGAAGCATTTCAATTTTCAGTAATAATAGATCCCTAGATTATGTTTATGTAAAGATATATGTTTCACTTTTTTTTAAAGATAAAAAGAAACTTACAATTCCATCGGTTCTGTTATTAGAGGTATTGCGGACAGTTTGCGTTCATTGGATCTCAGTTACAACTCCTTGGAAGATGTACCTCTTAAGGCCTTTCGGGACCTACGAAAATTGAATTGGCTAAATATGCATAGGTAAATGGATAGAAACTTAATTCAATAGTTTGGTTTTATTAATAATTCATGAAGTAAATAAGATGAAAATTTGTTCGCATGAGAATGCAAATAAACTGTTTTATAGATAAAACGATTAAAGAAAGTGTTTATTTTTAGCAATCATTTAACATCATTGGACGGTGATTGGGGTCACATGAAGGAGACATTAACGAACGCTTTTTTCGGAGACAATTCAATCATCGACATACCAAAACTTTTCTCCACATTTGGGTCTTTGGTCTGGCTGAATTTGGACAATAATAATATTGAAGAACTTTCAGAAGACAGTTTACCTCCTAACATGCACACGTTAAGTTTAAACAACAACCTCCTCAAATCTTTTCCATCTTCATTAAAAACATTGAAGGGCCTTAGGTGGTTGTATCTAAGAGGCAACGACTTTAAAAGTCTTGAGTTACCTGACTTTAAAAGTTTAAATTTGGAATTAGTTGATGTCAGTGAGAATTGTATTGAATGGATTCGTGCATCAAGTCTAACGAATCGAACCTTAAAAATCAGAGACTTTAACTTAGACAATAACAAGTTGAGCTCCTTAACTGCTGGGACTTTCGACCGTCTGGACATTAAAAGAATTCATCTGTCTTCGAACTCGATCAAAAATGTTGACAACGATGCTTTTCGAGAACTCGAGGATACTTTGGAGTATTTGAATCTGGAAAATAATGAGCTTCCAAGTGTTCCCGGAGCTGTTAGCCGATTAAAGAAACTTTCCTATTTGTACCTTGCGAATAACGATATAAAGAATATTTCCGGAGACACGTTTCAAGAGTTTGCAGAAAATTTGAGGGCTTTGTCACTCGCCACAAATAACTTAGACGCAATTCCTGTTGCAGCATTATCCGGGTGCGATGACTTCTCAATTATGGAAATTAATGACTAAAACAACGTGGATTTATATGTAAGATAATAATTCAATGATACACATTTTCGCATTTCTCCGCCATAGATGCCAGAGACTATTACATCTGAATCTGGGTTACAATAAAATCTCCCATATTCAATCCGGTGATTTCGAATGGGCAGAAGATCTTGAAATTCTATTGCTTAGGAACAACATCTTAACGAAATTAAAAAGAGAGACTTTCAAAGGTGCAAGTAAGTATTAAGTCATATCTTTCCATATTAATTCCACTATCGTTAATCACGTTCACGCTCGTCCCGAACCGTCACCGTAGATCTTAGGTCAAGACAAATCATTACAGCTATGAACCAAATCATGAACAATTCCTTGTGCAAAAATGAGTCTAACAAGGAGACCGCACAGGTTATGCAATCGGTTCTGGAATGAGACTGGGTGGACATTGTAGTGCACACCTAGTGTTACAAAACCGTAGAGGGTTTTTGTACAGTGGGCCTTCGTTTTCGAGAAATTACTGTATACGACTATCCCTACGGTCAGATATGATCGGAGCTCTAACTGCCATTAAAGTCTATTCGATAATCTGCAGCCCGCGACGTCTTCGGCATATTTTTTAAATATATAAAAGCACTCACACTTATAGACGTAGTAAATTTAATACATCATCGATAATGATAATAATATTAATATTGTTGCACTGATATTATTTGTAATTTGCGGTTTTATTATATTTATATTATATCTGCACTTGTATTATGTTTGTACTTTGTGTGCAGTATTATTGTAATAATATATATTATTAACATCGTTACAGCGCAAAATAATTTTAGGTGCAGCCATTGCATTACTACGATAAGAAAAAGAAAAAAAAAACAAGCGCGAACCAGGAATCGAACCGAAGACCTCCAGCACCGTAGCCAAACATCTTAATATCGCAACTACGACCGTTGCTTCCTAAGAATGTTTGCACAACTGAAATACTACTGTCGCGCAAAACTTTGAACTCAAATTTCTCGAAAACGAAGGCCCACTGTATAAAAACCCTTTACGGTTTTGTAACACTAGGTGTGCACTACAATGTCCACCCAGTCTCATTCCAGAACCGATTGCATAACCTGTGCGGTCTCCTTGTAAGCTGCAGAATTTTACAGTAGTACTTCAAAATCTGCACGGAGTCTATGATTCATAAATCGGACGATCGATATCCCCACTATATTCTAAGTATCGCTGGACAAGCGATCCGTCGAACCACTGCGCCCAGCGCAACGCTTCAAAGCGATGCCGAACAACGTGTCCGGTGTGTCAAGTAACTGCTCCTGTAACATGAAAATTTTCTTATTGTAGCAGTTCATCCTCAACGGTTCCGTGAAACCATTGTGGTGTTAGGTTGGGATAACCGATGGTAGGGTATCCCCTAGAATTGAAGGTACGATACAATATATTCCTTATGGTGTGCTAAGGAAGTACTATTACTGCACAGAAAGAAGGCCCCTAGCAGGCGGTGTAGTCCGCCGCTAGCTCCGCCTGAACCCCTGTCTGTATGCATAGTAGTAAGTAGATGTGGCCGGTTCCGCCAATAACAAAAATACGTGTGCCCTGTCTTTAAAGGGGTAGGCTACCATCAACAGTCCAAAATCAGGCCCTTTTTCAAACGCATATTCTGAAGTAATAAATGAATATAGAGATAATTTTTTATTAAATTTTTAAGCGTCATTTCGTTGACTTTAATGCGCAAAAGAAATTTTTTAAATATATTCATAGGAAAAAAAGTTATAAATATAAATGTGAGAGCGTGTACGCGATGCACCGTTCGATGGTGAACACGATTCCGGACAGGTGAATTACCTAAAACACAAAGTAAAGACATTTTTATAATCTGTAAGACAGTCTCCATCTTGTGCAGGAAGCAATATTTTTATAAACAAATTAATACAAGTTTTACGTTGATGTTCCCGATTTTATCCTATTTTTGGGGAGAAAAAATATTTTTTATCTTTTTTTAAGAATTTATATTGAAGGTATCAAAATTAAAATGTGCTCACAATACATGGAGGGGAATAGTTCCCTGCAGCTTGCTGTAAATTTTCATTCAAATCGTTGGAGCGGTTTTTGAGATTTTATGTTCACCGTTTTGGAAAACGTAGATTCTGGGAAACCGCGTTTAAAGTTGGACATCGTTATCCAATCTCACGTGCAGGCTCTTACATTTTTTACTGTAATTCCTTCAATTTTGGGAATTTCGGAGCCCGGTTGCGCTTAAAATAAGAAGAAAAGTTGTAGCTAGCGGAATATGCAAACATCCTAAAAACCAATTTTCAAAAATTTTTAGGGTAACCTACACCCTTAAGATTGTGCTGAATTAGGTGACAAAAACCAATCGTCACAACGGCGAACTGCACCGCCTGCCAGGGGCCACCTTTCTGTGGAGTGTTACGTCCTCATATAGGACTTCCTGTAAATCACCCCGAGCGGTTGGAATGATTTACCGGGTTCTTGCTCTATTGAAGGGCTAAGGCCCACCTTGACTATACTTACCGGGAATATGGAAGGTGACAAGGGGTTGAAAGAATAAAGTACAGGGGGTATAAGGGAGAAACGATAAGAATAAATATATTGTTACATAAATAAGATTATCCTACCTCGAGACAGCGCTTCGTCTCAGCTGTCGCTCGCTGTGTCGCTCGGGTGTCGCGCGGCACGCTTGCCGACTCGTGTTTCGGTCGCTCGCGGTGTCGCTGACCCACGGGTAGGTCGTGGTCGCTCGCTGTGCTTCTCGGATGTCGGTGGCCTAGAGCCCGTCGTACCGCACTGTCTCTAACGTACTTCTACGCGGTCCTACGTCGGTCTCGATTGACGCGCAAGGGCTCTCCCGGCTATGCCGTTTCCTGTGTGTCGGACGGAGTTACCCTTCTTACGAATTACTATCGGCCGATCGCGCTTCGCGGAATCTGCGTGGAGACGTGGCCGCGGTATCTAGACGGTCCTCTGGTCCGTCGCGACTTCCTAACTCGAGCACTCGAATAATAATGAATCTTTTAGCGGCTCCCGATCGCGGGCCGAACCTCGAACGATCCCTACGAATGGGGGAAACTGCCCCGTCGGCAGCTGTCGCTTGCTTCACCAATTCCCTGATTATTGAGAAATAATTGGGGAATTGGGCCGAGCGCGGTCGCTGTCCCCATCGCTGTTGCCACGGGCTCAGCACCACTCGATTGCTACACGCGAGGCGATTCCGCTGGATCGCCCTTGCAAAACAAAAGCGACGCGTGGACAGCAAGCACGGGATGGACCTAAAGGGCCCATGTAACAGGAGTAATAGTATGGCTCTCCGAGAGGGTTGACTTTTCTGCCCTGGGGTATAGGATGGCTCTTTGCAATTTTCGGTGGTACGTTTTACGCATGGGGCGACATTCGAAAGGTGTTTTCATAAATATCACTAGCCCTTTAGAACACTAGTTCATCGGGGTCGTCTACAATCCTCCGCAAAATAGCCTGAGTGGGGCTGACCTGGATGCCATCACGGGCGTTGGTTGTCCACTGGTGGTCGGTGGCGATTTCTATGCGCGGCATTCCTCACGAAAAAATCTTACCAATAACCAGTGTGGTGTTGCTCTGCAACAGCTTGCGCTTACAGAATAATTTCCCCTGACTCGTTCACCTTCCACGGTTCCCCTAGGTAGAATCCGTCGGTTCTAGACATATTCCTGGTATATAGGGAAGGAATTTTGGCGAAATCGTTGTCTTACAAAGATATTAAATAATGTAACGCCATTTGAGATATGGACTGGCACAAACCCATATGTGGGATTCCTGCGAATTTTCGGTAGCAAAGTAATAGCTGACGAAAAAGAAAATGCAAGTTTGAAGCAAGAGGCAAGCCCTACGTCTTGGTAGGCTACTCATCAGAGTCTAAATCATACAAACTTTAGTTACCTGGTACAAAAACAGTAATAATTAGACGAGATGTTCGTTTCCACGAAGTGCTGAACAAATTAAATCAATTTGATGATCGCGATGAAACTCCATTTGACTTCACAACGGAAAGTGAAGAGAAAGAACAAGTACATGTTCCGATGGAGCTCACTTCAAACGAAGACGACACTGACACCAATGAAGAAACTAGAGTCGAAGAAACTTCATCAGAGGGAGAATTCCATGAAGAAGTACCAGAAGAAAAACACCAGGAAACTAAGAAAAGGGGACCAGGATGACGAAGGAAGATCAAAACTGGAAAAGTTGGAAGACCAAGAAAAATTTACCACAATGCAGTAAATCAGGTGGTTGATCAGACATTATCCGAGTCATAAACCGTAGACGAAATAATGACACATTATGACTCAGAATTACGACTAGCTGCAATGGAGTTAGAGTACATGTCACTAATGAAAAATGATACTTGGACTTTAGTAAATTGTCCGGAAAATCAAAAGGTTACATAACCGATAGGAATTTAAAATAAAATATAATCAAGATGGGAGTGTTGGCCGTTATAAAGCTAGATTAGTTGCAGGTGGTCATGACAGAGAAAAGGCATTGATTATGAGGAAGTCTTTGCTTCTTTTGCAAGACTTGAAACGATACGTGCATTTCTGGCTGCATCAGTGCAAAATGAAATGCACGTACATCAAATGGATGTAGTCACGGCATATATTCAAGGGGATCTGTCAGATGAAATTTACATGCAACATCCTGAAATGTTCACCGATCGTGAGAATAAAAACAAAGTGTACGGCTCAATAAACCATTATATGGGTTGAAACAGGCTGGAAGACAATGGTATATAAAAATGATCGATTGCCTGCAAAACATGAGTTTTAAAAGGACAGAAGTCGACCCTTGTGTATACATATGTCAGTACTATTGAAATAAAGAAAGTTATTATAATCATATATGTAGATGATTTCTTAGTGGCATCGACTGACATCCAGGAAATAATCGCAACGAAGAAGACTTTGAGCTAGAAATTTAAAGTATGTGACTGACACAACGAAAATACGTACACTGCATTCCACTTTAGAACGGACTCCTTCCGGGCAGGGATATACTGTTGATTGGTAGGAAACCGGCAGGGAAAATGCTACGACCAATCGCAAAAGTGCTACGACCAATCGTGTGTGTCAGATCCGTGGGAGCTGCTTAGATCGGTCGTAAATCGGTAGGGGCGTAGGTTCGCTCTTATATGGAATGGAGTGTAGGTGATTTATTAAAGAAATTAGGTATGGATAATTCAAGGCCAGTCTCAACGCCAATACAGTCTGGTGCCAAGGTAACGCAGCAGATGATGCCGCAAACAGCAGAAGAAGCAGATGAAATGAAGAACTGTCCTTATCGAGAACTTGTGGGTGGATTGATTTATCTGGCAAATGCAACACGACCAGATTTATCATTCACTGCGACTGCATTGAGCCGCTACTGCTCAAACCCAGGAATAACACATTGAAGAATGGCAATACGAACACTATGCTATATTATGAATACCATGGACTATGGAATCACCTATATGAAAAATAACTATCAAATGGAAGCCTTTTGTGATGCTGACTGGGGTGATGACATCGATGATTGACGATCCTGCTCAGGAAACATTGCAATCCTCGCTGCTGGGCCAATCAGCTGGTCAACGAAGAAACAAAAATCTGTGGCAGCATCAACCATGGAAGTTGAATACAGAAAACATTCGTATTAACGACGCAGTACGACGCGTTGCGGACACTATTCCGCGCGGCCAATGCCGCGAGTAAGAGTACCCAAGAGCGACTGAGAGGGATCGAAACGGTTGACACGAAGTTGCCGTCGACTCTTTCGTTTCTTCTCGCTCATTCTCGGGTTCTCTCACTCTCGACCGAAGGATTCCAAGAAATGGTGGTAATAGTCACCGGACGTACTACGCATGATAAAATCGGGGCTATAACCAGGATTTACTGTACATGGCGCTGAGTGAAATGACCAATGAGGTAATATACTTAAAAAGACTAATGAACCATATGTGCTTTAACAATTGTATTGAAGGTGCGACTAATATCTACTGTGATAATCAAAGTGCAATTAAATTAAACTCAAATTGGGTATATCACTCTAGGAGTAAACATATAGACATTAAGTATCATATCTCTAGAGAAGCACAAGAAAATGGCATTATAACAATAAAGTATTTAGCGACACAATCAATGCCAGCAATTTTAACAATGCCTTTAGCACGAATAAAACATAATAGATGCTATGAAGTGTTAAATTTAAAATAACTAATTGTATGTATAAGTTGCTTATGTATAAATTCAAAATTTGAGTGAAAGAATTTATCCACATACAGTATAAGTGTGTGCGTGTGAGTACGTATGTTAACCTTATAAAAGCGAGAGAGTTACGCATAAAATAAAATAATTCGGGCACATCGGTAGAGGGAATGTTGAACAACAAACTTTAGGTTATCCGCTCGTTGGGCCCTCCTATTGGTCACACGTCCGCGCATTATATTTAGTTCTAGTTCGGTACATATGAATACAAACTACAAATATATACGCGAACAGACGAAAATGACAACACCGCCCACCCTGCCAAAGATCTGGGTTAGGAATGGCAGGCCCAAAGGCTGGACAATTCTTTTCCGTCACAAATACTAGGTAGGTACATCTGCGGTATCGAGAAGCGTACCATTAATGTTTCAAAATGTCAACAAAAATTATTTAGAGTTTGATGAGCTTCGTGATGGAAATGAAGCATAATTTATCGCGTTTCAAGTCCGGAATTGAACGAAGATGGAAGGAAAAAACAAATTTTATATCCCTTATAATACTGCTTTTTATGCCTTATATTAATTGGATTAGTCTAACAGCATGTTTGGAACCGACTGAAGTGCAAAAATAATTTTGGCTGCTCAGATCGGCAAAATACTCCACTGTGCGATACGAGGAAAGTGGAGGACGACGTTAGGTCATGGTGGGGCTCCCATGTCCCACGATTCTGGCATCAGTGTCTCGTACTCCTCGCCTTCTGAGTGTCTGTTATTTTAGCTTTATCCAATAAAGAATATGACATAATACCATAATGACGGTCAGATATATTGGCTGGTCAGGGCTAGGGGTATTATTATTATTATTATTATTAATTGAAGTTCGCAGCGGGGATGACAGATGTACCATCACCAAGGCTTCCTTCCACTTATCGTGGATGATATTCTCCGTAGAGGGGGCATTGCCCAGTTTCATACTTTGATCCGCTTTCGAGAGGACAAACTCCTCGCTTAGACCCGGGCCATATGAGGAACCGGACCTTATACACGGGTTGCGTCATCAGAGAAGAAAGCACATCCGTTCACAGGAAATTCCTACTCGCACCGGACGTGCTAGCGTAATTGGCCAAAAGACAATCTTACTGGCCTCAAAAAGCCATCATTAAAGGCTTCATCAACATAACTGCCAACCCTTCGCGACCACCGCTGCTCCCTTGCAGGAAGCGAAACCATCTCCCAACTGCGAATCGTTACCCCCATCCTCCTCTGGGAGCAGCGCACGTTGATCGCATCGTGTCTCCACTTCATCATCTCGGGGGATGGCCCTTAACTGAGAAAGGAATAGTACAATTCCACCAGTGGCGGTATGAGCGACAGCAGCTAGTGGAAGCACCAGCTATAAGCATATAGTCCTTATTCGCGTCTTGCGCTCTAAATATCTTCACTCGAGTGCAATCGCCATCGAGGCTGCTGCTCTGCTGACAGAGAGGAGAAGGACGTGCCACCTATTCCCTCCCAACAGAGGGGATCTCTCTCCACCAACCCACCCCCAGAGAAACGCACTCATCAATTAACTATGCTAACTTGGGTACCACCAGCGCGTGATACTTCTTTAGGCGGCCTCCCTGCTCATGTGAAGCATCGATCACTTCTCCCTTCCACCATTCACCGACCGCTCACGTTACCAGGAAATCGGTTTTGTTAATCCTGTCACTTTTACTACTCTATATAATGCTCTTGTGGTCCCGCATTTGCTATATGCATCACCGGTCTGGAATCCATTCCACAAGAAGTACTCGACGTCACTTGAATCTGTCCAACATAGATTTTTGTGGCTGCTTGCGCCCAAACTTGAGGTTGCTATGGCGAGATTTTCGCATGACTACACCCAAGTTTTAAAGGCCTGCGGGTTTCTTACGCTGGAGGATCGGAGATCACTGTCTGACCTTGCTATTGTTTTCAACCTTCTAAACGGTTTCATTGACTCTCCGGATCTTCTGGCGTTTTTGAAATTCCATGTGCCATACTCGCCGCTAAGTTCATCGCAACTATTCTATTTGCCATTCCATAGCACCGCGTTCGGGATGCACAGCCCTATAAACAGGATGTGTGGGCTAGTAAACGCATTTAGGTACTTTCAAAAATCGCCTGCTAGGTCTGCTACGAGAAAATTCTTTTCTTTATGGCCTATAAAGAAGTGTTATTTTCGTCCGCTTGGTCATTCGCTATTTCCTCGTTTTATTTAACCTCAGCGTCCTTTTCGTCCCCTCTTTCTTTCTTTTTCTTTCTCTTTCCCTTTCTCGGCCCTCTTGCCTGTTTTTACGCATTTCTGCTTAATATTTTTTTATTCTTTAGTATGTTTTCTATCCTTAGTTTATTGTTTATGTGTTAGTTTTAAGTTTAAGTTAAGTTTAAAGTTGAAGTATTTAGTTTTAGTCTATATGTAATCCTTTTTTTAATGCTCCTCTTTTGTAAACTGTAGGGCGTGACGCCCGTGAATCATAATAATAATAATAATATTGAGTCAGCCAAATATTGGTTTCTGACTAGAGGCCTCTGCAACTTTGAACGCCGGCGCAGTCAATTAAACCTGAAGAAATTGAATTCTCGGCGGCCGGCGAGAGGGGAAAAAAGGGGGTAACTCCCACCAATGCCGCTTGCCTGCCTTGGCGCTCCTTCTCTTAACGTTCTCATTGTCTCAGCGTTCCCGATACCTCACCACACCCTTCGGAAGTCACACCACTTAAAGTTACAAATACATGAGCACGCGTAAGGCTTACTGACATGGCCTGATTTCTCCTTGATCACTTTTCGCGAAACCGCTCAGCTCGGTTAATATATATGACTTCCACCATAGCTTTGAGTATATCTTATGATGACTATGCATCTGCTGCATCAGGTTATTATAGAAAACGATTTTCCAATCTATATCATTCTGGCCAAAGGTGATACCAATAGATGCTAGATTGGCGATACATAAGCATAACTATTTGTAAACCTGATTTCCCCAAAAACAAAGGTTCGGATGAAGGAAACTTGTTCTGCACTCTTGACTTATTTTTGAATAAAGAACTGTCCTCTGTAGGCTTGTAGGTACATACCATTTTGTCAACACCTCCTATAACTGTTCGCGCTTGTGTGAATGCATCTATATTCAAACATAATAATTCTCGGCAGTAACCCATTTTTCCCAATTATAACAATTCCAAATGATATCATTTCCAAAAATTTGTTATCTTCTATTCGTCTATCCGCCCATGCTTTTTCTGTGATTTTCGCATCAGCATGAAAGTAGAATTAAAAGATAGCAATTCACTTTGAAATAATAATTTTAGGTAAACTAAAGGATCTCAGCTTATCTTTTAACCATCTAACAGAACTTGACGACGGCTGCTTCATTGGTATCGAGGAGAGTCTCAATATCCTAGAATTGAGTTTCGCTTTTGCAACCGACGTGTTCCCGCAAAAAGCGCTCAAGCCTCTTTCCAACCTGCTCTGGCTAGTTTTAGATAACAATAACTTTCAGTCGATCGAAGCAACCGCGTTCTATTCTTTTCAACAATTACGGTACATAAATCTAGAGTCTAATCGACTTCACTATTTGCCAGAACGAATATTTCTATCCAGTGTTCATGCTGAATTAAGAGATGTGAAGCTTGGTTACAATTTTCTCGAAGCAATTCCAGAGTTCAGCTTCCACAATTTAACGGAATTGAGATCTTTAGATTTGACCGGAAATCGAATAAAAGTTCTTAGTTCTGGATCTATTATGGATTGTCCAAAATTGTTGACAATATCCTTAGCTTATAATAGAATTTTCAAACTGGAGAGGATTACATTTTACGGTTTGCCCAGTTTGCGCTTTCTTCATTTAGAGTTCAACAAATTAACTACTTTGGATTTAGACGCTATTTCTGAGATCGGTGGACCAGATTTCGCGCTTAATGTATCTTACAATGCGATTTCTCTTATAAATTCTGGAGGCTCAATGAATAATTTAACACGACTGGATTTAAGCTTTAATAATATCAGCCACTTGCCAGCTGATACCTTCTATGATATGCCAGATCTCAAAAGTTTGAATCTACGAAGTAATTTCATCACTGTTCTTGAATCAGGTAAGAAAGTAACATTGTTTATAACTATTTTATGACAATTGCTCCTAACGAAACATGCACTGTAGTTATTTATTGAGGATTTGAATTAGATGTCGTAACAGTTAATCAAAATGTTGTAGGTACCTTTGGGCTAAGTCACTTGGAAACACTGAATCTACAAGATAACAAGATAGAAAATTTGAGAAAACAGTCGTTCCACGGGTTAGAATCGCTGCAACAATTGGACTTAAATGAAAATCAAATTAGTCAGCTCTCCGTAAAGCAGTTCCAAAATCTAAGGAAACTGCGACTTCTAAATCTGTCTAGTAACAAAATAAGATCTTTACCAAAAGATGTTTTTGAAGGAACAAAACTGGAAATTCTCGATTTGAGTCACAATAAATTGACCGTAGTACCGTCGCCATCATTTCTCGAAGTCGGTTCCAACTTGAGGAATCTTAATCTGGCAGATAATTTCGTGGACCACCTAGATTCTACTGCCTTCCCAACTTCCCAACTGGTTTCTTTGAATTTGGCACACAACAGGTTAACAATTCTGCCGGACAATTCGTTCGTCTCCCTGGGAAAGCTGTTAAGTTTAAATGTGTCCCAAAACATTCTCCAGGCAAATTTTAAGGAGCTTTTCCATTACCTACCTGACTTGAGACGACTTTATTTGGCTAGTTGTGGCCTCAGAGACATTCCTCTTCTTCCCTTAACGAACTTGAATATCTTAGACTTGTCTCTCAACCATATTGATACGACGTCAGATAAACAGTTTCAATATCTGAAAGATTTAAGAATCCTCGTGCTGGTGAATAATACATTAAGTTTCATGCCGAATGTGAAACTAAATCTTTTGAGAGAATTCGACATCTCTGGAAATCCCATACAGGTGAGATATAACAAATACTTCGATTGTCTTCTTTACCCGTTGACCTATTACTTTCGCGTTAAAATGTTTTCAAACACTTATCGGTACATTACTTTTTGGAGAGGATTGCAATTACAACTGCAACTGTTGAAAATAGAAAGTTACCTTCTTTCCAGTCTGTAGTGTTTTATTTATTATTAGTTCGATTTGCAACTCACTTTGCACTGTTTTATAATAAATTTTCCGAGGCAATCGCTAATTTCATTATGTAACTAACATTCGTGTAACTGACATTACATTCTAGCATCATCTCATCACATCTACGGTATATTTCAAAATCATGTGTTAGTTTTATTTTAATACTAATAGGTAGATCAATTACTTCCTACATAATGCTTATTTCAATTATATTCATCCTCTACAGCCTTAACAAAATGCCTGCCAAATTAAATCCTACTAATACTGTGTTTTCTTGTAAATAATACGTATAAATATTTGTATGCCTAATAACTTTGTAACTTAATAATTTTGTGTACATTTTTTAGTATTTCTTACACAACACAGTAGTATAGTTACAAGAAAGTCGTTTCCGCGATCGAAACGAAAATAAGTAGTTCATCCTTCTATAACATAAGTAATTGAATATGATGGTACCTCTTTATTATGCGAAGAAAAGGGCATCAAATTGGTGCGACGTCCGAATATTAAAATTCGGGTTTGTATATGTATATTGCAACTATTCTGACTGATACCGCACTAAATGTTAATTTATTTACTCTCATATAGATTCTCGTAAGAAAAACTTCTACCAGGTAAACTTCTTACCTGTGCACGATCGTGTTTTGACAGCGATTGGACATGTGCGTACTAATGTGCGCTATGTAAACTTAAGATTGGCGAATTGCCGTCTTTTTGGCTGTTTGCATTAGAATTGTTTAACATTTACATCTAAAAAAAAAACAGATATTTTTTACCCGGGATGGTAGAGCGGATTTCACATCCCCGATTTCACACTTCATTGACTTTTATGGGTTTCCGCATCCAAGAACTATGGGGCCATAAAAGACAAGGATAAGTCTGGCCATTAGAACGTGAAAAATGTTCAGTTCTGCACTTTCCTAAAATTTTCACGAAAATGCCAATAATCTATTACTTGCGTTTTCCCGGTGAAATTGACACAAAACCCGCCATAATTCGGGCTAGATTAAATGAATTTACATATAAAATTAATTTGCAGAATATACACCCAATTTTGTTAAAAATATACCAATTGAGTTAGTGTTTGGGATCATTTTCATCAGACAAATCTAAGGAATTGCTTGGTACTATTTTCAGGAAGATCAGTTGAAAAATATGAAATTTGATTATGCAGTACTTCACGCTTGTCCCCACGGTACCCTTTTTCGCCGCTCGCTGGCTTTGACGCACACGTGTACCTAGGGCCGCTCGGACGATTTTTCAAATAATCAAATTCTTCATTTTTCATCGTATCAATATGAAAGTGGTACCTATGGGTCCCTGGCATTTTCCCGATTAAAAGACATCAAATACCATTTACATCTGATTATTTTAATCGAACTTGACTTTCAATTCTACAAATTAATTTTATGGCTGCCGTCTCACTGGGCCTTGAATGTGTGCGTACGATCGCACAAGCTAGGAAAAGGAAAACCCTTACAACCAACTTTCGTTGTGAAATCTGCAAAAAGGAAGTTTTTGTGGGTATAGTTACCTCCAGCAAACATCCGCGCAGGCGCGTCTGGCGCGTTTGGACCATGGACTTAAGAATTAAATGGACGCAGCACAAAGTCTCAACAGAGACGAGGGGGTCGAGCCAGTCGATCGGGAGGAAAGAAGTCGTGGTGGATAGCTTGTGATTGGCGGAGTAGTACGCACGCGTCGCGCTTTATTTGAAACAGAATGCTTATATAGGACTAGCTTTACTACTAGGCATCGCCCGAAATTTAGATTCTGATCTTATAAAAAAAATATATTAGTTTTTGTTTGTGAAAATAGTCATATTCATCTCGATTAGTCAGGCACAATGAGCTGAGGCACATTTCGTGATTCCAGAGCTTATCATTCGAAAGTTTTTAGCGACAGACAAACACACAAACATATAGAAGCTTTCTGCTTTATACAGGGTGACCCAGAATTGAGGGACATACCGGAACATGCAATATCCTGATGCAAAAAGACATCGAAAAGTCCTTAACCGTTTTGGGATCTGGGATTTCGTTTTCGAGATATTAAGAAAAAAGCCCGACCAATCAGAGCGCGAGCCTTCCGCTGGAGCTCCCGCGCTAGCGTGGCCGCGCGCCGGGCCGCGCTGCGACTACGAACAAGCAAGGCGGCATGCATCGAAGGAAATTGCGTAGAATGACAATTGAAAAAGACGTAACAAAAAAATCTAACCTTTTGCCATGGTTTGTTTGCCATTTAAAGTGAATAATGAATAAAGGATAAATGGATGAAAATCATGTGTAACGTAAAGAGACGAATACACAGTTGTTTTTTTTTTAGAAGAATCGAAAATAATAATTATTTGGAGTGAGAGGATAAGGAACACGTAAATTTCCCTTTTTATTAACGTACAAACGAAAAGGTATGCAACAGGGAACGAACGAAAAGTGATCGTAGTTGGTTATTATGATAAAAATCTGTAGTTCAATAACGGCCAACACTGTTGTTGATAATGAATAAGTCCGTTTAAAAACTGCGAAGAAAAATTTACGTACGGAAATTTGGAGAATTATCGCCTGCGTTAAATTTAAAAAATAATGGTCGCCAATAATATAACTGAAACTCACCATTTCGGAAATTCACCTACAACTTGAAAACCAGTGTCACTAGATCATAGAACCGATCCTGGTCATCGACAGACGCGCCGAATGCACAGCTGATCTCAGGTACGCGACACCATCCAAAGTTAAGGGTCGCAACGTCAAGTGCGTCCGGGTTAATGTACCGAATATTCACTTCACTGCACACCTACTAACACTGATCACTTAATTTATTTTTCATGGAACGTGTTGTTCTTACGTTATAAAAATTTGTGGAAATGAATGAGAACTTGGCGTTCGGAGCCGTGGGTATTCCTGCGCAAATTCTCACGCTGCAACACTTGCGTCCCCATTGTACACCCAGAACATCGCGTAATACTCTTGAGCAGAGAACATTTTTGCGACGTGATTGCTTGCTGATTGACAAGATTTTTTCGAAGTGACTTCTTCTATCCCCAAATAGTTTCTCTCGTTCTATTATGAGTTGACCCCCACCAGGCCAAGAGGCTTCAGGTAAAAAAAATCCAGCACATTTTCGAAACACACGTGCTTCGCAGAAGTGCAACGAACGGACTATCGTGCACTTTTACAAAAGTCTGCGTTCCGTCCTTTTACTGCCAATGTACCCATTGCTTGGAGGTAGACAGCAGACACCACGTGTTTCGGATCGAAAGGGTACGAAGAGAAGAGAAACAGAAAGTCTTCGAGTTGCTATAAAGAAAAAATCCTGTTTCCCTTTTCCGGTACCCTGAGTTCATGTCTGCTACGAACCAACTAAGCCATAAATTACCCAAAACTGCGCGTAGTCCCGCCTGCTTCGTCCTACCTTCAAATTAAAGACGGAACCCTTATCTCTCGAGTATAAACACGCGCTCAAATTTCGCTTGAAGTCCGATTGGCCCTAATCTAACCAATCTGTCCTGCATCCCTCCCACACGGCCACTATCCTGAAAAGGCCCTCCTCACAGCAATATCTCCTCCCCAAGGCCCACCTTCTTTCGCACGGAATACGTCGACGCGTACTTTTGTTTCGAAATTCGAGCGCGTGTTTAGACTCGAGAGATAAGGGATCCTTCTTTAATTTGAAGGTAGGACGAAGCAGGCGGGACTACGCGCAGTTTTGGGTAATTTATGGCTTAGTTGGTTCCGCCTCGTAGCAGACGTGAACTCAGGGTATCGGAAAGGAAACAGGAATGGTATGCCTTTTCTTCTTTATAGCAAGTCGAAGTCTTTCTGTTTCTCTCTTCTTCGGACCCTTTGGAACCGAAACACGTGGTGTCTGCTGTCTATCTCGAAGCAATGGGTACATTGGCAGTAAAAAGACGAAGCGCGGGCTTTCGTGAAAGTGTAGGATGGTTCGTTCGTTGCACTTCTGCAAAGCACGTGTGTTTCGAAAATGTGCTGGCTTCTTTTCACCTAAAGTCTTTTGTCCTGGTGGGAGGTAACTCATAATGGAACGAGAGAAACTACTTGGGGGTGGAGGAAGATGCTTGGAAAAAATCTTGTCACTCAACTAGCAATCTCGTCCCAGAAATGTTCTCCGCTCAAGAATATTACGAGATGTTCTGGGTGTTCGCCCGGAACAACTCGGACGCAAGTGCTACTGTGCGAGTGTTTGCACGGAAATACCTGCACATCCAAACCCCCAGCGAGGGTACGATTCGGCGGTCGGCGCCAAGATTATTCTCAACGGAGTCAATAATGCCGCAAGGCGTGCATAGACGCTGAGGGTGGTTACATCGAGCAACTGCTCAACTAAAAGTAATTGACCCCTTTCGGGGCCACCCATTTTTATAACGTAGGAACAACACGTTCCATGAAAAATTAAAATGAAATAATCAGTGTTAGTAGCCGTGCAGTGACGTGAATATTCGGTACATTAACCTGGACGCACTTGACGTTGCGACCCTTACCTTTGGGTGGTGTCGTATACCTGCGATCAGCTGAGCACTGGGCGCTACCCTACCATATATCTTTTCGTGCACCGATGACCAGGATCGGTACAGTGACCCAGTGACAGAGGTTTCCGAAAAGGAAGGAAAGGAATGTCCGGAAGGGTGAGTTATATTTAATTTATTGGTGATTATTAGGTGTAGAAATAAATTCTGTTCGATTTTAAGGTACAATAACAGTTTGATTTAAAAAAAAAATATGAAAACAACTCAATCATCGAAATAATTTCCATTATTGTTAATTACGTTTTGCCATTTTCCTGGCAGCTTACAAATATCACCGCGATAGAAATTTGGTAGCTTTGTACTGATTATGTAAATCCAGTCGGAAAGAATTTATTCGTACACCTAAAATTATTTTTTAAATTTAGTTATGTTGGCCTTTATTCAACTACGGATTTTTACCTCAATAACGAATTAGGATCACTTGTCGTACATTTTCTGTTACATTACCTTTTCGTTTTTGCTGTATTTGAAAATGAAATTTACGTATTTCTTGTCCTCTCACTTCAAACAATTATTATGTAAGATTCTGCTTCAACAAAAACTGTGTAACGCGGTGTCCTTCGATGCATGCCGAATTGCTTGTTCGTACGTTCGTAGTACAAGCGCAGCTGCTTACCGCGTAGCCAACGCTACCGCGGGAGCTCCGGTGGAAGACGCGCGTTCTGATTGGTCGAGTTTTTTTGTTAATATCCCGTTAACAAAGCTTCGGACAATATTTTGACTAAGAAAAAAGTTGTTTCAAATCACCCCCTAAGTCACCCCTTTCAAGGAACTCCGACATTTTTGGGACACCCTGTATAACATAATATAAAGACAATGGTAATTAGAATTAATAGGGAAAAAAGGAATGCCTACATTACTGCATTCAGAATTTTATATAATAAATTAATAGAAAAGAAATTTTTAATGCGACTCGTCGCATAACGTTACAGTATTATTCAACTGCAAGTTTCAGGTAATTTAGAAATTTAATATTCTATTTTTAAAGTCTGGAATATTGATAATTAGACAGTGTGCATGTGGTAAATTGTTTAAAATATATTTGTAGCAATTGCTTGGGGACTCGATGCAGATCTCTCAACCCACAGTGTCCAGAATTGTTTTCCGCGTGAGTTGTTTAGTTGCGGGTTTAATTTCCGAATTTATAAAAATGCCAATAAATTTCGAAGCTCGTATTGATAATCGATGATTATTCACTGACCTGGGGAATGAAAATGGAGAAATCGGTCTACCTGGTATCGTTGGGGCCATCGACTGCACGCACGTGCGATTAGTGAACACGCGATTCCACAATATCGCTGATATATCTCGGAATCACAAAGGATATTCTCACTTAACGTGCAAGTAGGTTTTCATTCATGTTTTTATTTCATAATTGAAATATTATTATGGTCAATCGATTATGTAATTGAGTGCCACTCCTTTGTTCAGTCTCCAAGTATTTCTCTTTATTTCTTTTAATTATCATCTTTGTTGCAGGCTGTTGTTGGCCCAAGAATGAAATACTTGGACATCGTACCAGAGAGGTCGGGTAGCGCCCACGACAGCCAAATCTTTCAAAGTTCGGCAATACGCATGCGATACGTGGAGCAACGTTTAGATGGAATGCTTGTGGGTGATAAAGGGTATGCTTGCCTACTCTTTTTAATGACCCCACTTGCAAATCCTCAAACGGACTAAGAATTAACGTAAATATTCTCTTCTTTAGAGGTATCAAGTTTTGCTGTACGAAACAAAAAGTTATATTTATTGAATATTGTATTATTACGTCCTGAAGGGACTTTCTGTAAATCACCCCGAGCGGTTGGAATGATTTACTGGGGTCGCGCTCTATTTTGGTGCTAAAGCACGCCTTGAATATACTTACCAGGGAGTAGGAAGGTAAAAGGTGGTTGAATGAACGTGCATACAGGAGTTATGGGAATAACATTCAAGTATATATATATTCTGATAAAAACGTGAATGACAAATTACATACCCTAGCGGCGCCCCGTCTCTGCTGACGTTCGCGTGTTGCTGAACCTATCGTAGGTCGCGGGTGCTCGGATTTACTCTCAGGTAACACTCGGAAGTCGGTGAGCCTGATGTCTCTCGGTTCCTCTCGTTCGCTCTGTTCCTGGTCATCGCGGTCGCGGTGGCCCGTATCGGCGCTTAAATGCCCTCCAGGCAAGGCCGTTTCTTGGTATATCGGAGCGGAGATACACTTCGCCCAACCAGATCGGCCGAGCGCGATTCGCAAGATGGACACTTAAGGCTCCCCCAATCCAACGCGAATATCGGCTCCGCGCCGTGGTTCAGATAAGGCAGCAGTTTTTTATACGTGGTGGCTTATGGGCAGTGTTATCTGATCCGCGGCGGATCCACTCCGCGCGGCGAAATTCGCGTTGGTTTGGGGGAGCCATTAGGCGGAGACGCGATCTAGACGGCGTGATTCGCCGTCGATACTTCCTATTTCGAGCTCTGAATCTCACTGACCGTACCAAGTCCTCCGGTTGAGGGCTGTGCCTCGCACTCTGGAAATCGACGGGGGAAATCGCTCCGTCGGCACCAATCGATTGCTCCCTAATTCGAAATATCGGGGCCCGGGCCGACAACGATTACGTTGTGCCTACGACGATAGATTCCGCGGTTCGGCGACCTGCTTGCCACGCGCGAAGTGATTCTACTGAATTGCCGATTTCGGAGGAAAGCGACGCGAGAACAGTAAGTATGGGATGAACCGATAGGGGCATGTAACACCGCCCCACTTAGACACGAAACGGTCTCGTGAGTCCGTTCCGTCGCTACCACGTGTGAGGCTGCCCGCGCGTACACTTTCGTTAAGCGGCTCAACTCTACAATTAACGCTACTAAATCTAAGAGGTCGCAAGAGGGTGACAATAAATGAGCCATAATTAAGCGGGAAAAAGGGAAAGATATATTGTTACAATATGATAAAATATGCATCAGAAATTATGTTTTGTGTATTAAAGATAAGGGGGGGGGGGTGCTGCGAACTAAGCGGTGAGGAGCTTCGATGCTCTACTGTGAATTAAACGGAACACGGAAACTATTACAATCCGGTCACGTCCCTTTTAAATTAGTACGATTTGATGGTTAGTTACCTAGTGCGGGGGTGGGGTGGCTTTTCACTCAGCATCAGCGGACACGAACCAGGGGATGTCCCGCTCTTGTGGGGGGGGGGGGCTCCAGAGGTCTGGGCGCTTGGATGATTGGGAACGCCGGCAGGTGCCTCGGATTAGCATCCAATATGGCGCGGATGCACCCGGTACAATTTGCAGGCGTAGTCCATTGTAAGTGCCGACTCCGGCAGTACACGCACTGGGTTGAGTCGATCATCCTTCCTTCTTCCACGAGGCAGTAGACTGCGATTCTTCTACAGGCGTGAAAGTCACCGAGGGGCCGTAACCACGCACATGCGTCACAGAGCGTTTGGAACTTGTTGATTTCGTGCGTCCAAACTCGTCCTATGCCCCCGTCTATGCTCCGCTGCGGTCGCTCGCAGACTCGCCTCCAAAAGGGCGAGTGTAGGTGTCGGGGCAGCAATGTTTCGGCAAGGGTGGATCTTGTGAATTTCGCGTCGTTAAATCTTGGTGTAGCCATGGTGCAAGGGATTCGTTGGTAAATAATTCGTGAAATTTTGTAACAACTGTGACTCGCTCGCTTGATTGATACCTTATTCTCATAACTCCTGTATGCAAGTTCATTCAACCACCTTTTACCATCCTACTCGCTGGTATGTATAGTCAAGGCGTGCTTTAGCACCTTAAGAGAGCGCGAACCCGGTAAATCATTCCAACCGCTCCGGGTGATTTACAGAAGGTCCCTTCAGGACGTAACAAATTGGTGTCAGAAGTGGGATATAACAGTATCATTGCAGGTATAACGACATCCAAATTCAAACGAGGCTCATTGTCGAACGGACCTTCGGCATTTGGAAATGTAGATTTCCATGGTTGTCGCGAGGTCTGTCGACAAAGCTCGTTTGCTCCACCGCAGCAATTGTAGCATGCGCCGTGCTACACTACACAACATGTCCTTGATCTTCAAGGACGTATTGCCGGATTGTGAGGACTTGTTTGTCGACGACGCACAAGTATATTTACCTGCACCTCACAATCCACGAAATTTGAATGGATTCGCTGTGCAGGAGGAGCTAATTGCTCCGCTGTTCAACTAAGAGACCGATTGCTCAATTTCCTTTCCTAAAGTCAACGAATAATCGTCGATTCTTCAGGCGTGCTTCGAAAGCTCTCACGCGGAAAACAACTCTAGACACTGTTGGTATACGTTTATTTATTTTCGCAAGTCCTTCAATAATTTTCGGTAAAATACGATATAATGACGAGTTATTAAATTCGTCACATATTTTTGTCCATGCTAACTCTTTATCACGCAATGAATTCACGTTACTCCTTTTACATTCAACCACATGTTTATAATTGTCGATTATATGTAGAAAACAACTTTTTTCTACTGGCGTCTAGTGCCTACAACGAATTTTGTCCTCCGCCATCATATGTAACTAGACTGAAACTAGAAAACCGGAAAAAGTGAATAAACAAAGCGTCGCCGGGGGAATAGTTTACCGGAGAGTCTGCGGAGTGGCGATATATGCGCGTGATAAGTGTGACCCATATACAGTATATGGGCCACGGTCATCACGCATATAACAGGGTGATCCTGGAGCGACTCGACTCACAGAAATACCGCCTGGTACCCCTCGACTGCTGGCGCCGACCTCGATTCGCTGCGGTCATACCGAGGATTCATACCTGTTTTGGGTTTCCGGAGGGCGGTGCAAAGGGACAGCTGCTCCCCTGGATTGGAGAAAAAAAATAGCTATACATATTTCAAAACCTTTGTTAAGTTTATACTAAAAAAAGAAATATTTTTCAATTTCGGATTTAAATTTTTTAAATAAATTAGCACTACAAAACGTTAAAAGAAGCGAGAAGGCTATATTTTTCTTTACTATAATCCCAAAATTGCCCCCCTTGATACGTGTTTCATCAAAAACAAGATACTTCATTCTATCGTATTGATATGGAAGTGGGACCGATGCATTCCTTATGTTTTTTCCGATGAAAAACATACCAAAGTTCATATAAAATAGGATTGTTTTTAACGCAGCCAGCGTGAAATTATATAAATCAATTTTTCATCTAATTTCCTTCATTATGCTCCGTATTACGTTGGTCTTGAAGTCATTGTGAGGCACCGCGGGAGGTTATCCTCGCCATTCCGGAGACTCTCCGATAAACTGTTCCCTCGGCATTGCTATAATATTATAGGTTATATCCTGGACGCTCACACGCATTACTTACACATGTTCGAGCATCCTACTCCATCGCCCACCAGGGAACGAACGGAATATCCTTCTATTATTGGTTGTTCTAACTGAATTATTCCGAAAGTTTCCGAACGTGAATGAGTAAATGCTTGAGTAAATGCTTTATAAAGAAAATATATATAACATATAAGCAATTGCTTATTCGAAGATAATGCTTAAGATCATCTTGAGCAACGACTATGAATACCCGACGTTGTCAGGGAAACAAGATCGTATTCTAGAAGATGATCTTAAGCATTTGCTCAAAACTAGACTGTGAATACCGCCCTTAGGTGCCAGTAGAGAGGACAGAGTGTTTTTGGCTTTCGCCAGAGGATATTAAACTTGTCGTAGCAGACGGGGAAAAACGGTAGCCATCAAGAATGCGATCGGACCGATCCCGTTTTTCGAGGAAATATCTACCTATGCCACAGTCAAGTTGCGGTATTACACCACGCTGACGTGTTAGTGGCCCGGGTTGAAGAATTTGGGGGCTTTTTCGTATAACCTTTGAACTATAAAAGATATCGGAATGCAATTTGTGCCGAAAAATGAGGAAAAATTATCCCCTTTTAATGATGGATAATTTAACATATTTTACATTTACTTAATTTTTCTTTTATCACTTTTTTAACCATAATTGTTGCGAAAAGCTTTTGCAAAGTGTTTATTTGATACTGTATTTAATGCTGTTTTTAAAATTCATGGTGTTGATAAACAATAGGCTAATTGTTTCTGTATCATTACTTTCATAAATTGTGAAATTAAATTTTTATTCAATTATGTGTTAGTTTTGCAGACCTCAGAATCTATTGTTCTGCTTTCCTTTTTTATGATTTGTCCTTAATGCAGTGCATGCATAGATCGGATGTAAGGGGTAACTAATGGGACCTGTCTTTGATTGTAGCGGTGTTTGAATTTTTTTCTACAATTTTTGTGTCTGAATGTTTTATCCTTTTAGCTACTGAACGCCACGCCTGTACCGGTTTCTGTTAATGTCATTTTTTGGAATGATGCGCCATTATTATGGGTTTTACACGCTGGTGGCGAAAAATCTCTCCGTACAGGCGCATAGCGCCGCGGTCAACCCCGTCGTAGCTAAAATTTTTTAACTTGAAAAGGGTACGAGACCAGTCGACATTTTTTCCAAACCTCATTACAGTAATCTGGGGTGCGAGTGGTAAACCGATCATAAAAGCGGATGGCGTGGCTCGCTTACCTCGGCCAAGAAATTTCGAATAGCTCTTTGCGACGTTAATTTGAAAGAGACACATCCTAAAATTCTCGAAACTCGGGCATTACTGCTGTCCAGCGGTTGCTGACAGCTTTCCGCCCGCCAGGCCGGTGCATGGTTTTAGTGGAATGCGTCCCTGAGGTGCTGTTGTCGTTTTACGTAATTCCCCGTTATGAGTCTGACGAACAGGGCTGGCGGCGGGCTCATAGTAGCTTGCGGACATGGTTCCGCGCGGCTAGTGTCTATGTCGACTCTTTCGTTTCCTCTCGCTCGTTGTCAGGTTCTCTCACTCTCATTCGCAGGCTTCCAATATGTGGTGGGGATAGTCGCCGGACTGTCAACGGGAGGAAAAAACGGACTCATAACGGGGAATTACTGTACCTGTTCGCGTCAACGCGGGTTGCAAGATTAAATGATGACCCTGTATAAATAAGGTTGTCCTCTCGTGACAGAAAAATCTTGATTTTCAATATGAACCCTGTGTTTCGAATCGTCCCAACCCTGACCCTTAACAGCATTTTATTTCGTATGTACGAAATTTAAAATATAAACGTATATACGAAATAAAAATATAAACGTATATACGAAATAACATTATTATCGTACATGAAGACGGATCAAGAACAGTATTATATTTACGTATAAACATTTACAATTTCCTTTAATATTCAGTTTATGTATGTGTAATTAATGTATAATGATTTAACAAACAGCAATTAATAAAGTGCAAAATTTCATTTAGGAACTAACAAAGGAGAGTTTTACTGGATATCCAAGACTAGAGAAGCTGAATTTAAAGAATTTGAATAAAACAAAATCAGTTGACAGAGACTGTCTCCGAGTCTTAAAATATTTGAAGCACCTACGAATTCAAACTTGGCCCGAAGCGGACGGCTTCCATCTTCGACATCTACTAACTGGATTGCCGTTGAGAACTGTGGAGATTCAAATTACGGAACATTTGCTGAAGCATCAAATACAGAACGCTTTTACGAAACAACTTAGAGAATTGACAATTTCCGGAAGCGACCTTGAGGTGATCTCTTCGGAAGCGTTTTCTACCATCGAAGGTGGTGAATTGATACTACGGATCAAAAACACTCAAGTTCGCAGATTACAGTCAGATATTTTTCTCCCGTTAACGAAGAGACTTTCTCAACTTACTTTAGACCTGAGAAATAATCATATCAATGAACTCAGCCCTTCCGTTATCTATGGAAATCTATCATGGGAAAGTGTTGGGACCAATATGGTTGCTGGTAAGAAAAATTACTTACTTAAAGGCTTACTTGTTCTGAGGGACATGGTTAACGTAAAATTCTACTCAAACTATGTTTCATGTGTTTGCTAATAGCGATTATTCTTTATATGCTTGCCATCCGTTAGCCTATGATACTATTAATGACGCGGACAGTATTTGTTTTACTGAGATTATTGTAAATCTGTCAGTTTTTTTTGGCTATAGGAGAACGTATAACAGGAAGAAATTGCTCATTTTAGAGAGGTGAGCTTATGATTGAGAGGCATTCTTATTTATTCACGCAGTAAGATTCTCCTTCGAGTTTTCGAATAAAATTATACAGATTTATTAATACAGTATTTCAGTTATTGTGAAACTTATTGCTGTATAATCCTTAAAAATATTTATCATGAATATAAATTGTGGCCGCGGAATATCCTATTTGTTTCCGCGGTTCAGTTTAAATTCCTGGGTTCTTCGTAACGGTCGAATGCGTCGCCTTATTTTGGCCGTAACTAGAGTTGCTACGAGTAAGGATCACATTACGTAGTAGGGCAGGGATGCACAAGGTGAGGTTTTAAGCGCCTAGCTGCAAGCAACCAGCCAAGCGTCGAGTTGTCCCGTTTCTAAGGGTAGAATCAGTGAAAAAGAACTTCAGTAATGTAGGTGCGTGCTCGTAGGCGCGTAGCGTATATATGGCTGGGTTCCTTGTGGAGCCCCGGGGCAGAACAGGTCCTGCAATATTATTCAGGGGGGTCATGAAATTTCCAAAACATTTGCTACTGGCGCCATTTGGTTTGACTTGACGGTTCGATTTTACTGATAATAAAACATTTATTGCTAATAATAATTATCTTTTCAGCGACACTTAAAATATTTAGAAAGTTAATACTGTGGGTGACGGGAAAGTGAATGACTCCGTAGTTCAGTCGTGATGGTTTTTTTATTGCTCGACGTTGAACAGGCACGGTGTCGTCCGTACTGTTCACTGGTTTGGTCCTGACTGTTGCTGTGTGGGCTCTCGGCGCGGATCTTTCGGGGACCGTCGTCTCTCGCGTCGTACAGGATGTTTATCCCATAACTTATCGACGACGGTCCTCGTCGCTTTCCGAGAACCCCCAAGATGCAATTGTAACGCTACGCATCGACACCGAAATTCGACACGTCGCCGATAACGTTGCTGTCGCCGACGACCAAACTAACAGCCTGGTCGAATTGAAGGCGGCGAGCTCGTTGCACGGGCCGCCACAATACTATACAAATAAATTACTCGGACACAAAGAAAACAATTTTTTAAGTAACGATATATATCATTTATAAAAGCTAGAAAATTATATATGAATCTATACTATCATACAGGGTGTCCCAGAATTGAGGGACATCCCGGAACATACAATATCCTGATGCAAAAAGACATCGAAAAGTCCTTAACCGTTTTGGGATCTGGGGTTTCGTTTTCGAGATATTAATAAAAAAGCCCGACCAATCAGAGCGCGAGCCTTCCGCTGGAGCTCCAGCGCTAGCGGGGCCGCGCGCCGGGCCGCGCTGCGACTACGAACAAGCAAGGCGGCATGCATCGAAGGAAATTGCGTAGAATGACAATTGAAAAAGACGTAACAAAAAAATCTAACCTTTTGCCATGGTTTATTTGCCATTTAAAGTGAATAATGAATAAAGGATAAATGGATGAAAATCATGTGTAACGTAAAAAGACGAATACACAGTTGTTCTTTTTTTTTTAGAAGAATCGAAAATAATAATTATTTGGAGTGAGAGGATAAGAAACACGTAAATTTCCTTTTTTAATAACGTACAAACGAAAAGGTATGCAACAGGGAACAGTCAAGTGCGTCCGGGTTAATGTACCGAATATTCACTTCACTGCATGCCTACTAACACTGATCACTTAATTTATTTTTCATGGAACGTGTTGTTCTTACGTTATAAAAATTTGTGGAAATGAATGAGAACTAAATAAATAAACTAAATAATCGGGCCTGCTTATCTCTCGAGTATAAACACGCGCTCGAATTTCATAACAAAAGCACGCGTCGACGTATTCCGTGCGAGAGGAGGTGGGCCTTGTGGAGGCTGTAACGTTCGGCTGTCCGAAAACAACTGAAGCTAGTAGGTCCTCGAGAGGAGAGCGGCGTCCCCTCGAGTATAGGATAGGTGGGAATTCGTTATTACAACTAAGGATTAAAATCCACGACTTAAAAACTTAACAATGACTTTATTTGACAATACTTATTCTAATATTGCTTACAGTCTACGATTATATTTTCTGTTTTTGGGTTTTCTATAGTTTTTTATATTTATGCTAATTAATGTTACGTGAATATTTATTAAAGTATATGTATATATTGCAAAGCTCGGCCGCTACCGTTTCCGGAGCGAGCTCGATGACTCTTGGCAATGTCTGTAGTAAGAACGGCCGCTACCGTCTCCGGAGCGAGCTCGTTTCTTTTGACAGAGTTTTTATTTTATGCTCTTCGAGGCCTTGCTTTTACCAAGAACATCGGCCGCTATCGTCTCCGGGGCGAGCTCGATGCCTTTGTGAAAGCGAGGTTCTATAACTTTAAAATACAGAGACCAAAAAGGAGCACCAGTAACTTTTATACACTGGAGATCCGCCGCTACCGTCTCCGGGGCGAGCTGAATCTCACTGGTTGAAACTTAAGCTGCCTCTAGGTTTAAGTATTCGTCAGTTGAGAGAGAGTATTCGAATCGTAACCTTAAATGCCCTGGAATGCTCGCGCTGCGCATCGTGCGCCTCCTTTTATACCCGAAATTTGATGGCTGGCGCATGCGCAGTGAGTCGCTTATTTATTATCTTGCTTTTTACTCGCTTAATACATTATATTTTATCTTGCGCTTTTGTCAGTATTTACATTAAATTATTCCTAACATATCTATAACATTTGTTTCTTTAGTATTCGTTTGAATCATTAATTAATTATAATTCATGTATAGAATAATTTTGTATGGTAACGTAGGAAGATCGGTTTACTTTACCGGCGGTCGGTAATTATCGGTTCGGATCCGCGTGGGACGTTACAAGGCGATATTGCTGTGAAGAGGGCTTTTTCAGGACAGTGGCCGTTTGGGAGGTATGCAAGGCAGATTGGTTAGTTTGGGGCCAATCGGACTTCAAGCCCACATTCTCTCGCACGGAATACGTCGACGCGTGCTTTTCTTTTGAAATTCGAGCGCGTGTTTATACTCGAGAGATAAGGGATCCGTCTTTAATTTGAAGGTAGGACGAAGCAGGCGGGACTACGCGCAGTCAGCAAACTATATGCTTTCTTTCTTCCTGTGTCTCTTCGCGAGCCGCATTGATGATGAATAATACTTTTTAATTTCGCTAGGGTCGCGGTTTATGACCGTATTGTCCCGCTAGTCGACGGTAGACAACGGTTTCCTACAGTTTTGAGTAATTTATGGCTTAGTTCGTTCCGCCTCGTAGCAGACGTGAACTCAGGGTATCGGAAAAGGGAAACAGGAAACAGGATTTTTTTCTTTATAGCAACTCGAACACTGTCTGTTTCTCTTCTCTTCGGACCCTTTCGAACCGAAACACGTGGTGTCTGCTGCCTACCTCGAAGCAATGGCTACATTGGCAGTAAAAGAACGGAACGCAGACTTTTGTAAAAGTGCAAGATAGTCCGTTCGTTGCACTTCTGTGAAGCACGTGTGTTTCGAAAATATGCTGGCTTCTTTTTACCTGATACCTCTTGGCGTGGTGGGAGTCAACTCATAATGGAACGAGAGAAACTATTTGGGGGTAGAAGAAGTCGCTTGAAAAAAAAATCTTGTCAGTCAGCAAGCAATCGTGTCGCAGAAATGTTCTCTGCTCAAGAGTATTAAACGAGGTTCTGAGTGTACCCCCCGAACAACGGGGACGCAAGTGCTGCAGTGTGAGAATTTGCGCAGGAATACCCACGGCTCCGAACGCCAAGTTCTCATTCATTTCCACAAATTTTTATAACGTAAGAACAACACGATCCATGAAAAATAAATTAAGTGATCAGTGTTAGTAGGCGTGCAGTGAAGTGAATATTCGGTACATTAACCCGGACGCACTTGACGTTGCGACCCTTAACTTTGGATGGTGTCGTGTACCTGAGATCAGCTGTGCACTCGGCGCGTCTGTCGATGACCAGGATCGATTCAGTGATCTAGTGACTCAGGTTTTCAAGCTGTAGATGAATTTCTGAAAGGGTGAGTTTTAGTTACATTATTGGCAACTATTATTTTTTAAATTTAACGCAGGCTATGGCTTATTTCCGGCGATAATTCTCCAAATTTCCGTACGTAAATCTTTCTTCGCAGTTTTTAAACGGACTTATTCATTATCAACAACAGTGTTGGCCGTTATTGAACTACAGATTTTTATCATAATAACCAGCTACGATCACTTTGCGTTCGTTCCCTGTTGCATACCTTTTCGTTTGTACGTTATTAAAAAAGGAAATTTACGTGTTCCTTAACCTCTCACGCCAAATAATTATTATTTTCGATTCTTCTAAAAAAAAAAACAACTGTGTATTCGTCTTTTTACGGTACACATGATTTTCATCCATTTATCCTTTATTCATTATTCACTTTAAATGGCAAACAAATCATGGCAAAAGGTTAGATTTTTTTGTTACGTCTTTTTCAATTGTCATTCTACGCAATTTCCTTCGATGCATGCCGCCTTGCTTGTTCATAGTCGCAGCGCGGCCCGGCGCGCGGCCCGGCGCGCGGCCCCGCTAGCGCGGGAGCTCCAGCGGAAGGCTCGCGCTCTGATTGGTCGGGCTTTTTTATTAATATCTCGAAAACGAAACCCCAGATCCCAAAACGGTTAAGGACTTTTTGATGTCTCTTTGCATCAGGATATTACATGTTCCGGGATGTCCCTCAATTCTGGGACACCCTGTATAAAGAGAGAGCCGATTTTTATGTTCGCGCAAAATTCAAGACCTATTGAACCGATCTTCCTCAAATTTTAACACGTTAGTTCTGCATACGCTAGGATGGACATAGGCTATGTAGCATGTCTCAGAAACGCGTTATTAACATGTAATTTATGCGTAAAGACTTCATGTGTACGGCTGTTTTGCAGATCACGTGACCCGTGTATACGACAGTCTACTTCGCGCGCGCATGCGCATATTCTGTCCGCGCGATACCTCGCCCGCAGCAGTACCGTGATGTCATCACCAGATGGCAAATCTTTTCGCGCGCTTTCTCGCTAGGGAAGTGGATTACCGCGGACATATATGTTAGCATGGTCGTCTGGTTAGAAATTTCTGTTGCAGATTCATGTGTACCCCTTGTGGATGTTACTCTGCCCCGGGTGCGATCAAATTTGACAAGATCATCCACTCCTGCTCGACGTATGCAATACTAGCTTTGCTACTCAGTTTAGCCCGAAACTTTAGATTCTGATTTTATAAAAAAAAATGTTTTTTATTTGTTTATCTTTTTTGTGAAAATAGCCCACGTTCATGTGGATTAGGTAGAGAAGGTATAATGAGCTGGGACAAATTTCGTGACCCCCTGAGTTTACCGTTCGAATGTTTTTAGGCGACAGACAAACACACAAACACTTTCTGCTTTATATATTAAGATACACTGGTAAATCCTGGACTTATAAAAGAGTGAATGTTACCGGAAGGTATGCTTGCATTAAATTATAATCCAGGAATTAAGTAGGTATGTTAACTTAGGGGAAGTTAAAATACGAGCAATGGATAATATTTGCCATCATTGCTCCGGCAGGTGATGCGCAACAACAATTCATCCTAATGTCAGAAAATCATTATACCAAGAATGTTATCTTCTCCGAAATATTACGAAGAAGTCAAGCTTTTTTCAAAATACTTAATTTCCTTAAAAGATATTAATTCTAATAAACATAAATTAGTCACGCTAATATCTCGTGCGAAGCCGAGATGGGGGACGCTAGTTTATAATATTTACTCTGCTGGAACGTCCCACGGGGACTCGAACCCAGCGTTACCGACAGTCGGTATAGTAGAACCGATCTATGTTACCACACAAAACCGTTCTGTATTACCGCGCAGATTCACTGTAAATACTTTTACATGTAATTCATAAAATAAGCAAATATTAGAAGAACAAACATCATAGACACATTAAGAATAATTAAATATAAATGCCGTTAAAAGCGCGAAACAAAACAATATGTAATAAGCGAGCAGAAGCAAAATAATAATTTTCTGTTATAAAAGGAAGCGCACGCAGCGAAGCGGGCATTCAAAGCTATTCAATTTTAACCCGTTCCTGCGACCAGCGAATGCTAGTGCTTGGAGGCAGCTAAAGTACCATCCAGTATAATTTCAGCCCGCTCCGGAAACGGCTGACTGGTTCTCAGTGTATAAAGGTACTGGTGCTCTTTTTTAGACCTAACATTTGAGGGTTGAGAACTTTGTCTACGCGGAGGTTTTAAGCGTTGTTCCTATTAGACGGCCTATATGTGCATGCATGTGTATGTATATGTATGTATGTGTATGTATGTGTATGTATGTGTATGTATGCGTATGTATGTGTATGTATGTGTATGTATGTGTATGTATGTGTATGTATGTGTATGTATGTGTATGTATGTGTATGTATGTGTATGTATGTATATGTATGTGTATGTAAATGAAAGAAACTATATGACTACCGTTCATATATTTTTTTTTGTTATTTCGCGAAAGCTGTTTCATTTATTAGTTAGTTCTGTACCAAATTGACTACTATCTCCATTCAAATGTAACAAATATAACTGTTTTTCGAGGATCGGTCATTTGATCGGTCACGGTAGGAATAGATATACATGAAGTGTCGATACGAATAGTGTTAAGAAATCCGAGAAAGTATATTTTACCCCTTTTCACCCCTTTGGGGATGGAATTTCCAAAAACGGGTTAAACCGGTTTTCGAATTTTCACAAATAAATATTATTAACAGAGAAAAAAATATTTGTGCTTATTTAAAAAAATTTCAGTTTTTTTTAATATTTATGAAATTACCAAAATATAACAAAATAAAATATACTCTATACAATACCAAGTAAATAAAAAAATTAAAATAACTAAAATCCGTACAATTTTTTAGTTCATTTAATAATTATGGAAAATATAACACAATAAAACACACTGTATACAAAATCAAATGAAGAAAAATAAAATTCGTATAAAATATAAATTATAAATCTTTATTTTATTCAGTATTTTTCTTCCGAAAATGTGAACTCATGAAGATTCGTTTTACAGTAAAATATTACCATCTACAATATGCTTTTGTCCGAGGCAATCTCAAGTCAAATTGTTAACATTTTAATTATTTAAATAATTCATTTTTATACAGGGTGTCCCACTAAGGAGTGGACAGCGCGATATCTCTTAAAGTATTGTCGATAAAAATATAAAAAAAATAGGGAATTGCATGGTTCGAGGGGGCCCATTTATTAGCGCGAACGAATTTTGTTTTCGATTATTATTTTAAAAGATACGATGGTCAAGTTCGGTTTTTCAAATGGAACTATTTTTTTTGAAGACCTGAGTTGATAGTGCGTTCCAAGATAAATTCAATAAGCTTTAATGTATACACTTTATTTCCACTGGTTTTTAAGATATTGCGCTTGCAAATTTACTGATTTTCACTGCAAGAAACCCCTCTGGAATGGCAAAAACCGGGGGCGGTCTTACTGGCGCCACGGGTGGCACTGCCTGTTGAAATGGATACTTACCTGCCAAAGGTCTACGCCAGAAATGGCAGGCCCAAAGGCTGGACAATTCTTTTCCGTCAGAAATGCTACTTAGGTAGGTATCGTTACTTTTATTTCGCACTTGCTTCTACGCTCGGATGGCCGGTTCTTTTGGGAGGGATGCAAGTTGGATTGGTTAGGTTAGGAGGAGTGAAAGTTGCTAGACTAAATTTCAACCATAGGGAGCAGATTGTATCAGAACCAATCCAACTTGCATCCCTCCCAAAAGAACCGGCCATCCGAGCGTAGAAGCAAGTGCGGAATAAAAGTAACGATGCGCTTCTCAACACCGCAGATGTACCTACCTAAGTAGCATTTCTGACGGAAAAGAATTGTCCAGCCTTTGGGCCTGCCATTTCTGGCGTAGACCTTTGGCAGGTAAGTATCCATTTCAACAGGCAGTGCCACCCGTGGCGCCAGTAAGACCGCCCCCGGTTTTTGCCATTCCAGAGGGGTTTCTTGCAGTGAAAATCAGTAAATTTGCAAGCGCAATATCTTAAAAACCAGTGGAAATAAAGTGTATACATTAAAGCTTATTGAATTTGTCTTGGAACGCACTATCAACTCAGGTCTTCAAAAAAAAATAGTTCCATTTGAAAAACCGAACTTGACCATCGTATCTTTTAAAATAATAATCGAAAACAAAATTCGTTCGCGCTAATAAATGGGCCCCCTCGAACCATGCAATTCCCTATTTTTTTATATTTTTATCGACAATACTTTAAGACATATCGCGCTGTCCACTCCTTAGTGGGACACCCTGTATATTAATTCTAGTATATAGAACCGGTTTTCGATTTTACAAACCTCAAAAAAGGCGGTATTTAAACTCGGTTTTTAAAAACCGAAAAACCCTAATAGATACTTTTTTTTAACTAATACTTTACAGAGGGGGTGGGGGGCGTGGTGCGGTCGCGTTGGTGATTATAATCCATAGATATCAGAAACGCACCCTCTTCCTACTTTTCTTGAAAAAAGTTATTTTACGTGATAGGATGGTTAAGGGGGTAGACACAGGTAATGCAGCTCGCTGTATACCGACAAAATGTGGCCCGAAACATTGGTTTGGGGGCATAAGTTGTTTGTCCTAATATGAGCAAATTTTGGACTGGGCGAGGTCTCATTCGAAAGATGAAGGTTCAATGCAGCCCGCTCTGGTCATGGTTGGACGAGATTGTGTTGATATCTAATAATATAAGTGATGAAAGTAGAGCAAAAGTCGACAAAATACACCCGCATGAATCCAAGTATTTTTAGGTCACTAAAAGAGTGTTGTGACTCAAACGAATACCACAGCTGGCTGCATTGAACCTTCCTCTTTCAAATGAGACCTCACCCAGTACAAAATCTGCTCATATAAGGACAGACAACGTATGCGCGTGATTGCATTCCCAAATACGAGTTCCGCCATATTGGCGATAATACAGAGCAAGTCACGTGACAAATTTAGTTGAGGTAGTGGATACGAGACGGCGCCTACTCGGGAGGACTGACAACGTGGAATCATAGCAAAACTGAAGTGTCAACTGGATATATGTGCCACAGTAAAAGCGTGATGCAGTCAATGTATCCACTTTCGTACGATTAGAGGTTAGGTTATATGCATTTTAGGCATACATTGACTATGAACTGCTGGGAACTGTATACATTTACTAAATTAACGCTTTTACAGTAACACATACATCACTTGAAATCGCTGTCGTATTTAAGTTATAATATAATGGCCACATTATTGGAAATAAAAAAAAGAGAGATTGAAACTTTTTTACTAATACTGGAAGTATTGATTCACTGATATCCTATTTTCAGAATATGGATGTTACAGTAATTATTTGAAATGTTGCTCTTACTATTATTCTTTTTTATTCTTCCAACTATTGTATAGAACATATATTAAGAATAGGACTCCAAATCAGTCAACATTTGACTCCCTGATCTTTTTTGTAAACCTTTATGGTCCTATCTCCTAAGTTAAATAGTCTTTAGTTAGTATTTAAAATGCAGACAGGATTAAAAAAAATAAAACTACATGAAATAATAGATGTGACTTATTCTAATTTCACTCAGCAAATACCTATATATTGAAAATAGGAAAACGTTTTTGTTTAGAGCGTAAAGTTTAATTTACAACACAATCGGCTGGTGAAATCCAGGGCACAGTGTAAAGGAATTTCAGCAGAAAGAAAAGAAAATTCGACACTGTATCATGTTTGCTCTCATTATGATTAGGAAAATGTTATCAATATTTGAAAAAAAAATGTTTATGCAGAAATAACTAAAGTAAAAAAGTTAAGCCCATATTGTTATTGAAAAATTGTTGTGTATCTGCAGGGTTGCCAGCAACATTATGCAGGACCACTTATTTAGCGGAGAGGAACACCCACAGGAGTGGTGGTAATGTGTGCGTCAGCAACGTCGTCACGCATACGTTACCACCGCTCCTGTAGGTATTCCCCTTCCGCTAAGTAAGTGGTCTTGCATAATGTTGCTGGCAACGCTGTGTATCTGGTTAGCAGACCGAGGCGCTGGCTTTATTTCTCAGCTGCTGTGACCACCGCTGCTGTTATCTCCTTCTCTTTTACGACCCATCGACAGCGACAAAGTAACCGCGAGCCACCGCGAGCATCGGAGAATACTGTTCGCTGAATACCTATACCTACTTACATCCTACAAATTAAATTTCGAACCGAGGGACGATGCGAAGAGAATTTACTGAATACGTGTAACACTATCTTATTTTAAATCTTTTATTACTTATGAATTAGCGTTTGGGATTTTGGTGAATCTTGTATATGTTGTAGTCTTTAGTGATATATAAACGTATGTCAAAGGTTTTTAAAAAATTTCACAATTGTGGAAATTGACTTTTTTTCATTAAATTATAACTGTTGAACTAAGAGGCAGATAAGAATGAGCTTTTGGATGCTTCCAGTGGGGAAATAAGAGTACATAATAACAATTATGACACTTAAAAAAAACAAATTTTAGACCATTTATTTTGAAATTGTTCTCAACAAATGCAATTTTATACTACCAGGACACTGTTTAAAAATTTGAAAAAATGAGGATATAGGCCTACTTGTGCTCTATACGGACACGTTTTTAGAAACGCGGAGACTTTGAAATTGGTCGCATGCAAATTAATTGAATGCGACGCTGCGTCGCTCAGCACCGGCTCGTCTGGTTGGGCCGTGAGTACTACAATATGGAACTATCTATTTCTTTAATTCCTAACCTTGCGTTTCCTAGAAAGTCATTGTATACCATATGGTTGTATTTGTCGAGCCGATGCTGGGCGACACAGCGTCACATTCAATTAATTTTCACTTGGCCAATTTTAAAGTGTCCGTATTTCTGAAAACGGGTCCGTAAAAGGGACAAATAGAACTATACCCTTATTTTTTCAAATTCTTAAATAGTGCCCCGCTATTAAATCATGGCATTTGTTTGGAAAAATTGCAAAATAAATTTTAAAAAATTTGTTTGTTTTCGTGAAATAATTTTTATTAGGTACTCTTATGTCTTCATTGTAAGCACCCAAAGGCTCATTTTGATCAGTTTGTTAGTCTAACAGTTATAATTTTTTGAAAAAAGTTAACATTACATTTTAAAGAGCTGTAAGATCCAAAATCTTTGACATTTTGAAAAATCCGTCGAGATATGCTTATATATCCCTAAAGACTACAACATATCCAAGTTTCATCTAAATCTGAAATGTTACTCCGAAAAGTGTCCGATTTCGCATGGAATGAACCACGTATTTCACAGGGCTCAGAAATACCGTTTCAACTACAACAAATGCAGGGTGCAGGAGGTACCCCTTCCATGACGCCGACCGGACTACTGAAAATGCGCAGCCTGAATGAGCGTGATTGCTACATGGTTGGCTCCTTAAAGTGACAGAAAATATAACCTATGTATATGCTATATGACAATAAATGTTTAGTGGCTATTTCGTTCTTTTACGCGACATTTGTGAACCTTTTATCATCCTTCCAAAACACTATTATTACGCCGAAACAGAATCTTTAGGAAATCGGGTATAGCATATAGGTTATATTTTCTGTCACTTTGTGGAGCCATCCATATAATAATTACGCGCATCCAGCCTGCGCATTTTCAGGAGCGGATTTTCTGTCCTCAAAGTGACAGAAAATATAAACTATATGCTATACCCGATGTCCTAAAGATACTGTTGCGGCGTAATAATAATGTTTTGGAAGGATGCTAAAAAGTTCACAAATGTTTCGTAAAAGAACGAAATAGCCACTAAACACTCCTTGTCATATAGCATATACGTAGGTTATATTTTCTGTCACTTCAAGGAGCCGACCACATAATAATCACGCGCATCCAGCCTGCGCATTTTCACTAGTCCAATTCAACATCCAACACAATTTTATATATAATGTTTGTTCATAACTGCTTTCTGCATAGGACTAACCTAACAAACTTCATTTTCTGGGGACATCCCCTCATCTACTTTCCCTTTTCACTTATAATTCCTTACTGCTAACGTAGAATATTGTACCATAAGCACATTTCAAGTAATTAAAATGTAGAATGAATTTTCTACGTTTGCAGTACCAGCCGACTTTCCGTTTAAATTTTTATAAGTACAACGCTACAGCTGAGAATTTCTTTCCTTATTCAGAATAGAATACGGAAATAGCAAACAGCTCCCTCTCGCGTGCACCAGGCAGCGGCGTATCTATGGGTAATACCATCTCAGTGCAGAAAAAACCTGCTGTAATACCGACCTGCCAAATCGGTCAGGTCACGTGACATGTCTACCTCCTTAAGTACATACGTATGGGTGCTAGTAAATTTATGCATTCGCTGAATTAATGCTTTGACTGTAACGTATGTACCATTCACGATAGTTTATCAAAATGTGAAAGAATATAGTTTTTTTAATGCCTTAGTTGCATGTAACAATATTCTATTTTTATACCCATCTTCCCACGTCTATGCGTGTTATCTTATTTCATTCACAGTTTGAACTTACGAAAACCTTCTCATTCGTTACATATTGTCTTCATGCAAATGTATTTCTTTCTTATATGGTAAGCGTGAAATAATAGACACTTACCTATATGTTGAGTATGTGGAATACCTGCTACAATAATTTCTCCCTATACGGAACAGAGTTTCTTTTGAATACAAGAACATGTTTATCACCTCCAAGCAAGGCGATCACTTTTGGAACCAGCTGCCTCTTTCAAAGCGAAGAGCCGACGGCTTAAGGTGAATTCTAACGGCGCATGGCTCGGCGAGTCTGGCCGAGCTTCAGGCCAGGGGTCCTAGGAAAAGTCTACACGTAGTGGAGGGGGGACCAACCTTTGCGTCGATTGGTTTCGAGACAACACCTATCTTGGCGTCGATCATTTTGATCTCACGATGTCATCACGCGCTTGCATGACGTGTTCCCCCTCCACTACGAGTAGGATTTTCCTACTAGCCCTGCTTCAGGTTCTCCGAGCCACGCGCCGTTGGAGTCGACCTTATTTAAGAACCGGAGCGCGTGGCAACGACGAGTCACCTAGTGACGAAAACAAATTTTAGATATTCTTGGTTTCATTCTTTTGAAAATATTTTGAACATATTAATGAGATTTTGCTGATGAAAATAAGCAAACGCGACGTGATTTAGGTAATTTTTAGCTATTTTCGTGCAACGAATCGAACGAGATATCCTGACATCTGAGTGGCCTTTAATTGGTCAAACCAAACGAAGAATGCATTTACATTTCGCGCACTTTTTCTTTCTCATTCGTTCTCTTTTCTGCCGGCGAAGCAGAAAACGGAGTCAGTGGGTGACATCAATAAGTACCTAAAGGTGAATGCTCATGACAAATCGCGTGACAAAATGTAGTTCTACACACGATGAAAGAGACGTCGTCTCGTGAGAGTTTCTTCTATCGAAAAATGATTGCACTATTCGCTATACACATTGCTAAAATTTTTTATGTTTCAAACATTTCTCCATTGAATTTCATATGATTTCATATCATGAGTTTCATAACATTTGATTGCGGAAACTCAAAAGATTGTATACCAGTGTATATTTATTTTCTAGGAGGGTTACAAGTATCGGGAAATCCTTTGGAATGTGACTGCGAAATCGCTTGGCTTAGCTTGTGGTTACGAAGGTGGCTTCGAGAATCTCGACAAATCCATACAGCTTCCCAGTCAGATGCCAGACAACTGAGAACGATTGCCGGGAGAGCTGTTTGTACCGAAACGACGCCGTCTTATTCATCTGACAAAGTTTTATTAACCCTAGGGACACCTCACACCGCCTGCCAAGCTTCCGCGCTTAGCTCCGGCAACTATGAGAAACTCGCCACCACCTGGTTAGCTATAGTCGACGTTATTTTTCTAACGATAATATTTAATTGAATTGAATACTAGCAAAATCAATCTTTACAACCATTGAGATACTTTCAAGTTTAATCAATGTTACACAATTTTTAGAAAAATTATGGTAATCGAATTGTCACTGCATTTGAGAGAAGAATAGAATGGGGATATTTCTGTAAGTTGATTCTGCTAAACTTTCACATTTATGTAATTTGGGCGCTACCAACAGTTTTAGAAAACATTTAAATCTAATAAACCTGTATTGTTTCTTAATTAACTATCTTTATTAGATTTCACTTTGCCTTACAAAAGATGACAAGTCTTTTCAGTTAACCGTTTTCCTTTACGAACACTTAGGTGCGTTTCCCATTATTTAAATGGAAACCTACGAATTTATTTTCCCAAATAAGTTTTCAGAAATTATCTCTTCTTTTAACTGTAATAAACAAATGACATTTGTATTACATGTATTTTATAAACATTATTACAAAATGTCCCGACTAATAAGAAAAGAAAAAGGAATTGACTGTTAGTTCTAGAACTTAATGTATACGCGCAAATGGTGTTATCTTTATTAATGACAATGAATTTAATAGTGTTCATTCAACAATTTATAATTAATAATCGTTTAAGAAAATTTTGTACTGTAAAACTTTGTCCTTAACTGCAATATGCGGATCAACTTAGTTTAGTAATTATGTTAGCACGTAACATAAATTTGAAGGTATGTATTAAATACGCGTAACTATTAAATGATACTATTACGAAACCGCAACACTGATTTTGATTGGTGATTAGAGAGAGAGAGAGCAGGGAAGAGTTAAGGAATTTATCCCGAAATCTGATACTACATTAGTGTGGAAGAATGTAAGATTCTAAACTGGCAATGAGTGATATGAACTCTATATAGCATTCCACCTAAGAGTAAACCTGCTCGTACGGATTTGTGACCGCTCTGCGCAGCTCCTACGGATCTGACACATGCGATTTATCGTAGCGCTATCCCTGTCCGTTTTCCACCAATCAACAGTAGGTATATGCCTGCGTGGAACAAGTCTACTGTTAACTGGAATGCAGTATAATCTTTGCAGAAGTGAACTTCTTGCAGTTAATATACAGGGTTTTTTTAATGGATTTCCACCCCCCGCCCCTTCTGTAGTTAAGTAGGTTAAGACAGAGACAGTCATGAGCGCGTATCCCTAGACACATTTTCTTAGCGTTGGTCAATTCACATTGCCGGGACATTACTTACGCATCATTAATTGCCTGGAAACCGATACAGCACTCCATGGTAGCGCCTAATTGTCGTAGTCCTGAGACATTGAAAGTTTTGAATATTCGAGATCCTCGTTTTAGTATTTTTGAGATTTGTGTCGAACATGGGTGATCCTCGCTTACACTATAGAAAAATGAGTGGCATAGCGCTTATAAACTATCTCTGAATGTTTAAAAAATTTCTGTTTACTGTGACCCCTTTCTCTTTCTCTGCCAACACTCTTACATCTTGTAGAATATAGATGAATGTTGGTTACAGACGTGACCATATAAAGACATTAAGAATTTAGACATTGTCTACGACTAACGTTTCTAGGATGAAAACTACTGTGGGACAAGGGAATCCGGACATTTTTCGGAAATGAGCAATAAAATTAACCACAAAGTGTCCAAGTGAATGTGTGTAATTTTTGTATATACATACTGAATTTATTTGTTGTTCTTAAAGATTAATGTTTTTACTTAAGACTATAAACGTAGATGAACGACTAACAATCAGAAGGTGATAGTAGATTTTGTATCATTATTTTATACCACTATTCTTATCCGACTTATTGTTAGAACAAAACAAGGACGAGCCTGGACCGTATGAACAGAAGTGCAAACAATAAATTGTGATTTTTTATGTGAAGTTATAAAGAAAACGGAAGAATTAGTTGATGCTACGTATAGTTTACTTCCCTATCACAATATTAATATTACAAATAAGACTCAAATTTTAAGATTCTTTACAAACGAGAGAAAAGTCTCAAGGTTCTTTTACTTCGACGAATTATTTTTTATTTACAATAAATTTGACATGGTAATGAAATAATGTGCATTTTGCAAGAATTACAAAAAATAAGAAGCGTGTGTGCACTGTGCACAAGTTTATACAAAATAGAGGGAGGAAAAAGAAATATTTTTAGAAAAGAAAGAGAAATCAGGGATGAAATCGACTAATGAATGAAATAGGATGAAATGAAAAAGGAAAGAAGAATACAGAAGGAGGATTAAAATAGAGAGCAGAAATTGAAATAGAAGATGTTTTTGAAACGCGTCAATGTCATTGTCATTTTATGCGACGAATCCTGAATATCAATTTATAAAATTACTACGTCGCATATATTCTCGCATTTTATGATACAACTTCGAACAACAGAAAATACCCCTGAGCTTTTTCTTGTGCTTTTCTTTACACTGGCGGTGCCTGCGTATGCTGCAAACAACCTTCGACGTTTTCCGGCCAGTCGCAAACATTTTCGTTCGGATTGAATACTAAATTGACTGGGCAAGGCATGTGATGCTTCCTCTCACCCTCACACATGTAATACATTGTGCAGTCGTTTTTGTCCGGATGATAAGATATATGATTGTCTTCTTCGTCACAAGTCACTTCGTTTGCTGCAACAATCAATATCACAATTTTTATTATTCATTTTACATTATAAATATTTTGCAATTTTTAAAACTGTCAAGCTGGATTTACATCGTTTGGAATTATTATGTTTTTAATACGTAGGGTGTTCGACTACAGGTGGCTATTCTTTTAGGTGTTGATTCTACTGGCTAAAATAAGGCGAAAATCAAGAATGAAGAAATTGCATTTGAGATTTCGTTTCCGAGTTATTAATTGTTGAAAATACGCGTCAAAAGCATCTTGTGAAAGGGACGTATTGTTAGAATACAGGCACGACAAGGGGAGTGGTCATCTAGAAAGACCCACTTATCTCGCAGTTGAAGTAATTGACCCGCGCTAGCGTGAACTTGTAAAATGGCAACAGCGCCTCACGGACGCATTCCACTACAACCATGCACCAGCCCAGCGGAGAGCTACCAGCGGCCGCTGGACAGCAGTGATGCCCGAGCTCCGAAAATTTTAGGATGGTCCCTTTCAAATTAACGTCGCAAAGAGCTATTGGGAATTTCCCGGCCAAGGTAATCGAGCCGCGCGCTCCGCCTTTATGATCGCTTTACCACTCGCACCCCAAGATTACTGTAATGAGGTTTGAAAATAATGTCGACTGATCTCGTACCCGTCTCAATTTAAAAAATTGTGGCTACGACAGGGTTGACCACGACGCTATACCCTTGTAGGGAGAGATTTTTCGCCACCTGCGTGTAAAAGTAACAATAATAGCGCATCGTTCCATAAAATGACATTAACGGAAGCCGGTATAGGCGTGGCGTTTAGTAGCTAAAACATTCAGACACAAAAATTCTAGAAAAAAATTCAAACATCGCTACAATCGAAGACACGTCCCATTAGATACCCCTTACGTCTGATCTAGGCATGCACTGCATTAAGGATAAAATCATAAAAAAGAAAACCAAAACAATAAATTCTGAGGTCTGCAGAACTAACACATAATTGAATAAAAATTTAATTTCTCAATTTCTGAAAGTAATGATATAGAAACAACTAGCCTATTGTTTATCAACACCACGAATTTTAAAGACAGCATTAAATACAGTATCAAATAAACAGTTTGCAAAAACTTTTTACAATAATTATAGTTAAAAAAATCCTAGAAAAAATTAAGTAAATATAAAATATGTTAAATTATCCATCATTAAGAGGAAGTAATTGTTTCTCATTTTTCGGCTCAAATTGCATTCCAATATCTTTTATAGTTCAAAAGTTATACGAAAAAGGCCCCAAATTTTTCAACCCGGGCCGGGAAAATCTGAATAGCTCTTTGCGACATTAATTTGAAAAAGACCATCCCAAAATTCTCGACGCTCGGGCATCACTGCTATCCAGCGGTCGCTGGCAGCTCTCGGAACGTCGGGACGGTGCATGGTTGTAGTGGAATGCGTCCGTGAGGCGCTGTTGCCATTTTATCTGTTCGCGCGAGCGCGGGTTGCAGGATAAAACGCTGACCCTGTACAACACTGCGCGTCAAGTGGGTCTTTCTAGATGCCAACAGCACTGTCCCCGCCGTGCCTCACGGATACTAAATTCATCCTATGGGGGCCTCCAGACGCTGATGTTAGTGAATTCTTAATATTGCAGTGAAACATTGATACTACATGCATCTTGCATCTTGCTCACCAGCCAGGAGGGTGAGCAAGATGCCAATTCCATGAAACCTGGGAGTCAATGCACGTATCAATGTTTCACTTTAACATGTGTCAACGTCTGGAGGCCCCTTAAGAGTGGACCTACGCCCCCACCGATTTAAGGTACTGTCTCATTTTTGTTATGATCCGAATCGATCGAAGCGTCCCCAGTAAACAAACGGACCCTAATGAAACTACTGCGGTCGATAAAAAGAACTTGTGCAGAGATGACATCTACTGGTACTCTGGGTAGACGAATTTTGTACGTATAGTTGCCACATGTTCCGTTCTCTCTGTCTCTGCCGCGCTATTGTCACAGAGTTCTCTCTTTTTATCGAGAAGTCTTGAAAGAATACGGCATGAGAGCTGCGTCTACACTGCATTCCACTTTGGAGCGGACTCGTTCCGCGCAGGGATATACTGTTGATTGGTAGGAAACCGGCAGGGAAAGTGCTACGACCAATCGCAAAAGTGCAACGACCAATAGCGTGTGTCAGATCCGTGGCAAATCGGTAGAGGCGTAGGTCCGCTCTTATATGGAATGGAGTGTAGCGTCAGAGGTCTTATTCGACGGTTCGAATAGACGTTCTTCGAATAAAAAAAATTATCTTTCGCCGTCGAATAAATTTACTCCAAATAAATTTATTCATCCGTGGTGTTTGGAATAATGATAAGTCGTGTTATTTGAAGCTTCGAATAACGGATAAACATAAAGCATCTTTTATTCGAGTTTATATTAACAATTTTGGATTTAGGGTCCAAACACCGTACCCACAAATCTCGTGTCGATCGGCCACTGGGGCCATTCGGAAGTACAGCCTATTTCTGTGCCAACTGGGAAATAATAGATATTTTTAAAGTTTTTATTAAACTTATTAAAATTATTTTGTAATAAATTCCTAATTATGTGTTTTTTGTATGTATGTGCATTGCAAAAACAGATAAAATATTTTTGACCAGTTTTATTATACAAGTACTCCTATGTACACCGGTCTCTTGTGTTGCGTAAACAACTTCTTTGACTAAAGCAGGCTTGGAAATTTAGTGCTCTTTTCTGCCCAGTTTCAGATGCAACGTCCTCATTCTCCCGCCATGCGGCTTGGCCCCCGCGGTTGCTTAGCTTCTGGGAGCTTCTCAGGCGCGAACCATATGAATCGCGTGTAGCGCATTGCGCCGACACCCGTATCAATAGGTTTCCATATCACCCGTGGGGTACAATTTTCGATGCGTTTTTTTTTGTCAGTGGTATCCCCTGTAGGCCTATTCCACTCTGTCGCGTGATAAAAAATAGATTGGAAAAAAGCCCTTTACTGTCAAAATTTTACACATTTTTGGGGAAACTAGAGTTTCACGTATGTCTAGACATGCTGAGTAAATAAAAAATGTAGTCTAAACGTGCGCAAAAATCTAATTTTCCCAAAAATATTTAAAATTTTGAGAGTAAAAGGCGTTTTTCCCATCTATTTTTTATCACGCGACACAGTGGAATAGACCTACAGGGGATATCAGTTTTTTCAGTTTATTCACTTTCTCCCGCCGCGCGTCTCAGCCCCCACGGCGGTAGAAAGAGGGCGTTGCCGCTGAAACTCGGCCGAAAAGAGCACTTAATTCCCAAGCCTGGACTAAAACACTATTTCGAGCAATTGCACGAAATGGTAACAACAGAAACATGCAGTATGGGACTCGCAAAAGCGATTACGGGAACGCATTATGAAATCATGTACTCCATTATCCTGTAGAACAGGGTTGACTAACTGATGGCTCACGGGCCACCGGGGGCACCTCCGCCTTGCTGCCACGCTAAACGGCCCCCTCCATACCTCACCGACTCTGACGATCGCAGTCAAAAAGAGAAGGAAAGAAGGAGGAATCCACTGCGATCGTCAGTGTCTGGTAGGTATGGAGGGGGCCGTTCAGCGTAGCAGCAAGGCTAGGAGCTCCCGGTGGCTCGCGAGCCACCAGTTAGTCAACCCTGCTGTAGAATAGTAATAATGATCAATTAAGTAAACGAATAATCTAGTGCGTAAACGGCATAAAACGTATGAATACTTACGATCTTTGGTGGTGTACCTTCCGCTTTTCAAGTTGCTTTCATAAGGGCCATCATATTCTAGTTTTACTTTGTACTCTTGCAATTCTTTTTTCATGGCTTTGATCAACGGATATTTTCCAGCTCTGCAAGTTCCTTTAAAGTCATCCATATCCACTGACCATATCATTATACCTCCAAAACCCTCTTCTTTTAACCATTGCATCTAACGTAATCAAAGACACAAGATTTTATCATAATCATCTATAAGTGGAGAAAAATATTTCTTTGAAAAAGATTCTCAGAAAAAAATGAAAAGTACTAGTGTTAAAATGAACTGTATATGGTAAAATATGCGCTTAAGAAGGGTCAATACCTCACTTGCAGGGCAAGCGGCGAGAGGGGTAAGCCTATACTTATACATGGGAGCTCTGCAGTGATACCAATCTTAGATAAAAAAAAATATGTAAACAAAAATGTTATTTACATGTCTATTCCTAATCAAATTATTACTACATATTTTGTTTTGGAATTCAATTAAACAAAAAGTATGTTTAATGCAGCTAGAAACACAATATTTTCATTAAAAGTAGCGTAAAATATGTGAGTGAAATGCGGCAACCAACTTTTCATCTCACACTTGTGGCGTCCTTTTGTGCGTTCGTTCCGGATCGCAACAAATTACTAAATACAATAAATACATGTCTACAACTTAGTAGTGTTTTTACTAATTTTTACTGTATGCTTTGTACAAGTATACGTTGTATAGACGAGTTACAGCGTTGCCACGTGTCAAATAGTTCCTTCAGGCAATTCCAAAATATGAGCACATTGCTGTTCATTTAGTCAATTATTTAATAAATCGGTACGGTTCATGTCCGATTTTCTTTTTTAAAATTTCACAGGAATATTTAAGCTTTTCATTGCAAACTTTTTTAAAACTTTCTCATCTTTTTGGAGGACTCTGTGTAACATTTTATAGAAATTTTATTACTTCTCCCATAACAGCCTGTGTATAACTTCGATTTCAATTTTTTCAAAAACTGCGCAGTCAATCGACTTAAAATTTTGACACAATGGGAACTACACTTTGAACATTAGATTAAAACACTTTTCAAAGATTTCTTATCATTTTTTATCTGGTATCGAACCTCTTTAAGGGGGGTTTTCGCTTTATTGGGCCGAAAAATTGGTAATTTTGTGTGAATTTTTTGTACAAAAACGTTTCGACAAATTAATTTAAGGTTTGGCATACTATTTTATTGTATTTTGAATTATTATTCTAAATTTTTGTTTGAAAATGAAAGAAAACGTGGCAGATACACAGAGAGTGTTGAAAAATAATCGGGTGGCCCTGGCGTTGATGAAAAGTATTGTAAGGTTTATCCGAAATACAAAAAGGAAAAGAGATACTTAAACTATATGAATGTGGTGTAAGCTACCGACACACGCGCGAAAGGTTTTGCCCCTTCTCTTGGGGTTGTAAGGCCCAATGAACTCTGTGGTACGCGGTGCCTGCGGCTTCATCACTCGCCAAATTATTTTTAAGTGACTGTTTATAATTGACGCGATGGAAAAGGGATCTTGCTGGTCCGTACGATGACCAAACAAGAACACGAATGTATTTATGTTCTGATAGTCTTAGTCATGAATGCTTGACAAGACAAAGTGTACTAATCCGTACGACGACTTGAACAAGAGAACTGGTTTTGACTACGAGTCCGAATCACGAATCGTTGACTGTACCATAGAGTGTCAATCGAGTTCTACCGAGAGACAAGTGAGTTCACTTGCGAGACGATTGAGTTCCCTTGCGAGATGATTGAGTTCACTCAAGAGACGATTGAGATCAGTCCCTGTTCACCTGTTCGACGTCGAAGGTAGACAAAACATTAGAATTTCAGGGGGAGCCAAATTGCTGATTGGGTAGCTTTCCCTTTGAGAGGAGGAACTTTCCTTCCGCGATTTCGGCGGGGAAGGAGCAACTTTCTCCTTTTTGGTAACTTAGCGGAGGAAATATCAAACATTTGGGTAGCAAACCTAGTCAGGTTATTTGGCCGAAGCGTTTCGCCAGGGTCGCGGTTTATGACCGTATTGTCCGGCGAGTCAGTGGTGGATGACGGTATGCGCCGGTCCCTGGTTACCATAGACCACCCGCTGACAGAGCAATTCACTGGATTATTTTAGAACGAAGACAGTCAAAATTTCCTCATAAACGGCACGATGTCGATTGCCTCTTGGTCATCTGGTAGACAAATTGGTTCCAACGAAAGCTTCGAGAACAAGCAATTGTCTACCGTAAAAGATGTTGAATTTTCGCCTCGCTCTGAGCCCGCCTTTGTCTCGTAAGACGGAACATGTGATTATGGGTGGTAGTAGACGCATTAGGAAAAATAAAAAAATTTAAAGTGGCAACCTCTTGAAGAAGATGAAGCGCCCTAATTTGAGTCTAAAAAAGGTTTTGCCCCAAAATCGGAAAAACTTCTTTAAATAAAAAAGGAATGGTAGCAGACAGTAATAAATCCACTACCACAGATAGCCACATTCATATAGATTAAGAATTTATTTTCCTTTTCGTGTTTCATATAACCCTTACAGTACTTTCTGTTGACGCCAGGACCAACCGATTTTTTTTCGACGTTCTCACAAGGGAACACCGCGAACCCGCACTCACCGATTGGAACGCAACTTTATGGGTTTATAGAGTGACTCAAGACAAGAGCAACGGTGTGTTTCATTTGGGCCATATTGCCTTTTAAGGGGGTGAAAATTAACCTCAAAGTCAAATTGGCACTTCCACTTTTTCGCGTATAACTCTCAAAGTACAACAGACAGAAAAAATGTTTCAGACAAATGTTTAATGGCGCAAAAAGCGCTACAAACTTGTGTTAACAAAATTTTTGAAAAAGTTTTTTCTTAAAAAAAATGTTACCTCACGTTATTTCAAACAAATTTTATATTTACATAATAACTAAAAATATAGGGTGTTTTTTTGTGAATTCCACCATGTAGATGACTTGTATAATACATCATCGGCTTATGCAGTTACACGATGGCAAGTACACGGTGCGCACGGTTAACGCTCACAACACATAGTAAGTTGCATAATAAGACTCGTGCTGGTTCCTGCAGACCTTAATACATGACGGTGACAAATATGATAATATTCAAAGATACTAAAGTGTATTATGTATAATCTATTACTTATAAAATATAGAAGATATTGCAACTTATCGTGCTATTTTTAATGGTATTCATATTTGTTTTGTAGAAGGTACAATTAATCATTTGATAAAAGTGTTGATACAATTATCATATTTGTTTCGCACGAGGTACATTTAGCACGATTTTATTCCTATCTTTCTGTCTCCTTATAAATACCAAGTTTTCGTTGCTCAACTTCATACTCGTTGTCACTGGCATTCTTTTAACTGCAAGCAGTACAAGTTATCGATAAAATGGTGGTAACTGCTCTACATATATCTACATAGAATACTGCTGCCTCCTATCAATCATAGGGAAGTCGATTTACATTGTGCAACAAAATTAAACTTTTTTCTGTTCTGTAACATTCAATAACCGTTTCTTATAGATGTTTGTGCGCTGAAAGCGAATCCGCAAACCGTTTATCGCCATCGCCCTCAGTTTTCGAGAAATTCGATTTTGAAAAAAATGATAATTTTCAAGTTTGAACATCTTTTGTTTTCAAACAGTAATAGTTATTTGGTTGCTCATTCAGTCAAATTATTCTATGAACCCTCGTGAACACGATATAAGTTATTATTTAATAATAAACATTTAAATATGTTTAAACAACGATCAAAGGGAAAAGGACACCCGAAGTGCACTAATTTTTGCAGATATCTTGCAATATATTTTAAAAACTAAGGGTCTAGGAGAAAATTTGATTACTCCACGCGTTGCAGCAGAAATTTTTCTTTCGGAAACCACCACCAGAAGTGGTAAGTCACGTTTTGTTTTCAATACAGAAGCGAAATAATTTGGCACAATGTGTGCTGTCGACAGTAGTACTCACGCGCGTTAAGCAATTGACGCTGAGCGGCAGTGTATCGCGCGCCGCCGTTGACTACCATTGTCGACGCCACAAGTTTTGCCAACTTTTTCGCTTCTGTATTGAAAACAAAATGTGTCTTACAACTTCCGTTGATGCTTTCCGAAGGAAAAATGTCTGCCTGTATTACTGTTTCGACACTGTCACGTCCCGGGAGAAGGTCTTTTTAGGGGAATGACATAGTTGGGATAGATCGGGAGGAAGCCTTGGCACGAAAACTAGTTTCGCGACACAAGGCTAGTTGAGGGAGTTTAGGCACGAAAACCAGTTTCGCGGCACAAAATGAGGCAGGAGTTAGGCACGAAAACAAGTTTTGTGGCACTAGGAACGATGGGAGTTAGGCACGAAAACAAGTTTCGCGGCACTAGGAACGATGGGAGTTAGGCACGAAAACCAGTTTCGCGGCACTAGGAACGATGGGAGTTTTGGCACGAAAACCAGCTTCGCGGCACAAGCAACCAGGGAAGGTAAAGCAGTAATCAAGCACCAGAGTCACACCCGTTAGACACAAGCATGGGTATTTAAAGTCCTGATAATTGGATTTACCGTTGCATTAATATAAGAAACCTCGCGTTATATTTCTTTGTAATAGAGGTAACGGTATGGTCGTACAAGGCCTATACGAAAATAAGCCTTGTAAACACTGTAAGAAATCCCGGAGTTCGCGAACCGAGATCAGCTGTTACAGTAGCTTGTTATGATTCGGTAATTCCGTAACCGAAGGATCACTAAAATAATTCGAAGCGTTATTTAGAATAAGAACGTTTATTCAGTTTAAAGCACGAGTATATGCAATGCACTGTTAATGCGATAGCGGTAATATTATAATAATGCGTGGGACGTTAAGCATTGGCACGTAACATGTATATAAACGGTAAGCAATAGCAGTATGTATGGGCATGAAATATGTGAGTACTAGAAATTGATAAAGATATGAAATACAAAAGCAGTTAGCAATAAACAATGATACAAGAATGCGATAAGCATAAGCAATAAATGAGATAGAAATGCGATAAGCAATAAAGAAAAATATGAAAGGCGAGAGCAATAGTTACAATATAAGTGGTGGTGATATTCAATAATAAAATAAGTAATTATAGTCGCTTACAATGGATGTCGAAGGTAAATTGCTCGTTGAGCGTAGTCGCACTGAATTTAACACTGGTTTTGCAAAATGTCACTTCCTTTGAAATGTTTCCGTAGAAGAGAGCTACGGCCTCTGGGGCCCTTGTATTTATACGGTGTTTAGGTATTTAGGGGTGTGCGCGGTATGCACCGTGACTCGTGCACGAAATATGCGTCACAATAGGACTTCCGGGGTTTTTATGAAGGGCATTCGAAAAGGACTTCGCAATATTATTTCCGGGGTTTTTATGAGGGGCGCTCGAGAAGGGGGACTCAAACTAGTTAAATGTGGTTTGCGTGTTTTCATTGGAACGAGGTAAGAGTGGCTTTGACTCGGTTGGTCGTAGGGAGGTCGTGAGACGTAGTCTCGATATAAGAGGGTTTTTAGGACGAGGGACTTGTTTAGACTATGAAGGTGAGGAAGGAGATCGTGCCTCGAAGGGGATTTAGAACACATGCAGTTTTACGCACATTTTTTTAGTGCACATCAGGATAGCGCACAGCAAAGTTTCGCATACAAAATAGTACATAGGAAGATAGTACACATATAATTTAGAACATATGCAGCTTAACACACATTTTATTTAGTGTACAACCGGATAGCACGGTAAACTTACCGATGAACTGGGCCCTCGCCGATTTCGATGACCTTGACATATGTTGTCAAAAACATATGAAAAACTTTTGGCATAATATATTGAAATCTGTTTCAAAGCCGACGGTATTAGTATTGGTTGGAGCTAAATTAGGGCGGGGAGCGCGCGCCCGCTCGCAGGCGCGTAAAGCATGGTAGTGAACCGATGTATGTGTTAAACTCGGTAATTGTAGTGTTAAGTAAAGTTTGTTGCGAATATCTCGTAAACCAAAGCCCACCGCCAAAAAGTTTAAAGGGAAATGTTCAGAATGATGACCTTGACAACAATACCGATATTGAGCTCGTCGCAGTCTCATTTGGAACATCCCCAAAGTCACATCGGTTCGCTACCATACTTTTCGCGCTCGCGAGCGGGCACGCGCCTCCCGCCCTAATGTAGCCCCAACCAATACTAATACCAGTGCTGTCCAAGGTCGCTCCCGCGGGAGCTTGGGGTTCTCCCACTCTCGTCCGCGTTGTCAGGGATACCGCGCGACGCTAACCGCGAAGACGCTAGCCCGGCTAACCGGTCATGACAGCCTTCGTAGCGCCGCGCGGTCTCCTTGACAACGGAAGGCACGCTGTGCGAGAGGAAGATTGGAAGGGGAAGCCTACGCTAGACAGCGCTTGCTGTGCACTATCCTGATATGTACTAAAACAATGTGCGTTAAACTACATGTGTTCTAAATTGTATGCGCATTATATTCTATGTCCTATTTTGATGTACGTTAAATTGCATGTGTAATATTGTACTGTGTAATATTGATATGGAGCCTACTAATGCATAATTGTAGAAAACAGTATTTCCTAATACATCAAAGATAGTGAACATATTTAAAACAGGCAGAGTTACTATTCTACCCTGTATAGTTAAACTTAATCGAAGAAATTTGCTAGATTTGTCTTCTAATAGAGAGGTGATTATTTACCAATCATGATTATGATTATTCTTACCTTATTTATGAGACTTCTTTCATCATCAAATCCAACCCACTGATCATCTCTATACGCAAAAGGTACTTGTTGTTCGCTATCCCAGACTAGAGTAGTATTATCTTCGCTTAGGAAGCCACATACCTACATATTTCATGACATTATCTTGAGTATGTGACGTTAAATGAAGACCAAATTTTGTGATAATGCACAGTACCTCGTAATAGGACAGAAACCCGGATTCGCTAGTGAAGTTACCAGGTATTCCTCCTCCTGAAGCAGGTGCTCCAATATCAAATTTCTCCTTATCTACTAGTGTAAACGATCTGCCGTAAGTTGGCATACCGATCATTAGCTTTTCTTTTGGAGCACCTTGTTTTATCCATTCCCTCGCACTGTAGTCCTATAATATGTAATATACAATATGCAGGCTGTTCGGATACATGTAAATGATTTTACAAAAAACAATAAGTCCAAAATATAGAATAAAATTTTCATATCGTGCTTCGTTTTCTACAAAATTGAAGTACATACACCGAAGCGCCTGCGGCACGCGCGGCGCGTTCTAAAACTGTACTTTGGTACACGCGTATTTGATTAAAATACAAAGTCAATTTTCTCGAAAACGTAGTACGATCTCAAGAAACTTTATTCTATATTTGCGACTTATTTTTTCATGTAAAATCGCCCATTACATTTTCTCCCACATGTAGCGAAACACCCCGTATCCATACGTAACGTAATAAAATTGTCGTAATAAAATTATCGTCAAATATACACGTATTGTAATTTGTGCAATTAATGCTACGACCTAGAAGACAGTGACTCCCCATAAAAAAATAAGTCGAATATGGTGAATACAATTTTTTCACAGTACAATTTAAGTGCTGCTCTAGATGCTCAAAAGATGCCACAAAATAAGGTAACACTTTACGATTTCGCTTATGATCGAGTTCCGAATCGGGAAGTGTTCCCCCTACTTCAGTTAGGGCCTGTTGGGCCATTGAGGATCACGACCTCAATGATGTTTTTCAGAGCCGCGCGGAAGAGGAGCTCGAAGCCAACGATACCGCGAGTGTACAGATCGCGCAATATAAGTTTGGCCGAGCGGCCACTGAGTAGACCGTGAGTCAGCCGTGCGTGCGAGAGAGCCCGACCGTCGGCGTTCTTTTAATTTGATTCGAAAAACATACGATCGCACACGCATGAGTATCACGCTTACCTGTTACTCGAACGTTTGTGACGAACATCAGTTTTCTCGTTCTTGTCCCTTTTCAAACCCATGAAACTTGGGCCTTGCTATCCCTTTTCATTGTGGGACTGCTCTTCAGGTACTCCACAGAAATAGTATGCATGACAAGCACGAATAAAATTTTGATATTTTTTATTTTAACAAAATGAGAATATTTCCAACGTATGGATGAGATATTTCTAATAAAAATGAAACCAAACACGATGCAATTCGGACAAATTTGAGTTCCGCTGATACGGTAAATCCGGGAGATGCGGTCGACCTTATATAAAATGGTTATTATAACTAATATAGACATTACTTATTTTATCAGAACGAACCTATATGTTCAAAATTTTATGCTGATTCAGAAGAACTGGTCAATATTTGCTTTAAGACAATATTTACTGTAATTCGGGTTGAAAACTGAAGTCATGACATCTGACCACCCCTCCCGAGGTGCCGGGAGAAATGGTTTTCGTCGTTGGCAGAGACCACTCACATAATTATTCGTAGAAAATTAACAAAGGATAAAGCAAAATTATTTATGAGTGAATACAACTACAGATTCATTGATATTTAATTTGTTTACGCTAAACAAGTAAAGAACACATCAAAGAAAAAGTGAACTACCTACTGGCGATTAGCAAGGCAAATGAATACAAAAGTGAATAAATAAACTAAATTAAAAAATAATAATTTAAATAATAATAAAAAATAAAAAAATAAACAAAAATGTCTGCAGCGAGAGGTGGTGTTCTCGTTAGCTTTGAGAGGAAGAGTTAATATGGCCAAATACTTTGGCTGCATTGTCCCTTAATATCTCCACTATCTTTTATCCCAAACATTAAACGAAAATAAACGTAGAAGCATATTTTAAATACGACTCTGTACACCGCTGTTTGACAAAACAAGTTAAATGTAACCTCAATTTACCTTTTAAAGCTCATAAATCCAGAAAAACACAGAAGGAAACGAAATGACGCTATTCATTCAACTGTTTGGCTTCTAGAGAAGTAATTGGTCTGCACTTTAACGCATTTTTATGTACAGAATCTGAAATATAGCGACTCGAAAATCTGTTATTGTCTAGTAAAAAAAAATTGCGTCGTGTTTGGTTTCATTTTTATTAGAAATATCTGATCCATACGTTGGAAATATTCTCATTATGTTAAAACAAAAAATATGAAAATTTTATTCGAGCTTGTCACGCATACTATTACTGGGGAGTATCTCCCGGCGGATGGTCGTAGAGGGTCGCCTGTTTACGAGCAGTCCCACTATTGAAAGGGATGCGGATCGCCAGGTATTGTCAGAAATGTTCGTTTGCTGCGTTCCTACCGTCGCAAACATCCTCGAGAACGTTCGTACGCGGAGTTCTGTTCGTATTCGCGGCGGTGTGGGCACGACGACAACAAACGCACAATGTTTTTGTTCGTGTTCGCCTTGGTGGAGAGCCGGGGCAAGAATCCTAGTCATACAAGCCTACCCTAAGGGTATGAGCTTGCACCGCACACCAGTACAGTTTTCCCTATCCATTGCACGCGTGCTCTGGTAAACATCATGGAGCTCGGGCTCCTTAATGACCCAACTGGCCCTAACTACTCTACTTCATGGTTCTCCTTGAATATCCAAACCTAAGCTTGGGGGTACGCGTAGTCGATCAATATTTGAACTTCATTTTCGCAAAAACAAAGCATAATGAAATGAAAACTCAGTCATGCCATTTTCAACGTGAAAGTAAAAGAAAATCTTTATTATAATTTTATACTTACCACAGTTAGTTTTTTCTGGTAACTAGTAGCACTTTCCAAAGGAAACAGAGGACTATTGTGGCCGACTTGCCTTTCCCATTGGCCATGGAAGTCGTACGTCATGACGTTAATGAAATCCAGGTACTTTGATATTTCGGGCACATCGTACCTAAGATTTACGTTCATTATTATACAAATCCTATGTTCTTTCCACTTTGCTTAAACGAAACTAAGTAAATAAAGAAGTACAAATGTATCGAAATGTTAGGGAATGTAATTTCAAGAATTATTCTTCTACATTTAACAATATTTAAAATACCATATGTTATTTTAATTGCTTGAAATCGTATCCTATATAATACTTAATCCTTCGCGGTCAAACAACTAAACTAGCTAGACTTGCCACAGCGTTTCTTAAATTCCGATCATTAGACAAGCTGCATTTGAGAGGCTCCTACACTTTCTTTATACAAGGTATTATTTTCAACTATTTAGATTACGTTGCTGTAAAAAATAAGAGTTATCTTGCTTTGAGGTACGACATTTTTATCTGTAGCCAAATGATTCAATTTAGTTAACAAAATACAGCGTATAAGCTCAATTTTGGTGACGTTTAAAACCAAAATTTTGTACACGTTTTTATTGAAATTTGTTTGTTATATTCTTTTCTTTTATCATTACCTTTGCTGTATTATATAATTTACTTATTTCATTTATCCACAAAATAGTAAATAGGAAATTAAATTCAATATTTACAATAGTTCTGGTAATAATGTAATTTCAATGAAAAAAACGCGTGTACCAACTGAACATTTTATATGTTATGCTAAAGGTCGCAGATATTGGCCGGTTTGGGCGGTTTCGCGAACAGCCTTCGAGGGGAAATTCGCCCTCTCTATCTGACAATGAGCCGTACGCGTGCTCATGGATTTGTCACTTGGAGTGACGTAAGTGGATTTCCAAACCGTTTGGTGAGTAAACAGGAAAGCTATGGCCTAGCCCGAGAGAATGCAAGGATGTTAAGGGGACTAGGCAGTCCAAAAATCATTTTTATTGCATTTTCCGAAAGTTCTATCTTTTCTGAATAAAATGCTGTTTGATTTATATTAAAATTCGCAAAATTGTAGATTTGGCAGCTAAAAAGGTCAAGCGGCAAATTATAGCGTTTTTCCCGAATCTTTTTTCTCTTGGTTTTCGTCTAGTTGCGAATGAACGGAGGTTCAGATCGACTTGAACAATTACAGGGTGTGTAAAACATGTGCCATTCCGCGCCAAACCTCTGATATGGTCCGTAAAAATTCGAGATTTTCATAAAAAAATTAAAAAGTCGCGGATTTCTAGTAGTGCACAAACACAACCTAAAAATCCGCGAATTTTCAAGTTTTTGATGGTTACCGCTTGGTAGTTTTTTTACAAATTTTTACTGTATGCTTTGTACAAGTGTCACGTCGTGGGTAGCGGTGTCGAGGACAGTGATAAGGTATGGTGTTACAAGGAGTTTTAGGAAAGGGAGTTTTAGGCGCGAAGGCGAGCTTCATAGCACTTGGAAAGCGGCGATTTCAGGCACGAAGGCGAGCTTCGTAGCACTGGCAAGCAGGGAGAGTTAAGTAATAATCGCGCACCAGGGTGATACCCCTTAAAGTACAGATGGTTAATATTTAAAGATTCGGTAATTGGATTTACCTCGGCACTGAAATAAGAAGCGACACGTAATATTTCTGCAAAATGTGTCTAGACGTATGGTCGTGCAAGACCTATGCGGAAGTAAGTCTTGTAAACACTATAAGAAATCCCGGCGTTCACGAAGCGAGATGTTGTAATGGCTTATAATGACTCGGGATTTCCACGAGAACGAATGATCAATGCAATAAAGCGAAACATTATTCAAGGTAAGAGCGTTTATTAAGTGGAACGCACAAAAATCTGTCATGCACTATTTATGTGAAATGCGGTAGCAGTAGAATTAATATAATAATGCGTAGGACGTTAAGCATTAGCGCATAGACGTATATATAACAATAAGCATTGGCAATATATGGTTATGAACATGAAATAGACAAGTATTAGCAATAGATAATAATGTGAGATGCACTCAGCATTAACAGTAGATGATAATATAAAAGCAGCAAGCATTAGCAATAGACAATAATATAAATGGTGATGATATACACTGATACGATAAGTAATATTAATCGCTTACAGGAGTTGCCGAAGATTAATGTCTCGTTAAGCGAAGTAGCACTGAATTGATTTTAATAACAAGTTGTAAGTAACTTGCACGATTATGTAACAGTCACTGATTCGAAACACGGTTTTAAGATATTTGGGTAATTATTTACAAGTTTTCCATCCTCACCGATTTCAATGATTTTTTGGATATGTTATCAAGAACAAGATTCTGAAGAACTTTTTCCTATACATGTTACCGTCGCACGACCTTCGTTTTCGAGATATTTGCGAAAAACTTCTGTTGATTTATTCTGCCGCAACGCATACCACTTTCCAACTTGTCCCGGGTATTAGCATTGGTTGGGGCTAGATTAGTGCGGGAGCGCGTAAAGCATGATAGCGAACTGATGTGAGTTTAGAGATATAAACCAGAAACTTGCGGATGCCCGTCAACACCCCGATTCATATCGGCTCGCTACCATGCTTTACACAATGCGGATTACACATTGAATATTAGATTAAATTGTAACGAGTTATAACGGTGGGACGCTGAATTTTCCCCCACCACTCGCGCCTGGCGCGGCCCGCTGCTACCGAGCGCGGCCGCGAGATGGCTGCGCGCCGACCGGCGCTCTCGCTCGCGAAGTTCGCGTAGCGCCGCATATAAGCCAGCGCGGCGGGCCCGTCAGGCAGAGTCTACCACGAGCGGTACAGGCGAACGGTCAGAACTCTCCCAGCGATCTCTTGTATACTACAAGCTGTATCACTGTGCCTTTTTGGATTCCCCTACCTACACGGCCCCTAGAGGAAGGCGAGTTTGCCGACCTCTAGATGGAAGTCGATATCCGCCGTCAATCTTAGGGACAGGCTACAGTCTCCATATCTCTCGCGGGTTTTACCCACTGGGCGATTGGACTCAAGACTTTTCCCGGTCAGGGCCATTGATGGAGACCACAGCCAGGGTACCAGAACGACCACCCTCTTCACCCCCCGCCGACTCGCAACGATATTCGCGCCGCGACGAACCAGCGTTGGTGCGATAGCTTAAGGCGTAGTAGGCTAAGGTTAGCATTAAGCCATTATTACCCTCTTGTAACCCAGCATAGACCTGGCTGGGCTCTGTTGTTACACGCAACTCAATAAAACCCGTTCAGCCAATTCATCCCCCTTGTTCACTCGGCCACTCCATACCCTACCCGTGCGGTTAGTAGCCGTTACGGAATACGGTTACTTGTCAATGATTTCTTATCATTTTCGTTCCGGTATCGAACCTCCTTAAGGAGCAAATACCTCCTCAAGATGTGGAACCCGGGTAACAACCGAGCGCAGAACTGTTACGTAGCTAACCACAGCATGCGCCGCGGAAAAATTGCAAGACTATGCACTCGCTGTATGAATCGCAACCAACGCAACGGACTCAATTTCGAAGCGAACAACACATCCCTAGAAGATTTACGGCAGGATCGAAACGGAAGATGAGAAAGGAAGCAAATACGTGGCGCGCATTGTTATTTCCTAAAGGCTTTTACTGCTAAGTTTTTCGAACGTGTTCTTATAATGCTAACATTGCAGCTATACTCTAATCCAGAAGACGTATGAGAGCTTGTGATTGTATTCAATAGCCTTCAAAACCTTAAATTTAACCCGGGCGCGGATAATAAAATAAATTCATTTTTCATTTACACATCTGCTTACCAAATCTCGCTGGGTAAGCAGCAGTTCGTCCTGTAAAACTCATAAAATATGGTCTTCGCTTTCAATAATATGGAATCGCTGTTCAAGACAAATAGAAAAACTCGGATTGAGAAAATCCAGGAACCAATAAAGCCATCAAATTTCGTTAAGAGTCGGTCCCCGATCCTTAGGACGAAGTAACCGATGTAGTTAGGAAGCGTGCTTCGACCACCGTCCAAACGTCTCGAATTAAATTTATCGTAATCCATCCAACTGTATAGCTAATTGTAAGTAAGTTTGGACATTCCCGTGCAAGCTCACGAGCATCAAACGCATAGAAAACCGTTCCGCTTCGTTACTGCGGTTCATGCGCTGTTAGAAACGGAACGCTATGAATGCGCGCAGCGACTGCGCTGCGGTCTATGCGCATAATGCGTGAATCGGACCACACCCTTAGATTAGGAAATGAAATGAGAGGGGGGAGGTATTGGTTAAAGAAGGAGAACAATATGTGAAGGGCGTGTGGGGGGGTGGAGGATTGAGAGCATGCACTGATAAGGTGCGAGGAGGGGGGGGGGCGGGCAGGGGATGACGGACAAAGTGAGGGGGTGGAAGCGGGTAGGGGGAGCTATGGATGAAGAGACGGATGGAAAGAATAAGGAGGGGGGAGTGAGAGTGGAGTCGGATAAGTGAGGAGAACGGCGGAAGCGGAAGTCAAAAGGAATGAGAAGGAGAGAGTAGAGGGATGTGTGAGGCAGTGCGGTGGTTGACGAGAGAGGAGAGAGACGGGGCAGAGGTAAACGGCGTGCGAGAATAGAGCGAAACGGTAGAGAGTATACGAAGAGGAGGGAAGGAGAAATGGTGAGGAAGAGAGAGGAGTGTTGTAGAGGCAGGGTCCCACTAGTGCAACAGCGCGCCACGCACGTTTTTGTCGATTCGCAAGGCCGATTTGTTGCAGAAAGACGTTCCCACTGGTGCATCTGCGCGCCGCGCGCAGGTCAGATTTACGAGTTTCTCGGATTTTTTAGCAGTTTGGAGCACTTGAAAGGGTCGACATTTACGATGTCGCGCGCGTCGGAAGCGATCGTGTGCGCACTATGGCGGGATTTCTCTGACACGCGCGCACGCGAATGCATGCCGCGCATCGTCGAAAAGACTGAAAAAAATGTGTGTTTTCAACCGCAAATATACTCTTTATTCCTACATATCACTTGCATACGTGTATTTATGGTCTATTATTTAGTTTATATATTAAAGCAAGTAATAACATGATAATTATTATTGTAAATACAACAATTATACTGCTGCGATAGGTAGGGGAAAGTCCTTCGGTACCGGCCAAAGCTAGATCTCACTTCTAATGGTAGTTAATTGCACTATTGATGGAGAAATAAATAAATACTATAGTCCTGAGTAACGTAATCCGGTGACGTTCTTTTTTCTTCAGTATTACCAGAGTTTTAAGACATTTAACGTTCACGCTGGTTTTCCGTACGACAAAAGTTATTTTTCATAGTTGATTTCTTATTCTTCAGATAATTAAATAATTTTGTAATATTACGTGCATTATTTTTAGACTATTAGGTATACATAAATGCCCCGGTTTTGCAATGTGCTTTGTATATTACGCATCATACCTAAAACTTTTTTTACATGCTTGTCGTTTCTTCCTATCATTTGTTCCTATAATTAAAGTCCTCAGGTTTTCCTTCTTTGTTCTTCTGCAGAAAAATGTCCGAAAATAAAAATGAAAAAAGAAAAATGGACGCAGAACGATATGAATGTGGCTTTGAAAATGCTACTTTAAAACAAAATTAGACTAAACTAAACGAAAGTAAACTTAAACCAGGTTTTGATGAACAAGTCACTGAGTGCATCATTTATAAAGAATCATTTAACGAAGATTTGGTGCTGTGCATCAAATGCAAGGGTTGGGCTCACGAGCTCTGTACAGACCAAAATATCGATCATTTTACCTGTGACATTTGTAGACATGCCTCAATAAATGTTCTATTGTATTTTTAAATGTTTTTACTAACATTATTAATTACTTAGACCTTAAAATCTACTAACTACGTAGTTAGCTGGTAGAGGGCGACAATTTTTCGTTCGCTGCGAATTACAACTTTTTTATTCCAGGGAATTATTAATCTTTATGATAAAATTTAAGAAAAATGATTTGTCCCCTTTTATTAAGCACATTTTGTACAAATTACTTTTTCAAATGTGATTTTTACCAACAATAGCCCAAGTTATAGCACAAAAACTTGGAGTGGCCGATACTGTAGCACTCTCCCCTATACTTGTTCCTAGATATTGCATAATTGTAATACACTATATATACAGGGTGTCCCACTAAGGAGTGGACAGCGCGATATCTCTTAAAGTATTGTCGATAAAAATATAAAAAAAATAGGGAATTGCATGGTTCGAGGGGGCTCATTTATTAGCGCGAACGAATTTTGTTTTCGATTATTATTTTAAAAGATACGATGGTCAAGTTCGGTTTTTCAAATGGAACTATTTTTTTTGAAGACCTGAGTTGATAGTGCGTTCCAAGACAAATTCAATAAGCTTTAATGTATACACTTTATTTCCACTGGTTTTTAAGATATTGCGCTTGCAAGTTTACTGATTTTCACTGCAAGAAACCCCTCTGGAATGGCAAAAACCGAGGGCGGTCTTACTGCCGCCACGGGTGGCACTGCCTGTTGAAATGGATACTTACCTGCCAAAGGTCTACGCCAGAAATGGCAGGCCCAAAGGCTGGACAATTCTTTTCCGTCAGAAATGCTACTTAGGTAGGTATCGTTACTTTTATTTCGCACTTGCTTCTACGCTCGGATGGCCGGTTCTTTTGGGAGGGATACAAGTTGGATTGGTTAGGTTAGGAGGAGTGAAAGTTGCTAGACTAAATTTCAACCATAGGGAGCAGATTGTATCAGAACCAATCCAACTTGCATCCCTCCCAAAAGAACCGGCCATCCGAGCGTAGAAGCAAGTGCGAAATAAAAGTAACGATGCGCTTCTCGATACCGCAGATGTACCTACCTAAGTAGCATTTCTGACCGAAAAGAATTGTCCAGCCTTTGGGCCTGCCATTTCTGGCGTAGACCTTTGGCAGGTAAGTATCCATTTCAACAGGCAGTGCCACCCGTGGCGCCAGTAAGACCGCCCCCGGTTTTTGCCATTCCAGAGGGGTTTCTTGCAGTGAAAATCAGTAAACTTGCAAGCGCAATATCTTAAAAACCAGTGGAAATAAAGTGTATACATTAAAGCTTATTGAATTTGCCTTGGAACGCACTATCAACTCAGGTCTTCAAAAAAAATAGTTCCATTTGAAAAACCGAACTTGACCATCGTATCTTTTAAAATAATAATCGAAAACAAAATTCGTTCGCGCTAATAAATGGGCCCCCTCGAACCATGCAATTCCCTATTTTTTTATATTTTTATCGACAATACTTTAAGAGATATCGCGCTGTCCACTCCTTAGTGGGACACCCTGTATATATTTGCATGTAATATTGGATTGTAGTTTAATCATTGCTTTGATTCATCCTGCAAGAAAATGCTAGGTATAAAAAATATCATTTTTCCATGATTTGTATATGTTTTTCCGTTCACGCCAGGGGCTATTCATACGTTTCAAAAAGTAAACTATTTAATAGCGCAATGGTGCATTTAACATTTGAGTTTACTCGTAATCACATTATGTACCTACTTACTGTTAAAACGTTGGCCGCCAGTGACCGCCGCAGCAATGAATGTGTTAATTGTAATTTCGTTTCCTATCGCATTGCCAAGGAAATATCTCGACATTTGTGGAGGTACGGAAGTCAAATTTTAATCATTTTCTAAATCATAAACCATTTTTAGTACCTTCAGATAAACTAAATGTAGATAGCTACTTAAAAACAGATGTTTCAGTATGCAATAAAGTAACAGCATTTATGACATTCTATATACACCAGGTATATCGAGACTTTCAGTATGCACACCAGGCCATACTTGCCTACCTATTTCAGAAATGCGACTTAATCAGAGGAAATTATACACGTGTATTTCCTGTGCAAGGATAGAAAGTTGGCGTCTGGAAGGAATGCTGGTCCAATTGGTGATGATATAATATCCTCCCTATGGCCCACCATTTTCACACTATCTAAACAAAGGGCGTTCGTATTTTCACTATTGGTTGCAATTGTAACTACCCTCAATCTCATATCGTGTGTGAAAAAAAAAACAAATAGGACGCGGAGATAGCGAATGACAGAGCGATGTTGAAAGTGATGGCGCTTGTGGGATAGAAGCCACGACAGAGAACTTCCTTCATTTCATTTCGAACATAGTTTCCAACAATCGGTAAACTCTTTAAAACATCTCCAATAGTATGAAGTACAAACGCGTTGTTTCCGCTACTGACCCAACCGCCGGTGTTAGCTTTATTCAGATAAAGAAAGCAACCGTCGTATCCCACTATGGCCTACTATCGTCCCTCACTTTCTTCCCATCGCACTGCACACAAGCACATCCCTACTCCTGTCTGTGTGGTCGGTAGCCCAAAAGACAGCTCACATAGACATGAGTAGGGATATGCTTGTGTGCAGTGCGATAGAAAGAAAGTGGGGCATGACGGTAGGCTATAGTGGGAGATGACGGTAGGTTATAGTGGGAGATGATGGTAGGTTATAGTAGGGGTAAGCATTTATCCCACGTCCCACGATTCTGGCATCACTGGCGCCAAGCATCCGCGTGCGCACCTAGCAGAGCGTCGGCCCATTTGGTGCGCGGGGTCTCATATTTAAGAATTAGACCCTTTCAAGTGGACAAAAACGTCATTCGCGGCGCGCCGTTGCACTATAGCGGCGGGCCCTGCGTTAAGGTGGATCGGGGTCTACCTATGTACCCCGTTAGGGAAACATTAAACTTATACAATACAAAAAAGGTATTTTTCACGTTGAACGCCTATAACTTGCGAACGCATAGTCGTAGAAAAACTTTCACGAGTGTTTTCTAACGCTAAGAAGTTTCACTTTCTGATGGTTTAGTTACCAATTTAATGAGATCTTTTTCATCGTACAAAATCCATTTTAAAGTGACCCCAAAAATTGCATATTTACCTACCATTTTTTACAAATCATGATGCAACTTCAAAGAAAATCATGGAATGATTCAAGTGTCCACGCTTTTTTCGAGTTCAAACTACCCATAAACACTGTGCAAATGGCCGGAGCAATCAGATTTTTTCCCCGTATGTCCTATAGATGGTCAAACATGCGATATGGTCTGAAAAATTGAGTTCATGTCTTACGTTACGTATCCTCTTCAACACGTTTTTTGTTGTTTTCGAAATTATTAACGATTGTTGCGTGCTTCTTTTGTTAGTTTCACGTCATTTTAGTAAATAGACGAAACCTCAAAAATTTAGGCAAAACATTTTTATCCAATCTCCTCGCAATTAACAAATACTGCACCATAACGCCGGCATTAGCACCACCCATTTTACCATTGCGAAGAGATTGGATAAAAATGTTTTTCCTAAATTTTTTATCCGGGACCGACGTAGACGGCCGTATTCTTATGTGACTTCCCAGCCCCACCATGGGTCGCGCCACTAGAGGTCTACTCTTCTCACAAGTCCTAACTTCCACTTTCGTTCACATACAGGGTGTCCGCGGGAAGACTGAACAGCTGAATACCTCCTAACGTATTAGAGAAAAAAAATTATATGGAATTGCATGGTTCGAGGGGGTAAATTTATTAGCTGAGACGATTTTTTTTCCATTATTATTTTAAAAGATACGATGGTCAAGTTGGGTTTTATAAATCGAACTATTTTTTCGATTCTCACTGGAAGAAAACCCGCTGGAATAGCAAGCACCAGCGGGGGGGGGAGGGGTCCTGTTCGCGCCACGGGTGGCACGCGTTGGGCATTCTCTGTTGAAATAGATACCTACCTGCCAAAGGTCTACGCCAGGAATGGCAGGCCCAAAGGTTAGACAATTCTTTTCCATCACAAATGCTAGACAGGTACATCTGCGGTATCGAGAAGCATACCGTTAATGTTCCAAAACGTCAAAAAATTTATTTAGAGTTTGTACGCAAGGAGAAGTAGGAAAATATAACTCAATTTTATCATTCATATGACAAATGTTGTCGAAACGTTCTTGGCGAAATAATAAATTATCGATCGTAAAGTGCGAATGATTTTTCGTCTGGCTCTGTGTCCGCTTTTGCCCCGACGCACGTAAAAAAGATGCCACAGTAATTGAAAGGTATTATCCACCGTCAATACGCCTCGTGAAGAGACACAGGAAGAAAAGGAGTATCTCGCTGTCGACGCGTGGTCGTCCCTAAAAATTCGAACAGATTCCTTATCTCTCGAGTATAAACACGCGCTCCAATATCAAAACAAAAGCACGCGTTGACGTATTCCGTGCGAGGGAAGGTGGGCATTGGGGAGGAGGTATTGCTGTGAAGAGGGCCTCTTCAAGAGAGCAGCCGTTTGGGAGGGACGCAAATCCGATTGGTCCTATTACAATCTGCTCCCTATGGTTGACATTTGGTGTCTAGCAACATTTCCACCTCCTAATCTAACCAATCGAACTTGCATCCCTCCCAAAAAACCGTCCACCCGAGCGTAGAAGGAGGTGCGAAATAAAGGACTATTGAAGGTGAAAATTGAATCATATTTTCCTATTTCTCCTTGCGTACAAACCCTAAATTAATTGTATGACGTTTTGAATCATTACCGTACGCTTCTCGATACTGCAGATGTACCTACCTAGCATTTGTAACGGGAAAGAATTGTCCAGCCTTTGGGCCTGCCATTCCTGGCGTAGACCTTTGGTAGGTAGGTATCTGTTTCAACAGACAATGCCCAACGCGTGTCACCCGTGGCCCGAACAGGACCACCCCCGGTGCTTGCTATTCCAGCGAAGTTTCTTCCAGTGAAAATCAGTAAATTTGCAATCGCAATATCTCGAAAACCAGTGGAAATAAGGTGTATACAATATAAGTTATTGAATTTGTCTTGGAACGAACTATCAAGTGAACTCTAAAAAAAATAGTTCGATTTAAAAAACCAACCTTGACCATCGTATCTTTTTAAATAATAATCGAAAAAAATCGTCTCGGCTAATAAATTTGCCCCCGCACAACATGCAATTCCGTATAATTAATTTTTTCTCCAATACGTTAGGAGATATCCAGCTGTTCAGTCTTCCCGCGGACACCCTGTATATACAAGTTCCAAGTTTATTTCCTCTTAGTCCCCGTGTGTCTAGGGCAGGGGGCGTCAGCTATAGCCCTACTGATGAGTCAGGCTGACGGTCCCAAGACAAAACGTACATCTTCTTTTCCTTCTTGATTTTTAAAATGCCAATCCATCTGCCCCGCACAATACTCCAAAAGCGTGACTGGCCCGAGGGATTACGGTTACGCCGGAGGCGACGGGGCAAGATCCCTTTACGTTCCGGAATTCATCACCACCTTGGTTTCGGATGTAACACTTATCAAATCCAAACGAACTTTGGCAGTCGATAAGAAGGTCGGGCGGCGGTATAGGGAAAAGGTGTTCAAAATTATGACCTTGACCGCATATTTCACGGTCATCAAAATCGGTGAGGTGTACCTGGTACCGAATAATTACCAAAAAAACTATAGGTGACCTTTATATCGATATAAAAGCAAAGTAGCAAAAACCTGATTACTGTAGGGTGCAGGGTGTAAAAAAATAATAGTCACTGATTTCAGATGTAAATCTACAAATCTGGATCGAATATCGATGGACATTTTCAAAAAAATTTGCCACAAAATTGTTTATAATATTAAAAATTAATGTTAAAGTTTATTTTTACATCAACTTACTCTGCTCAATGACAAGACAAAAGTTCAAAAGAAAGAAGCAATGGTGTATACTTAGATGATTCACTGTCTCTGAAGCTTCATGTAGTTTTCATACTCGCTTCCGTTTCCTCTGCCTCACATTCCAATCGAAGCCCCGCTGTGTTTTTGCGAGTCGGTATATTGATTATGATCTCGCCTTTGTTTTTTAAAGGCGTGAAAGAAAGGATATGAAAGTGAGTGAGAGGAAGCGGGAGCCACTGCTTGTGAAGTGGCTCTACACACTCCGCTTTTTGCTCAATCTTTAATAATTATTTGCGTCAAAACGGTGTGCTTGCGGCACATGGTCGATTTTGAACTGTTTTTCTTCTTATGAAACAGTACAACTTGATGTAGAATGAATTAACATTAATTTTTAATGTTATAAACAATTTTGCGGCAAATTCTTTCTTCAAATGCCTACTGATCTCGCGATTTAGATTCATCCCTGAATGTAATAACTTTTTATACACCCAGTACGTTCCCCTTGATACCATTCGGCTTTTGTTTGAAACATTTTATCTTATGGTGGTCAAGTTAGATGACTCACCCTGTATAATTAAAATAAATATATAGGTAGTATAACCGAATTTACTTACTGGAATGTAAGTAGGTAGAAAAATTAGTGCAAACAGACATGCATCTGCGTGTTATTCCATTTGTTCCATTTTGGAAATTATTTTGCAATATATCATATACTTGCAAATTTTAAGATACTTGTTTACCAACATTACTAATGCATACAATTATTTGCAAGTATACATAATTTTATAAACTAGAATACAACATTTCAATCTTTATCTTGTTCATCTAGTGCAATCTGACCGCAAACGCTTAAAAAGTTAGTCCAGAAAACTTACCCTGCAGCAATAGCCTCAAAACTAGCCGGTACTGCCGCTGATAAAATTAATTTTGGTTGGCCAGAACTTTTCGCTTCACCTTCGAAAGCAAGCCTAAGTTCCTTCAAGAGATTCACATAAGCAGTTCGGTCATCTCCACCCCTAGTACATTCAATTTCATAACAAATTTCTCTATTCATAAAACCATTACACTAATTTAAATACTTTAAGCACACAATAATTGCTTCCGTATCCTTACCGAGGGTATTCCCAGTCAACGTCTAACCCGTCAAATTTATATTCTCTCAAGAAATCAATGGCTTCGTAGACGAATTGATTCATACGGAATGTGTTACTCGTTAGTTCCTTGAATGGTGTTGACCCAAAAGCCCAACCACCGATCGCTAACAATATCTGTACAATAAAATCATTAATTGTTTCTACATAACATCATGTACCTACTTTTATTTAGAAACATGAGGTGACCACCTTAAATATGATACACCAGTGGTGAATTGCCTATTGTATATACTGAATTCCACTTAAGAGTAGACTCGTTTCGTGCAACGCTGACTCAGAGGAGGCAGGTGATTAGTAGGAAACCGGCAGAGAAAGCGCTACGACCAATCGCATGCGCAGACAGTAATAAGAGCTGTGCAGATCGGTTGCAAATCGGTGGGGGCGTAGGTCTACTCTTATATGGAATGGTATATAGTGCAGTGAGGGCCCGTTGGGCCATTATGGAGCCCGACTTCCATGATACTTTCCAGCCCTGCGCGGAAGGGGTGTAACCGTTAAATAGGAGGAGTCCCAAGACGGTGGAGGTAACCGTATAGCCAGCTCAGGGCAGTGGCCAGAGTCGCCGGTCGAATGATCGAACGCAGTGGTAAGCTGGGATACTGAGATTTATGTAATAACTTTATGTACAAAGTAGCTGAGCCAGGTGCTGTCGCTGCGATCTAACCTAAGCCTTAGTCTATGTCTTAACCTAAAATTTTTTAAAACGGCGCGTGGTCGCGGCACGTGAGGATGCTAATACCTCCTCAAGTTCTGGGACCCGGGCAACAGCCGAGGGCTGAACTGTTATCTTGCTAACCGATGTGTGGATTTTTGGAGAAATGCAAGAGTGCCAATATGGACGCACGCACAGACTTGCAGTTCTCCCGTAGTCCATGCTGTGGTTAGCAACGTAACTGTTCCGCGCTCGGTTGTTGTCCGGGTCCCAGAACTTGAGGAGGTATTTGCAACCTAAAGGGCAGTCCTGTTCTAGAGGATGGCGAACTCGCTGTTCATCGCCACAGTGGGACAGAATCCCAGAAAATATGGAAACAAGTCGAATTCCAAAAGTTATGGGATTATGTTTTTTTTTATATATATCTTGTAAACTAAGGTCATGTTCAGATATATTGGCCGGTGAGTTTCATGAGAGGTATTCTCCCACCATACGGCTTGCTTGCTCGGTGCTCCTTTCCTCAACGTTCTCACTCTCTCTCGGGCTAGGCCTTCTCGTCGCACGGTGGGAATTCGGTGCCCGTCAGGTACGTATGCACGCAGCGAAGCATCCCCACCACTTTCTCGTTTCTTTCTTGCTTTCGTTCCATCTCGCTCTCGCCTTCGCAGAACAAGAGCGAGTCAGAAGTGGTGGGGATAGCGCCAAGCTCCTGACGTGTAGGCCAAACCGAGTTCTTAGCGTAGAAATACATACATAAGAATATGTGTGCGTTAGGTCCACAAAAATTCAGGAGCTTTATTGGTCAGAACATTGATTCTTTCTCGATAACAGCCACACGGCTTCATTCAAGCGGAGCCGAGCAGCGTTCCCGTTACCCCACCATACCCTTTGGGGGCCCAAGCAACTTCAAGTGCCAATCCACGGTCGTCAGGTGGTGGTGGCTGATTTCTCCTCGCGCGCTGCTCGCGAAACAGAACTCAGCGGCCAATATATCTGAACACGACCTTAATAATATGAGCTCCTAAAAATGATAAAAATATCATGGCGGCTACTTCTGATCTGTGTGTAAACAAGTGTCAAAGTTTTTATGTTTTTATTTTGTGCAAACTTTTAAATCGAGTCTTTTGAATTTCAGTGATACAAAAGAAATTTTTTTTAGGGAACGGAAACGACGTAGTATCGTTTCCGATAAGCAGTCACAAATAATTAGTTACATATACTTTTTTCCTTCAGAAACCCATAGAAAAAATATCAGTAATTCGTATTGGCTTTTTAATTAGATACCCTCCGGGATTTTCCAAGCAAATTTTTTTCTTGTTTTATAGTCGACATATATTTGTCCTTGCAACTGCAAAAACAAGATTTCGCAATATTTGCGAATCATGGAGTAATAACCTGTATTCTATGTCGCATAGTGCCCTGAATCCCGAGAAATTCATTTCCACGAGAAAAATTCAACATCCCATTTTTTGCACTCGAAATACCGAACAATATGAAGATAATTCATGACGGAAGAGTTAACATATAACTCATACGAAGGTTTGACGTCATTTAAAAAAAAATACCGTCAATTCGTCAATAATTAACGCCAATAATTCCAATAAACCTAAAAAAAATCGTAAATATACCCTGGAACTAAACCCTACTTTTTTTCTATTTTTATTAATAATTTGATTCTGGAGGGTGGACGAACGAAAACTTTCGATAAACAAACGTGAACTAATCATGGACAATAATGAACCACTTAAAAAACGTGGGAAATGTTCTTATTTCGTGGGTGTGCTGGTGACGAAGTTTCTTAATTTGGCCATAACTCTGGTTTGAAGGATGGTCAAATGAAAATTTTGGGTGGACAAACGTGGACTGATCGTGGGCAATCATTTCCCACTGACAAATCATTAAAAAGTTTTCATGGAGGTGCTGGAGATTTTTTTTTATTTCTTTATAATTTTTTTATTTGAAGGCTGAACGAACCAAAATTTTTGTTGGACAAACATGGACAAACGAATGCCACCGATTTTTTCCCAAAAATTCACATTTGAGGGTGTCACGTACACAAATTTTATGCCGCCTGGTACCCCGTGGCGAAGGCAGAACCCACCAAGTGTTTATGGCTTTAGATCCTGGAAGCGGTTGGACATCATTATAATACCCAGTAAGAAGTAAGACATGCTCAAGTTCCACATTTCTCATCAGATCTTTGAAAAAGTGACGGTAATCGATTCCTTGTGTTTCTCCGACAAAGAAAACACCAAGAACGACGAAATTCGGACCATAATGGAGGAAATAAGAAGAAAATTCGATTTACATGATTTCAAACTAAGTTCGTTAAAAATAGTTGGATTTACATGATATTTGGTATGATTTTCAATGAAAAACGTAAGGAAGCCATCGATGTCACTTCCATATACGATACGATAAAGGATAAACAATCTGATTTTTCTGAAACAGGTATGTCGACCGTTAGAATAGACCCTTTCAAGTGCTCCATTCCAATTGAGTCCCTTAACGCGGTACCTGAGGTCTGCTCGCCGTGGTGCGCTGCCGCGGCTGATCGCGCCTAGGAAATCCTACCTTTATATGCGGCGCTGCGCTAACTCCACCAGCACGAGCACCCGGCGCTCGGTACACTGGCGGCCACGCTCGTTACAGGAGAGCTCGAAGTTAATGATACCGCAGGTGTACAACGGATAGGGAAAACTGTAAGCGTGTGCGGTACAGACTCGTACCCATTGGCTAAAATAACTGGCTCACTTAGGAGCCCCAGTGGCAATGAATACTGAGGCCCCCAAGAATCCCAGTGATTCAAGCCACCGCACACTACTACAGTTTACCCTATCCATCACACGCCCACGTTACCGTTGGTTTTCGAACTCCCCTTCTACGCGGTTCTACTAAACCTCATGGAGGTCGGGTTCCTTAATGGCCCAACTGACTCTCACCGGTATAGTCTGTAGCATACGGGGTGGGGCTATAACTTCGTCCACCTGAGATATCTCCGTTATTGTTAGAGACATGAGAAACGTTTATTTATAAAAGTTGTACGATATTAATTTTTTTGTGGTGGAGGAGTTAAGCAATCATGGCAAATTTGCGATCGCGATCGTCTTTCCAGTATATCTGAAGAATGGGAGTCAACTCCACATTGACCTTTTGAACAGAGCCTCTGTAAGAACTTGCACTTTCAATAAAGGATTGGTAATTACTTACTTTAGGGTTTCATCACCGATTTTGATGATATTTAGATATGTTGTAAAACTCCACATTTTGAACAACTTTTTCCTGTACATGTTACCGCCGCTCGGCCTTAGTTTCCGAGGTATTCGCAAAAATATTTTATAAAATTCTTGCTTTAGTTTTAAAATTTGAGTTAACTTTGGGTTAAATTTGATAGATTGGATAGACGTAACTCCAAATATTGGTATTAGTATGTCACGAGATATCGGTATAGGTATGGTGCTTGATTCAGGGCAGGGGAAAGGCCCCGCGATGGGGGGGGGGGGCTAGTATGCGCAAATTGTGTGGTCTGTAAATATCAAATTTGTAAGAATTACTTTCTTACATTTTTTTAAATGCACACGCGTAGCTCCTCCCCCCCCCCACCCAAATCTAGTTCCATACTTATGCCGATATCTCAAAAACGATTAACACATTCGTGTTAAACAAATTCCGAATAAATACCTACTATTCATAGAAAAATATTTGTATGAATATCTCTAAAACTAAAGTCGAGCGGCGGTGACATGTGTAGGAAAAAGTTATTCAGAATCATTCCCCCCAACAATATATCTCATCAAAATCAGTGATGAAACCTAATGTAAATAATTACCAATGGTTTCTGGTTACGAACATTTGAGGTTAATATTTGCCAACGTTCAGACGTATAACCTTATCCCCTGATGTCAGATGGACAGCAGATTTCGCCGTCTGCTAGGCACAGCAACAGCGCCATCTGTAGGCAATTGCTTGGTAATTCTGGATCTCAGATGGCGCTGTTGCTGTGCCTAGCAGACGGCGAAATCTGTTGTCGATCTGCTGTCGATCTGCTGTCCATCTGACATTAGGCACTGCACCTCAGGCTCTGCACATCAGAACGCAGCCAAATGCGGACACAGACTGCTGCAGTTCTGACGTCAGATTCTGCTGCCCAGATCTGGCTATCAGGGTCCCTTCACGTTCAAGTTATAATACCGCCCTTCCATAAGACCGTAAAATTCGAATGCATTGTAGAATTTTTGTTTTCATTAAGCTGCAAAATTTTCTGTACAGTCTTTATAAAATTATTGATTATTACTTAGGAATAAAAGCATGTATAACTTCAACAATCACATTAAAGCATTTTGAAGTCACAAAATATTGAAACATATGTTGTTGTCGTTTTATACCTCCTTCATTACGTATTATACCTACATGCGAAGACAAACATTGCAAGATTTTATAACAAAAGGGAAAAATGTTTTAGAATGTGACAAAAGATTATACCTTGATATCTGGATTTTTATCGCGAAGAGCAGTCAGACGATTGTACATTTCTGCATCTTTATCACTCTCTTCTACGAGTAAATGATTTTTCAAGGTCGCGAATGCGTAGACTATATGAGTGCAGAGCGTCGCATCAATGTCCTCCGGCATAAATTTTCCTGCTCCAGGCCTTCTGTGTGACCAATTTGTGAGATAGCAGATGGATTGCGCATCTCTTTCTGCGTATAAAAGACAAATAAGTACACAGGAAAGTAAATATTATAGAATATCACACGCTATTTGTTCTCATATTTCTTGCACCACCAAACATTCTTGATATAAGAAAGAATTATTTTTCATATTTCACAGCAACTTTCGTTATATTTTCTATGAGAAGAATCGATTAATTATCAACTACATGATATTATAAAAGTTTACTTATTATTCACATTCGATATTAGCACGCACACTTTTCCTAATCGTAGCATAGTTGTATAAATACATCGTTCCTTTACCAAACATGAATGGTGATGATGACATTACAAAAAAACAAAGCCTGTGAACCACATACACCAGCATTTACATTATAAAACCTTATTTCAATATAACCGCCCTTTTTGTGTTTATACACTATATGTAAAAATACAACAACACTTTAACAATGTTCGACATTGTTTGTTATTTTCTTTCCACGCGAAAGGTATTCGTGTTAGAAATAACGTTTTACGTAGTTGAGGAAAAAGAATACGAATATTCAGACGCATAAAATTAAAAAGTTACCATTGGTCGGAGTGTTAACGATGAGGCTCGTAGTTGGTTTCTGAAGTTTCTTCGCTTTACTAAGAGCATCCGAGACTGATATCTTATAAGCTTCGGGTTTTTTTAAGATAGTTTCCGTAACCGTAGTAGCTACGGCGCTCCAATCAACGTCCTTTGTGTTCGTACCTCTCGAAATTCCGAGTAATTCCTCTCTCATTGCGCTAATTAGTGGATATCTAACGTTTCCACCGCAAACTGTACCATTAAAGTCGTCCATATCGACTGTCCATACCATTGCACCACCGTAACCTTTGTTTTTTAACCAGTCCATTTTGATACGGATAGATTTTTCGTCGTCGAAGCCGGCCCACTGTTCATTTTGTACCAAATACGGCACTTTCATTTCGTCATCCCATACATATGCTGCACCATTATGGAGCATCTCACAGATCTTGATTAGAAAAGAAATTAAGAAAATCATATTGCAATTAAAAGTTTTAGTGACAAAAAACGTATTTAAGATATAATTTTTTAACGGTGAATACTTCCGGTTATACTGTTTTGTTGTGTCTTATTCAAGTAGAAATAACGAGTTGTTTAACTCGTGATAGCAACAGATTTCATAAGGTAAGAGTATTCGTAAATAATGTCATTTTCACATAAGCTATTGCCGTATATTCCTCATTTGTAAAAATTCCTGCCCCCCCCCCCCCAAAAAAAAAATATTTCACAGATTTGAGACAATAAACTGTTTAACCAAAATCGACATTGTAGTCTTTGTAACACTGTAATAAAATGTAGTATTTTGTATGACGTTAACGTGCTTTCACAGCGAGCGTATTCTATGCTGTATACACGCAACTTCGACAGCTTTTCATATGGATACTTTCTAGAAAGCGTGGAATGTGTTGTCGAACAGTATCCGAATATGGGAGACGATAGGTGGCACCGTTGTCGTTACGTTGAGGTTTTATCGCGCCCCCTAAAATCAAAGGTTTTGACGTGCAATTAAGTTTCTAGTGCATGAATTTCGGAGTTAGTGAGGTTCTGTGGGTGTTGTGAATGGAAGTGACTGACTAGAAACGATCCCCGACGAGTGCTGACAGCGTGTTTTAGGGACGACGTTTCCTAAACTCCCATCCGATGGTTTCGCAGGGATCGCCCGCACGTCTGGATAGACTATACGGGGGACTCGCGAGACGACAAGCATCTGCTAGGAGATCCACATGGGAGAACTTCCACCGGGCGTAAAGTACGATGACGACATGGCTTATTTCAATACGGACTACGAATGGGCAACTACGGACCAGGCATCAGGAGCTGAAATGGACTCAGCGTGCACCAAGGGCACTTCTTCCTCACCGAAGAAGTACGGGACACGCCGAGGGAAGGACAGCTACTCGCTGCCTGGCAGCGATGATAGCTATTTTGAGGATAGGATGGCCATAATTTCTGGACAAGATTCCAAGAACTCCGCGAGGCCGGGGGCTACCCGGCGGATGAACCGTCGTTGGCGCTCCTCCAGGCCCGGCAACGAATGCAGACCCTAGCACATCGGCCGCCGCGTTGTTGGCGCGCTCCATCCCATTTTCGACCGTTGGATGGGGCGTAACTACGGCAGGCTCTCCTTCCGACTTACACAGGTCTTGACCGGAGACGGATGCTTTCGGCAAGTACCTGTTCTGGATCGGTCGGGAGGCATCGCCGCGGTGCCACCACTGCGACTCTGGCGACGTGGACCCGGTCGACCTCACAATGGAAGACCTCGACATGCCTGTCTTAGTTCAGCGTATGCCGAGGAGTCAGGGGAATTGGACCGTCATATCCTGCTTTACGGAAGTAGATATGTCCGTGAAGGAGGAGGCGGCAAGGGTGCGGGAATGGGAGGGGTACCCTGGTAGGATAGGTGCACGCGGAAGAGTAGACTGGAGGACGTGCCCGTGGAGGACGAGGAAGAGTAGCTCCGGGCAGATACAGGGGTCGGGACAGGCTCCCCTCCCCCTCCCCGCGCACCTCCGACCATAGCGTGGGAGCTCCAGGCACAGAGGTCTCGGAGCGTGCTTCGGGGGATGGCGATCCAGCAACCGAGTGGCTGGCTTTCTGTTTTTATTGCAGTTTACAGGCCTGCGGGACCGTGGAGGTCCGACGAGTGGGGGCTCGCCAGCCTCTAGCAGCAGCGGTCCGAGCGAGGGGTGACACGATGTGTGGTTCCATCGCGGCACCCTATCATATTTCGGAAAGAATTTAACCGGAGGGGGTTCTTGCTCGCCCTCCAGGATGCCCCCCCCCCCCTCCATTGTGGGGCGGGCTTGGCAGGAGAGGCACCAATGCTCCGGGGGGGGGGGAGGTGCCGAACGCATTGTTCTATTTGGATCTCGCCCAAGTCCTCTCCCTTCCCCCCCCCCCCCGCCGTGCGGACCACCCCAGTCACGAGGCCACCCTGGAGTTTTTAGTGGGTGCAATCCTAGTATAACCTCGCCCCCCCCCCCGATGGGGGCGGGGTATCCGTTAGGGATTTTCTCCAGGAAAAAAAGTATCCGAATATTTGTTTTAACAACAAACCGAGCTTCAAATTCTGTTTATATTTTGCTGCTTCAGTAGGATACGAGCTTCGTGTTTTCCTTAATCCATACACACTGTTCCACAGTTTAAGTGAAAATTGTGGGCCCATCTTGCCGCAAACGACCTATCGACCCCACTGTTTAACTTATTCCATACGAGCGGCACTTCGGTCCCGAAAAGTCTAGAGCTTGACTATTGAAAGGAACAAAACAGGCAGGGCAGCTAGGACATCCAGTACAGGAAACTAAATTGTTTATGTTTTTGACAGATGTTTATGAAAGTATTATGAATTGATTGCTGAGGTTCCCCTGATGAAAATGATTCTAAACACGAAGGTTCATTTTTAATGTACAGTGGTATATACCCAGTTAAATTCTAACGAAATGTTACCGGGTAAATTGGGAAGAACCGTCCCCACCACAATTTTTTTGTGCGACCATGCTTCCCCTTATCTTTCATCGCTTGGAACTCAGCGAAATATAACAGATTGTCGAGCGATCGTGGTCGAGGCCCGATACATGCCTCAAATCAGCGTTGTCCAAGGCCGGACCCATCAGTTCTGTGAGGTCGTCCCACTCACAGTCTTGCAATTCTCCCGCAACTCATGCTGTCGTTAGCAACAGAGCTGAGTTCCGCGCTCGGCTGTTACTCGGGTTCCAGAACCTAAGGAGGGTTACGACTCTCGACTGAGCAACTCCGGGATAAGGGACATCCGGGGCTCGCCGAAAAAACGGAAAAAACCCTTAACCCCAGAATTTCTCGCCACCTGCTCTAGTGACACAGATACAATTGAGAACCTCGCTATTTCCGGCAGAATATAGGAACGTTCGAAATCCATTAAAAAATCAGAAGAGCAGGCGATGCCACACCCTCCAGACACATAAAACCTCGAGGTTCCACCAACCTGGAGAAGACGCCAATCGGGACCATAGAGCTACACGCATTTTATTGCTGACCCTATCTCATAACAATATCTATCACAAGCCCTATCCTTTCTAATAAAACTTCATTGCGTGGTAAACACGAGTGTTTTCTTTACCATGTAATGACGGCTTATTAGTGGGCCACAAGAGGATGAGGGGGAGACGTTTTGGACAATAAGGCAGTGATGCCCGCTGAGCCCAACCATATTCAATCTCCTGATTGCGGACATGGATGAGGAGCTGGGGAGGGGATGCTGGAGGGGGTGAAGCTGGGGGTAGAAGGGTATACGCACTGGATTTCGCGGACGATGTGGCGGTACTTGGATGAAGGGGATGATAGGGATATTAGAGAAGTACGCGGAGAGGAAGGGGTTGCAGGTAAATGGTACGGGAGGGTGAACGGGGTGGGGGTGCCGGTGTATTTGAAGAAAGGGTGGGGGGAGGATAGGTGGAAGAGGGTGGCGAGGTTTAGGCTAGGGAATGAGATGAAAGCGGGGAGATATTGTGAGAAGGAGGAGAAAGGAGGTGTAGAATGTGTGGGAAGGGGAAGGAGTCGTGGGTGCACGTGTGGGAGGTGTGTACAGGTTGGGGGCTTGAGAGGGGGTGCCAAGAGGCGGTCATGGAGGTGTTGGGTGATGAGGGGGAGGAGGACGAGTGGATGAGGAGATTGGAAGAAAGGAGAGCTGTGTGTGGGCGGGGGGGCGGAGGTGTAAGTGAAGGATTGTGAGTGGAAAGGGAGGCGTGCGGAGGCGGAGGTCCGAGAGGCGTAGGAGGGTGCGTGTGCGTGCGTATGAAGGCGGGGGTAGGATAACGAAATAGGTTAAGATAGGTTAAGTTAGGATAAGGTAGATGTAAAGGTAAAATGTTAAGGAGAGGGTTGTATGGGACATTGTAACCCCTAGGAGAACAATAAAAAGTTTACTAATGGGCCACCATTTATTGCAGGTTTATGATTGGATAAATTTGGTCTTCTCCGCGTTATAAAGTAATTTACAAACATCTGGTATTAAGTTGCAGCGGTGCATACAAGATTTTAGACTCAATCCTCAATTGCTGATAGCTAAATTCTCTGCGTTCGGTAGCCAATAAACCGTGATCTGTTATGGAAAATTTTTTAACAAGCTCTGGCGGTTTCATAAATTCATTGGAATCATAAAGTATTGCGTGCAATCATTTTATCGCACAATTGAATCAAACGAGTAATACGAGTATGCAGCGAATAATATTGTATTTAACTTGTAATTTGTCAATTAATTTTGCAGGAAAATTAAAATTGGTTATACACACAGACAAGGACATTATTTATGAATAATCCTACTCCATTTGTACTCTTACACAGACTATGGATGTGTCCCAAAAGTGGTGGAGTTCCATGAAAGGGATGATTCGGGGGGTGATTTGAAACAACTATTCCCTTTGCGAAAATATTGTCCGAAGCATCGTTAACGAGATATTAACAAAAAAAAACCCGGCCAATTAGACCGCGATCCCTCCACTCGAGCTCCTGCGATAGCGTTGGCTACACGGTAGGCGACTGCGCTTGTGCTACGAACAGTCAAATCGGCATGCATCGAAGGAAACCGCGCAAAATAACAAACGAAAAAGTCGTAACATACAAAATCGAACTTTTCGTCATCTTTTGGTTGTCATTTAAAGTGAAAAATAAATAAAGGATAAATCAAGGAAAATCAAGTCAAACCAAAAAAGACGAATATATAGTTTTTTTAAGCAGAATCGAAAATAATAATTATTTCAAGTGAGAGGATAAGGAATACGCTAATTTCCTTTTGTTTATTAACAAAATTTCGTACGATATTTCGTACAGACGAAAATATAATGTAACAGGAAATGAACGAAAAGTGATCGTAGTTCGTTATTGTGATAAAAATCCCTAATTCAATAACGGCCAACACTGTTGCTGATAATGAATAAGACTGTTTAAAAATCCCCAAGAAAAATTTATGTACGAAAAGTAACTAAAACTGGCCCTTTCAGAAATTCACCTGCAGCTTGAAAACCTGTGACACTATGGCACTGAACCGATCCGGGTCCTCGACAGACGCGCCCAGTGCACAGCTGGTTCCAGGTATACGACACCACCCGAAGTTAATGATCGCAACGTCAATTGCGTCCGGGTTAATGTATCGAATATTCACTTCATTGCACGGCTGCTAACACTGATCACTTAATTTATTTTTCATGGAACGTGTTGTTCCTACCTTATAAAAATTTGTGGAAATGAAATTTCAGTTGGCGTTCGGTGCCGTGAAAATGTTCGTAGAATAGTAGTTGCGTCTCCATTGTTCTGGGCATAAACCCAGAACATCGCGTAATTTTATTAAGCAGAGAACGTTTCTGCGACGTGATTTCTAACTAACTGACAAGATTTTTTCCAAGCAACTTCCTCTATCCCCAAGTAGTTTCTCTCGTTCCATTATGAGTTAACTCCCAACAGGATAACAGGCATTCAGTACAAAGAAGCCAGCACATTTTCAAAACACACGTGCCTTAAGCGTAACGAACGGACTACCATGTACTTTTACAAAAGCCCGGGCTCCGTCCTTTTACTGCTAATGTACCCTAAAGATAGACAGCAGACACCACACGTATCGGTTCGAAAAGGTCCGAAGAGAAGAGAAGCAGAAAGTCGTGGACTTGCTATAAAGAAGAAAATGCATACCACTCCTGTTTCCCTTTTCCGATGCCTTGAGGTCACGTCTGCTTCAAGGCGGAACCAACTAACAAGGAGACCGCACAGGTTATGCAATCGGTTCTGGAATGAGACTGGGTGGACATTGTAGTGCACACCTAGTGTTACAAAACCGTAAAGGGTTTTTGTACAGTGGGCCTTCGTTTTCGAGAAATTTGAGTTCAAAGTTTTGCGCGACAGTAGTATTTCAGTCGTGCAAACATTGTTAGCAAGCAACGGTCGTAGCTGCGATATTAAGATGTTTGGCTACGGTGCTGGAGGTCTTCGGTTCGATTCCCTGGTTCGCGCTTGTTCTTTTTTCTTTTTCTTACCGTAGTAATGCAATGGCTGCACCTAAAATTATTTTGCGCTGTAACGATGTTAATAATATATATTAGTACAATAATACTGCACACAAAGTACAAACATAATACAAGTGCAGATATAATATAAATATAATAAAACCGCAAATTACAAATAATATCAGTGCAACAATATTACTGTATACGACTATCCCTACGGTCAGATATGACCGGAGCTCTAACTGCCGTTAAAGTCTATTCGATAGTCTGTAGCCCGCGACGTCTTCGGCATATTTTTTAAATATATAAAAGCACTCACACTTATAGACGTAGTAAATTTAATACATCATCGATAATGATAATAATATTAATATTGTTGCACTGATATTATTTGTAATTTGCGGTTTTATTATATTTATATTATATCTGCACTTGTATTATGTTTGTACTTTGTGTGCAGTATTATTGTAATAATATATATTAACATCGTTACAGCGTAAAATAATTTTAGGTGCAGCCATTGCATTACTACGGTAAGAAAAAGAAAAAAAAAACAAGCGCGCACCAGGAATCGAACCGAAGACCTCCAGCACCGTAGCCAAACATCTTAATATCGCAGCTACGACCGTTGCTTCCTAAGAATGTTTGCACAACTGAAATACTACTGTCGCGCAAAACTTTGAACTCAAATTTCTCGAAAACGAAGGCCCACTGTACAAAAACCCTTTACGGTTTTGTAACACTAGGTGTGCACTACAATGTCCACCCAGTCTCATTCCAGAACCGATTGCATAACCTGTGCGGTCTCCTTGTAAGCCATAAATTACCCAAAACGTTAGGAAACCGTTCTTTACCGCAGACTCGCGGGACAATACGGTCATAAACCGTGATCCTAGTGAAATGCTCAAGCCGATCAGCATGATGAATTTTTGGCTGTTTCGATGGTTCGTTCGTTGCACTTCTGCAAAGCACGTGTGTTTCGAAAATGTGCTGGCTTCTTTGTACCGAATGCCTGTTATCCTGGTGGGAGTTAACTCGTAATGGAACGAGAAAAAGTACTTGGGGATAGAGGAAGCTACTTGGAAAAAATCCTGTCAGTGAGTTAGCAATCGCGTCAGAGAAATGTTTTTTACACAAGAGTACTACGCGATGTTCTGGGTTTATGCCCAGAACAACGGAGACGCAACTACTGCTGTACAAGCATTTGCGCGACTGCACCCACGGCTCCGAACGCCAAGTGAAAATTCATTTCCACAAACTTGTATAATGTATTCACTTCACTGTACGGCTACTAACACTGATCACTTAATTTATTTTTCATGGAACGTGTTGTTAGTCGCCGTACAGTGAAGTGAATATTCGGATTCTAGGGTACAATCACAGTTTGATCATTAAAATATTTTGCATTATTGTTAATTACCTTTTGCCATTTCTCTGGCAGCTTACGAATGCCACCATGTTTGGGAATGTGGTAGTTCTACTCACCGCCACACTCACTCTCATCGCAGCACCTCCCGGAGAGTGGAAGCGGCGGCGGATCTACAATCGTTGAGCCCATCAGCGCACCGCTTCGATCGGTTACTAGAACGTTGGAGGCGACGCTCAATCGACACCGATCATCTTGCATTCTCTCTTGTTCGCACAGTGCTAAGATAACGACGTGTTTCGCGTGTCGAATCATTTTCTCACGAGTATCATTTAACAACCGTCAGTAATCAAGCATAGATCAGCTAACGCATCGCTCTTGCTCAGTCTCTGCTTTACGATTGTATATTCACCGCGGAGGACGCGCACGTGGTGGTGTAGCGATTCGCGATCAAATCGCCTCGCAGATTAATCTAATCGCGAGACGGCTGAAGTTCAGTTTATCTTAACGCGCTCACGCTCACATTGACTGTATTTTACAATAAATTGACTCAGCTCATTTTATAGGCTATATTGTGTGGCACCTTTAATAGCGAACATAACGTTACCGGCATCCCGAGCTCTCAACTCTTTTCAATTCTCAAACACACCGCGATAGAAATTCGGTAGCTTTGTACTGATTATGTAAATCTAGTCGGAAAGAATTTATTCATACACCAACTTAATATTATTTTTTAAATTTAATTGTGTTGGCCGTTATTAAAGTGGGGATTTTTACCTCAATAACGAATTACGGTCACTTGTACATTTTCGATTATATTACCTTTTCGTTTATGTGTTATTTGAAAACGAAATTTACGTATTTCTGGTCCTGTCACTTCAAATAATTATTATTTAAGATTCTGCTTTAAAAAAACTGTGAAACATGGTTTCCTTCAATGTATGCCGACTTGCTTGTTCGTACGTTCGTAGTACTAGCGCAGCCGCTTAACGCGTAGCAACGCTGCAGTGGGAGCTCGGGCGGAAGACGCGCGCTTTGATTGGTCTGGGTGTTTTGTTAATATCTCGTTAACGAAATTTCGGACAATATTTTCGCTAAGGATAGACTTAATATAGACTAAATATAGAAACCGTATTATCACGGAAATTTTACGAGAATGTTTAATTTTATATTTTAAACGAATGCAGAAACATACCATATGAAGAACATGACACACGATACAATATGTTACGTTCTGTCAAGTAGAAATAATATTAAAACTGTAAAGTGGAAGATTAGTATTTGTAAATACCTCGTAATAGGCGAGAAAGCCAGATTCTTTAGTATATTCGCCAGCCTTTCCACCGCCGCTAGCAGGTGCATGGACACGGAAGTTCGCAGGGTTCGACAGAGTGAATGATCGTCCATAGGTTGGCATGCCTATTATTAATTTATCCTTAGGGGCACCCAACCTAACCCACATCGAAGCCGCGTTATCTACGCTGAGCTGCTTTTGCCACTCGGAATCCAATGACGATGCATACAAAGGTGCATTGTGACCAGCTTCTCTTTCCCATTTACCGTGAAAGTCGTATGCCATTAAATTAATAAAATCCAAATAACTAAAAATAAATACATAAACAAATAAATCACTAAATATGAGGATTATCATCACAAGCAATTTGTTTCATGTATGGTTTTATAGTCCAGCTGTTTTGGTATATCCTTGTTTGGCAGAGGTAGGGTCCATTTTAACAGAGCCTAAGTCTCAGGCTACTTATGTTACTGATTAATATCACTATGAAGTGATAAGCATATAAGAATTTTACATCGTACCTAGATTAAAATCGACACAAAAGCTTATCCTAAGAACCGTGTGAATAAAACTATGTTATGTGTCAAAATGGACTCGGTATCCGCTATACAGCTATACAGAACACTTGCTGTCCAATAGAGAGTTAGTGTCCAATAGTCAAAATCTGATTAATCTATAGTTAATACTAGTTTAAAGCACGTATTTAGTTATAAATTCTACACACACGCGTTTACTTTAACACAGGCTTGAGAATTAACTGCTCTTTGCGTCCGATTTTCAAAGGCAACTGGAATAGGCCTACAGAGGACATCATTGACAAAAAAACGCATCGATAATAGTACTCCATGGGACGATGTAGGAACCTATTCATACGACTGTCACCCTAATGCGTCACACATTCATGTGTTACGCGCCTGAGGTGTCTCAGCACTGCAGCCGTGGCGGGGGCCAAGATGCGCGGCGGGAGAAAAGAGCAGTTAATTCTCAAGCCTGCCCTAAACTATGTTCACGGAATATTGTAGATATGTTCGCGAAAAAGGCCAACTATGTGAAGTCGACTACTAATCGAAGACACGCAGCCACAATCGAATGAGTTGAATGTACTTCGTCGCTTCAGGGACGCAGCGCTGGCGTGCAGTTAGTGATGGGATCTGAAGCACTTTGAATCGCTTCGAATCTACAGGGTGATTCTCCAGCGACGCTTTTCAAAGAGATGCCGTCTGGTAATCCGTGGCGAGGTCAACCCCCCCCCCCGGCGGTGCCACACCGAATTGTATGGATTCCGACCCTCGAAGGGGTTGGAATACCATTAAGAAGTGAGAAACGTCCAGGATGTCCGCATTTCTCATCAGGTCGTTGCGAAAATGGCGTCAATCGATTCCTTATATTTCGCCGATGAAACTGACACCAAGAACAACGTAATTCGGACCATAATGAAGGAAATTCCATGAAAAATTAATTTCTATCATTTCAAGTTGACTTCGTTAATAATAGTCTGATTTGCATGAAATTGTGTATGATTTTCTTCGGAAAAACATAAGGAATCCATTGGTGCCACTTCCATATCGATACGATAAAGAATAAAGAATTTCTTAATACGCTGAAATAAATATTTCACATTTTCACCCTCGACTGCGGGGCGCCGACGTCGATGCGCTGCAGTCGGCCGAGGATTCATACCTGCTTTAGAAATAAAATAATTCTTTATTCTGTACCGTATCGATATGGAAGTGACTCCGATGAGTTCCTTATATTTCTTCCAATGAACATCATACTAAATTTCATATAAATCGGACTATTATTAACGAAGTCAACTTGAAATGACAGTAATCAATTTTTCAGGGAATTTTCTTCATTATGGTCCAAATTACGTCGTTCTTAGTGCCAGTTTCATCGGGGAAACATAAGGAATCGATTCGCGTCGTTTTCGCAATGATCTAATGAGAAATGCGGACATCCTAGCCGTTTATCATCTCTTAATGGTATTCCAACCCCTTTGGGGGAAGGAAGCCATAAAACCCGGTGAGGTACCGCGGAGGGTTGACCTCGCCCCGGAGTACAAGGCGGCATCTCCTTGACAGGCGTCGCTGGAGAATCAACCTGTATACATATATGTAGTATATGACGAAAAATTCGAATCACTTCGAACATGATTCGAAGTTTAAAACTCTTGAAATTCTTGATAAGTCTTGACTATTGATAGGTTTGAAATCTTTAATGCCTCGATACTTCTTAAAAGTCTTCCAAGTCTTGATAGATTTGACGATCAACATCTTCGAATTCTTTCGATGAGTTCATCTTTTGTTTTTATTTCAATAAGATAAGCCGCACAGAGGTGTACTGCCTAAACAACATTTCCACGCTCGAGCCTTAGCAGTATCGAATATCCAGCCTTACGACTGGAACGGTAAAAATGCCCGATAAATGTAAATGATAAATAAATTTAATACGAAATATAGAAATTGGTATTTCCATTACTGAATGCCTATTGCTGTGTTTGTGTTTATGATTCTAGAGATTAGGATCCTCGAAGCGCGTTGTTTGAGAATTTTGACCCGAAAACTTTTTACGGTCAAAAACAAGACCTCATTCCAGCGATTTCAAGATAGTGTGAGTGAAAAGTCACAATATCGTGGCCAACAAATTTTAACTTCTGGGTACGGATACTGATTTGACACTGATTTTATTGACACGGACAAGTGTGAACTACTCCATTATAAATCAAGGAAACGATATTTTTTAACACTGGCACTGACGGCACGGAACTGACGTATATGAAGAGACATCCGCAATATCACTTTACGGATACGGAACTGACAAGTGTGAACTACTTCATTTCAAAACAAGCCAACGATATATTTTAAACCTGACACTGGCGGTACGGAACTAGTACCGAACTGATATATGTGCAGAAACCTTTATCTCGCCCTGATAGCCAGATCTGGGCAGCAGAATCTGACGTCAGAACTGCAGCAGTCTGTGTCCGCATTTGGCTGCGTTCTGATGTGCAGAGCCTGAGGTGCAGTGCCTGATGTCAGATGGACAGCAGATCGACAGCAGATCGACAGGAGATTTCGCCGTCTGCTAGGCACAGCAACAGCGCCATCTGTAGGCAATTGCTTGGTAATTCTGGATCTCAGATGGCGCTGTTGCTGTGCCTAGCAGACGGCGAAATCTCCTGTCGATCTGCTGTCCATCTGACATCAGGCACTGCACCTCAGGCTCTGCACATCAGAACGCAGCCAAATACGGACACAGACTGCTGCAGTTCTGACGTCAGATTCTGCTGCCAGATCTGGCTATCAGGGTCGGTAAAAAACTGTAATGCCAATAGTAGCGTGAATAAAGTTTTTTTTAAAGAAACGGCTCTCTTTCACTTCTTGTTATACCGATCGTCACATAGTTAAGAATGGCCCTAATTCTTATTGAAAAAACCTCACCTATACATCTGCAGGACTCTCATGAAGATGTAACAAACAATATAGAAGTTTAAATTGTCATTAGTGTCGGCACGTGTTCAAAGGGCGGGGCTGGCTAGATAAATCTTCCCGGTAGAAGTAACTACTCAGGAATTTGAAATTTTTCAAAATTTGCCAATTTTTGAAACTCTGCACCAGTCAAAGTGTTAAAATTAAAACTGATTACCTTGCTACAGCTGGAACATCGTATCCACTCTTAACGTTGTCGGGGCCTACCGGGACAGCGGCAGTTAAAAGAAGCCTCGGCATTTTTTTCTCTTGAGCTTCCGCTTCGAAAGCTTCACGAAGCTCTGTAAATATTTCAATTGAGTAGTGATCGAGTAAAGTAAAGTAATCGTAGCTTGTGATAACCATTGAAGTAATTATAAACACGAATAATTTATGTTTCGAATCTGACATTTTATTAATTTAATTTAGATTTACCTTTCAACAGAAGAACATAGTTCTTTTTATCGTCTCCTCCTTTGGGATATTCCCAGTCAATATCAAGACCATCAAAATTTCGATCTCGTAGATATGGTATTGCGCTATAGATGAACGTTTGTCGCGCAAATCTCGTCGAAGCTAAGTCCTTGAATTTTTGAGTGCCAAACGACCAACCACCTGAATCAAAATCATTAATAATAACATGCTTGCAATTTTTACTCTACATATTGACGTGCTAATATTAGATCTGTGATAAAGTTCTGTCGCTTTCATTTAGCATGATTTAGCATCAATTAGTGGCAAAGCCCCGGGTTGGTGCAGGATATATCCCGATTTATTGTAGAGACACAAGAATCTAAAGACTTTTGATTATAGAACAATTTCAGCATTTCTACACGTAAAATTGAGCCGTGAAGAATGTACAGAGTGTATAAAATGGTAACTGCTTTCAAGGGTTAATCTGGATTGGTGGACATTTGTAAAAAAAACTTGTCGCAAAATTGTTTATAACATTGAAGTTAATGTTAATTCATTTTTACATCAATGTGCTCTGCTCATTAAGAAGAAGAGAAGTTCAAAAGACACCACGTACCGCAAACGCACCGTTTCGACGCAAAACATTGTAACAGTTTAAAAATTAGAGTGTGTAGAGAGACTTTAGATTATATTTCATTCGTCCCGTTCTCGAGATTACAAAAATAGTATTTCCTGTGTTCACGCTACATGTCACAACGTTCAGAGTTTAAAACAAACAAACCGTCTAACTTCCTCCTATTTCGGTACGCCGCGCCGGCTTCGTATTTGTGCGTTTAGACCAACAAACGAATGCTCGTCGCCCCCCCCCCCTTCTTCAACAAAATTCAAGTCTAAAGGAGCATTCGTTTATGCTTATTCGTTTATTTTGTCGAAGTGGGGAGCAAACAAGCATTCGTTCGTTTGATCTAACCACACCATTAGAGTAAACACGCGCAAAGAAGTTGAGTGAAAGTTTAATTTCTAATTTGGTGCGAAGGTGTTCAGCATGGCCAAACGGAAATGAGAAAAGATTGAAATACAAGCTTTGCAAAAAAGTTCAAGAAATTACAAGAACAAATGGAGATGCTAAGGCAACAGATCGGACACGGATAGTGACACCTCCGAGGATAGTAATTTAGTCAAGCTTTGTGGAGGGCAGCGAAGCCGGGCAGCGAAGCCAGGCAAGAGAAGCCGGACGCAATACTTGGACCCGAGGAAGCTCAGGGTAGGTATGTGTTAGGAAATATCAAACACAAAAGGGTAAAGAAAAAGAACGAGCCACGTGCTCCGATGAGCGGACTGCCATGTTGGATATACCCCCCTCCCCTCGTGTTTGAGATTGTAAGACGATTGGATTAAACGAGATTTTGACATTATTATGACGCGCGATGCTCGCACAACGTGCGTGTAGAACAGAACAGAGTTCTCTTTCCGTCTCTCTCTCAATATTTTCTCAACATTGGCAGACACACAGACGCTCGAATGACATCTAGTGTACACGAAAATAATAATATAATTCAATCAATGACGTATATCGAGAAGGGATAGACAGCAATACCTATTTTTTAGACGGAAAAGGGGATAAACAGAATAAGGAGAAGTAAGGTGAAGGAAATTTTAGGCAAATACCCTCTAGGTCTAGCATCTAAAGCGTTGGTAATAAAACTCCATCTATCGATCTGTAACAAACCGAGGTAGGTATTGGTATATAAATGGAATCTATAAAGATGAAAGAGTGAACCTATTGGAAAAATACCCATACGCCAGAGGTCTGCAACAGGCCAATATTCCGACCCTTGGGAAGGACCAACTCTTGGCAAATCGGCGGGAGGATCGGCGATCTTGGAAGACGGTGCACCGCGGTGTGGCGAAAGAATCACCGCCAGGTGTATCTCGTGAAATTCGAGCCATTTTTCTTGCTCGTCCCCTTCTGCCTTAGATGGTCACCATAGTGGTTTTAGTGGGTGCAAGCCCCACATAACCTCAACTCCTTCCCCCGAAGGAGCGAAGTATCTGTCTGAGGTTTCCATCATATAAAAAAGGCCGATATCTCGAGTCAAACCACCCGTTCCCCGTCCGTCATTCCATTGCCCTGACCAGCCGCCAGCCGTACCCACTGCCGAGTTAGACAGGTCAGCGTCGATTTTTACCCGCCCGAAACTGACGCAGCGTTTATCTGATCCGCGCTATACTCACTCATAATTAATATTCGTTATGAAGAACCTTTATTCGGAATAACTGTTATGAAGAACCTTTATTCGGAATAACTGTTATGAAGAACCGAAATTTCCAACTATCTGTTTCGGTTACGGTTCCAATTATCCCCCTCATATCACTTCCATAACCGTTATTTTTTCGATTCTATATCGATTCCGAAACGGTTCCAGAATAAATTTTTGTATCGTCTTTTCCCTAATTGATATCATTAATTATTGTAGCTGCAGATTACTGTATATGTGCGTATTTTTTACAAAATCCTTATAGAAAAAGGAGAAACATTTATACATATCATTGATTTCTAATTAAACGTTGAAATAAATAAATCAGGTACATATTTTTGTAGTGAAACTTCTTTAGCCGCGGTAGCGTAAGTTTTCTCGGGTGTAACGGAAGTATGAAACGCTTCCCCCACTAAGAACGCTTCCCCCGCCAAGATACCCACCACTTCCGGTTACTCCTATCCTGGGAAGGCGAGAGCGCGTCAGAGGGACCGAAAACGAACGAGGAACGCGCTATGTCTTTCGGGCGCCTGATATTCCGTCCTTTGCATGTCCGACGGAGTATCAACCTTCTGAAAGACGAAGCAAGACAAAGTACAACAGGTCGTCTGTCTCGTACCGTTCCTCGCTCGCTTTCAGTCACGCTGACTCGCTCTCGCCTTAGCCAAGAAAGGAGGGAGAAACTATCGCTCAGAATAGTAGGTACACACCCATTGACGTTGAATGCTCACCACCGCGCGAGTTGAAAACCGCGAACTTTCAGTGTGAAAATACTGTACACAGCAAATCCTCGTACCGTGTGTGCACAAGTCATCTTCTCTACATATATAAAGCGGAAAGTATTATTGTGTTTGTAACGTGTAAACTTGCAAACGGCGGTTTTCACAGATGTGTAGAGGCAACATTTGGGAAGGTAGTAGGCTATCTATCATCTCGATATTACTAAATGGGACTGACAAGGAGACCGCACAGGTTATGCAATCGGTTCTGGAATGAGACTGGGTGGACATTGTAGTGCACACCTAGTGTTACAAAACCGTAAAGGGTTTTTGTACAGTGGGCCTTCGTTTTCGAGAAATTTGAGTTCAAAGTTTTGCGCGACAGTAGTATTTCAGTCGTGCAAACATTCTTAGCAAGCAACGGTCGTAGCTGCGATATTAAGATGTTTGGCTACGGTGCTGGAGGTCTTCGGTTCGATTCCTGGTTCGCGCTTGTTCTTTTTTCTTTTTCTTACCGTAGTAATGCAATGGCTGCACCTAAAATTATTTTGCGCTGTAACGATGTTAATAATATATATTATTACAATAATACTGCACACAAAGTACAAACATAATACAAGTGCAGATATAATATAAATATAATAAAACCGCAAATTACAAATAATATCAGTGCAACAATATTAATATTATTATCATTATCGATGATGTATTAAATTTACTACGTCTATAAGTGTGAGTGCTTTTATATATTTAAAAAATATGCCGGAGACGTCGCGGGCTGCAGACTATCGAATAGACTTTAACGGCAGTTAGAGCTCCGGTCATATCTGACCGTAGGGATAGTCGTATACAGTAATATTGTTGCACTGATATTATTTGTAATTTGCGGTTTTATTATATTTATATTATATCTGCACTTGTATTATGTTTGTACTTTGTGTGCAGTATTATTGTAATAATATATATTATTAACATCGTTACAGCGCAAAATAATTTTAGGTGCAGCCATTGCATTACTACGGTAAGAAAAAGAAAAAGAAAAAAGAACAAGCGCGAACCAGGAATCGAACCGAAGACCTCCAGCACCGTAGCCAAACATCTTAATATCGCAGCTACGACCGTTGCTTGCTAAGAATGTTTGCACGACTGAAATACTACTGTCGCGCAAAACTTTGAACTCAAATTTCTCGAAAACGAAGGCCCACTGTACAAAAACCCTTTACGGTTTTGTAACACTAGGTGTGCACTACAATGTCCACCCAGTCTCATTCCAGAACCGATTGCATAACCTGTGCGGTCTCCTTGTAAAACAGACATGGGATTTAAGTGAACGCAGCGGCTGATTTTCGAAGGCAACGCCTCCTTTCTCCCGCTGCGCGTCTTGGCCCCCGCGGCGACCTAGGTTCGTGGAGCACCTCAGGCCCGTACTATATGAACCGCGCGTGGCGCATTGGGGCGACACCGTATCAATAGGTTTCCACATCACCCATGGGGTTACTATCCCCTATCGAGGAACAAGCCCTCGAGCATCAAGAAGAACTGTGCGATCTGCAGCACGAACAATTCTTTGAAAACGAGGGAAGAAAAAGGAGCCGAATTCTTCAAAACATTGGAAGAATCGACATGCCCCAAACTTAGGAATTTCGAAAATGCGTAGCATTAAGACAGAACAGCGCACACAGCTAAACGATTCCTCGCTTTCAACGTTGATATGTACAACATCGTCCAGCCTCCCCGTTAATATTTTAGATTTGCCCAGCACGTCTAAACGTGCGCAAAAATCTAGTTTCCCCAAACATATTTAAAATTTTGATAGTAAAACGCGTTTTTCCAATCCATTTTTTATCGCGCGACACAGTGGAATAGGCCTACAGGGGATAGTAACCCCATGGGTGATGTGGAAACCTATTGATACGGTGTCGCCCCAATGCGCCACGCGCGGTTCATATAGTATGGGCCTGAGGCGCTCCACGAACCTAGGCCGCCGCGGGGGCCAAGACTTCTTAGAGGACTCTCGGACCTTCGCCAGATCTTACAATAGACCGGTATTGCCAGGTAGATATGGGTGTGCATCGGCGATTATGCAGGACCAAACATAGATATACTTCGTGAAATCCACGTAGACAGGCTTGTTCAAATAAAAATTTGAATTTTAAAATTTCTCTCTTTCTAAACAGCTACATTTTTAATCTTGAGAACGAAGCGGGCGAAATATAATTAAACGATCAATCCAACTTACCAGTAAGTGAAGTTCGATCGCAATTATATGAAGAAGCCTCGTTCAAAGAGATTACAGTCTCACCCACGAGAAGAAGGGTTCGTTAGGATTTCCCCATTCTTTTGTCTAGAACCTCACATCCTGATAAGAACATAGCAACTTTAAACCAACTCTAAACATATGAAGTCGACATCTAGAAAACGGGAGAAGTAAGCCGGTTCGTTTGTTTTAAAATATGAACGTTATAACATCTAGAGTGAACGGAGGGAATACTATTTTTGTAATCTCATCGAACGAAGCTTCTTCATATAATTGCGATCGAACTTCACTTACAGGTAAGTTCGTTTTATAAGCAACCCGAAAAGTGGCAAAGAATGATAACAAATAATGGTCATTATATCATTGATTAATTGCGTCTTATGTTTATATTCCAATATTACAAATGATAAGCGAATAAAGCGACAGAACATTTCCACATACCTGATAATTCAAGCATTTTGCAGACAATTAGAAAATAAGTATTTATTTCAAGCCAAAATTTGAAATCGAAAAATTCTTTCGAAAAAATTGCTTAAATCGAAAAATGGTGATTTTCTTCGTTCATTATTATAAATTTGTTAAACTTTTCAAATAAATGGGAAAGATTCAGAGAATATAGATTTAGAACATTCAACATGTATTCATGCTCAAATAATACTGAATGCAAAAGAAATAGAAATAGGAACAAGTAAATATTATTTTATATTGAAAGCTCACCAATCGCGAGTAAAATTTTCAGAGAAGGATTGGCTTTCTTCAAATTAATGATCCTTTCATACAATCCGATTTTCCCTTCTTTTGTTTCATCGTTCGATTCGAAACTCGTCAGTTTATTCTTCTTCAGCCAACCAAACGCAAAAATGACGTGCGTGCACAAGTCAGGTTGAATATCTTCGGGTAGGAATTTCCCAATTTTCGTACGATATTGAGACCAATTTGTATAATAACATACAAGCTGAAAACATTAAAGTAGTACCACATTTTTCATTTATTTATTAAATTTCCGTTCATCGTCTTTGACAATAGAGTATTTCCAATAAAATTATTTACAAGCACATAATTTTGCTGCTACTATTCACATTATACTCCCAAATACTTTTAACATAAGTGTATACAGTTATACAGGTGTATCTTACAAAATAAATCCGCGAGTCTAATTGTAAGAGTTAGGTATCATAGTGTCCCAAAAGGGGGTTTCTGGCTCGAAAGAAGGTGATCGCTAACCCTTCCGCTTTTTCTACTGTTGCCACGGCGAATTGGATAATTTCTCTCATTCTACACGATGCGGCAATAAAGGTGCAGCACAGAATTTCATTAAGAAATAAATGTTCGCCACTTTGCTCACAGCAGATGTTTATGTTACTACTTGCTTTGTAAACCAGGGATGCTTAACAAAGGTCGTGTTCAGATATATTGGCCGGTGAGTTCTATTTCGCGAGCAGCGCGCGAGGAGAAATCAGCCACCACCACCTGACGACCGTGGATTGGCACTTGAAGTTGCTGGGCCCCCGAAGGGTATGGTGGGGTAACGGGAACGCTGCTCGGCTCCGCTTGAACGAAGCCGTGTGGCTGTTATCGAGAAAGAATCAATGTTCTGACCAATAAAAGTGCTAATTTTTTTCGGACCTAACGCACACCTATTCTGATGTATGTACTTCTACGCTAAGAACTCGGTTTGGCCTACACGTCAGAACCTTGGTGCTATCCCCACCACTTCTAGTTCACTCTTTTTCTGCGAAGGCGAGAGTGAGATGGAACGAGAGCGAGTTAGAAAACGTTGAGAAAAGGAGTACCGAGGCAGGCAAGCGGTGTGGTAGGAGAATACCCCTCACGAAACTCACCGGCCAATATATCTGAAGACGACCTTAGTGCCCCATGAGCCACCGGGGGCACCTCCGCGTCGCTGCCACGCTGAACGGCCCCCTCCATTCCTACCAGACTCCAACTATACAGGATGTTCGACTACTGTTGGGAGACAATTTATGGGGTGTTTCTAGACACCATACTAGGACGAAAATCAAGAATAATGATATTGGGGTTTAGGCTTCGTTTGTTAGTTATAATTGTTTAAAGATATGCCTAAAAACCGACAATCCGTGTGCGCACGGGGCAGCACAGGCGAGGGGTCGAACAGTGATATTCAAAACCACTGTTGCACTGAGTCACTGACTTCAGAGACGCTGCTACAAAATTTATCTCTTATTCGTTATTACTTCATCCAAAATTGAAGGGTATCATTGAATTACACTAGACCTGCCTACTCGTTAAAACCCATTGTTTCCATTATATCCACTGTATAGTCAGTTGTATTATCAAGCACACACACGCAGGGCCGTTGAGTGTGGCAGCAAAGCGGAGGTGCCCTCTGCGGCTCGCGGGCTACCAGTTAAGCATCCCTGTTGTAGATAACTCAAGACTAACTGTCGAGTCACAGATTTGTGTATATCCGTTCACGCGTTGTCGGTGCAGAAAAACTGTCGCGATGTTCGCTCCACTGTGTTGTTATTGTCAAGAGATATAAAAGGCACCTAACAGTTGATCTGTTCGGAGATGCTTCACCGCTCCAAAGTCAAGCCGAGAAATCTACCTATTCGATTCTGAATCGTCACCTTCTTTCAAAAGAAATCTGTATGCCCCTACATTTCTCAATCCCAGGTCGACTGGTAAGTAAGGTAAGCCCTCCGAGGCCGGTGACCAGTCAAATGCGTTTCGCTTCTTGAAGGTAACGAGTATTCTGAGTATGCTCCAACTTTACAGGTTTAGAAAGATTCGCTGGCAAAGGCTTGTATAGCCAACAGCAGGAAAATAGTGAGGTCGGGAATGAGGCAAAATCACAGATAGAAATAGGTCCTAAGTGTTCACCATGGAAGGGATTCAACACTTATTGTGAATAAGTCTCATTGCTAGTACCGGCCTCCATTATGGGCCATGCCATGCCAAATTGACCACTTTTGTACATTGATGTTAGGGATTTTCACGATGTTGAAATATATTGTAGCAACAACTGATTGGTAACAATAGATGTAACTGTCTTCAACGTAATCCCTTGATATCCTCTTATTTTTAACCGATTTCAAACAGGAGGAGGTTATAGATTCGACCCGTATATATTTTTGTTATGTACCTCCCGATTGACCGTTCCGTTTGCCGAAGATAATCAGTTGTTGCTTCTTGAGGGGTTATACCTAGTCAGGCGGCCGAAAAGAGGCGAATATTTGTGATTTTTTTAAAAACGGAAGCATATGTTCTTACAGAACATTTTGCACTTAAAAGAGCAACATTTAAAAGAACATTTGGTAATTTTTTCGTAGAAAATATTTACGTTAATAATAAAGTAACAACCCACATCCAAGAAGCCTTTTTAAAAATTTGGTTTTGTGGTGAGCACTGCCATTCGGAACCAGATTATCTAAAATCAATAGACAAAAAAGATTTCGTTAGTATATTAATGTATCTTCCGATTGACGGAGAGGATTTTCCGAAATATTAATTTAAAATAAAATGGCGGCTATTTGAAATCCTGATTTTTTCCGCGTGATTTTGTTACGAAAAAATCAGGATTTCAAATTTAAATAGCCGCCGCTTTTCAAAAAAATTCACAAATATTCGCCTCTTTTCGGCGGCCTGACTAGGTATAACCCCTTAATAGCCCCTATAATGAGGTACTATAGTGTTCTGCATACCTGCAGTAACAGGCTCTACATATTTTCACCCGAGGAGAATTTTAACATCACCTAAAACTTGCATACAAAGAGAAATCATAGTTTACAACATTTCTCATTATATTTTGGCTGATGCGTCTTGTCGCGTAGTCTACTTGAATCGGGCGCACCGCACCCTTTGGTGTCATGCCCTGATGACAATTTTAGAGTGTCCGCCAATTAAAGAAGCGTGTACAGGGTCATCATTTACTCATGCAACCTACGCGTGCGCGAACAGACGAAAATGGCAACACCGCCTCACGGACGCACTCCACTACAATCATTCACCGGCCCGGCGTTCGGAGGGCTGCCAGCGACCGCTGAACAACAGTGATTTCCGAGCTTCGAAAATTTTAGGATGGTCTCTTTCAAATTAATGTCGCAAAGAGCTATTGGGAATTTCCCGGCCCAGGTACCAGAGCCGCGCGCTCCGCTTTTATGATCGGTTTACCACCCGCATCCCAGATTACTGTAATGAGGTTTGAAAACAATGTCGACTGCTCTCGTACTCGTCTCAATTTAAAAAACTTTAGGTACGACAAGGTTGACCGCGGCGCTATACCCCTGTACGGACAGATTTTTCGCCAACTGTGTGTAAAAGCTAAGACCTTTAGCTAAAAGCGTTGAGAAGTTAAAAGGTTAAAACATTCAGACACAAAAATTCTAGAAAAAAATTCGAACACCGCTATAATCAAACACACGTCCTATTAGTTACCCCTTAAAAAGAAAATCAAAACAATAAATTTTGAGGTCTGCAGAACTAATATATAATTGAAGAAAAATTTATTTTCTCAATTTATGAAAGTAATGATACAGAAACAACTAGCCTATTGTTTATCAACACCATGAATTTTAAAAAGAGCATTAAATACAGTATCAAAGAAACATTTTGCAAAAGCTTTTCACAACAATTATGGTTAAAAAATTGATAAGAGAAAAATTAATTAAACGTAAAATATATTAAATTATCCATCAGTAAGAGGGAATAATTCTTCCTCATTTTTCGACGCAAATTCCATTCCGATATCTTTTATATTTCAAAAGTTATACGAAAAAGGCCCCCAATTCTTCAACTTCGGCCGAGAAATTCCAAATACCTCTTTGCGACGTTAATTTGAAAGGGACCATCCAAAAATGTTTGAAGCTCAGGTATCACTGCTGTCCAACGGTCGCTGACAGTTGCCCGAACGCCGCGCCGGGCCGGTGCATGGTTGTAGTGGAATGCGTTCGTGAGGCGCTGTTGCAATTTTACCTGTTCGCCCGAGCGTTGGTTACACGATTTAATGATGCCCCTGTATATAGCCCTAATAAGTGTATAGAGGAACGACCGTGCAATAAGGACATCATTTTTTAAAAGTTTTGAAATCATGACTAAGAACAAAGTCGGAAAGAAAAATATTTTTATTATTTATATTACAAAAATGGCTTACGGAATATAACAAAAACTTAATCAAGAACTATTTGAGGGCTTGTATTTTTTAAATAATTTCGAAACTAGAAAAATGATGACTTAAACGCCCTCTTATTTCATATGGACTACAATATATTTCAATATTATTAAAATCCCTGACATCTAGGTGCAAAACTCGTCGAGTTGGAGTGGAATGGCCCTTATCCTTAGTTTAAACACTTAACCTGAAGTTCCACCGCTAATATTCAACTGTTAATGTCCTGAGAACGAATTTGCATGTTTCGGTTTGTCCCATTATTTTGGGATACACTGTATAGTGCTCTCTGCATAAGTGACCGAGTGCCCGGTCTCCAAGTATGATCATCCGCTATTCCCACTAACTCTTTTATAGTTGTCACAGCAAGTGAGCCGAACTGATTGTGAGAATGAGTGAGGGATATGATGTCCCTTATAATGACTTTTTTTTTTAAATTTAAGAATTCGGTCCAAGACGCTCCCCGATTTATTTCCCTCTGGTGTGATAAATATGTGTGGAAATTTTCGGCTCGATCAAACAATTGTAAACCGTGCCTCAAGAAGCTCAAAGTTTCGAACGAAACTGCGATCTTGCAAACACCTGGTTTTTTAATATGCAATCCTGTATGTAAGCAAATGTGTGATGGAACTGGAGTTGGGGCTATTGAATATCGATATCTTATCGATAACTTATTAATAGTTAACGATATATCGATAATATCGTTAAGATATCTTTAAGTGGTGGAAGAACGAAGGTGGTAAAAATTTTCCATTTGTTCAGTCTTTGGACAATGGCGGTAAAGTATTTATGGATTCCAGCAACCTCTGTCCCATGTGAACGATTATTTTCTTAAGGTGGACAAAAAAATAAAAATAAATAACAGAAGGTTATAGTATATCGTGACTTTAGGCTTCTTCAAGCATGGTTCAGAATAATGTGATTATGCCGCAATTTTACATACCTACTTAGCACACCAAAAGGAATACAATTAGCGGGTGTCCCAACATTTTATCGCACCTTCAGTTCCAAGGGCCACCCTAGTGAGGGGGCCCCGTAATTTATGGCATGTCGTTGTCGCGTGCTCTCTCTCTCTCTCTCTCTCTCTCTCTCTCTCTCTCTCTCTCTCTCTCTCTCCCTCTCCCTCTCTCTCTCTCTCTCTCTCTCTCTCTCTCTCCCGTCCCCGTCCCCGTTCCCGTTCTCATTCTCATTCTCATTCTCATTCTCATTCTCATTCTCATTCTCATTCTCATTCTCATTCTCATTCTCATTCTCATTCTCATTCTCATTCTCATTCTCATTCTCATTCTCATTCTCATTGTCGAATTCTCAGGGCGAATACATTACTCGTCTCCAAAATTGATCACACCTGGTCCCGAGGCTTTCATAACTCTCCGGAAGTGCTTAAACCGGTGGACGGGTTCGGTAAAATTTGCTCGCTAGAAACGATTACGCGGAAAGGCCTGACTGACTTGAAAGTCATATTTTCACACATCGAACACTTTTAAGAAAAGTCTACTTTTTAATTTTGCAGATATAAGTGACAAAAATAATTGTACTCACCTTATAATCATCCGATTTGCTGGTCTGAATTTCATTCTTTTTGTTCTTGTTGTTGATGCGATTACGCGTGACCTTGAATCTATTCACACTAGCCGAAACTTCTTGATCATTTAAACTCGATGCGGCGACATTTGTAGGCCTGCGGGTTCTCTTCCTCGCACCTGCACGGCCGAATATGTTTAAACTTATTAAAGTGTGCTCATTTACAAAAAGACATATATCTGTATTTATGATATAATAATTCATATTTGTACTACAAAAACAGAATTATCAACAAAATGTTTCGTTCTTGGGATATAAACCACTGCAAGTTTAATGTACCACGAAAACTTGTCATAAAAATAACAATATAGTACTAGTACAAATATAGTAATATTGTAAAAAAATATTCTTCCATGGAACAATTGCTACAATATACATATATTCTATATTGTTAACGATTAGTTAGTATCTTTAATTTTTAATAATAATGTATCTTTAAAGCACATATAATTTATAAGTGGATGTCCCAAATTTGTCAGATAAGAACGTTACAATATCAATATTCAGTTTGAAAACAAACACGCCTGAGCAGCAGCTTAATCGTAAGATGTGCGGTTTTATCTCCACAAGTGATCAAGTCTCAGGACCGACCGTGCTCAATTTTTGAAACGTTTAAACTATTTGACTAGCTTTTGATGTTTGCCGCGACGAGTGAGAGGGACTGAGAATGAATGAGAGCCATAAATTACGGCGTTCTCTCATTCATTCTCAGTCTCTCATTCGCCCCGGCAACTACAAATGATCATTTATGGGGACCGCACTGTAGTGACAAATGCGTGTTTGTTTTTTTTCTTGGCGACTGTACGGACGTAGAAATATTTGTATTCAAAAACCGGACAAAAGTCCAAATCAGCAAGTTAGTCAAAAACTCTACCAAATCCATTTTGCTTAAAGCTTGGTCACCGGTCCGCCAAACGGCAGCCATAAAAATTCTTCCCCCTTCCGCCATCTTGTTTTTTATTACTTCAAACGTAGTAAGCCACAAAGTTGAAAATTTTCAACTTAGTAATTTTTTATATTTTTCTTGTAGATTCTACGGAAACGGTCAAGCAATTTACCAGAAGAAAATGGGCAAAAATACAGTCATATCACAGTAATAAAACTAAATTACGCAATCAGGATAATATTACTTTGCAGTATTACAGTATAATAGCAGTAATATTTCTGTGTCCACCGGGGAATAAAAGATATTTTTAAAAGTTTTCTTGGCAGCATAATTTTTTTAATAAACTCCTAACCACGCGTTCTTTGCATGTATGTACATTACAAAAAACACAAAATATTTTTGTCCGAGTTTATTATACAAATACTCCTATGTGCGTTACCTATCTGAATTTGTAAATTTGTGTGCTTCAGACGTTTCTAATCCGAACTTTTAAACATGAACAACTAACAACATATATTCGGTAATTCAAAAATTCAAGAAGATTTGGAACTTTTGAGAAATGTACTTCAAATGATGCTAATAACGTGATCATTTCTTGTTTTGGCAATGAAACGTCCTAGGAGTGAAAATACACTGTCAATGAAATTGTGAGTTTTCATATTATTATAAATATCTGCGAAACCGTAAAAGATATCGATAAAAATTTAATTCAAAGTTCTATGGAGTTTTGATATCCTACAATATGCTGATAAAGAATTTTCGAAGAAAGGGTAGTGGGGATAAATATTGATAAAAGGTATTCAACACGTTTTACCGAACGACATCAATTAATTACCTTCTGCATTGTCGAGGATGCCGAGTAGTATGATGAAGCAGACGAGCAGCAGCCAGATCGTTCTGCTGTTCGACATCTGAAAGGAAAGTGAATGTAGTTGATTAGGAGAACTTTTCACAGTTACGTTTTAAAACTTTCCTAAGAAAGAAACATGAAACAAAAATATTCCTTCATTTGGGTCATAATGTTCATTTAATCTGTTGGAATTAAAGATATGACGAGAAAATACATGGCTATATACAGAGAGTGCATTTGATTCATTCGGACCAATCGCATTCGCAACAGTGAAGGAGCCGGACACACCTTCTATTCGCGATGCGCAATGAAGATACAGTATTGTCTCGTTAGCGACTCGCTGGTCGGGACCGGCGTTGAGTCGGTATCGTGAACAGAACCCTAATTCCGAGTGTTCGTGTCTCGCTTCTTTCTGGCCGGAGGGGGGAGCGAGATGGAACACTGCGTGCGCGGCGAGCGTGCGCGATGGTCGCAAGCGCAAAGGACAGAATGTCAGGCGTCCGAAAGACGGAGCGAGACAAAACATCAACGCGTCTTCGGTCTCGTACCGTCCTCGCTCGCTTTCAGTGCCTCTCGCTCGCTCTCGTTCCATCTCGCTCCAGCTTTCGCCGGGCAAGAGTGAGACAGAAGTGGTGGGGGGTAGCGAAAAGTCCACAACGTGTACACCAAACCGAGCTCCCAACGAGACAATACTGTAATGAAGGGCAGAAGAGAAGGAAATCAAAGAATGCAGAGAAAACATAGATGGAGAACTGTTTCGGCAGCTAATTGAAGACAGGGTCTGGTACATTGCTATTGGTGACATCCAAAGTAACGAAGAAGGGAATACACATATGTGTAGAAGTAGGGGAGGGGGGGCGACAGTCATTGATTACGTCATAACTAATGCAGTAGATTTAGAAAAGCTCACAAGGTTCAATATTGAGGAAAGAGTAGAATCAGATCATATGACCATTTGTGTAACATTCCGACTCCCGAGGAGATAAAAATATGATAAGCCAATGAAGAGTGTCAAAAACAAAGAAATTATGTGCTGGGTAAGGAAAGTATAGAACGGTTCGTAAATAACACAGCTAGAATTTAAGCAAAGAAGTGTCGAACAGGGTAGGTTGCAATTGAAGTAGGAAGATGTAAATGTATAGTTAAAAAAAGTGTTAAAATAAAATAAAATATGCTAGGATATAGGCGTTGATCGAATAAGATTTGCGGAAGTGAAAAAAGAAGAGGTAAGATGTTATACAAGAAGTGGAAAGATGGCAAAATCTTAAGAGAGGAATATTTGGCAGGTTAGGTGAAATTCATAAAAATGCGCGAAGAGAAGGAAAAATACGAAAAGTAGAGAGGGAATAGAGGCGATAAAAAATGCAGGGATAAATCTTTACTTTAGGGGAAGCATTTCCAATTTTAATGAACATGACATATGTTGTCAAGGTCGTCATTCTGAACAATATTTCTCTCTAAACTTTTTGGCGCTCGGCTTTGGTTTACGAGATATGTAATGAGTTAGCGCGGTGGGACGACGATCTTGCCCCCCACTGCGCGAGGTAGCGAGACCGCGCTGCCTCGACGGTCTTGCCCCCACCACTCGTCCGCGAATTTCGAGCACTGCCGCGAGAGGGTCGCGCACCGACCGACTCTCTCGCTGCCGAAATCTCGCGGACGAGAACATATAGGTCGGCGCACGGGCCTATTTGATAGAGTACGTCTAGAGATCCCGAGACAGCGCTCGGAGAGACCGCCTAAAGCGTTTGTACGGGCAGTATGCCTCTCCCAGAAACCTCCTGTGCGATTCCACGTTCGTGTGCCGACATTAGTTCTTGTGAAATATCGAGCCCTCGTGTAAGCACCCGTTCTATTGCGTCGACAGGCTGAGTATATGTGTCTTTTTGAATTCTCCCCCTCCACGGTTCCCAGAAGGACAGCGTGAGCCATCCTCTGGACGCAGGCCGATTCACCTCTATTCTCGAGAGCGTCCCTACAGCCTCTGTCTCACTCGCGGGTCGTGCCCACTGGGTGAACGGACCCCAGGCTCTCCGACCAGGGTCCAGTGGCAGGGTTGGCCCGCCAGGATACCGAACGGTCAAACCCCGTCTTCCTCTTCCACTTCGCCGAACCGCTACCGACGATTCGGCTAAGGTAAGTATAATAATTCTGTTGAGGGGGTATTACACCCAAAAATTCGATTTCTTGTTTTTTGATTTTCCAATAGTTTGGGGTTACGAAAATATATCCCTAAAATATTAAGGTGAAATTCTTAAAACTGCCAGAGTTATAGGGGTTTAAGGCCGCAGCGTGGCACGTAATCGTTCCCTCGACCGTTTTACCTAAAGAGGCTACGACTGCCAGCAGACATGATTTTTTTTAAGCTGAGAAAGGTTTCCTCTACGGTTCTACAGGTTAGAAGAAAGTTACAGAAATTAGTCGCTATCTACCGTAACTTCAGTCGTATAGACCATAACTGCATGAAAAACTTTAAACGCGTTTTTCTCGATACAAATTTTTTAGATCGGGTGCACATTTTTCTCAAAAACCACTGGACCGATTGAACTAAAATGTTACAAACATTCAAGGTGAATGTGTACCTATAGCCTGTAGCAGAATTGCATCAATAGTTTCAATGCAACGCCCCCCCCCCCCACACACACCTCATTTTAGTTCAAGAAAAGTAGAAAAAATCAAATATAAATTTTTTAACAGCTCCGATTTCGGTAACAATGTCCGGATTTGGTCACATCTGCTACGGGCGATAACTACACTCATATAGATTTAAAAAATCTTTGGTACTTTCATTTCAGATGACTAGGACGGCCGCAATTCGTGCGCCCGACGGGGCCGGTGTTTGATAACATGACCTGTGCATCAGCGTGTAACTTGTACAATTTTCAATATAATGCATGCAAAAATTTGTATTAATAGTTCAAACACTACTAAATATGTGTGCAAATCCCCTGCCCTGTAGGTGCGATAGGTTATTCACAATTAATTTCAAAATATCACCTTCAAAAACGAGTGTCTAGCGTGTAATACCCCCTTAATGCAAGAATATCTACCAGATATACCTAGTGAATGATGTACTTTAAAGAATGAAATCGATTAAAATATTTGTCGTAATGAAAATAGCGTTTTTCCTTTATCATTATGCGTGATCTCATTATCGCCTACAGTTAGTGTTCCCAATACCACCTGCAGTTAGTGTTCGCAATACCGCTTACCCTCAGAGTTTCCAAATACCGGCGGGTGATGTCCCTTGGTGGTAAACATGATTAATTTTTTAATGGTCACAATGGATAGCTTGGGTTTGATTTACATTACAAAAGTGTCTCATTTTGTAGATGCAAAGTTCCAATTTGGCGAATTTTATATTAAGATGATATTTTCACCATCGGCAAGATATTTTTACCATCGCAACCTAGCTAGTGTCAATCAATCATAACCTGCCAATTGTTAAATAAGGTAAGTTGTCAACATTGTTGAAATGTCACGAGTTTTTACATCATATAGAACACTGAATTATTATCTCAATTAACAAGGTATATCGCCAAAAAATTTTAATAGACTATTTATGTAGGGCTTATAAGAAGCGAAGGGGACGCACAGACTTGGTAGTTGTCCGGAGAAGGTTCGACAGGCATCTTCTTTCGCACAAGTTTCTGGAAATTTATACCACGCATGAACAAAATAATATATTGTAACAAATTGTATTTAAATTGCCAGATATTTTTGTACCAGCAAATTATTTTTAATTTAGGGTTTCTATCTAAAGCTTATAGAAATTAAGGGGATGCACAGGCTTGGAGGTTGTCCGGAGAAGGTTAGATACACAGAGAAGCATCTTATTTCGCACAAGTTTCTGGATATTTGTCAAATAAGGTAAATCGACAAAATTTACCAAAGGCACAGCATTAAGAATTAAGAAAATTATGGCGGATTCCTTTCAATGTAGAGTAAGTCACATTAGTGAAGAAAGTACGCTGAAAACACATCTCCCTTGATATTTTTCAATCTTTTGTGAAAGATATTCGGAATACTTTAAAGTCCACAGCAGTTGCCACGTTATTCATTTATTAATTTTATTCTAAGGCGCTGATTGGTTCGACTCCCCACTTAACCGCCTACGTTTTTCTCCGTCTTACCGCCTGTTACCTCTCTGTCAACTGTACCGCACGCGACGCCTTCATATACACGGTGGCACAATTATTTCCGAATACGCACGGCAAACGCCTTCGATTTATAAAAATTGTTTTGCAGTTCTTTTGAATGAACGTGTGTTTATTTCAGAGACAATAACTGTTATAACCTACATTTTAAAAGTTATGTCATAATCTTCCTATAAATGATTTTGGTTATGAATAACAATTATCGATGATGGATATCGTTTTTATTCCATACATGGTGTTTTTATTCGCGTTTATAGTTTATTTTATACATAGCCTATTGAGTTCATGTCCAAGATTTATTCTGGAATTGTTAAGGTGTGGAGAGTATTCCATGCAACTTATTGGCAAATACATATTATACAGGGAGGAACGGTCAAGGTGTTACAAACCAATATTTCTGTAACTAAACGAGCTATGACATTTTTATATTCCAGCCTTGTTTGATACCGAAGAGTATAAGATGCAACTTAATTAAATTTCTATAATCACTGTTCACTGAAGTACCCATATTTTTCGAAACTCCAGGTCGATCGATTGTCATTTCTTTGGACGCTCGATATTTGTAGCATTTACTAATTGCCAGTTATTTGTCAGGAGCGCCCTCACAGATTATTTACCTTCATGTTTGTTGTTATCAAAATTATAGTCGATATATGTTTTTTTTTTCTTTTCTTGTGTTATGTAAAAAGAAATAATTCGTTTTAAAAACGTTCAGTTCTTTGTAGCGCTGTGGGTTCTACGTTTCGTTGAATAGATCGCTGAGATCAACCATCCGTGAAAATTTCACCAGCAATCGGTGTTCCACATTTTCGAGAACCGCTCGTATCCTTAACTGTTGTGAACAAACGTCTGATTTTCAATTCTTTGCAACCAGAGAAATTGATTCTCCAGATTGCCCATTAAAGGGAAAATGCAATTATTCTTCCAATTATATAATCGGTCGATATCAGTCACAATACGCATTCCTCTTTTTATTTCTTTATTTTCCACTGCTATTGTAGGTTTCTAATTCTTTTTTATTCCTTCAATTAAATTTGTCAAATTTTGAACTTAGATGGCAGTACCTCTTCTATTCTTAATGGAGTGTCTGTTAACACATCAGACGAAACAAAATGAAAATCACTACACCACAAAGTGTTGAATTTCGAAATGTGAAGATTGCATTTAAATGGATAAAGGCAAAGAAGGGTGGATGAGATAAAATTATTCTCGATTTAGCTGCATTTAAAAATGTGTACTTGTATTACATTACAATATTAATTTTCGTTGTATGCGTCCATTATATTTAATTATACCTATATTACCGTTCAAAAGTATTTCATCACTTATTGCACGTACATTTGATAACAAAGAAAATAGAATAGAATATTAAGTATGTGTTTGTTGCTTGCCTTTACCAATTTGCTACTCTTCTTGTTTAGTATAGGTATATGCAATTTTATGCATTATTGTTGCTTTCTATGCATGCGCGTCCGCAGGGGGGGGGACAAAATGCGCAGTTACCCCCTGGCTTTCGAGACAAAATCCCTTATTTTTCAAAACTGATCTTTATTAAGTTTATACTAAAAAAGGAAATATTTTTCAATTTTCGGGTTTAAATTTTTAATTAAATTGGCACTATAAAATGGGTTAAAAAAGCAAGAGGGGTATATTTTCCTTTACCATCACCCAAAGTTGCTCCCCCCTTTGAAAAAAAACAGGGATTGAAACGGTTCCGCAAATAACTGTTTCAAACAGTTATATATCGGTCCTGAGTGATACAGTCATGAAGAACCGATATTCTGAATAACTGTTATAAGGAACCGAAATTTCTGACTATATCGATTTCGGTTACGGTTCTACAGAACCGATATAATATCGGTTATAACGGTTCTAGAACCGTTATTTTTACGGTTCTATATCGGTTCTAAAGCAGTTCTGAAATTGATTGTCGCATCAATTTTACAGGAATTGAAATAAGTAGATATTACGCTTGCAGATTACTGTATATTAAGAATTTATTTTGAAGAAATATTTGTAAGAAATTCAATAATCTACAATTAAATCAGAAATGTTGTTTCTATTTTATCGCACTGTTTCAACTCTCGGATGGCCGTGCATGAGTTTCTTTTGTCCAAGAGCTTCTCCGAACAACTCAACTTGCGATGATTGGCTTAAGCGCTTAGGCTAAAAATTGTTTACATTAGGCACGTTTTAGGCTTCAGCGGAGCGTCCGCGCTACGGGTGCGGAGCAAATCTAGAGACGCGGTAGCGTCTCGACGCCAAGTACAGGAAAGACACCCTGTATATGTCGACTGTCGCTACCGTGTACCTTTACTCGTCGCGGAGCCATTCCAACCTAACCTGAAACTTATTTCCTTAATATCTCATCACGCCTGCAATATTTTCTAAATTTAAAGGCATTTTTCTTATGTAAACCGCATATAAGCTTTCGAATAAGAACAATTTCAATAAAATCGGTCCGGCATAACCGAGATATCGTAATATCGTCTCATGAATCTGTCAGATGCGATAAGGTTTTTCTCCTGATTCTCAAAACCAAATTTTGTCAACGTAATACGTATACGCGTTACACGCACACCTTCAGCCAAAACGGAAGTAACACACGTTTCGTTCGTCAATCGCTATCTTCGCTATGCAATCTACTCCAAATTTTCACAGCTTACCGTCAAGTTATAACCAAGTTATAAACGTGTTTTTACAAATATATACATAAATGAATTTCTTTTTAATTTAAATGACAAAAACCAATTTAAACCAATTCCACCAATCCAATTGTCTTGAAGCTTTGCAGGCGTGCGTAGTTTGGATGACAATACAATATATTTAAAAAAAAACCCGAGAGGAAGCACAAATTATCCAGTCATCAATTAATAATATAATAATAATTTATAATATTGAAAATTATCTGAAGTCATTCTCTATGTAAATTATCTTTGTAAAAAGAAGTGAGATCTCCATAAAAAACTTCTTCTTCATAACTGTTTCAAGGACCGAAACCGATATCATAACTGTTTTAAACCCCTGGAAAAAAGTCTCCGGACGCCCCTGCTTTTATGTGATCTAACTATACAGATCCTAATAACTTATATTCAATTTTTTATTTTAAAATTCTTTAATGACATTTAAATACTGATAATCATATAATGTATGACTGGCTATAACGTTGGCAATTAGTTTTAATGCCGAGGAAATGTTTGAACCACCGGAATCAACAGTTGTATCTCAAAAAGAAGAAGAATATACAAATTCGAAAACCACTTGCAAGATAACAAAATAGAATGAAACGATTGTTATGAGCTGAGAAATATCCAAGTTGCACCACAGATATGTGGGAAAACATTCTCTTTTATTAAACGTACCTACCTATAACAAATTATCAAATACTTATAACCCTTACTGTATGTACCTATTATTATTAATTTTGTATGTATTCCTATTATTTCAGGCGATCAACATTTTATTGTACCTACTTTTTTCAGTTAATGTCTGATTATTTCTAGGTTAGCAAATTCTCGATAATTAAGTGAAACAATTTTATATTCACAACTGTCTAGTGAAAAATATGTCACACATTTCTGCACGATACGCTGGCCATGTTCTTACTATAATTGAACGTGCGCTTCCCTCTGTTAGTTCAATTATTTATTAATGTATTTTAATAATAAACAATACACTGTATAAACAATGCACTCAAGATAGGGTTAAGGATACTACTACACATGTTAAATCTTTATCACAGACTAACACAGCCCATTAAATAAAAATTTTCACAGTACCAATAAAAATATGTTATGGTTTCCAACTTAATACAATATCTCTTTAATTGTACTTGGGAATAGTATTTCTGGTAATAGTATATTCTTATTGGTAAAGTGAAAATTTATATTTAATGGTCGATGTTGGGCTGTGATAAAGATTTAACATGTGTAGCAGTAGCCTGTAAAAATATGTGCAACTGATCATAATAGTTTGCTTTAAAACATTCGTAGGTACCTACGGCAAATTAATTTAACTGCTTGAAACTACAATATATGTAGATATACATATTTCGATGTATATCAACTCGTTCTTCGATGCGTGAAAAATCGTAGCACGCGTAATGTAACTACACATTCATATAGATACACCTGGAAGCTCGTACGAATGGAATACGATAAAAGTAGAACAGAATTGAGGAGGCAAGGGAACAAGCCTTTTATCGCAGCGCTGAGAGAAAAGTACCGTAAAGTATCGTGAGACCGTACTTAACTTTCTTTTTCACTGTGTACTGTATTCCACGTTACGTTTACCCTTTTCACCTCCTTTCTGGGTTCCGTATCGTTTTTCTTCATAGAAATTCGCTGATAGTTTGTTTCAATGTTTTACGATATGTAGAAAAATATTTCAGAAAAAATTAGATCGACTATAGAGAGTATATATCGTTAAGTAACGAGACATATTAAAATCTATAAGTAGTACATGAACTCAGGTGGTGCTAACAAAAAGTAAAGGATTTTCACTTGAATGTCGGAATGGTTTCTGTCTTCTTAGACTCCATTCGCCTATATTATTGAAATACATATTACAGAATTACTTGAAGAAATTTGGAAAAAATACAATTTTTAACCGACTTCGAAAAGGTTATAGATTCGGCCCGTATGTATTTTTTATGTTAAGTTAAATAAGTTATGTTTTAAGTTAAAAATAAAAATAATTAAAAAGATTAAAACCGATTTCAAAATAATAAAAGTGCCCTAAAAAGTACAAAATAATTTTTTCCCTTATTTAATCTACGACTCTCGTATTTTTAAAGTCGGTGCCTTATCATTTACACTGTGTAAATCTGGCGCAGACTTATAAAATATGACAGTCGTAGATTAAATAAGGGAAAAAATTATTTTTTACTTTTTAGGGCATTTTTATTATTTTGAAGTCGGTTTTAATCTTCCGTATTTTCTTTAATTTTGTGGTTTTCTTTGTCTTTAGTTGTAGTCCTTTATTAAGATTTAGTTTAATTTTGATAACTTCCTGTTTTTCGTTTCTTTGTTATACACATTTTGTCCAAAACCGGGTACCCGATTTTACCCCGTACGGTTTTACCCCAGCATACAATTTTGTAAACATTACGAATTGTCAACAATGCCAGGGCGAAGTACATACAAACTGTCTTAGTTATTTACACTTTAATATGAAACAATTGAAGGGTCGGATGCAATAAGGGGACTAGCGCTCGAAAATGGGAATAATTATTGTCCAAACGCTAAGATTGGAAAATTAAATATTATTAAACTGAATTTTAAAAAATATAGTGTTGTAAAGCTCGTCACGACACACATTTTTTCTATTTGCAGTTTGTTTATCCAATCATTACTATTCGAGCTAAAAATTATAAACAAAAAATTTTTCATCGTCCAAATTCATTATTTCTTTAAACATAAATTGCGATAACTTGAGTAAATATTAACGGATCGTTATGAAACTTAAAACATAACTTCAGGAAACTCTGGCGAAGCCGTAAAATGTATGCACAAAACCCTTATATTAACAAATGTAATAAAATTTAATTAAAAAGTAATACTGGGCATAACCCATATTTTTCAACGTTCGCCGCTAAAAAGTAACGAGGCAATTTTGAGGTACATATAACTTGCAGCGACATAGTTTTTCCTTAATATACAAGGAAGATTTTCACCAATTTTCACACTGATTAGTAAATAATTGTAGAAGATATGGCGATATATATAAATCTCGCGCGCCACCAATAGTCAGCAGTCGCGTATAATGCGCTACTTAGCAGTTTTAGCACTCGCATTGGTTGTTGGTGCCCACGTCAAATTTTTCAGTGAAAACATGCCTAAAACTCATTATTGAGTTATGATTGAGCAATCCTTCTTATTCTAATGGATACATAAGCCTAGTATTATCAAAACATATGTTAAAAAAAATTGTTTTAAAAAAACATTAAATTGCGCTCTGGGTATTTCACCCCACGTCGAAGACATGCTGTTTTCGTTCTCGGGTCGTCGCTAAGATTCGTCTCGTCGTAATTAAGTATGTTCGCTTTTGGGACGCCTTCCAACATTTTCTCTAAGTGGTCAAAATATTTTACAACCGTCTCGACACCAACAGCTGCTCTCGCGCGACAAATATTTTGACACCTTCTTTCGGTCAGTTCTGTTTTGGGTCTTCTCATGAAGCCCATGTACCAGTCCGGGCCGGGTGTATTGTTAACGAATTTAACAATATTTTTCCCGGCCCTGTCCCAGCATTGTGTAACAATTTTGTATGAGATTTTAAGGTTTATTTTCTCTCAACAGCACAAAGCTCGAAGATCACAAAATTCACTTGGAAAAAAAATTTTGTTTGTGTAATTTTTTACTCTGACCGAAAAATTACCATATGATTGAATTCGCTATTGTGTTTCCGTTTGACCTTGGAGAAATTATTGCTATCGATTACAAAACACCATATGTTCTAATTACTTCACAATAAAATAAAATAAATTTTTTCCGAAAAGTGTGCAATGTCACCCCAATTTACGGTATCGAAATTAGATCAGAGCCTTCAAAAACACACAAGACGATATAACCTTACTATGTACGATTATAAGACGATCGTCTTTTGTTGATGAAACAATGCTCATCGTGACAATATGTCGCTTCAACGACGCGGGAAAATTTAAGGCCGTTTTAAAAATAATAGCACGTCCCGGTTTTACCCAGGCACCCGGTTTTGTCCTAATTTCCCCTACCTTCTATTTACTTGAATGAAACTATAGGTAACCATCAGATACAACAATGCGGTATATAACAATCATCGGTCGGAGGAAGTATGGTTATTTTCGTTATAAAGAATTTAAAAACGAACGTATCACGGACCGAGGAACCAGTTACTAGAATGAGAACCGATTAGTTGATAATAAACTTTGAATTGGTATGGAAATATTTTTTAGAGAATGTATGAAATTTTAAGAAACCATAATTGAAAGGAGATTGTAATTAATTATAATTTCAAGATTGTTTGAACGAGATGGTCCACCTAATTTGCTTATACTCATTTGAGTTTACTAGATCTTTAATATTACATGTTTTTATAATGATATACGTTGGCACAAACGGTCAGACATACATATACATATTTATTTCCGTTTTAGATTAATCAGATAATGGTTGACCGTAGTCGGTGATTGTGTTTTTGTGACCGCCCTTTGTAAGGGTAACATTTCGATATGCGCAACGCGTGACACTTAAAGCCGGATACAGACGGGTGTCGTGCAACGTGTAATGCAATATGCAATGCATCACGAACGCTTTGGACGTGTCACGAACATTGCACGAGCCTACCGTGGAATCATTGCAACAAGTCATTGCTGTAACTGTCTCTTTTATGATCACGTATTTCTTGCATAACAAAGAAAAAAAATATACGACCAGATTGTAAATAATTGAAAGCCGTGTGGTACACACGGCTCAAACGATTGTGACCGATCGAGATTCGATTGTGGGATAGCTTACCACTGTTGACTTTTTTTCATCGCTACCATTCTACAGTATTTCATGAACATGGTGAGGGCACTGCCAAGCCACAGCTTCCCGTCTAGAACACTTCTAATTCATGTTGAAACATCACTGTGGCACCATCTGCCTGTGATTGTCATAATTATATAAATCTGCGCGATCGACTGTGTTCGCGATGCTGTAGCGTAAATGACACCAAAAATAAACGTCATATGACTTTTATTGCAATGAACCTCAAAAAGAATCATAATAATTTTGACACTATAAAGGATAAACTTGTATTGTCCAAAGTAAATAAATCAACGGATTTATAATGGAAGACACAAATAAATAAAGCGGGATGGTGGGGTAATAAGAAAAAGAATGGAAACGAATGTTGTGTATTTCGTAGAGATGGCAAGGGTTTACGAAATCAGAATACTGAGATGAATAAAGTCTTGTTGTATTTTATTCGTAGCAGTCTTCGTAGATTAAAATCTAAGACGCTCTTTATTAGTGGAAATGTGTAGAGCAAAGAAATACGCATTTATGTCAAAATCTACTATCCGTTATTTTATGTTAACAACGGGAAAGTAAACATAACCGAAGCAATGTAAATCAAATTTTGTGTCACTTACGCAACAGCATCGCGCAGATTTATATAATTATGACAATCATAGGCAGATGGAGCCACAGTGATGTTTCGACATGAATTAGAAGTGTTCTAGACGGGAACCTGTGGCTTGGCAGTGCCCTCACCATGTTCATGAAATACTGTAGAATGTTAGCAATGAAAAAGAGCCAACCCTAGTAAGCTCGAATACAATCGAATTTCGATAGGCCACAATCGTTTGAGCCGTGTGTACAAAAAAATAAGTTTTTCGCCTCATGTGCTCTAAATCTTTAAACGTGAAATAACGACCGGGTTGTTCATTTTGATTCCACAGCTAACTCTCTGACAACGCGTTAGATACGTTCCTAGAAAACGCCGCGTTGCAGGAAATGGCGGTATAAGAAACATTAATTCCATACAAAAACCGGGGTTCGGTTCTAAATAAGAGAAAAATTGTTATATTATGCGATACATATTGCCTTTCTTATTTATTGTGAATGAACAACATACTTATATAAATAAATTTCATACATTTCATTCAATTATGTGTAAGAACTGCTTCCTCCCGCAGCCCGCTACATTCAGGCTTAAAACAATCGGCGATTGGGACAAGTGCCGATCGTGCCGCACGAGGTGGCGCATGTGTGCAAACATATTTTATAGCAAGCGTGTCATATGTAGCATGATTCGCTACAATATATAAATTGTGTAGTAGAAATACCGCGCTGTAGAAGAATTTTCGCATTTTCCGAACCGCGTTGTAGGAAGGTTATCTGTACTTAAAAATGCACCGATGCTGACGCATATTTTTTACATTAAAGTCCATAATTTCATTCAATTTTGCCTCAAATACATTCAGATATGTTACACACATAACACATGTAACCGCATTTTGAGGCCGAAAGGCAAAACATAAAGCTACTTACTACTACATTTAGATATGAAGACCACAACGAACGCGTTTGTGTTGGCAATAAAAATCAACAGGCAGTGGATTGGCGCCAAATATTCTTCTAACATTCTTGCAATACGATCAAACTTGCAAATCGCTTACATTATTCTACGTTCAATTACGCCCGTCTGTACACTGTCTAAACAGTAATATTTTTCACAGATGGCAAGTAACCAAAAGGTGCCTCAAGTGTGTTTTAATCCTTTCGCTACGAGCGCCGGCTATAATCGGCACCCATGTGACGACCTGAGTGTACGAGCGCCGACTTTAGTCGGCGTTGTTACGCTACGTGCCAGGTTGACACCAATAGACAAGGATCGTCCCCAACCTGTGACAAAGGGCCAACTAATCTCTCTGACCCTTCGCAATAGATCTTAGCGCTAGATCTCCCAAGAGGATCTCCCCGCCAAATCTTCCCGCCTGATTTTCCCGCCAGACTTTCCCGCCAAAGAACACAGGAAAGCTTCGTGCCCTCAAGGGGTATAAAACCCTTGGAGCTCTACCGACGCCAGAGACTCCAGTACGGACCACCGACTCAAACACATCGCCATTGCGTTACCTTAAGCAAGATTTTCATCTTTGTAACAAACGTCTATCTACAATAAAATCTAACGTTACTGAGAAAGCACGAGTGCCTTCTCAACCTCGTAACAGCGTCACGGAAAGAGCTGCTGATCCTAGCGTGGACTTTAGTCAGCATCTCCAGTAGTTTAAAAAAAAAATTTAGAAAAAACACTTTCGCGGAAATGTACGCCGTAACGAAAGGGTTAAGCACATCCCATTATGTTCCTTTGTAACAGCTCATTAGGAAGTAGTCTAGAAAAGATTTTTTTATTTTCAGATTTGAAGTTCCTAAATATTTTCTCAAAATAAAAGTCTTTAAGCATAGCTTCATCGAAAAAAAATCGCACTTCCAGTGGCCAAGGTATTCCCTGGTAGCATTTATTGTTGGCATTTTGATGGCCAACTAATTCCCAACTTGGGGATATTGTGGGCCAACCAGAAATGCTACTAGGGTTGTTGGTTCTTTCAGTTTTTGGAATGTGAACAATCTGACGACATCTGTTACATTTCCTGAATCAGAAGATCCTTCATGTCCTACTTACTTCTGTCAACCTTTCTTCTACTGTCGCGTTTAAAAAAAAAAATCGGTGCATTTTATATACGAAAAATTATTATATACTACTGTCGAGGAAACCGGAACAAAGAGAAATGGTGAGACAATATGAAATATGGTTTTGTATATGACTCTATACAGGGTGTAAAAGCAGGCTCTATAGTGGGAATAAAAGGGATAATTCTAGACTCCAGAATAAGACGAAAATCAAGAAAAATATATGAAGATATTACGGTTGCGTCTTCGGTTGAGTTATACAGAAGCACACTACCCCCAAAAGATAAAAAAATTATTATTTTAGTAGGTATGTCACAAACGGAAACCATTATCATTCGTGAGACTGCTTGTTGCCGACGTAAAGTGTTTAGAGTTTTTATTAAAAATTTTATGATTTTATGCATAAAATTGTTATTTCCAAAATCTGGTAAGTTATTCCTTATTTATATAGGTGTTATTCTTTTAACTTCTGGTTCAGATTATATGAAAGTATGTTAAATTAACTGTATTTCAAGGTATTAACAACAATTTTAACCTGTAAATTTCGTATGGAATTCCTACATATCTCTTTCATTGAACTCGGGGACAAAGTGAAAGCGTCAGAGTGAAATTTTCACTCAAAAGTGACAAGTTCAATCCGAGCACATCTAATACAATATAATAAATTGTTTTGTATTCGTTTCCTATTACTTTATCTAGCTTTTAACGTATTATTTATTGTTGTGTATTTTAACTTCCTTTCAGTTAGCCGGGTAAAGTGAAAAAATTGTAGAAGATTTTTTGGACAAATATTTTATCAAGTTCCGAAGTGATAGAGCTTTTCTATTATAGATTTTAGAGAACAAAAGTATATAATACAATATGAATTGTAAAAAATATATGCTTCTTTCTGTTATTTTTGTAATTTATGTGAGTTATTAAATCTCAAGTGTTTGACTTTGCCCCAGGTTTCTATACGCCCTACATGCTTGCATAACATCAAATATCTATCTACAATTTTTTACCATTTTTTACATTGTACCTTTATATTATGTCCTTATAGGTGCCTTTTTCTGGCGACTATTATGCCACCAGGCTTATTACCTATTTTATTACAATTTGTTTTTAATGATATTCATGAAGACTACGTTAATATCGATTACGTTTATTTCAGGGGACGAAAAATACGTGCACCTAACATTATTCGTTTGATGCCAACAATAATTTGTATACTGGAAGATCATGCGATGATTTCCAACAATGTAAACTAACAACTGACTGTTTTTCAATTCCCCTTAAACACACGTCCCCCAAAGCATTTTGTTTGTTCCCGATAGCGAAGAAATATGTTCGAGCCATTAGATTTAAGGACTGTATATTTTAAAACATAAGCTTTACATAGTTTCAATCCATTCTTACAACATAAGTTGTATTATACATATACATAGTTTGTATTTGGCGCCTTCGCGCGACCAATGGTGAGGCTTGCCTCGCCATCTTCGCCGCTCCCGTGTTTCGGGTGGACCGAGTACAGTATTTCCTCGTTACGGGCTCGGTTTGGTGTACACGATACGGATTTCTCGCTATCCCCACCACTTCTGTCTCACTCTTGTCCGGCGAAGACTAGAGCGAGATGGAACGAGAGCGAGCGAGAGGCACTGAAAGCGAGCGAGGACGGCACGAGACAGACGACGCTGTAGCGGTCATCGGTACGGCAAAATATGAACATTTGGCGTACAGATGGTCGGCATGGTTTATGACACGCGCGCCAGCAAAACTATTTTTGAGTAAGCCGCTTTCCGTTCTTTTCGTGATTTGAACAAAGCATGTTTTCTTAGAGACTTTCGTTTGCGGCCTCAATAGTTATTGCGGGTATCGTAAACCTTGAGTTTCTGTAGGGCCCACGGTGCGGGGCCGGCGGCCTGCGACCGACCACGTCACGCACCTCGGGGTCTGGGGAAATCCTGCTGCGTTACCAGAAGTATTTCTCCCGCCAAATTTCACCCCCGCTATGGTGGAAGCGCGCCGTAGACGCGCGAAATAGGTGGCGCGATTTAGGGGTCCGAACGATACCGATTGGTTGACATCGGCATCGGGTCAACCAATTAGGAGGAGTTTTCTACCCGCGCGCGTCTTGCCGGAAAATTGTGCGTCCGGCAGACGTCAGTCTTCATCCTGACCTCAACAAGTCTTAACGTTTGAGCAGATATAAGTCACTGAATAAAAGACTCACGTTGAACGTTATTGTGTGTTTCAATTCGGGAACAGAACCTATCCTTCTATTCCTTTAACGCGTTGATGTTTTGTCTCGCTCTGTCTTTCGGACGCCTGACACTCTGTCCTTTGCGTGCGCGACGGGCGTGCGCGATGGTCGCAAGCGCTTACAGTGAGCCAGGCTTGCGTCAAGATATTGTGAACTGTGATGCCAGATCGGGGACGGGTTCTCTCGAGAATTTCCCCCACCTCGCGCACACTACGCCGGAGCTGCGTGTCCGTGAGTTGGACTCCGAAGCGCCGAGCTCACGGACACGCTGCTCCGGCGTAGTGTGCGCGAGGTGGGGGAAATTCTCGAGGGAACCCGTCCCCGATCTGGCATCACAGATTGTGAAGCGGTTTTCGTGCTCACGGTAAGCGCTTGCGACCATCGCGCACGCTCGCTGCGCACGCAGTGTTCCATCTCGCTCCCCCCTTCAGCCAGAAAGAAGAGAGAAATGAACACTAGCAATTAGGGCTCTGTTCACGATACGGGCTCAACGCCGGTTCCGACCAGCGAGCCGCTTACGAGGAAACACTGTAGCTCGGCAATCCGATTTGTACCGGCGGAACGCGACTGTTGGCGTTGTTCGTTACTTCCTCTTATAGGGTACACGTGCGAAAACATGTGTGCGTAATTATCGAAAATCGACTTCGGTGCTCGAGCCTTTTGCTTTGTTCAATTGCGTTTTCGTGTTCGCAACGATTTCTCGTTGCCGCGTCTAGACGAGCTGTTTCCTTACTATATTCTCGCTTAAACAAATTCCAGTGTCGAATCTTTTGTCCGTGCATCCAAAGAATTCCACTCTTTAATACAAATCGAGCCTGGTCAATCCTCCCGAATTGGAAGCAGATTTCGCTTATTTCTCTTATTTGACTTCAAATGATTTAATATCTTCATATTACCAGAGTGTTTCTTTTTTATTGCCTTCCAAATTACTATGCCTGGCAATTTATTTGGATATTCTTCTGGAAGGCCTCAGTGACCGATCGACACGAGGTTTAAGGGGAGGGATGGGAAGGGACCCTAAACTTAAAATTGTTGCATCGGCAATTTATTAGGGATATTCTTCTGAATGGCCTGAGTCGCTGACCGACACGACGTTTGACGGGAGGGGTGGGGAGGGGGTGTGGACCCTAAATCTAAAATTGTAGCTTCGGGTATTTATTAGTTCCAAAATATCAATAAAAAATTATTGTTAATTTTTTTTACAACTTATTTGTTTGAACTGCATACACGTCGCCCTAAAGGCAGGGCTTCAAACCGTTATTATAAAGATTTCGCTTCTTAAAAGAGTTATGAAGAACTTTTATTCTGAATTAGTTATGGTTCCATGAAAATATAATAAAAAATGTATGAACCTGAAATTTTCATTTTCGTTAATAGATGTCTTGTTCTCCGTGCTGAGCATGTCGATCAGTAATTGTCGGTGGCGGGTTGTATGTATGGATACATGTGTGCTACGAGTTACGCCCCCCATGGCGTAATTATTCGTAAATAAAAGATTGATGAGGATGTCTCTCGTGCACATATCAAGGGAACACTAAAAACATTTCGTTTAAATATGTTATGTGGCGTCTGGCATCTCCTCTATAAAATGAATATAAAAGTTCATTCTTCTTTATTCTAGAAGTTGCTCGATATTTCAAAATTATTTTGTATATATCTACAGATTTTATATTTTACTAGCGTCCCCGCCTCGGCTGCGCCTGAAATATTAGCGTGACTAATTCATAATCTGTAATCTGCAATATGTAAACTCGAGAGCCCTCGGCCACTTATTCCCGCCGCGGTGCTATTTCGCAAGTGAGAAGCGCTCGCCCGGTCGCCGCCTGGCGGTCGCGTCGCGATCTACTATTACTTAAAAATCATTATTTAATTATTTAAAAAAAATAAAAACGTTAGAATCTTCCTCTCGCCAAGACGAACAAAGTGATGTAACACACTTGTGGGTACAGTTCATATTTACTGAGAAACCGCATTTCAAAGTATGCAACTTCAATTTTATATAATAGTATAGATAGGATAAAGTGCAACAAGCGTACATATTTTTCTCAGATGTTTTCATCGAACACAATGAAAAATTATTACACCTACGTATATGGGAAGAGCGTTTTCTCTATTTCGAAATGACTGTAGTTATAATAAGGCACTATCTCGACATACAGCACGAAAAACAAGGACGTAATTATGACATGTTGACTCATTTCGTTGGATTTTTAAAACTAATGTTTAATGTTTGAAAACTCGTTCTATCAAAAAAGCAAAAATTACATACAAATTAATTTCTTAAGACTATCGATAAATAATCTGAATTTGAAAAGAATCAGTGGTTATGTTATCAAATCTTAGACGATTTTACATGGAACAAGTCTTACATGAGCATAAATGGGAATACGCAATACGTTTCATAATTAATGCTTTTCCACGCATGTCACAATTATTATCTTGGGCGGGCAATTTATATCATATAGAGCAGTGTTTCTCAAACTTTTTCAGGCCACCATCCCCTTAATTCTACAATATTCACCATATATATAGGGTGAACCATTTTAATCTTCCCACGTAGTTATCTTCTAAAGTTTAAGATCGTATCGCCACCATCGAACATTATGTGTTACGACAGTTACGACTACGTATTCCAAGCATTCTAAAGTTGTCCGTCGAATATCATGGATATAATTGATATAAAAAATATGCTATTAATATAAGAAAATCTGTGTACGCGTTTATACATAGTTTCATACACTTAATGAGCTTTGTTGGGTAATCATGTGCAACCTGATGTTATTAAAATTCTAATCGCTGATATAGAGCATGCATATGTTTATGTAACTGTACAATAATACCTAGAAGTAATATAGTAAAAAATATTAACAATCATCTATCAACTTCACATCAACAAAAGTGTGTACCTACAACATAATATGTTACAAACTGTTTAACTGCCAGTATTGTGAAATACAGTAAGCAGTAAATAAGATACAGTTATAAGACCTTCGTTGCCGAAACTCGATTCCTGTTAGCCGTTATATGTGTCACAAAAAAATTCTTTTTAATAAAGATTTGAGAAATTCTTTACACAATGACCTTTGAAACAATGCCTACATGTAGACTAGATCTTCAAACACTACCTTTTCTGAACTGTGTTACTCTTTTCTAGAGATGTTTCAAAGAATATGTATGGGTACAAGCAGGGCCGGCGAGAATATGGTTGGCGCCCTTATGCAAGAAAATTTTTGGCGCCCCCAAATTGTTGCACCGGTTTTCTATTTAATATGTTTTTCCTTTACGGAGTACAATATAAAAAAAATTATATTTACATTTTGTTTAGGTGGGAGTTGGATTCTTTTATTGCTAAGCGTGCGATATATGTAAGTATGTTATTTTAGCGCCCTCTTCAGCTGGCGCCCTTATGCGGCGTATAACTTGCATAATGGGTTCCGCCGGCCGTGGGTCAAGACAAAATTACAGTACAAAGTACATATGTCCATTGTGCTAACATGATTGTTTCCTAACCATATGTGACATGAAACTGACAGTATTTATTCAAATTTTGTTTTTTTGATGAAGAAATTAAACTATCTCAGCCTTGTACAATTTTCATTTACTATATACTACTACATTTCGAACGTGCGATTTCTAACAATAAGGAGGATTACTAGAACTTATTCACTGTATACTTATTTTTCACCAGTTTTAATTCTAATGGCAGCAATCAGTTATCGTGTGAATTTAAGAAGAAAATATAGGTACGCTATACATACATACATACATATATACATATATATGTAAATACATGCATACAGAGCTCACATTCTGCACACAGTACAGTAGGTATTTGTGAAAGCTGTTAATATTACGAAGGTCGATGTTCTCTATAATTAATGCGTCCGGCATACTTTTCATCGAATTTATAAGATTTAATTGAGATCACATACAAATACAACTAATAGAAATGTGTTGTCCTTCATTAGCTACAACATATTGATTTCTAAAGAATGTATGGTAGAATACTTAATACTTTCTTCGATACGATTGGGTGTAATATTAGTGGTAAGTAAATACACGTATACAAAAAGGAAATAGATATTCTTTTACTATACACCAGTAAGATTTATATGTGCTTTAATCCCATCACAATAAGATTATGAGGGCGTTATAAAGTTTCAGGCAATTAGTCGACTCACTGGACATGATGTTATCTTTGCTAAATTATGCAGACAGACATAGAATTATGCGTCCATCAAACCAAGGCCAATTAACAATAACTTCTGGTGTCGTCTCTTTCTACTTTCACCGAAATTTGAATTTTGAGCACAGCTGATAGTTTTACTGGATTTTTAAATGAGACTGCAGGTTTTATGGACCAGCACAATTAACGTTTAACCTGAAATCAAGTGAAAGCTTCAACCGTAAAACAAGACACTATTATTCGTCGTGTTACTGAATCATGGTTCATATTTTGTATTCATTCCCTTTTCAAGGTAAATGAGAAACGTTTCTCTTTGTTTAGCTAATTTTATGTGCTTCGACAGCGCAGCGGTAATTCACGAAATAAACTACCTACATTACTATACCTATGTATATTATTAGTTTACAATTTGGTAGGATATGTCTGACAATACGGGTTCATATATCTTTGTTATTTATACACTTTTTACAAGCAATTCTGTTTTACAAGTGAGGAAGAATATGATGGAATTTTTAGAAGAAATTATTTCAAATAGAACTGATACTTTTACAAATAGTAGTAACACGATGTTAGTAAATCGTATAGAAAATCAGTTTCCTATTAATTTAAGAGAGTAAGAAGGAAATGGGCGATAATTTATCAGTACGATAATTTATTCATATCGGATTGCTACACTCGCGTGATTTCATTTTGTTACACGTTGTTAAACAATTAAGTACCCCATTTATCCGGGGAAAGTATGATCACAAGTTTAAGGGGAAGGGTTCTTTAGACACTTCCTTTAAATGTGAATGAAACATCGTTGAACCAAAAGTGGACTCTCAATAGTACTCAATACTCATATCATAACACCTTTCTCTAACAGTAAGTAACGTGGAGATGAAAAATAATGTAGACCAATAAAACGTCAAATATACATTGGATATCGGTGTTGCAATCCTCAATTCGTTTCCAGTCTACTATCATATTGATCCTGTCTGTTATCGCCTCCAAATAATTTACAGTGTGCTCACGATGTAGGTATTCGTTGCGACTCGTGATAATACTTTTCAAGTATGTACATAAGTTCAATCACCGCCCTACAATTCGTTTCTCTTATGTACATAATGTATGTTATACCAGTAAAGAAGACAATGACCGACTTTCGTGTCCTCGCTCCAGTACGAGCATTTACGAAGGAGAACTGTACGCGTGAAGCAAGAAACACGAAATCGTACGCAAATTTCTCGAAATTTCATTCCCAGACATCTTCCATTGTAAATTATATACGAGTATAAATATTTTCACTTTAAATATAGGATAAAAAAGGTGATTTATAAATAAGCCCGAGATCGACCCGCATGCGGGCCTACATACAATGTAGTAGTCGCTACTACATTGTACATAATACCTGTTTCAAGCCACAGGTTCTACCCATTTTTGAATTTGTCAGGGTTAAAATTTGTACGGCATCTTTGGGTCCCTAGGAAACTTCATGGTGTATCTGAATCTTATAGGTCATCGGGAAGTACGAAAATAGCCTCTGGACAGATTTTTCTAACAAACGAACAGTTACCTTAAGGGGTTACATCCACCTAGAGGTCCAGAAAAAGCATACAAGTTCAGGAATTTTTGGGGGAAAAAGTACAAGTGAAAATCATACACAATGTGTTTCTACTGAAAGATACATCTTTTAACTATGTTATTCTAAATTTTCATGAGATATTATTATTAAGTAAAGGAGATATCGGCTTGGATATGAGTCGTGTCTTTTTAACCATTAGCTGGTCAACATTCCCTAGGCTAAACGATGCATCTGAAAGCAAAAAATTCAAATAAATTTTAAATGTAAATAACTTTCAGAAGTACCAAGACTCACATCCAAGCCGATATCTCCTTTAGTTAATAATAATCATGAAAATTTAAAATAATATACTTAAAAGATGTATCTTTTAGTAGAAAAACATAGTGTATGATTTTCACTTATACTTTTCCCCCAAAAAATTCCTTAACTTGTATTCTTTTTTCACACCTCTAGGTGGATGTAACCCCTCAAGTGTCTTATTATACATATAGGATTCTAAAGCCAAGTTTAAGTCAACTCTTTCACTCTACATACGTCATACTGGGTGCAGTAAGAAAATAATGAGACTAGTAAAAAGTAGAAAATACTAATACATTAGACTGCAGACATTTGATTTGTTTTCTTCGGAATAATCTCCATGAAATTCAATACAACGTTTACATCGATCACATAATCTGTTAAAAGCTTATGAAAATCTATTATGCCTAACATTTTTAAAACGTTTGAACCAACGAAATGGCTGGACAAGAGGCAGACCATCTTTCCCATAAGCTGCCCTTAACATTGTTATGTATTTCACTCGCGGCTTTCCAGTTTTGTGCAAAATTGAATATTAAATATATTGTTGCGAGCACGCTATGGATGGAATCCAGAGCCTGCTGGCTCCCCCCCGGTTCGTGCAAACCAAGAGGTCCGCCTCAACAGGGTGGACAGCATCCAGGAAATGGCATCCTCAACCACTAGTTGGAGAAGCGTTGCGACTGCTTGGATCGGCTGGAAGGGATGTTGCGGAGACGGGAGCGTTAACAGGACGCACAGGGCGGTCCCCTGGGTCAGCACCAGATGCCACGAAGAGGAATGGGGCCATCAGAAAGCCAAGGCCTGAGAGAGGGAGAAGAGGACAGAAACATGCAGATGAGCTGGGAGCGCTGGGCAGATTGATCGGGGAACGGACCGATAGCATGTTCATTGTTTAGGTGTGATCCTCTGCTTTCGTGCCCGGCTCGCCATTCCGTCCTCCCGGGTCTCTCGGCTCCAACGTTTTTCAATACTACGTTGGATCTGTTAAAGTGTTGCCGCCCGTTTACTAGGAAATCCCGATGCTAGCTGCCTGGAGAAGTACCAGAGGGAATCCGGAATGGCGACATCCGAAGAAGCCCAGATCATCGCGCCAGCCGGAAACGCGACCTCGTACCGGAGCAGTTCCAGCAACAGAAGAAAGGAATAACCGAGCGCTAGTGAGGAGACGGTTTTCACATTTCCGCACGCGAAGAACACAGGAACAGAAGAGGAAAAACAGAAAGGAAAGGAGGCGAAAAAGGAACGTCATTACGGAGTTCCCACCGCCGGACGACAGGACTCGCCCACCCGTTTTTGCCCAAGAAGAGGACGTGTCGTCGAAGAAGAGAAGCCTTTTCAAGAGAGAAGCGCGCAAGAACGAAGATGCAAGTGGAGGGTAAAAATGTGGAAATTCTTTGGGGGATCCGCCGTACACACGCCTTCCTCAGGGTTTTCGCCTGGCTTTCCACTGGGCGTGAAGACAAATGTCGAGGCGGCAGTCTGGAGAAGCCACGAAGCTTCCCTATCACTACTTCAGACCCGGGTGCGACGACCAAGGTGAATCAAGAGGCTGGTGCGGTCGGGACGTACGCTCGTCCCGAGGGGGGACCAGTGTTGCGAGCACCGTATGGATGGAATCCAGGGCCTGCTGGTGCTCGCGACAGAAACACAAACACGAGCGAAACAACCACTTTAATTTACGTAATTGGACACGTCGTCCTGCACGATGATTTCTCGGCATTAGTTTCTTTGGAATTTACAATAATAAAAGTTAGTCGACCGTTAAATCACTTTCCACCTTCCGCATCAGGTGCTACCGCGGGCAACGTTCTGCTCTTCAGCGACACCATCGGCGGAAGCAAGCGTGATTTTTCCACATTCGCAATCATTGATTTGAAAGTTCATTCAAATTTAAATAAATTGCGTCGATCACGTTTTACGCTTAATCCATGGCAACGCCGCGAGCAACGTTCTGCTCATAAGTGATACCATTAATCAGCGCAACCTGTGAACGGTCAATCCACATTTTGTCGTAAGCGATTTTACATTCCAAAGAGACGAACGCTCAAGTTGGAGGATGGAGAATTGGGGTATCAAATGTTTTCCCAAGAACGTTTCGACAACATCTGTTTGCCAGTATTTCCAAAGGGCACTCAAGAACGTGATGCTGTCTTTAATAATTTTAGGCATTCTTCAGTCTGACAATGAGTTAATCCGTATATTGTTCTGTCGGTGGGTACGTATGATGGCTTCGGACCCGCACGTGGGTTCTGTTGTTAACCGCCGCGCCAACTCACTGGGACAATATGGTCATAAACTGCGGACCTGGCGAGACGCTCGGGTCGATCAGCCTGATTAACTTTTGGGAATTAGATGTGGAATTTCCTCCACTAACAAAATAAGAAGATGTTCTTATGTTAGATCGAAAATGTTTCCCTAACAATGGAGTAGGAAACGAAATTACTCTGAAGATGTAACAGTACCTCTCGCAGTGAGACACAGGATGAAAAGGGGTATTCCGTTGCCTGCGCGTGGTCCCGCCTGCGTGGTCCTCCCTTCAAATTAAAGACGGATGCCGTATAACTCTTGAGTATAAACTCGCGTTGGAATATCAAAACAGAAGCAGGCATTGACGTATCTGCGAGCTTGAAGTCTGATTGGTCCATACCTAACCAATCTGCCCTGCATCCCTCCCAAACGGCCACTCTTGAAGACGCCCTCTTCACAGCAATATCACCTCCCTGAGGCCCACCTTCTCTCGCACGAAATACGTCAACGCGTGTTTTTGCTTTGAAATTCGGGCGTGTGTTTATACTCGAGAAGAGGGATCCGGGTTTAGTTTGAAGGGAGGACCACGAAGGCACGATGACGCGAAATCAGCAGGCTACACCTTTTCTTCCTGTATCTCTCCGCGAGGTATATTGATGGTGGTTAATACTGTTTAATTGCTATATTGGTGGCATCTTTCTTACATCTGGCATATTTAGATAAAAACTGTACAGATTAACTTGTGGCACTAAATGACAAACGTGGACAAACGAATGCCATCGTTGTTTTATAAAAATTCGCATTTGAGGGTGCCAACTGCAGAGACCTCGAATCGTCGGTCATTTTGTCTTCCAGACTTTATAGTCTGTACTAGGCTTGGGAATTAAGTACTCTTTTCGGCCGATTTTCAGAGGCAACGCCCTTCTTGTCAAGCCGTGCGTCCTGGCCCCCGCGACGGCGGTAAAGCTCGGGCCACCTTAGACGCATACCACGTGAATCGCGCGTGGCGCGTTGGCAAAATAAAAACGTATCGACAATCGTACTCTCTGGGACGATATGGAAACCTGTTAATACAATGTCGCCCTAATGTGCCACGCGCGGTTCACGTGGTACGGGCCTGAGGAGCTCCGAGCATTACGACCGTCGCGGAGGCCAAGACGCGCGGCGGGAGAAAGAGTGCGGTTGCTTCTGAAAATCGGCCGAAAAGAGCACTTAATTCCCAAGTCTGGTCTATATATACGAATACATATGTACATACTGTATTGTACGGAGTAATTCTGGAGCGACGCCTGTTAAAGAGATGCCGGCTGGCACCACGTGGCGAGGTCTATCCCCCGTGGAACCTCACCGAATTTTATGGCTTTCGACCCGGGGTTGAAATACCATTAACCCTTCGTGGTCACACCTCCTTATAATCACACGTTGGTCACTCGAGGCTTATTGTACCCCAGCGTCATTTTTTAGTTACCATTTTCGTATTTTTGAATCTTTTAACTTTTCAGTGATAATTGTACATTCGTAACATTCATACAATCGTGCTCTAATAGTATTTTTCTAGAAATGTAAGTTTCAACAAGATCAAATTTATAGTTAAAGAAATAGTTGTGAAAAGAAGCGATTTTTTTCTGTTTTTCATTCACAAAATTTTTAAATTTTAATAGTAAAGTCTGAAAATTTACAGAAATATTGGCAAAGACATATACTTCAGGAAGAAAATTAGTTTAGTGCTGGGCGTGGCAAACAAAGGACTTTATTCTGAGATAGGAAGTGTTCTATGCTCAGCATAAATGAAATCGAAAATTGGCATATAAGTGTGGTTATTTATTCGCTAGAAATAAAATAAAAAACATCTTTGGCAGGGTTTTACGGTGTATTTTATTAATACCATGTCCAAAACAAAAAAAAGTTCTTATATCAAAAATAAAAATACTTAATCTTCAATGCCACATTCAACGCATACGTACATTCTGTGCGTATCACACATACACCGTTCACATGACTGGTACACTTGTCGCGTTTTTTTATCGCTTTGCCTATTACAGGCCTGCCCTTTACGGTGCAAATACCTCCTGAAGTTCTGGGACCCGGGCAACAACCGAGCGCGGGACTGTTACGTTGCTAACCACAGCATGGGCTGCGGGAGAACTGCATGAGTGTGCGGCCGTCCATGCAGGGTCGTACATGGACGCACACTCATGCAGTTCTCTGACAGCTCTCGCAACGGGTAGCATTGTAACAGTTGCGCGCCCGGCTGTTGCCTGGGTCCCAGAACTTCATGAGGTATTTGCACCGTAAAGGACAGGCCTGGCCTATTACATAGACCACATCTAAGTGGCAGAGTAAGATGTTCGCGGTTATTATTTGTTGATGCCTAGAAGGTCAGCAATATCCTTTTTAATGTTTATTCTTATGCTTGACATTTGATACCTCTCCTGCAAGTGTAGTGTTACATCGTAGATTATATGGCATCTGCACATAACACGTAATATATATATATATATATATATATATATATATATATATATATCGGTTGTTAAAGATATACAGACGCAATGCCGATTTTCCTAAAGCGTTGAATGCTGTAGTAAGGTCTCTCAACTAACGGTAGGTGGCGCACTAAGTCACATTTCGAATTCGTAAAGGCGCGATATTTAAACTCGAAACTTGGTTGGGGTTCAATACACCCCGTGTGGCCACGAAGGGTTAAGAAGTAAGAAATGTCCAGGATTTCCGCATTTCTGATCAGATCTTTGCAAAAATAACGCCAATCGATTCCTTATGTTTCGCCGATGAAACTAACACCAAGAACGATACAATTCGGACCATAATGAAGTAAGTAAGAAGAAAAATTGATTTACATGATTTCAAACTAACTTCGTTAAAAATAGTCTGATTTACATGATATTTGGTATGATTTCCATTGGAAAAACGTAAGGAAGCCATTATATATCGATACGATAAAGAATAAGCAATCTAGTTTTTTGAAACATATGTGCCGACCGTTAGAATAAAGGGTCTATCAAGTGTTCGAAGCCAACTGAGACCCTCAATGCGGTGCCTGATGTCTGCTCGCCGCGGCGGATCGCATCTAGCAAATCCTACCTTAACGTGGGTCCTTCCGCCCCCTAAATCTAGCCCCAAACCTATACCGATAGTTCGGAAACGATGAACACAGATATAGCTAATTCTGAATAAATACCAAAGCATTTTAATGAATATCGCGGAAACTAAAGCCAAGCGGCGATAACATGTATGTATAGGAAAAAGTTGTTCAGAAAGATGAACTTTACGATATATTTAAATGTTATCAAAATCAGTGAGGTGTGCCCCATTCTATATAATTACCATCAGACGTAAAATGGACGTCTTTAAGACGTCGTGTGCTATCTGGGTTTACACAAACAAAATTCGAACAATGTCGAATTTTGAATAAAACTGTATTGGTTCATTGTATTGGTAACTGCATTTATTGGTCTTAAAACTAATAGCTAACAAGATAATTTGCTGTAGGAAAACACTAAACTGAATTTTCTCGAAAATTGTTAAGTAGTGCATTCTATAGGTACGTTTGAAACATAGTTATACATATCATAGACTATGTAATACACCATTTACCTATACCAAATCTGCAACCTGAATCTCGTGCACTCCCCTTGTTAGCTCATTTTCTGTGAGTGAGAACAAGTGCTGAAATCTATTACACTATTATTGCATAATTGGTTACAACCTTTCTTGCCCGGGATTTCATCATTATGTTGTAATTTTTAATTACACGATGAGTGTTTTCTAAGGTTATTTACGTTCCCGCATCGTAACAGAGGACCTTAAGGCATTTTAGCATCCACGATCTACAGAGATATTACATTGTGCCGTGATCAACGATAACAAGGATATAGATGGAATCGGTTTCATCCGTATCACGTGATATTATGTGAGGTGTTAAGTAACTAATTGTGAGATAGTATTGCTAGACTACAATTTTGTTAGCGGCTCTGACAAACAGATGTATTACAATCTATTCCTTGCCCCAATTGCCTTATTTTCAAAGCAACATTTATAACACTGAACCATTACAGCGGTCATTATATTTGTATGATGAGAATCATTTCCATCACTCAGTTGTACGATTTCAAACTGGTAATTGTTAAGAGTTTAGTGTCGTATTATTAACGTATATTTGGAACAGCCACATACACAGGTACGTACATGCTTATCGGCACCTTCACTGGAGTTTGATATGAACCTTTCCTTGAAAACTTTCGATGCTTATAGAGAAAGTTAATTTAGTTTAGTTGTAGTTCCAACATGCACCCACCTACTACGAACGACGATGAATTTGAATAATTCTCCCAGACAGATAGGGGACGCTATTTTGATTTTACTGGCAATTTATGGCAGGACTCAAACTAAATGTAAGTGAAAATTTAGAAATGGTATGTAATCCCAAGTTGCAGTTCTTTGGTGAAGGGGATCGTTATTCCTGAAAAAGCAGACCACATCGTGGAGAAGACGAGGGTCTTGTGGTAACAGGATTTTGAAAAAACACGATATTTACTCCAAAACCATCAAACCAATAATTTTTTAAAAGCTTTAACTTTGTTAGACTGTATCAACTAAGTTGTATTCGGAACATTTTTATATATTTAAGAATGCTTGTTTGTTTGCAAGAGTAGTTTAGGATGCCCCTTAGAATTGAAGATGCGATAAAATGTTGGGACGCCCGTTAATTTTCTTCTGTTTGTTGTGCTAAGGAAGTACGCACAATTTCAGCACAATCGGATTATTGTGAACCTTGCCTCAAGCAGCTTGAAGTTACGATATACTAGGTATAAGTACTTCTTTTTATTTTTTTATACGCCGTTAGAAAATAATCGTTCACTTGGAACAGATGTTCCTGGAATGCACAAATATTTTACCGCCATAGTACAAAGACTGGAGAAATGGAAAACTTGTACCACCTTCGTTCTTCCAACGCTTAACGATATTTTAACGATATTATCGATATATCCTTAAGTATCAATAAGTTATCGATAAGCTATCGCTAATCGATAGTTCCAACTTCAGTTCCATCACATATTTACTTACATTCACGGTTGCATATTAAAAAGCGTAAATGTATTATGCTGCATATTTCACGTAGAACTGCTGTTGTGGCTCTGACGCCATCTGACAGAGAAAGTTCGGTTACCCAAACAATCCGATTTTTTTTTTGTTTAAACTGTGCCGATTTGTAGAGGACCTCGATAGAAGTATCAGGCAATTTTTCGTTTGTGCCCATTTTCGGGTTTTCAAGGGTTTTTGTTCAGTAGGTATATCTTGGAAACGATATACATATAAAAAAAACTGTTAGAAACAAAATTTATTAGTTTTTATGTGCTGTATAAAACTATGTATTCAATTTGTTTAAAAGTGGTAGGGAACATGTTAATGTTTAAACTGCAAATTTTAAACAATTTGATTACACAGTTTTACAGGTTATAAAAGGCCGTTAAGTTTTCATGGTAATAATTTTTTTATATCTACTATAGTTTTCCAGATAGGGTCACTCGGGGTAATATGCCACCGTAGGTAATATGCCACTTTTCAATAATTTCTTAAATAATGTACAAAGAGCGTTACATTTGCACTAATTTCGTTTCAGCTTTTATCTTCTTTTATTTGCAGTAAATCCTGGTAAGTTATAAAAGTATCGCCTTGATCTAATTTCACACTGTAACTAGAATGCAGATTATACCTTTGTGTGAGCAATTCTACAAAACATCAATAGGTTATGATAAAGTATACTAACAAACGAATTGTATAACCTCTCGCACATCCGTTAACACTATGCACTTTGTGGAGAGATTTTCAATCTTTCTTTTTATGGCCGTGTGGAGTAACATGCCACATGTTTGCCGGGATAATATGCCACAACTCATATCTTTACAATTCTTTCTATTTAATGCCATTGAATTGTTTTTTTTTTTTCGTATTAGAACCATGCCTAAGAAGTATGTACGCACTTCAAACTGTGCTGCTTGGTCAGAAAAAAGTTTAAAGGATGCCATTCAAATGGTGAAGGCGACTCGCCCTACACTATAGAACAAATTTTGAGAATGTAGATATTTCTTATGACGATTCGATTGATTCAGAAAATGTGCAACTACTGTGCAATATGTAAACTATGTTGTTACGATAAAAAAAGATCTAAATGTGACTGAGTAAAAACTACTTGTTACAAAAAGTGGGTCCATGAAGACTGCGTAGAGATTGGAGACTGGTTAGTTTGTAAGAAATAGCTATTTTTTCAAATATATTTTACTTTTCATTGAGTTAAAATATTTGTTATTAGTTACTAATAGCTTAAATAGTTTAAAATATTGTTGATCTTCCAAAATTTGAGTGATTAGTTCGCACTTCATAGCTTGTAGCACAGCACCTCAGACCTTGTGGCATATTTATCCACCACTTGGGTAATATGCCACTTTCGAGGACTTTTGTATTTGTAAGTTTCTCTTTGAACTATAAAAGTTACATATCTATACTTATTAGTCAATACACAGAATTAGTTACACTTTCGTATGGTTTTATCTTTATCCCTGTATCTACTTATACTTGCGAGATATCGCGTTTCAAAGTTAACTGTGGCATATTCCCCCTAGCGACCCTATACAGGAAAGTAGGAAATCACACATTATCTTTTAAGGGGTGCTTTCACCCTGAAGAACCGAAAGTGGGCACAAGCGAAAAATTGCCTGATACTTCTATTGAGGTCCTATTATACAATCCTGCACAGTTTGAAAAAAATCGGAATGTTCAGGTAACCGAACATTCCTTGTGAGTCAATTTCGCGCGCTTCCGTGTCACCTTCTCCCGGCCACGCTGCTCACGTTTTCGCTTCGCTGGTGTCTTTACTGGTCTTTTTGGACTCTTAGAAGCTTCGCCTTCCGCCCTGAGCCTAACTCGTCGGTCTCTGTAGGAAATATTATGTTTGAACGGGTTACGTTAGCAATAAACTTACGTAGTACCCCAGTTTGTAGCGAGATTGCTGCGGCATTGGACGTGTGTTACGCAGTGTGTTTGAAGTAAATACAAATTTTGTTATAGGGCTTGATAACAGTTCATAAATATAATTATGTGTAAAATGCCAAATCACACGACACAAAAGATAGGGTAATTCTCTAGCAAGAATCGTCAAAGGCGACGCCTCCAGCAGTCACGCGCCTCGCTGACAAGGAAAGATCCCGAACCCGGAAATTCAAAAAATTCTGAGACTTTGCGAATATGTAGGGGATTTCCGCCTGATTACAACGCAATTGTTGTTTGCTGCCCAAATTCACACTAAGGAGGTGAAATTGACCTCTTAAATTCCGGATATTTTCCGATTTTGTGTTATAACTCGCCAACTATAAGAACTGTAAGTTACCAAATGATAGTCCTAATTAAAAGAATCGAAATCAGCGATTTTCGACCTTATTCTGCGATCTTTAAGCGTTTATAGCTCAGAGCAACGTTAACCGATTTTGATGCAATTTTAGGTACATATGTAACTTACTTCAATCTACAAACGGGTTTTTTGAATTTTCATTACAGGCTCACAAAAAAAAGTTAAAAAAACGACGTTTACAATTTTTTTTTCTATTCCGACCAAATGCATTTTTTTCAAAACGGCGAAACACGTCACTTAGCAAACTAATCCTTCTAGCTTCTAAAAAAAACTCATGTCGTTTGACCCAATTCTAAAAGGTTTATGCGATTTTAAAAACCGTCCAAATACTTTTTTTACTCCCTGTACTTCCGAATGGCCCCAGCGGCCGATCGACAAGAGGTTTGTGGGAAGGGGTGGGGAGGGCGTGCGGATCCTAAATCTAAAAATGTAGCTTCGGGAATTTATTAGTTTCCGACATATTAATAAAAAATTATTGTTAATTTTTTATACAATTTTTTTTTAACTGCATAAACGTAGCCCTAACGGGGATCCATACTACCCCCCCCCTCTCCTCCCTCCCAATCTGTTCTACAAACAGCTGGACGGGGTTCCCGTTACCTCCGCGTGCCGCTCAGGCGTCCAAAAGGCACTCGCACCTATTTAGCTAAAATTCGACGCCAATTTTCTCAAAAACGAAGCACGATATTAAAAAATTGTATTCTATATTTTTGTCTTATTTTGGCCTGTAGAATCCCCCCCCCCCCCTAGAGTATTGGCTATCAATAGAGTAATAGGTATCAACCCTGTATAATAGGATGAATCACATTCGCAAGTTTCTGGTTCAAATATCCAAACTCACATCGGTTCGCTACCATGCTTTACGCGCTCCCGTACTAATCTAACCCCATCCAATATTAATATCCAGAACAAATTGGAAAGTGGAATGCGTTGTGTCGGAATAAGTCAACAGAAATAGTAAAAGTGTTTTATTATTATCTCGGAAACTAATAAATTCCCGAAGCAACAATTTGGGGTCCACACACCCTCCCCACCCCTCCTATCAATCCTCGTATCGATCGCCCACTGGAGCCATTCGGAAGTACCGCCTAAATTTGTTTTGGGGAATATGAAAAAGAATTACATTAATAATCCATTCTCAAATGTAATTTAATGATTAACAGAGTACCAGAAGAGCAACGACAGCAACAAGTACCTAATAGCCACGGAAACAGGCATGCATGTAGATGTACAGTCCGCCCCAGAAGAGCGCGTTCCTCGTAGCCACGGCCCTGTACTTTAAGAAGCAGCGGGTCGTTGACAATTCGGAGGAGAAAAGTGTCTTCTACTACGCTGATAAACACGTGTGGAATTTTAGTTTGTGATTCCGTAGAAGACAAGCGATTTTTAAAATCAGAGCTCCGTATTTTTTTCCGCTTTTGCACGGCGCGGAAAGAAGAGAAGAGCATAGTAACGTTTGCACTGGCCTGCACACTCGTCGGATGCGAATGCAATCGGAAACGTTCGGGGTTTCATAAAGCACAAGCTTCGAGGGAGGCGTATATTCACGGTCAAGCAGTTACCTCGAGAAATTCGAGAAGTATGGTCTTTGTCTTCGGAGTATGCAAAAAAGTTAGTTAAAAGCATGCCTAAATGGGGTCAAGCGACTATCGAGAACAAAGAAGACGGGACCATATAATAGGTAATTGCGTATTAGTTCATAAAACGTAGTTTTCGGCAATATAGACTTTTTCTAAATCTGATGATTCCTTTCGGAGACACGGGGAACACGCTCTTGTGGGACAGACTGTAGATGTAGATGTTTCAAGCATAATTGGCGTAAAAATTATTCAACAGAAATAAGATGCGTGTACTGCTATAATTTCATTTACATAGAGCACACCACATCCTGCGCGGATTGCGCGAATGATTACTGAAGATGATTATATATTCAGATAACTACAAATAAACCGTAGGTACAGTATTTCCTCGTTAGCGACTCGATTTTGTGTACACGATACCGACTCTTCGCTATCCCCACCACTTTTGTCTCACTCTTGCCCGGCGAAAGCTGGAGCGAGATGGAACGAGAGCGAGCGAGAGGCACTGAAAGCGAGCGAGGACGGTACGAGACCGAAGACGCGTTGATGTTTTGTCTCGCTCCGTCTTTCGGACGCCTGACATTCTGTCCTTTGCGCTTGCGACCATCGCGCACGCTCGCCGCGCACGCAGTGTTCCATCTCGCTCCCCCCTCCGGCCAGAAAGAAGCGAGAAACGAACACTCGGAATTAGGGTTCTGTTCACGATACCGACTCAACGCCGGTCCCGACCAGCGAGTCGCTAACGAGACAATACTGTACTTTATAAATGCAGTAGTAAGTGTTTTAGAAGTATTTATACTTTCCTCAGTTTCTTATCTATATGCGCCTTCACCACCGTTCGCAAACTGTTTACGAAAATTACGGGAAATGAAGGGACTTGAATCTCTTAGAAATCGTCAGTTCGCATGCTTGTTCGAGTACCTGTTCGCACACTGTCCTGAACTTTTCGTAATGTAAAGTTAAAAGGGACGTACTCACCAGCGAACATTTCATAAACACTGATCGGAGATATTTTATAACCACTATGGAATCTTTTTGCAAACACTTAATAAATTCAAGCCTACAGTGAGGTTCTTCTTATTGGTAAGATTCTTTTGATTAAAATGAGACCAAACAGCGAACTGATTACTGAAGAAACTGATGAGTGGTATAACAGAAATATTTATAACTGTTCGGGAATTGCTCGTGAATTTGTTACACGAGTAATGTTCGCGAAAAGAGTACAGGGCTAGTTGATACGTTATTCTGTTTTCAATTTTTTTCATTTCTATTTTAATTAATTACTTAACAACAAATGTGCCAAAATATACTTCAGTGCTTCCTCTTTAATATATAATAAGCGAAAACTTGAGAAAATGCATACAAAATGAATGAAAAAATGTTATATGGACGATCAATTTGGATGTATCAAAACTCTTTACTTCTTCTCTATATAAATGAAAACGGTTAAAAAACGATCGTAGTAAAGAGCTGAACAACAAACTTCACATATCTCGCTCAAACGGAGCTACATATATACGGTGTCGCGATAATTCGTCTGTATCAACCTGCCCCTGTATCAACTAGCCTCGGTCTCCCCTAGTGGTTATAAAAAGTTCGCGAACTACTTGCGAGCATTGTTTGCAAACTGTGTTCGTGAACTGTTGGCTAGTGAGTACGCACCTTTATAAAGTAATTTTGTTCCGTGAATATTTCATTAAAGTCCTATAGTAATACGAATTTGAAATTACAAATATCTTCCTTTTGTAGAAGACCGCGTGTTTGTTGCGTAGCGATGACTGCATTTTGTTTTTGGGACTGCCGATGGCTTTGGGTGCCTGTCGTTCCGTGGCAGTGCCTCTCCAGCCCCGACCGTGATAGCAAGAAATTGTTGTTTGTTAAATTAGCACACATTATTACAACCCTCGTTCTGACATTCCTTACACCTTTTCCGACATAAACCTACAGTCATGTAATCGAATTAATAAAATGCTTTATGTTCTACTGGTATTTATGCCTGTCTTTGCCAGGCATTATTATAGTAGGTACCTACTAGGGTGGCTCAATTTGCAACTTTCTTCGGAACGAGTTCTAGTACCCGCCAAAAGTGGGCCACCCATAAGGACATTTCGCGTGTAAAATCCAGACGTCTGCGTCACTGTGCCATCAGTTCTCAGACACGCCTCCATAAAAGAACTTATAAGTAAGCTATTCCGGCCAGAAAACATCGTGCCAGAATTATCTTTCACCAAGTACCTCTGCCACACAGTTGCTGTAGAGCGTACATTAAAGCTCTCGACTGTGGTATCATCAAATGTATGTGGCGCAGGGGCACGTGATCGCCACATTCGGTCAATTTTGATGTCCAGACAGAAACTCTCCAAATTTGATAACAAATTACAGGTCGTAAGCATTTTCCCTGCAGACGACGATTCAGATTAAACATTCAGCGGGTCCTACGTATGGCTGGTTGGGTAAGACTTGGGAGGTAGAGTTGTTCGAGTACTCGGAAAAAGCGAGCCGGGATATAGGGTAGATGTCCCAATTACCGTGCCTTTACGCTTAAAGAAACTGTACAAAAAAACTCGCATAAATAAATAAGGAAATAAATTTGTTTAATTAAGTTAAACTATTAATGTATGTGTTACAAACTAGAAGGTTGCATTTTAAAGAATTAAAGCATAGTAAAAAAAATTTCAAAAATGCATATGAAGATTTCGATGGATTTACCTAAATCCTTACCGGAAACGATAAGGAACACGTATTTTACAGAAATGAATAAATTGATAATTATCATGATTTGCACTTATGTAAAGTGTTTATTATATTATAAAAGGTTCAAATTTTATATAATAAAAAAAAATAGAAAAATGAGCACTTTTGAAACTTTTTCGTATTTTTAAAGTGAATCCGGTAATTGGGACAGGAATTTAACGCTTGTCCTTGTTACCGTGTCCCTTGAATCCCACTGGCTCCCTCTGTAACTGCTAAACCTAACCTTCCTTTCGTTTCTCAGAACGGGTGAACACAAATTTGTATTTGCGTATTTTGCTTTTGTAATGAAAAGGTCATATTAAAATTACATAAAAACACCTCTCGTAGAGCAAAAAAATGTTTTGAACAGTTTAAAGTTCAAAGACATAACTTAACCGCGGGAACGCAATTAAAAAAATGGCACGCTAATTGGGGGCACGGGAATAGGGACAACGCATTTCTCAGGGCAAGGTAATTGGAACAAAAACATGTATTTTTATTTCAATTAAAAAAAATATGAAAAATTAACATTTTCAACCCGAAAAAATGCCTGAATAAAGAGAAAAGTTCAAAACACCAAAATAAATTTTCACCAAGCAAAATTAAAGTAAGAGAAGTCAGTAATTAATTTCTTCTCAAGCAAGTCGGGACATCTACCCTACTCGGTTCGAATAACCGAGCCGAGCCGAGCGCTCGAAAGAAGCGAGCGGCTCGAAAAAACTGATCGACTTGAAACATTCGGGTTGCTCGAACGATCCGAACAGTTCGAATCTGTTTTGGGAATATTAAAACTTTCGAGCTGCGCCACTGCGATGCAGTGGCTGCATTGAATATGAATGCTTAGAATATTGTACGCTTAATTAAAGCGTTTACATTTCAAAATAGCAAACATGCAATGAAAATTTTCGTGTGACAGTTGCGAACAAAGAACATTTAAGCTAAAGAACTGGTCGTTGCAAACACAATTTTATGAACAAAATTATTTTATTTACATTTAAATATTCAGTTTAATATAAAACCGTGTACAAGTATAGTTTCCGGCAGAGAGAACTGTAGCGAAAGGGCTAAGAAAAGGCGTACAGTAATAAGTTCACTGATTCCGAATCCGACGATAGGATTTGTAAAATTAATTTGTTTAAACAATTTGTTTAACAAATTATATTGTAAAATAGTTTTAAAATAAACATATTTGTTTAGTTATTTTCCCCGCAGAATACGATTCTATATGTACCAAAACATGTAATTTTGCAATCGTTTGTTTAAACAAATTGTTTGTTTAGTGAACTAAACATCGGTTTCATAACATCGATGTAGCATGACGTGCTACGCCATTTTCACCGCCAAATTCGTTTTCAGCGAGCAAAAATTCATCGGAAACGATATATTTCGTTAAGGTTACAAAACCATGTCGGACAGTCTAATTATTATATCTATTCCATTAGAAAAACATACGATAAAATAACCGAAACAATTATCATACTCGATATAGCGAACTGTTCAATAATGTCGATCTGTACGAAAGATGTACATTGTACATACATTTTCGAACACGTTCGAACTGCTCGCTTCATTCGAGCCACCCGGTTCTTTCGAGCGCTCGGATTGGATCGGAAACCGAGTCTCGGCTGGAATCGAATTTCGAGCTACTCTATTGGGAGGAGTCCGAAGTGCAGCCACCTCCCTGTGGCGGACACTAGATCACTTGGTATATCGCATCTCCGAATCACCAACTGAGCGAAGAGCGTACAATAAACGTGTTCACAATCCATTTTTCCCCCTCCCCTGTGTGCATTCCACGGTTCTGCAGTGACATGATCATGACTCTAGGGTCCTTATTGACGACTTCTCATCATAATGTGTACATGTGAATGCATCTATATGGCCAGACGAGTCCATCTGACGAAGGCTATAACGTTAGTCTTTTTACCAAAAACCTTAAAAATTGACTCTCATAGTAGAGACAGAAGATATTGTCCGATCCGAAAAAGAATTTGCACATGAAATGTCCTTATGGGTGGCCACTTCTGGTGGGTATTAGAATTCGATTCGAAAAAAAGTTGCAAATCGAGCCACTCTAAGTCTAGTACCTACCATATTTTTTGTTGGAAATCACCACCGTAACAGGAGCACTCTTTTTTTATCAACCCCGGCTTGGGACCGGCTAAAGCATAATTATGCTCGAGTGGCATTTTAAGAAGCTAAGGTCAAATCCGCGTTTAGCACCATTAAAGAAAAGCCCGATTTTGGATACCTACAGTAGGTACCTGTCTCATCTTCGGTCATTTCATTTTATTTGCGAAAAAAAGCAACGACACTTACGAAAACTTAATGTTCAACAGTGCTTGAAACTCTTGGGGTCCGTAAGATAAACATAATGCCTGTTTTAGACCACAGGTAATACCCATTTTTTTAATGTTCCAGGGTAATAAGCTTTTGCGGCATCTTTGGGTGCCCAAAGAACTTGATGGCGAATTTCGAAAAAGCCTCTGGACTGATTTTGCTAACAAACGGACATATTAAGCTTCTTATTACATAGATGCGCAGCGCGTAATTGTCTCATTATTTACACCAGATATAGATACACTGTTTATTCAAACGTTATACATATCTGCCAAACATTAAAAAATAAAAGGGAGTAAAACTGCTTCTGGCAGAAATAGTTAAGATATAGTAATTAAGAAAGTGTTATTGATATTGTTCTTAATGTTAGTATATTAAGAAATAGTAAGAATATTTTAGTAAGAATAGTCTTTATATTTGATCGCGCTTTACACATTCACGAAATGTTATATTATTTCACTGTAATTGTATGGTACTGCTAGAAAGTAGCGGTCTATGTATGGTTTAGAATAAATAACATGTAAATACTGACTCATTCTGATGTCATATAAAATTTTTACACGCGAACACATCGCGAAGTTGACAAACATTCAGTGGACTCGTTTATTTATTAAGAGTTATTAATTTTAATTAGCTGTGTGCGTGTAAATCTGATTATTTTTGCGGCGTGTTTTAGTGCGGGTAAATTTGATATTTTTTTTTACGTGTTTAGTGTGAGTTGTGATTCGTGTTTTAATTTTTTCACACATTTTAGTGCGGGGAATCTGATTTTTTTCTTGGTGTGGTGCGATTCTGTGTGTTCGTGTGATTTAGCCACGTGTGCATCGATAAACCAATGGACTACAGTAGATACAATGGAAACAATGAATTCCAGTGAATTGGCAAGTTCAGTTTAACTCAGCGATACCCTTTAATTTCGGATAAAGTGTCGTACATTTTGTTGCAGCTTCTCTGAAGTGAGTGACCCCGTGTGACAGTGGCTTTAACTACCACTGCTCTACCCCACGAATAATTTCTTCCACGTGCACCGATGCTGGACCTGGTTGTCCGCTTTCAAGTGGAATATACCAAATCTTAAACGCTAATAATGACAAAACGAAGGCTCAACCGCAATTTCGTTATTCCTGATTTTTGTCTTATTTTGACGTCTAGAATCAGCCCTTAAATTTTCTCCCACATGTAGTCGAACACTTTGTATGTACCTACTTGAGATTTTCTGAAAAATTTACATCAACACATGCACCATCACTATTTTTCACAGGTGTATTAGTACCTATTAGGAAACGTATACATTTACTGACATAGTTGTTAAACTATGTTGAGGAACACATTAATGCATATATTATTTCATAAGTGTTTATAAATTAACATTTTTATGAGTAAAAAACTGTTTTTTTTTCTTAATGATTCATTTAACGTGACCATAATACTGATTCGCAGTTAACCCAGATTAAACACCTTTCACTTCATATTCGAGACTATATGAGTTCATATGTTGCGTCATATAGTTAAGAATCCAGTCACATAGTCAGAATCTTGCGTATCAATATATATTTAGGTAGATATGTATATTGAGCAGTAGTAGGATTTGCATAAGGTGGTAAGAAGAGGGGGTGGGAAATAAAGGAGTCCACATATCTTTGGTTTGCTTGCCATACAGTAACAATAACTCGACACTACATACACTGAGTGTCAAAGTTCAAATCTGCTTATCGCTATTGTCATAGAATTTGAAATAGAGAAAGGGTCGATGGCTCCATCTACTTTTATCTTCTCTGTTTAGACACGCGCATTGAAAACTCACTATTACCCGGCGTGTTTGCAGTTTTTAATGCAGACTTTTATTGAATGTTCAAGGTATTATTAATCAAAATACATGTGTGTATGCATTTGCCGAAGAAATTAGAATGCGCATAAATTTTTTGTAAAATGTATGCATTGATAAAGCTAACATACAAAAGTTTATTATAATAATATACCTCCACAAAAGAAACCCGTGTTATTTATGAAATGACCCAATATGTACTTATAGATTATTTGGCATTGAAATTCGAAGTACACAATAGGGCGGAGCGATACTATACAGGCGAAAATTTAAATTTGAATTTTCAGTTGGCCTGGGTGCGGGATAGTTGTCTTTTGATTAACCAAATACAACTGTAAAAAAATTTTTGAAAAATATTCATGTAATCATATAATAATTTTTGGGTGAAAAAGGAACCCGCAGACATGAATATTTTTCCAAATTTTTTTTACAGTTGTGTTTGGTTAATCAAAAGACTACTGTCCCGCACCCAGACCAACTGAAAATTCAAATTTAAATTTTCCGCTCCGCCCTAGTACACAATTATCAATATTAGCAATATGTATCATTACCAGGTGTATAGTACGTATTAGTAAAACAATACTACGAAAGACAACACCCGCGCACACACTCGTGTGAAACTTACATAAGGCCGCGACTTGTCAAGCCTGTTGGTAGTTCGAGCACAAACTCGAGGCAAGCTGACTGGGTCTGTTCGTTCTTTGCTGTGGTCGCAAGTATTACTTCTGGTCAGAACGGCGCGAGCACGTATTGATTTGTGTCGTTCTCAGGCTACGCACGTTTGCGAACCGTTTTCACTCGACTTCCGCCGGAGGCGCGTTCAGAGCCCTATACACTACTGCTTATGAAACTTTCAAGTTTCCTGCCGTTACGGGAAATCTGTTCATGTTTTGGAATTTCTTTCTAAATTTATTTCCGCTCCATTGGTTTGGATCTCTTACCAACATTCCTTCTCAACAATTTAGTTTACGTAGCAACATCTTCTTGCATATATTAAGAAAAAGCTTACTAACGAGGTACACATTCATTATTGGCATTTGCCCTTCCGTCATATTTTCGTCCCTTCTAACCCTTTTCCCCTCTACAAGGTGCGCTGTTCAAACTTCAATAGTACCACTACAATATCGTTACGCGCTTCGGTTACTATCTACAATTTTTTAAAACATGTTACCTATTAAGGTCCGGGCATACATATCAGTTCCGTGTCAGGCTCGTGTGAGTTCCGACTATTTAGAAGTATCCGCACTGTACCCACTGTCGTTTGCTGAGAAGAAGAAACGCGGATGATACAAGGGGCAAGGGGACTACTTCGCTCGCATTGGCTCCCACCGCCTGGGTCCCGTTTGCTTACTTTGTATTCGTCAACGGTGTCGCGTCAGCCAATAGCGTCAATACGTGTGCCCTACCTCTAAGGCCCGGTGCACACAAACGGCCTGGGTCATTTTGCAGTCGCGTCAATACGACAATACTGCCGCAAAATATACATATATTTTATATATCTCTCCATATACATATATGGGCTGTACTTCTGAATGGCCCCAGTGGCCGATCCACACGAGATTTGTGGGAAGCGGTGGAGAGGGTGTTTGGACCCTAAATCTAAAATTGTTGCTTCAGGAATTCATTAGTTTATGAGATATTAATAAATAAACTTTTAGTATTTCTGTTGACTTATTCCGACATTACGCATTCCACTTTCCAACTTGTTCTGGATATTAGTATTGGTTGGGGCTAGATTAGTGCGGGGGCGCGTAAAGCGATGTAAGTTTGGAGATTTGAACCAGAAACTTGGAGATGCGATCCATCCTATTATACAGGGTGGATACCTATTACTTTATTGATAGGCAATACTCTAGGGGGGTGATTCTACAGGCCAAAATAAGACGAAAATATAGAATACAATTTTTTAATATCGCACTTCGTTTTTGAGAAAATTGTCTTTTTAATTTCAGCTAAATATGCATGCCATTTAGGTGCGTGAGGGGCTCGAAGAGGTAACGGGAATGCGTCCAGCTGTCCGTAGGACAAATTGGGGGGAGGGCAGGATGAAACCCCGTACCTACGTATATACAGTTAAAAAAAATAATTTGTAAAAAAAATTAACAATAATTTTTTATTAATATTTCAGAAACTAATAAATTCCCGAAGCTACAATTTTAGATTTAGGGTCCACACCCCCTCCCCACCCATCCTCTCAAGCCAAGTGTCGATCGGCCACTGAGGCCATTCAGAAGTATATCCCATATATGTACTGATGGCACACAACGTTCCATTGACGCGGCTGCCAAATGACACATGCCGCTCGTGTGCACCGGGGCTAAGATTGTGTTAGAGAACGTGGGCCCATTGGGATATACCAATCGGACCACCAAACTTCTGCCGGCACCATCTCAGCAAATGACAGTACATACAGCGGGCCTTCTCTGGCCCGTTACAATCAGTAAAAATAATCAGAATTATATCATGTTTGGGGTCATTTTCATCAGAAAAACACCAGCAATCTATTGAGGATACTTCTATGAAGATTTAATATGAAATATAGAAATTGGCTTTTCATTACTAAATGTCTATTGTTGTGTTTGTGTTTATGACTCTTGGGCTTAGAACTAAGTCCCAGAACGGTCATAAACAATACCATTAAAAAGGTACCATTCAAGCCATGATGTAAGGATATAAGACGTGCTCTTGCGCACCCTTTCAGTTTAGCCAATAACGCGCCCTTCCTGAGATCCTTCATATCATAGAATGAATTTGTCAACATTTTAATAACGCGTTCGTACACATACATATGCATTCATATACATACATATTTTAATATGGCGGAAATTGGGAATGCGCAGTAGAAGACGAAAATGAGCCGCTCAATGAGCACACCTTATATCCTTTCATCACGATTCAGCGAAAAAGCCAGAATATCGTGGCAAACGAATTTTAACCTCAGGGTACAGATTCGGATTCGACACTGAAGGAAACAGACGTCACTGACACGGACAAATGTGACGTGCTCCATTCTAAAGCAAGCAAACGTAGTGGGTATACCCAGGTCTTTAAATTCATTATACCTACTTTCTTGAACGCGTCCTGTACTTTCCTTCCATGTTTCAAATTAGTTTTGTTAGATTTAAGCTTAACGTATAGAACACAGAGAATACTTTTATTTGTAATTAAAGAAATATATATATATATATAAGAACTATAATGGTAAAGAATTGAAGTTTAGAATTAAACACTTTACGCCAGTACTTGTGGCCACGTATCAGCACACGTTACAGGTCTATTTCAACGGAAGGACATTCGAACAGTGAAGACGTACACAAAGCCAAACACTCTCGAGACGACCCAGAGGTGTGTCCGTAACGTTACGACGCACGAAGCCGTGTATATTACTAAATACAAACTACATGTATACTAAACGGACGAGACATACTTTCGTCCAACACTCCCACTTATTCGAGACCGTTTACAACGCTTATTTGGTTTCTTAAGTAAATAAATTGCCCTTTTGGTAAGGGCTTAGTAAAGATATCCGCGAGTTGCTGCTTAGTTTCTACATATGTTATACCTATTTCGCCACTCTCACACACTTTCCGAACAAAGTGATATCGTACATCTATATGCTTGGTTCTGTTATGGTGTTCTGGGTTATTTGCTATCTTTATTGCTGACTGATTATCTACATTTATCGGAACCGTATCGCATTTCAAGCCCAATTCAGATATCATTCGGCGTACCCAGATTCCTTCCTGTGTACCGATAGCTAATGCAATGTATTCGGCTTCTGTTGTTGATAGCGCGACTACTCGTTGTTTTTGACTTGACCAAGAGATTGGCCCGCCGTTTAGTAGGAATACGAATCCGCTAGTAGATTTTCGCGTATGAATACACCCGGCATAATCAGCGTCCGTATATCCGATTACATTGCAATTGCTCCCACTTTTTCCATACACTATTCCGTAATTTATAGTGCCTTTTAAGTATCGAAAGATTCGTTTGACCGCTTGCCAGTGCTCCTGTCCATAGTTTGCCAAAAACTGACTAGCTCGATTCACCGCGAATTCAATGTCCGGCCGACTAACTCTGGTAATAAACAGAAGCGAGCCGATCGCCTCGCGGTAGGGGATCTTCTCATTTTGTTCTTTTTTTGAAAGAACCCGAATGCTTGTTAAAATCGAGCCAGGTTCTATAGGAGTACTCACAACCTTCGCATCTGTCAGTTTGAATCTTTCGATCATTTTCTGAATATAACTACTTTGTCCTATTTTTATCATTTTCTCTTCCCGATCACGTTCAATTTCTATTCCAATAAAAACCTTTGCATCTTCAATTGTTATTTGAAATGACTCCATTAACCGCGTCAATACTTCGTTAATTGCATCTTTGGAACTAGAAATTAACAGCCCGTCATCCACGTACAATGCTAGAAAAACATTCACTCCTCTCAGTCTACCAGAAAACACACAATGGTCACTCTCCGTTCTTTGAAAACTAAAAAATCTCAGAAACGTAACAAACTTTTCATTCCAGCAGCGGGGGGACTGCTTAAGGCCATAAAGACTCTTATGCAATCTACACACGGCATCAGGGGTCGTTTCGTCTTTAAATCCCTGGGGCTGCTCCATATACACGACTTCTTTTAATTTACCATATAAAAATGCCGTTTTTACATCAAATTGAGCAACCTCATAATCCTCCCTCGCGGCGATGGCTAAAAGTATTCTGACGGATTCGTACCGTACAACTGGTGCGAAAGTTTCGGTATAGTCAATTCCTTCCCGCTGTGCAAATCCCCGTGCAACGAGTCTAGCCTTGTATCGCTTAATATTACCATTCGAATCAGTTTTCGTACTATAAACCCACTTACATCCAATTGTTTTCTGCCCCACTGGACGTTTTTCGAGCGTCCATGTTTCATTTTCCCGGAGCGCAGTCACCTCCTCACCCATTGCCATTCGCCATTTATCACTTTCATCACTGTTCGCTGCACTTTCATATGTTGATGGCACAGGTTCTACTGCATACGCATGTTCTAGCTCACCATAACGCTCCGGTGGACGTAGGTTTTCTCTATCGCGTAGCTGTCTTCCTGCGGTTGACCTCTCATCCTGTTGTTCATCGTCAGGGTGATCCTCAGGTGCTGGCTGCAGTTCTCCCACATCTTCTTCATCCGATGATTCCTCGTACACTCCCAGATCATACTGGAATTCCCCAGTCTTCTCAGGTCTCCCTTCTGTCTGCTTTGGCCCTTCTGAGGTCTCGTCGAAGTCAACGTTACAGCTTACATGTATTTCACGAGTTGCAACATCCCATAGCCGATAATTAGTTGATTCACCCTCGTAGCCAACGAAGATCATCTTCTTGCTTTTTGGGTCCAGTTTTCCTCTCCTTTCCTTGGGAATGTTCTTGTATGCGTCACACCCAAACGTACGCATGTGCTTCAGCGTTGGTTTATGCCCAAACCATTTTTCATAGGCTGTCGCATTCTCTACCTGCTTCGATATGGTTCTATTCAACACATACGCCGCCGTTTGAATCGCTTCAGCCCATAAGTATTTCGGAACGTTTCTTGCGATCAACATTGATCGAGCATTCTCAACAAGGGTTCTTATCTCCCGTTCAGCACGCCCGTTTTGTTGATGAACGTAAGGCGTCGATCTCTCATGAATAATCCCCTTCGTTTTTAGGAATTCCGAGAACGCGTTTGACAAATACTCCGTGCCATTGTCTGAGCGAAGCACTTTTATTCGATTATTTGTCTGTCTGAGCACTCGTGCCTCGTATTCCTTGAATTTGTTGAAAACCTCGGATTTTTGGCGCAAGAAATAAACCGTTCTAAATCCCGTGCAATCGTCCTTAAATACTACAAAATATCTGGAACCACCTGGTGACTGTATGTTTAGCGGGCCACAGACATCCGAATGGATCTTTTCACCCGGTTTTTCTGCTCTTTCTGTCTTACTTGTAAAGTGTGGTTTCTGGGTTTGTTTTCCTAGTGTGCACGCTTCACAGAAGAATTCTATCTCGTCTTCAATTTTCATTCCAACCACGGCTCCAAGTATGTTCGTTTCTTTGATTGATTTTGTGCTAATGTGTCCCAGTCTTTCATGCCACAGTCTTAGTGACATCTCCTGTGCTATATTGCACTGCTCCAGTCTATTTGTCTCGAACTGCATGCGAAACAATGATCCGTAGCGGACCCCCACTGCTGATATCGTTCCGTCCTTCTCTCGCACTTCACAACGGTCATGATAGCTATGAAACGAGAAACCTTTGTCTGTGATTGCGCCTACTGAAAATAGGCTTCGTTTCAGATCTGGGACGAACAGTACATTCGTCAGCTGGCGATTTTCCCATCTGTTATTAACACTTGCTTTAATATGTATGGTCCCAACTCCAGCTACCGAAAGCGTTTTATCTCCCGCGACCTTTACACATTTTATTGTTTTCACCGTGCCAAGTTCAGTGAACAAATCCCGCCTAGAGGTCATATGCATGCTCGCTCCAGAGTCGGCCAGCCACACCGCTTCGTCTTTGTTCGTCGTTTCCGAAAAGAACACCGATATGTCACACACATAAGCCACTGCGGATGTCTTTGTTTTCTTTCCGTCAGCAATACGTTTTTTGCACTCCCGATACCAGTGTCCTGTCTCGTGGCAATAATTACATGGGTGTTTTTTCTTCAGTTCCTCAATCCTCTGTTTGCTGGATTTCAGCTTCTCGTCTCGATTTCCACTGGTCTCCAGACTGTCAAGTTTCGCCTGCAGAGCCTGTACTTGGAGGGCTAACGACGATGCTTCTTCCTCTGTAGCCTTCACTCGCTTATCCTCGCGGATGATCCTTCCGATCAGGTTTTCCTTCTTCCGTTCCCCTTTGGCAGTGCATTCCCATGCCATTGTGAACGCCGAGAATCTTGCTGGCAGGCTATTCAACAACTTCGACATTATAGCCATCTCCGAAGGTTTTTCGCCCGCACTTTCCAGTCTTCTGCAAATATTTTCCAATTTTTCAATTTGAGTCGCAACGGGCTCCTCGTCGGTTACTCGAAAATCGTAAAACTGCTGCCAACAATGCTGCTTCGCATCCTCCGTTGTATCGCCATAGAGTTCGCATAGCTTCCGCCATATTGCGTTCGGTGTCATACAATTCACCAAATTAATATGGAAGGCTTGCTCTACCGACCCTAGCAGCATTACTGCGGTTTTTGACTGTCTTTTCTTCCATTCCTTCCATTCCTTGACCTTAGTCTCCTTTTCGGGCTGCACATCCGTCCCTTCAACGTACTCCAGCAAGTCTTGCGATTCCAACATAAGTGACACACCATGTTTCCACAATTCGAAATTTGTACCATCAAATTTCGTGAGGCTGTAAGTATCCTTATCAGCCATTATTGCAATAATAGGAGACGTATTATCAGACGAAACACTACCGGAGAGACAAATAGGCAAAACACTTGCGCAACGGTACACCACACTGATTCTATACACTACACGATGTGAGTGGCGCAGTGGAAGCGTGCTGGGCCCATAACCTGTTAGATTTAAGCTTAACGTATAGAACACAGAGAATACTTTTATTTGTAATTAAAGAAATATATATATATATATAAGAACTATAATGGTAAAGAATTGAAGTTTAGAATTAAACACTTTACGCCAGTACTTGTGGCCACGTATCAGCACACGTTACAGGTCTATTTCAACGGAAGGACATTCGAACAGTGAAGACGTACACAAAGCCAAACACTCTCGAGACGACCCAGAGGTGTGTCCGTAACGTTACGACGCACGAAGCCGTGTATATTACTAAATACAAACTACATGTATACTAAACGGACGAGACATACTTTCGTCCAACAAGTTTTATTTATGTTTCGTAACTGAATTTTATTATAATTATTTATGCTACTACACAGTAGTGCGTTTATCCATATTGTTAATTGTAGAGTAAAGCAGGGATCGAAAGTTCTGGTACTCTCCTTTTTAAAAAAATTCTATTATAACATGTATGTTTCATTTAAGCAAATGTCTATTCCTAGGGAATTTTTATTCAAAGAAATGTGTGTCCCTTAGGAACTTCTTTAAAAAGTTTTCTCATGGAACAGATATTTTAGAATCTGCATAATAAAAGTTCCATAGAAACAAGTTATACTTCTGAATAGATCAAGCTAAAGAAAAGTACTAAACTATTAGGTACTAGTCTTATTTAATAATTTATTCTTCATATGTTTATTTAATCGAAGGTATGAAAATCATAACATAAGTAATTAATAGTTTAATAAAAAGTATTGAACAGAAAAGTGAAATTGTCAAGAATATTGGTATATTAAATAAGTATTACAGTTAAATTGATGTTTTAAAGGTGTTATTTATTTGTAATATTTATCTACGTAATTTGTATGTATTTCGGTTCATGTAAGTTATAAAAAATGTTATTTAGGTATTATTCTTGACAATTTCACTTTTCAATACTTTTTATTAAACTATTAATTACTTATGTTATGATTTTCATACCTTCGATTAAATAAACATAGTAGTACAACAGTACTACTATTCATTCAACAGTATTCACTATTTGTTACAGTGATTGAGAACTTTTAAATATTGATGAACAAAATATCTGTTCCTATTATGGAAAATTTTTTATTTTTATATTTTATAAGTTCTATTCCAACTAAAACTTTTATTTTCAAGAACTTCTCATTATTGGTTCTCATGGGAACTTATAATGCGAGAACATTTTTTAAAAAAGTTCCACGGTCCATGTTTTAAATTTAAATAGAACCTATTGAAAAGTTCCAGAACTCTTTCGATCCCTGCATACAAATCAACGTTCTTATTGTTATTATTATACGAATCGATTCTATCGATTTGTGGAGATCTGATCATAAATTGTTAATACCTTAGTAGTTTGTAATGTATTTACACTGAAAATAGGGTTTCCTTTAATATATAAGGGTATAATTTTCTTGACCTATATACCATACCAATTTTTAAATCATTAATTCTGCTATGAGCACATAAACTGTAATCGCTCGATGTTTGTGGCAATTAATTGTAAGTTGATAAATGTTTACACAATTAATCCGAATTATGCTTCTTCAGTGTATTAATTGATCTCAAAAAAATACAATGTTGTACAATATTTCTATATCGTGACAAGATGTGATGATAAGATTATTTAGTACCTATATTCCTTACGCCATCGAAGTTTTAGATGTAATTTTAACAATTGTAAATTTTTAAATCAACTCATTGTTATGAAACTGATGATAAAGGTATTGTATAAAAAATAACAATCCGCATGAAAATTTCTTAGACTTGTAATTATTAGTCGTAAAATTATAATCATAAAATTTTATTAAACGTCCAAAAAGTTGAAAGAAGGTAACGTCGTTACAAGACTGACTTCTGGGAATATTAAAAATTATTAATAATTTTTTATTAAGTTTAAGACAATAGTTTGATTAGAGAATTATGTACCTAGAATTTCAAATGTGTTGCTTTCTCTTAAAAAATTGATCATGCAGTGTTTCCCAACCTTTTTTAAGTCGCGATCCGTTTTGTAATATTCAAATAACCTGCGACCCCCCCCCCTCCCCTTCTTCCTTCATATAAGGTAAGGTAAATTTAATAAGGTAAAGAAAACACATTAAAAAAGGTATTTCAGAATATAATTCTAACTTAATAATATTTTTTAAAAAACGAAAACCGTGGCGACGCCCCAAAAAACACTTCGCGTTCCACTGGTTGGGAATCACTGTGATGATAAGGAATAACGTAAAGATCGCCAACCGGGTGCTTAATATAACTTTCCGAGGAAACGAAATTTATTTCAGATAAACCGGTTAAATATGTTTGTTATTATCATAATCTTCGAGCCAATGGTAATATACAAATTCTGAAAGAATGGTGAGATTCTATAAAGTACTCAAAATAAGACAGGAAAGATTGAATTTTGGATATAATTTAAATGTATATATACACTCTTATGTAAATGGCAAACGTCAACATATGAAACTTCTTGTATAACCTACTGTATACCCAGATACAAAACTAACAGAAAATTTAGAATGTTTTTTCTACAAATTTATGGCGGTGCAAACAAGGATACACAATGAAAATCATTCTGAGCTTGTGAATGCTTTTCATAGTGAGTATGCAATTATAAAAGAGGGAATTATGCACTTTAAATGCAGTTTCAATAATTAATACACATATCATTTATTACGCATAAGTATTTCAAAAGCGATTTAAAAAAGTTTTTGTTCCATAAGTCTTTGAACATAGTAAAACAATCTTTAGTCTCTGATTAAATGTATAATAAATACGTAGCAAATGAATTAGTAAACGAATGAAGTTATTTAAGAATGACAAATAATGCTAAAGGAAATAATGAAATGTTATTAATACAAATTCGATTTCCAGTGGTTATCAAAACACGAGCGTCTTGTTTGAGTCACCAAGGAGTCACCATTAACTCTTACAAAAGTAGTCGTTAAGCATGGAACTAAATGAATTATTCCCATTCATATTAACTAATTTCGTTTGAATATTTGTGAATAAAATTATGGTTTACATGAATGACGTGCTCACAAAAATACTGTCTAACGGAATAAAGGAATGTTTAATTATTTATTATCAAAAGCAATGATTTACTTTGCTATTGTTGCTACTATCCTAACATTGACCTAATTACTGCAATAACAGAAAAAATGATATCAAGTTACGGTGTCATCAAACTCTGCGAAACTCGCCAGTTATCCGGAAGCCAACTTCTGCTATACCATTCCCATAAAACTGTTATTGATGTGTTAATAAAGTAATTTTAAAATCTATCGATTAAACATTTAAGTCACTCTGTATTACGTAAAATTCGAAATACACTAAAATAAATGGAATATTATTTCTGCAACGACATTATCACGTAGTTCTGTGAACAAGTGGCCACAAAAAATATCTGTATGGAACACGTTCATCTAGTTTGAAGTTCCTCACTGTAAAGGAGAGGGTATGTTTCGCTGATCGCACGCAGAATACTACTCCAAGACGTTGCAGGAAAAAATTTGGTAGAAAGCAGCTGGAATCCGGTCGAATTTCTATCGAAGCATGCAACTCCACCCCATCCGATGCAGTTCACGCGTTCACTGGTGTACTACTCGTTGGTCGAGTCAGCCGCGGTAAATAAATATAGACTGTGTACGCGAAACATCGCGCATACTTATTTCATTTGGTGTACATATTGTTTTCTACAATGTATAATAATACAGGGCATGCTGTAACTAGTAGAATAATCCTCTAGGTAATTCCGCATAAAAAGACTAATGGAAAGCGTGGAATAAAATTTTTCCATTTCGCCCTCCATTTAGCAAAAACATGACGTTGAGTAGCCAGCCAGTACACGCACAGGTGATCAAAAATTGGCAAAGTGCAATAGAAAATATAATACTAAAAATGAATCCAAGTTGTACAATAGCATCTTCACAAAGAAGGTTTTGTTTGCGAGAAAATCAATTTTGAAAATCGGTTAAATACATGTGAACTTCGCTAAACGTAACAATCGGGTCCATCTTCAATACTGCTCTCCTCGAAAAGAAATCCTCGTTGAAGAAAATTCATTCTACTATTTTAATTGATTTTTACACAAACATTCGTTGTATTCGTCATTCTCGATCAGGTGCGCGCGCCCTACACAGACATACAAGGTTATCTTTTTTCCCAAATGCAGCCTTAAATAAACAAATATTCCACAGTTTCACATTTACAACGAGTGCCCTGAATTACGAGACACTCTGTATATCTTACAAATTTTGTTCTGATCCGCAGAATACTTTAACAAAATATTCTTTACACTGCCAACAAAATTACAAAAACTTGTATTCGTATCGTCGCTCTGATAAGGGTATTGTTTCTACACTTAGTGATGAAAGATAATGAGAATTAAACTTTGGCACGTCCAAAGACATCACGATCAAGCTAAGCCCGAGATTATATAAAAAAAATTGGGATATTCTTCTGAATGGCCCCAGTGGCCGATCGACACGAGGTTCGACTTCGGGTATTCAAGAGTTTCCGAAATATTATTAAAAAATTATTGTTAATTTTTTTTTTAATTATTTTTTTGAACTACATAGATACGTAGTCCTAATGGGGGTCCCTGCCGCCCAATCAATCTGTTCTACAGAGAGCTGGACGTGTTCCCTTACCTCAGACGTGCCCTAAATGGCACGCGTATTTAGCTGAAATTCAAAGTCAATTTTCTCGAAAACGAAGCGCGATATTAAAAAATTGTATTCTATATTTTTTCGTCTTATTATGACCTATAGAATGACCCCCCAGAGCAGGGCTGCACGGGGAGCCGTTTTTAGCGCCTAGCTGCTAGCAACCCGCCTGTCCCGTTGCTAAGGTTAGAATCAGTCAGGAGAACTGCAGTAGTGTATACAGCTGGGTTCAAGTCATACCAAATGCACGTACACTACTACAGTTCGCCTCACCGATTCTAACCCTAGCAACGGGACAGGCGGGTTGCTCGCAGCTAGGTGCTAAAAGCGGCTCCCTGTGCACCCCTGCCCTAGAATATTAACTATCAACAGAGTAATAGGTATCCACCTTGTATAATAGGGTGGATCGCATCCGCAAGTTTCAGGTTCAAATTCACATCGGTTCGCTACCATCCTCTACGCGCCTCCCGCACTGATATAGCCCCAGCTAATACTAATATCCGGAACAAGTTGGAAAGTGGAATGCGTTGTTTGGGAATAAGTCAACAGAAATACTGATAGTTTTTTATTAATATCTCGGAAACTAATAAATTCCCAAAGCAACAGTTTTAGATTTAGGGTCCACTCACTCTCCCCACCCCTCCCCTCACACCTCGTGTCGATCGGCCACTGGGGCCATGTGAAAGTAATTAGCATAAAAAAAGCATAAAAAATGTACAAACGAAGCTTATATTTATCCATTTCCGTGGTGCTGGCGAATCGTCCACATCGCGTGTGTAGTCAAGTTATTATATCCGTAAGTGTTGTAACATATTATGATTCAATTTCAATATGTATAAAAAATAATATTTCTTAATTATTTGTATCGCGTTTAAACTAACAATAAGTTCTTATCACTTAAAAAAATCGCAAGTATTCATACATTCTTTTCAATAACTTTGTATATATATATATATATATATATATATATATATATATCGCTGTCTCGTAAATGCGTAAACAATTTCATTCACTTTCAAAGGCCTATGTTGATGTGGTTACGGCGGTTCTTTGTTGCACTAGAACGCCGCATTGCTGTAGGGTATTGTATGTGTACTGTATGGCAGCGAAGCCCTGATGGGCGGTCCGAGGGTCCGAGCATCCATAGCGTTTTCTGCAAGCCGCGTGGAAGGGCTGCTCAAAGCCAATGAAGCAGCGGGCATGGAAAACTCTAGTAGTGTGCGCGTAGGCTCATACCCGTAGGGTAGGCGTAAATGACTGGGACTCTTGGGGGCCCCAATGCTCGGTGTACACAGGGTTCCGTTTCCTCGACTTACGATATGTCAATTACTATTGAAAGGTAGAAAAAACTCCAAGTCGCCTAAGGATACAGTTAGTATTTAGATTATTCCCTGCTCATAAATGAATAAAATTGCAGTGGCAAGTCGGCGAACACATGGTTGACAGTTGCCGAAAAAGTGCTGAAAGTCACGTCCGTATCGTAAACAGCAGTTTATATTATATACCCAGCAACCTGAATAGAAGACGTCACGAGACTGTTTCATCCTTCCGCTTTCTTTAGTATTTAACTCACGAGTCGTAGACTTATAAACTTTAATGTTCCTGGAGGACGACGTACAAATTATACAGCTTGTAGCGATGCTTAACGGCCAATATAAATTGCCATGTACACTGTGAATGACAATTCGGTGCTTTCTTTCCCTTCGTTAAAAAGAACGCAGTGAGAGTACATACAATGAGAGATATAATTGTGAATTACTTTCTCAGGGTGGGACTGTTCAAGTCTATTCGATCCAATTATATAATATTACTGTTTAATCCTTAATCAATTCCTGTTTATTTTCCCAATTCTTAAAATGTAGAACACCGGGCCCTAAGAGCCTACACGCACACTACTAGAGTTTTCCCCATCCGTTGCATGTCGGTTGCTTCATTGGCTTTGAGCACCCCCTTCCGCGCGACTCGTAGAAAACGCTATGGATGCTCGGGCTCTCGGACTGCCCATCGGGGCATCGCTGCTGTATGGCAATGCCCATTTATTTTAAATGGACACATAGCCGTAACCGATGGGTCACTCGTTCTGTGTGTCTAGTTGAACGTAAATTCGTAGCTAAGAATTAAACTGTTCATCACTGAACAGTTTTTCTAGAACCGAAATCCTTGCCCAGTTGGGCATACACATACAGACATATGATTTGCACATCTGTCACGCAGAATGTTTAAAAAATATTGGGCTTATTGCTTGCATACTGCATACTGTTTCTGTTAAAACGATTGAGTCCGTTTACTGCATCGTGCTATTAACACTTGGAATTGTGTAAGGTTTTGAAAAATGCCCCTTTTAGTCAGTCAGGCTTTACCGAGTGTTCGCTTCTTGCGGGAAATATTTGTACAAAGCGTATAGTATACGAAGCGACCTCCGACCTTAGTTCGTTTTCAAAGTAAACGTTCGACGATTCGCGGACAATATATATGCTCGAAGCTTTCTCGATTAATTATTAAGAGTCTCTTAAAAATTATGTCTATACGAAACCTGAGATATAAATCTGGAACCTAATCGGGAGTGTGTCCTAATCTGTGTTTAAACCTTTCCCAATTTCTTACTCTCAAAATCTGCCACTCTCTAAAATTTGCCGCCCCCAAATGTTCCACCCCTGAAACTAATAGTTTATGATCCAAGAAAACCTGAGTATAAATATTTTTTACATTTTTCTTCTAAGTTACGAATTCAGTTTAAATATTGTTGGCACGCCTACTTATAAAGTTTAAATAGAGTATAACGGAAAAAATGTACGTTGATAAAATTCGAACTGGACCAAAGTATTACAAAAATACAAGCACAATTCCTAAGGTACATACTTGTTGGGAAACTCACCAAATAATGGGTAATATTTGAAGCAGCAGCTTATGAAACAATTTTTATTAATACTACAATTAGATGCTACCTGAACCATAACATCAACTGTACCTAAGTTAGAATCATTTAGGATATTATAACTTTTTCCATATTCGCAATGCATTTAAAAATCTGATAATTTTGTTATACTTTTGATTCTAAAGAAAGATAAAGAAAGCAAAAAAGATAAAGTAATAGATTTGTATTTTTATTTCAAGGTAAATTTGTTTTATTATTTCCTTCGTAAATACAGTGCGGAACGATGTATAAATTAGATAAACTGCTTTACAAGAGAAAAATATAGATAATTCTGTCTTTCAACTTTCGACAAGTACATACATTTCTCCATACATGTAAGCGTAAAGGATCTTTTCGCCGTATATCGTACATGATCAACACAAATATATTTCTGACATTTCAACGAAGAAATGTTTATACATTACGAGAGGAACTGACTTTATTAACACGTTAACTGCCACGGCACTTTTCAGGATTCCGGTGTAAAAAGTCAATTTAAAAGCCACTGATATATTACGAATTTCATCGTAGCTGCACAAATATCGCAAGTAACCAAAGTACGAGGTAACTGGTACTTGGCGTCCTAGGCAATAACGCAAACTACGAGTTATCTGGTAGTTTGCAGTCAACGTGTTAAGATTATAAAACGTTATTATCACTATTTCTGCTTTATTCATTTTTTTTAAACAGTGCTCACATCATATAACATTACGAAAAAATAAAATTAATACCGATTGAAAGCTTCTATGAATTTTTATCTTATTTCACAGGTTACCGGAGGAACCCTTTTGAGAAAGGTCACTATTAAGACGTTGCTGTACAGTCGTACATTTTTTGTCGTTAATTTCCCACAATTAATTCCTTTTTTAAATGCCATATCTCCAGGAAAAAACGAAGAATGCTATTTTTTAAATTGATTCAATAACCAGTGTCAAAACACAGGCAGCAGTTGAGGATGCAATATTATTCACTTCAGCAATACTTAACATTCGTCACAAATTAAAAGAACATTACCGCGATTTCAAAACGACTGTGTTTAAAAGGTATTAGTTTGATATGAAACGTAAATAGCAGGAACGACAAATTAACACGTTTGCATATTATTTCCCTTGTTTTTTTAAACATTAAGATTCAATGTTTTTCAAGTCATTCAAATTAAAAAATTGAAGTTATACATAAACTATTTGCTTGGGCTGTACTACGGTATGACCCAACCACCGGAATGAACCGAAATTTTTAGGGGTTGGGCGGGTGGAGGAGAGAACCTCTAATATAAAATTTTATCTGCGGGTATCTGCTAGTTTCTGAGATATTAATAAAAAACTTTCGGCATAATACATTGAAATCTACCTACACTAGCGGACATAAAAGTTACCACTTTTTCGATTTGTTAAATTGTTGTTATTTTTTAGTATACATTTGGGACTGTGGCATGTTTAATATGCATATTCTGATGGAGAATTTAAAGCTGTATAAAATCCAGTTAAAGTTGAATTTATTTAACTGACAAACAAAAGTGGTATATGACAATGAACGGGGTAACACATTTTTTGAGCCGACAAAAAAGTTACCACGTTTAGTAACTTTCTAGGTTGTCCTAAAAGCAAAAGTATTAGTCCACAAAATATTAAATTTTTTTATATTTTTTAGTTAAATAAATTCAACTGTTACTGGGTTTTATACAGCTTTTAATTCTCTTTCAGGATCTGTATATTAGGCACATACTGCGATTTTAAATTGATATTAAAAAGTAATAGACGTAGGGTGGTTCGAAAAAGTGGTAACTTTTTTGTCCGCTACTGTATACAGACGTTACTAACCCAACCATCTTCTCGTCGCCGTCGACTGTTTCACAGCCGACGATACAATGTACGATATCCGCCTCGAAATTTATGTATAGGAATAAAGTAACAAAAACTGGACGCGAACGGTCTTCACCAAGCCAAGTGCGATTGTCGTTGAGGCCTTTGCTCTTTTGTCACGTACTTAGTTTCAATATTTATTATAATGGCTTCATCATCAAGTTACGATGTTGCCCTTATTCCAACAGAACGCATTCCACTTTCCAACTTCTCCCGGGTATTAGTATTGGTTGGGGCTAGGGCAGAGGGAGGGGCGCGCGCCCGCTTGCGGGCGCGTAAAGCATGGTACTGAACCGATGTGAGTTTGGGAATACTATAAAAAATATATAAAAAAAATTATGTTAAACGATTTTATTAAAAATGTAGTAAAAACTAAATTAAAATGCACTAAAAACTAAAAAATAATTCTATTCTTGTACTTCAAATTTGATGGTGTTAATATCACTTTAAATAAAATCGTGGGACACGATATTTCATAACGGGATATGAATCACTTTAATACTTCAACTTCTGGTTGCACATGGTGCCTCACGAGTTTATTTAAAGTGATATTAACACCATCAAAATTGAAGTAAAAGAAAAGAATTATTTTTTAATTTTTAGTGCATTTTAATTTAGTTTTTACTACATTTTTAATAAAATCGTTTAACATAATTTTGTTTATATATATTTTTTGTTTTCTACTTTTTAGTGTTTGTGGATTTACATTTCACAGCTCAGGCTTCTTTACAAATATCTTTTATTGTTGTATACAGTTTAACAGTTTGCTTAAACGTTGTAATTCTACAGTCACTAAAAAATAATTCTTTTCGTGTACTACAATTTCGATGGTGATATACTACGAACGCCTGCAAAGTTTTAGTTTTACTATTCGCACATACGTGGCGGATCATTTTTCGGAAATCGCGATGCGACTAGCGTCCCGAACGCAGCGGCTTTTTGTCGTTTTCGTAAAGAACGCGAGTGGCTCATTTCAAGTCGTTTGGATTTGTGGTTGTGGCTTATATTTATTGATGACTGGGTAATTTTTCACCCGCTCGGGCTTGATTTTTTTTTTTAAATATTGTATTGTCATCCAAACTACGCACGCTTGTAAAAATAACTGGATAGTTGGAAGTGGGTTAAATTTGAGTTGCCAGATTTGAACCATACAAACATACAAACAAACATAGAAACAAACATACGAACAAACATAGAAACAAACATACGAACAAACATACGAACAAACATACGAACAAACATACGAACAAACATACGAACAAACATACGAACAAACATACGAACAAACATACGAACAAACATACGAACAAACATACGAACAAACATACGAACAAACATACTGTTACGAATTACAACAGTTAGATTCTGTTTATAAAATTATTTATTAATAAAATGGTGTCCCTCTTTTTGTGTCAAGACAATTAAGTCATTTACAACCGGGATAGGGACTTCGGTAGCACGAATAATTAGATTACACGAGTGAACTTTCTTGTTTGAGACCAGACTATCAACTGAGGCTCCGCGCCGAAAAACTCTTCCTTTTAAAATGCTGGGTAGAGAGGTTTTCACCCTCTACCCTCGAATGGCCAAGATGGAGGGAAAGCCCAAATATACACACAATCCAAAGTGCATTGCTGACGAAGTCCAGACATTGGCATCGGCGGAAAGACATTACAGCGTAGACCTTGAAAATCCTTGGGCTTCACGATTTCGAGGACTGCTCTTGTGCCCAAGGGTTACTGCCTAGTCCCTCGCCAGATGAGCGTGTCGAGCTCAAGGGAGGTCTCCGCCTTAGTTGTTTGCCAAAATGCACGGCCAACATGCGGGACTACATCTGGGTTTGCTTACTAAAACTTTCCCTGATCTGGCCGTTCGTTACGCACGTAACAATACAAACAAACAGACATTTAAACTAACAAATACCCGCAGCAAATATTTTATATTAGACGTTCTCCCCCCCCCCCCCCCCGGTCCAATCCCTCTAAATTTCGGTTCATTCCGGCAGTTGGGTCATACCGTAGTATATCCTTTGCTTGCGACAATCAGTAATTGTTGCAAGTTTAAGAACCTTGGCGATTCTAATATTAAACAAGCAGCAATTCGTCGTGGATTGGCGCAAGCTATTGCTAACCTGCTACGAATTATACATACTTATACCTGAAAGTTTCACCGATTGCCGTCAGGGGATATATGAACAAATTTCCTGTGTGTCGTGACTGTGACGCGAATGGTCACGATTAGCGATTGCCAGAGACTTTCATTAATAATTCAACGCAATACATATGTTGCATTCGAGAATGGTCAGAAAGGCTTGGATTCTAGACTAAAAAAGGAATTTTTACTATATGAGAGGTGTAAAAGAAGAAAGTTGCCATGAATTCTATTCGACGTTAAATTTTGATTTTATATAAATTGTTGACAAACATTCAATGCACATCTCAGTTTCTACGTATGCGAATCATAACGTTACAAATAGGCTAAATATATACATGTATAGACATAGGTATATACAGTTAGTAAAAGAAGTATTTGGACGCTTTTAAAATCGCACAACTTTTTTAGAATTGGTCCAAACGACATGAGTTTTTCTTTAGAAGCTAGAAAGATTAGTTTGCTAACTGATGTGATTTGTGGTTTTGAAAAAAATTGCAACTGGTCGGAATAGCGAAAAAAATAGTAAAGGTCGATTTTTCAACTTTTAATATGAGCCTGTAATAAAAATTCAAAAAACCCGTTTGTAGATTGAAGTAAGTTATATACATGCCTAAAATTTCATCAAAATCGGTTAACGTTACTCTGAGCTACGAACGCTTAAAGATCGCAGAATAAGGTCGAAAATCGCGAAATTCCCGAAATTAAAGATTTTCGACCTTATTCTGCGATCTTTAAGCGTCCATAGCTCAGAATAAGGTCGAAAATCGCGAAATTCTCGAATTAACGATTCGCTATTTACAGGAGGCACCCACATTTTTTAAGGTAATTGTTCGGTCTGTATATCCCTTCATAGACCGAGAGCCAGTGAACATTTTTCGCACGTCATTTTTTAATGAAAATAATTTCAACGTCTGAAATGAAATCGTCTGGCAGTCGGGTGTTAGAACAACGACTCGAGGGCGGATTTTGAAAGTACGAAAAAAACAGTAAAATTACGTCATTTTTTAATGGCCGATTTTTTGTGTGATAATTAATAACATAATGGTAAGTTATAAAAAATGTTGACAGACGTGTTTATTAGAACTTAAGGGGTGTCAGACGTTCATAAAATTGCATTTTTACAATGATCATTTACGTTAGAGATAAATGGCGGTATCTTTCTTTAAACTTTAAGTTAGAATCCCTTTAATACTACTGTACAATTCCCAGACAAACATTTTTTACCTCGAAATTCATTTTTGAGCCACCACGAATGAGACGTCCACACTAGAATACAGGGTCATCCGTTAAAACTGCAACCTAGGCGCGCGCGAACAGACGAAATGGCAACACGGCCTCACGGACGCATTCCGCTAACCATTCACCGGCCCGGTGTTCGGTGGGCTGCCAGCGACCGCTGGACAGCAGTGATGCCCGAGCTTCGAAAATTTTAGAATGTTTTAAACTTTTAGCTATTCAACGCCACGCCTATACCGGCTTCCGTTAATGTCATTTTTTGGAACGATGCGCCATTATTGTGGCTTTTACACACAGGTGGCGAAAAATCTCTCTGTACAGGGATATAGCGCCGCGGTCAACCCTGTCGTAGCTAATTTTTTTAAAATTAAGACGGGTACGAAACCAGTCGACATTGTTCTCAAACCTCATCACAGTGATTTGGGGTGCGAGTGGTAAACCGATCATAAAAGCGGAGCGCGCGCGGCGCGCTTACCTGGGCCGGGAAATACCGCTCAGCTCTTTGCGACGTTAATTTGAAAGAGACCATCCTAAAGGCAGCTCTCCGAACGCCGGGCCGGTGAATGGTTGTAGTGGAATGCGTCCGTGAGGCGGTGTTGCCATTTCGTCTGTTCGCGCGCGCGTAGGTTGCAGTTTTAACGGATGACCCTGTATGCGTTCACGCTCACCCTTTCCGACGCAGAAGCATACGGGTCTATATAGCTACCATTTCACCCGTCTACATTAGAATATTCGTGCGTGCTCAGCCTTACTCAACGTATACTCATTCAGGTCTGGACCTGGCTTAAGACGTCGGGCTCCTTAATGGCGCAACTGGCCCTCACTGCTTTAGGTAATACAAAACTTTTCGCTAATGGGTTTGAATTTATTATTCTGCAAGCCCTAACTATATTTCACTGAAATTTTGTATCACTGTGGTAGACACATGCGTTACATATTTTTGAAAACAGAACGATGACAGTTTAATAAAGATATCTTTAATACAGACACAGGTATTTATAAGAAGAAGAAAGAAGTCTAAAACTTATACCTATCGGGGCATATTTTGTTGTGTTTGAAAATGTTAATTTTCATTTTTAAAAAATTTTCGTATATAATACTATTTTATAAAAGAAAACTATTAAAAAATACGCACTCATGAGCGTATTACTCATTGAAAATTGATAATTTCTCATTTTTAACTTTTTCTGTCTCGAAAATCGTTAAATGTATTGTAATATAACAGGTTCTGCCATGCACGTTATTTGACAAATATAATAAACTGTGTGTGAGAATACTAGAAAATTATAATAGGAGCAAACAAATTGTTTCAACGATCAAAGTAACATCGAAATTCGGTGCTAGTTTGTGGGAAGTGGGGAGTAGGTAAGATGTTGACTGGAAAGTACCTACAGGCGTGCGAATACTGGTAACTGCAATCAGAGTAACTCGTTGATCTAGCGTGTAAATATACTAAACCTTCATTGCTTCGTTATACAAGGACGCTTTCCGGTGAATATAGTTGAAATGAAGAGAAGGAATTTCAGATTAAATATACGAATATTTTTCATATTTATTCGTAGAATTCATTGTATCGTGATTCTGGATTGTTAGGGTTACTAGTAAGGTAAAGGCAGCAGTAGTTGACCATGTATCAGTAGTTTAGCACTTTTCAGAAAAACGTGAACAATAAGGTTTTTAGAAGTGACGATCTTTTGAACAAAGTGCATTTGACATGCCAAGACATCTACCGACTAAAATCCAAAACACTCAAGTGTGAAGAACATTATGAATAGTATTTGCGAACGTTTATTTACACCAAGGTGAGTAGTGTGTTATATCGTTATTTCCTTAATCATTTTGGTAAGAACAGGTGTATGGTTCAGGTAAAAAAATTCATAGGTTATTATCTCTTTATGACTGAACTCTTCACTTGTTAAACACTCATAGTGTTCTATATTTGATAAATACACCGTTTTTGTTATACTAATATCAAGAACACGTAGTTTGTGGGCTGGTCAAGAAATGACTCTTGTCATTCTAATTGTTTCTAGAAGTTGACAGGTATAGTCAGTTACTATGTATATATTGTGAGTGATTTTTGAGGTCGCTGATTCTGAATCCAACATAGGATTTATAAAATTAATTTATTTAAACAATTTGTTTAACAAATTATATTGTAAAAAAAGTTTTTGAATAAATACTAAAATTTCTGAAACTTAGACATGTTTGTTTAGTTATTTGCCCCGCAGAACACGATTTTGCATGTAACAAAACATGTAATTTTGCAATTATTTATTTAACACAATCGTTTAAACAAATTAATTTTACAAAGCCTATGTCGGATTCGGAATCAGCGACCTCAAAAATCACTAACATATATACAACTTTTTTCGTGCATTTACTCAGTTTCTTTTAATTTCACTTTCCTTTTTAGTTCTAACTTGTTCTAAATTATTTACAATAATCGATGCTAACACAATTACCTACATCGTTGCCTTAATCCTCTTTCTTGTATAGGTGGTCAATTACTGACCAACATAGGGTCAATAGTATTTTCATTTTTAAGGATGGCGAACTTCTGAAGCAGTTAATGAACTTTGAAAAATGGTTCTAAAATTTTTGTAACTTAACTTTTTTAAAAAATCGTTCTCATTATATAATTTAGAAAGCATAAACAGTATCTTTATGGAGCGACTGTCACTATTTAATAACGGAGCAAGTAGTTACTATTGTTTACGTGAGAAATTTCTCTTAACTGGTCAACTACTGGTGCCTTTACCTTAGATCGCCATTTTTATCGTTACTTTGCAATAAATTTGAATTTACTCGCACGTTTTGCCTCGAAGCAAGTGGTGTGTAAGTAATCCATAATGGCTGTCAGTTATTATTGCCCCCTTTTTAAAAGACTGACACGATCGTTTCTGGTGTTCGACTTACGTATTCTTTTTCCTTTGATTTTGTATCGAATTTATCCGACTATCAAGACGGAGAATCGACGAGGTCGTCGCACGACGAAAGTGAGAGGGCTCGAGTAACCCGGAAGGACAAAACGAGTTCTTCGTACTTGTTACAGCGAAGGTCCTGAAGAATGCGTAGGCAGAAAAGTGTCGCTGTTCGGTCAATTCACGAGATGCATTCGAATACCGAGAAATTTTCCGTGATTTATTCCCATTCGGCATTTTTTAACTGTTGGATTAGCATTGGCATGATTTCATGCCGTAACAATGCCTTTGAAGTATTAGAAAGGATAAACTCACACCTTGAATATTTCCGTTGAAACTGAATCTTTCTTTCAATTAACTGAATGTTTTCTTGGACAATTTAAACCATTATTGTTGGTGTAACAAATGACGCTAAATTGTAAAAGTCACAGAAAGCGGAACACTCATTTAGCGAGGTACTTACTCAAAGGTATCGCTTTACACATCACTTGAGTGCAGTGTTCCTTCTCGAAAATTCTTTCTCGAGAACTTCTCGAGAAACTTTATAATTACTTATTTCTTATTTCTCGAGAAATACTGTAATTTCTCGAGAAACTTAAATCTAGGAAAGATATTATAAATCTCATTTATTTTCGTAAATGAATGTATTACTAGTTAATCGCAAACGTATAAACACATTTACAATTTATAATAAATCTTATTAGTAGCATTAGAACCTATATGAATTCCAATAGAAAATCACAGTACAGAAGATTCGATATTATTAACTGCTGAAGGTGCTCTTAAATTCTTATTTAAAAATTTAGAAAAATTGTATACTGAATTGAGTACCTAATGAGTTTCTTGTGGCTATTAAAGAAGAGATATAGAAAAGACGAGATAAGACTATTGTATCCCGTATAAAATTTTTGCAGGATCCAGAATTTCTTCCAAAATGGTCAAAAGGCGCATTTTTCATTTAACAGCCAATATAGATATATATAACGTCAAAACATAAGAGTAACAGATTTTGCCACAAAAAAGAAAGAGATTCGCTGACGCTACATTAGACGCATTGTGCTATTTAAAAATAAATTTTAAAACCAAAAAGTATGTTTCGCTTTGTACAAATTTTGTATTAAATAAATAAATCTACCAATTATATTTAATATCTATTTTTTCATTCGCACATGTTTTGTATAAATTAGACAGGGAAAATCATTTAGTTAAAGTTTTCTTGTGTTTTTGATAAATATTATCAACATTATTCCAAAAATATAATTTTTCCAATATTTTTTTCCATTTCTCGGGAATTCCTGAGAAATGTGATCTCATTTCTGATTTCTCGAGGAACAAAAAATCTGGAGAAATCAGGAACACTATTTAAGTGCACCTCGAGTATTTCCTTGTATCTGTTCCACAAAAATTGCCAACTATAAAAACAGAGATAAACTTGTCCATACTTTTCTCGCAATCACTTAATCCTATGGAAAAGATTGTCGGACTTGAAATGATAACTGGAAAAGTTGATCTTGGCAATTAATTATTCCAACATTACAATCACATTCCATGGATACAATATGGAAAGCATTTACGGCTGCACAGACCTTGAAGGTTATTTCAGAAGAAATAGTTATTATAGCGACTATTCGTTCGTGCAATGATATTTGTTTACAAACTGTTGGAAGTTGTGCGTTCCAGGACTTGGTGAATCTTAACCCAGCGCACAGTGGTACATAATGAGATTTTTTGTTCAAATCACCCTAGGTCGTAATTTTTCAGAAAACTTGACTATCAAACATTAAAAACCCTGTTTATCAATATTGAGTCAGAAAAATCAACTATATTCGGCATATTGGATTCACCACCTTCAATTTCGAAAATCTGACTTTAAATTCGGAACAGGCGGCCAAAAAAGCCCACAGATACTGATCTGAGAAAAGTGCTGTATAATTCGCTGAATATAAAAAAATCAGCAACGAAATTCAAAATTTCGGCCGGACAGATCGATGGCGAATTTAATTGCGAAGAATTTAAAAATAAAATCGTCAGGTTTTATGAAAAATTCCGACCTGCAGGGTGATTTGAGCAAAAAATGTCATTATGTACCACTGTGCGGCGGGAGGCGCACCCCATATTGTAACACAGATTGTCGCCACCAGGTCAAAAATACCCCAAATTGAAACGTAAAAAAACACGGTTTCAGAATATATTCTTTTCAAGTTTGTATCACAATCAAACAAAATTTATGAAATATCTTAAAATCTTTATTAAAGCTCTTTAAAAAATTGTAACAAAAACTCCAAAAGTCTTCATATTTTCGCAACTAGCGCCTCCCGCCGAGTTAAGCGAAAATTGAATTTTTATGAATCCCATTATGAATTGTAAATTGATATAATTAACAGTGTAAATTCTATGCATTTTATCTGTGTAATTTACAATTCAGAACTCCAAAACTTCCAATCACTTGTTTCTCCTGCTTGCAGAGGTTTTTATTATTTTCTACATTTTACTGCAAGATTTTTGTTCCAGCTGCCGAATGCAAATAGAAAAGTTGAGTCTTTCAAATGTATTGTTTCGTGGAGACAGCGTGGGGGGGGGGGGAGGGGTGCGCCCCAATCCCGTCGCGATCTCAACGTTTGCTTTAATCCTTTCCGAATCGATCTCTTTTCAGACCTGTTCTACGGAGGTCTTACATGAATCCACGCGTGATGTAATATCTTTCGAATAAAAACTAAAACGAGTTTGAAAACGAAATCTCCCTGCAAAATAAATTTCTCGAAATACTGGTCAGCTGGCAATGATTATGCAATCTAGAACTTAAGTTTCGAAAAATGCACGTTTACATCCACTGTGTGTTCAAAAACTTTTCCGGCAGGACGAAATATCGAATCACAGGTGAAATCATTTTCGTTCAAAACCTCGATGGTTTCGTCGAATGAAAAATTAGGTCTGAATTGTTACAAATATGTGAACAAATGGAAACACAGCATCGAAAATAGAAATTAACCCATTAGCTGCCACGATCCCCATTCGGGGATTTTCGAATTTTACGTACACCACTCGGCGCCGAATATATATTTGGTACGCCTGACAGTTTAGTTTCATTCTATATATATCAGCCAATACTGCGTGTAGCAGAAAGTGTGTATTCGGTGCTTCGTTTCATTACAACAAGCGAACAAATTTGAAATGCGTCTGGAAGTTGAACGGAACAGAATTGGAATTGCGTCGGGTTACATGTGGACTGTATAGAAAAATGGCATAAATAACAGCTTTTTGTATGTATCAGATAAGGCATATAATAAAAGAAATAGTTTCTTATTAGTTTTCTTTCGTGCAACCTACAACCATCCCCATTTGGGACTTTTTAAAAAATATCGAATATTTTCAAAACAAAAAACAAGTTGAATATAATTATACTGTTACACAACTTTTTGTGCATATATATATAACTTATCCAGCCAATAATTTCAACAAAAAAAATTGGCAGTTAATGGGTTAAACACATTTCTCCCTCTCTTTCTTTCTCTCCTTCTTTGGCACATGTTAAGATTTATAAATATGTACGTATACGTTGTACTTTACTTACTATGTTCGTCCAAGTTCTTGAGCAGACGTAACACTATTAAAGTAACAACTAGCACTGGTATAAAAGAAAGAACGAATAATACAACTTCGATCGCACTTATATAAAGAAAGGGAAATGCAGTGAAACTCCGTCTTTAAGTAAAAGAGAGAAAAAATGTCGATGCGATTCAATAATCATGAATCCACCGCCACATGCCCGAACAACTATCACTGGCAACAGTTCGAAAAGCACTGACCATAGTGAACGAGAGCCCGCTGTTATTCTCTCTCCCCCTCTCTCGTGCTCACTATTTAGCTCATTCTTACTCTCTCTTACAATAGTAGAACAATTCCCTTCCTCCAACATTTTGTCTCCCAGTAACCTCATTCATTCATCCCTTTCTTTCGTTGCCCACATATTCCTTAGTAGTTACCAACGAATGCGTATATAATTTGTAGCAGCGATGAAAATTATCGCGACGTAGACGATATCGTGACACAAATGTTGTTGTTGATCGAGACAGCAATTAAAGTCACCTTTCATTTTGTGTACAGTAAGTGACAGCGCGCGCTATACACTCGTGTGCGTATCTAAACCGGTAGACTACCGCTAGACTATCTAGATCCTTAATCTATCGAATATTCGAAAAAAATCAGTGCAACAATACAAACAGTCTGCAATACCTGGTAAAAAATATTAACCAGTATGGGTGGAGTTGCGTAGTAAGAGTGAACTAACACGAGTCTCATGAATTCCGAATGAAATATAGAAATATCCATATTTCATTCCGAAGCAAGTAAGAAAATTGTAATTCTATTGGTCACAACAGAGTATTATTGGCTACTCTAAAATTAACAATACATGTAACTAATCGTGGCCGTGTTAATTTATTCGTAACAAGTGAATTTGACATGCGAAATTTCGAATTTTACTAAACGGATATTGTGTTAGAAGGTATTGGCAGAAGCAGGTGTCAGTGATCAGTCTTCATTGACTCTTTTCCGTTGGTAGCGTCTTGCCGCTGACAACGGAGCCCAATCGGCTGCGCGGTAAATGGGAACGCGAGAGTGAAACGCCGATCCAACAATTCACATCGGCTGACTAGAACAGCGTTTCCCAACATAAACCACGCTAACCGTTTTTACGTTTTTCCTTCCCAGGATTTCAGATTTTATGTGTGGAAATATTTTTTACAGGATGGTAATTCAAACTACTGTAAAAAAAAACATTCCAGTGATATGTAATCATGAAACTTGAAAATAATAAAAAAAACGTAGCCTGTAAATTATGAAGTAGAAACCTGTTACCTTGAAACTAAACGGTGTTCTCGTAAAATAGAAAATAAGAAAGGATTTAAAAATTTAGGAAAAAGGTACATAAAATTATGATATAAATTATGATTGTAATTTTATTCATCAAATGTTGCACAAGTAGCGATAAGAATTATGAACAATGAAGGAATTTGTAAAACAGTCCTTGGAATACAACACTTGTTTAAAAAAAAAAACAAGTTCGCTTTGAAATTAACTCCTACTGCAGTACCTTACATTATTTCATCTGCGTTGTTATGGATTAATACTACATATGTATTCCTAATTGGAATTTAGGCAGGTATTTCTATGTAAGTGTTTGGTTTACTGTGACATTATCAAAATAAGACTATTCCAATAAACAGTTTGCAATTACATAAAAATTATCATATTCACGATGTACAACACGGTTCCGACACTTCTTATCCAACAATAAGTACGAACAATTTCTGTTCTGTTAGTACGAAATATATGTCACAAATCTGAGAAATAATTTCGAGCACCGTTACAATCAGTGTGGGAAGAAAATCAAGAAGCTGGGTTAAAAAAATGCATTGCCAGACTTTTATGAATAACACACACCATTATGTCTCACATACAGACGGATATGTAAATGAGAAGAATATTTAGATTTTAATGCTTTACATCACTCAATGGTAATATTTTTATTAGATACACTTTCAAATGACACTGTTATCATTGTAAAATATTCACATTACTCACAGTAACATTAATACGCTATTTATTTTAACATCGTAGGTGTCCGGATACTTATGAGTGGTAATGTAGTATACATTGATTTTGGTAATATTTCATTCATGAGTATGAATTGTTCGCATTTCATCGAACTTTGTGATTTAATTTGCGAATAACATAGTTTGACAGCCATCTGGACTTGTAACATTCAATAGCTGTTTCTTATAGGTTTTCATGCCCTAAAAACGAATCCGCAAACCGTCTGTCACCATCACTCTTAGTTTTTAAGAAATTCGATTTTGAAAAAAAATGTAAATTTTCAAATTTAAACATCTTTTGTGTCGAAACAGTAATAGTTATTTGATCGCTTCTTACGTCAAATTATTCTATGAACCCTCCCGAAATAAAACGATATAAGTTATTATTGCATTATGAACATTTAAATATGTTTAAACAACGATTAAGAGGGAAAAGGACAACCGAAATGCACCCATTTTTGAAGATATCTTTCAATTTATTTCCAAAACTAAGAGTCTATCTTACGCTGAGCGGCAGTGGATCGCGCGCTGCCGTTGACTACCACTGTCGGCACCGCGTGTTTTGTCAAACTATTTCGCTTCTACATTGAAAACAAAACGTGACTTACCACTTTTGTTAATGCTTTCCGGAGGAAAAATGTCTACTGCATCGCGTGGAATGTCGGATTTTCTCCTAGACTCTTAGTTTTGGAAATAAATTGAAAGATATCTTCAAAAATGGGTGCATTTCGAGTGTCCTTTTCCCTTTAATCAATGTTTATATATATTTAAATGTGCATAATGCACCAATAACTATACATACAATAATATGACGCGACAAGCACCCAAAAAAGTATTACCGTTTAATACTTTTACACAAAAGATGTTCAAAGTTGAAAATTTGCAGTTTTTTTTTTAAATCGAATTTCTTAAAAACTGAGGGCGATGGCAACAAACGGTTTGCGGATTCGTTTTCAGCGCTCAAAAATCAATAAGAATCGGCTATTGAATGTTACAGAACAGAAAAAAGTTTAATTTTGTTGGATAGTGTAATTTAACTCGCTATCCGCACCCTAAAATATAATTTTTTGAAATACGTTTTTTTTTATCTGCACATTTGTGCGGAAAATTACCCACTTTTTTGCACTACATCGATCAAATATGCACCAACTTCGCAGTTTTGATTTTTTTGCCCCAAGAAGGGATGCTGCAGTAGCCATTGAAATAAATTTTAAGAAATTGTTTGAATTTTTTATTTTAGACGATCCTGTGAGTAAATTTCGTGGTTACCGATTTGACATCTCTTTCTGGCAGCGCTTGCATTAAGCATCGCACAGAAAATACATCAAGACCATAAACATGAAATCAAAATTTGTTTGCACCCTAACGAGTGTATCAATAAATTCTACAAACATTTTTTGGATATGTTACAACCTATTCTTGTAAAAACTTCATAAAGATCACCTATTTCTTAAGAGTTGTGGCCGCAGGGTCCCCTTAATGTACACGGTGTATAATAATTATATATTACGACTACCATAGCGGAATTCTACATCTCTGGATCGATGGAGACTGGTTAAAAAAGTGGACCCCTAAATGATCCATAACCTTACTCTTTCCAAGTTATTTTTTTTTACATGTGACGGTTAAAATAATGATCGACACATTGGTTGAATGCTGATTAATAATTTCAAATATATTGTTACAAGGTTCAACTAAAGAAATTGCAATAAGAACAAAAGGCGCTGTATAGTGGTTATGCTCAGGTACTAAGAAGAAACTCCAGAGCATTCCCGGTTGATTGTACATAATGAGCGCGATGTTCGAAACTCGTCGTTGCACGATATCCAACAAGAGGATAATAAGTGTCAAAGGAGCCATAGATGGCAAACCAATTGTTCTCTCAAAAACGATGTAAAACTTTTCATAATAATTATACTTACTTTATTGATAATGTTCTTATATTTTATAATCGCGTATCGAATAAATAACGTGCTATTGACAAATCAGAAAAAATTAAAACTTACCTAGGGAAATACATATATCATTATTCAGTGAGGAATATTGGAAATAAAAAACATCGTTTTTAAGAGAACGGTTGAGTTGTGATTTGATACCCTTGACACTTTCTATCCTCTCAACGAGTATAACAAGCCATAATAAAAAAATTTGACCTTGAAAAACAGGATCAAGGACTTTTGCGGTCAACTTTTTAATAGATATTCAGCGATCCAGAGGTTTAGAGTTCTGCTATGGTCATATAGTCATAGTCGTGACATATAATTATTATACATCCTATACAAAGTTTGCTTTTAGAGCGAAGCAAATCGGTTTCGTGTAATTTCATAGGCATTTTGAATAGGGTTCTTTAAGCGCCGGCCGGACAGCATTGTAATTGGTTACACATTTCTGAAAGAAGAAGGGCCTCTTCAGTAGTAGGGCAAAGCGGGTTCTAATCCTGGTCCTCTGAGGGGAGCGCGGGGGCGGGGGGAGAAGTGTGGACGTGCGGGGAGTGCGGTGGAGGGAACTCTGGGCGCGGGGTGGAACGGGGAGTGGAAGACCGGTTGCGCGCGCACAAGCCGCGGAGTGGAGAAAGTCGCAATCGTGGAGGGGATCAGTCCGCGCCGAGCCGCCGCGGAGCTGTGATGCCAGATCGAGGACGGGTTCCCTCGAGAATTTCCCCCACCTCGCGCACACTACGCCGGAGCAGCGTGTCCGTGAGCTCGGCGCTTCGGAGTCTGACTCACGGACACGCAGCTCCGGCGTAGTGTGCGCGACGTGGGGGAAATTCTCGAGGGAACCCGTCCCCGATCTGGCATCACAGCCGCGGAGACCTTTCCAGATCTGGCGCGCCAGAGGGAGGGGTGACGACCCCCGAAAATTTGTTTTTCAGGCCTGACCCACCGCCAGAAATTTTTTAGAGGGAGGGGACAACCCTGGCCGGATCTTGTATGAAATATCTTTTGCAGACTCGATCCGGCCCCAGAAATTTTTTCCCCCAAATATTTTTTCTAAACCAGATCCGCCGCCGGAATATTTTTTCCAAACCAACAGACACTTTCCCCCAACGCAGAGAAATAATAATTTTTTAATCAACGATCTACCGAACCATTATGTAGAAAACAGACATATTTTTTTCAAACAAATATGCAGCATTCTAAAGCGTTCCGATTTAACGTCGCAGCGTATCGCGCGATAACGCGTAATTTGACTCCTCTGGAGCAGCCGTGCAGGATGATGTCATTTTCACGGTGTGAAGAAGTACCGAACGAATCATAGAATTATGCGGCATCAGCAACAAATGTTTTTTCTGGAAATTCCAGTGTGCAGAGATAGTGCCCCTGGACGAGGAAAGGGGGAAAGAAGACGAGATGAAGAAAGGGTGCCAGAGAGAAGAGGGCAGCCATAAAATTGAGAAATAATATATGTTTATGATATATATTGTTACAAAAAAATAATAAAAGGAAAAAGTACTAAAGAATATAAAATAGAATATAAATATAATGATAATGATAATAATGATATTAATAATAAAATAAAATAAAGTAGAAAAAAATATAAATAGTCATTCCGGTGACGACGGTGGCGACGGCGGTGGTGTGAATAGCCCCTCGGGCCACTCAGGGGATGGAGATGGCGGCGACAGCAACCCACACCGCTCGGGGTGTGATGATGGCGGCGATGGTGGTGGCGCCAGCAACAACCCACACCGCACGGGGTGTGATGATAGCGTCGGCGCCGCCGGTGGCTGCGGCAGCCGCTACCGCAACTGTCGCACTCGCCGATAGGGCACCCAAGGTTGCCTCAGCCGAGCCGCCATCATCCGACCGACCACCGGGCCCGAATGCCGCCGCATCGTCGGATCTTGGGGGGGGGGGGGGGGCACCACCGGGGGCGCAGTCTCCACCGGGGGTGCAGCCTCCGACAGGATTTGCGCCAACAGCATCAGCTGAGCTAATAGCATTTCCTGGCACTAGAACACAAACGTCGATATAAGCCTAATACAGCAAAACACACACACACACACTCACACACTCACGCGCGCACGCGCGCGCCCACATGGCAGTGCAATGTATTACATACCACTGGAGCGGCGACGGCGAAGGCGATCACGATGGCGATGGTGACGACGACGACGACGAGGGTGGCAACGGTGATGGCAAGTGCTAAAACATAGAAACCCACGATATAATATTGGTACGATCGCCTGATTTAATATCACTCGATTTAAATGGCTAGACGCGATAAAATGTTAAAAAATATTGTCATGTACATACCTCTCGGTTGTCGCGACACGGCTTGGGGTCGAATTCGGGGGCAATTCGCATCTTTCCCATTTTCGCAATCTTCTGTCACTCACAAGCTTTGAAAGACAACTAGTCTCGCTGTATCTCCAAGCTCTCGCATGTAGAAACTTCTCCAAGCTCACGCATGCAAAACCCCCTACTATCATGAAATCGAGAAGTGTGTAGCTTGCAAAGTAAGATGCTGTTGTTCTCTACCTTCATTTTCTTCATCTTCTTCGCTGACCATCCTCTCCATATTCACATGCATCTTCTTTGGACACATTATTCGACTACATCATATCACTCTGAACGTGTATCGAACTTGTATGGTACCACTTTGAACGTGTATCGAACGTGTATGGTACCAGTACGAACGTGTATCGAACATGTATAATACCACTCTGAACGTGTGTCGAACGTGTAATGAACCACTTCTAAATAATTACAACCATCGTCTTAATCTAGCGTACATTATATTTAGGAGGTTGGGTTGGGGAGAGTGAAGAAAAAAACATTTATGCATTAAAAAAGCATTAAAAATTAGTTATATTTTATTTATGAATTTCCATCTGGTGTTTAGACCACCAGTTGCATATTTTAAATACATTTTGCAAAGCACAATGGTTTGCGTGTCGGCCATATCGCAGAGTATTAACTACATTTAGCTTATTTAGAGATTTGATATCTTCGTAGTCAATGTCCAGCGTCTCAACGATCACATCCGCTCTCGTATTTTCATCGAGGAAATCCGCAAGCCAGTCGCGTTTCTGCAGCCCTTTAACGTATACGAAATAGGATGCGTTATCTTCTTCGTCGATAGCACCAGCTACAGCTTTCGTAATTAACTGTTTAGCCATACATATGGAAGTTCTCCATCATTCCACCGTAGTCCATGATGTTTTGCAACCAACCACCGGATGCTTGATTTGTCGGATTTTGTAAGAAGATATTGAGGCATCGAACTCCCAAAAATATAGTGCGAGAGAATTGTTCCCTTTCCTAGAATAGCCACTTCCTTGACAACAAATTTTCCACCAACGATGAATCCTTGCAGGTGAACAAATGTTGGTACAGCCATTATCGATACGATTTAGAGGTCCGCTCGCTTCCAAGACAGACAGGAGAATACAGTCTTTCTTGTAAAGCATCTCGATTTTCATGATGAAATTTTTGTATGAATTTGACACAGGAGAGGGAGGGGGGCAATTAGCCTGACAATTTAATTGATTTTGCGCACCACGTTTGTCAGCGAATTGTATTCAATCACCCGATCGTGCAGAATCAGACAGTAGGCTGTAGGCTCTGCTCCGCTCTTCCCGTCCCTCTCTCGCCGCAAAAACGCCGCCGACACCACTCCTAAACGTCCTGCCGCACGTCCGCACCTCGACAGGAAAAGTTGACAAATCTCTGCCTGCGCTCACATCTCACGCTGTCCTTTCAGAAAATCACTTTTCGCGATAACCTCCGAAAGACGTCATAACGTCAACGTTTTCTCGTCATCGAGAGCCAACTTCAGGACGCGCGCTCCCATCTGTCACACGCTCTTTTGTTTAATTGGGTAACTGTCCCCCGCAGTTCTCTACATTACCCAACGAGAATAATAAACCAAAATTCGGCCTCCTGCCGTTTTCTACGTTACCCAACAGGAACGATACAACCAAAATTCGGATTCCTTTTCGTGGGTCGGCTTCCCGAACTTCCAGAGCCGACCCAGCAATGTCCTCCTTTTTCGGCAGCATCCTCGCCGAAGCCTCGAAACTGCTCCGATGTCGGCGGGCCTCGACCGCCGTCGCTGCTCCCGCTCTTCCTGTGTTCGTCCCTCGATGTCGGCGGGCCTCGACCGCCGTCGCCGCTGTCCTTCGTTGCTGCCGCTGCTTCTGTGGCTGTCCCTCGTTGTTCAGCTGCAGGCTAAATCGCACGCAACGGCTCCTTGCGTATCGCACGCAACAGCTCCTTGCGTATCTTCGGGATCCGTGGCTACGGATCCCACTTCTGACACCAATGTTGCGCCGGGGCGTTTTCACCGCAGGCCACCCCGACGCAAAGGAGTAGAATAACAGACACGGACGCACACACGACTGAACTATATTGTTACATAGACCAATAGTTTACAAAGGTGCGACCCGTACGTCCGAACGCAATGGCGTTCGGTACAAGATCTCCTTCTCGTCGGCCTCTCCGATCGTCCTCTTGAAGGGGGCCGACCTTCTTCTATCTTCAGCTGCGAGCACCAGCAGGCTATGCACGGGCCTATACCCGGTGCTCGCAACACTTATTTATACGTGGCTAACTGAAAATATGTACTCTGTAAGCAGTAAATATGCCACTTTCGTAAACGTTCTACGTAGCGCTACCGCGCCAACACATTATGTAAAATTAATTTCTGAAAGCGAACACTTCGAACAGCATTCATTGATCGATTGTGAATTGTTAGCATGTGCAATCAATCATATTGTGGATGATGCTCGTAGTAAAAAATGTTAAATTATATTCTTTTAATTTTATATTTGTAACAATATATATATCTTAAACGTATATTATTTCTCCATTTCGTTCACCCATCATCCTCCTCGTCACCTAACTTTAAGATTTGCTGACGCTGCATAATTCTTTCTATGATTCGCGCTGCCAAGTGACATCACCCTGCACGGCTGCTCCAGAGGAGTCGAATTACGCGAGATCGCGCGAAACGCAGCGACGTTAAATCGGAACGCTTTGAAATACTGTTAGCTTTAGAATGCATGCGATTCTATCCCCTATGTAGTGGTGTATCTTTCCCTCCTAGAATTTTAACTTTAAAGTAATGCTTTAAAGTAACAAAAGTTACGCTTCATCGATAAGAAATAGATTTACACGCTTCGGTCGGTATTAAAGTAACGAAAATTACGCTTGGTCGATAAGAAATAGAATTTGGCCCTTTGGTCGGTAGGGCTGAACGCAAAGATTCGTTTTTAGACGATTTCGGTATATAATGGTTAATTAGTTAAATAGTACGATGCTAGATCGCTAATTGAACAAGAGTCTCGACGCTAAGTCGGTAATATAAATGTAATACAAGGAATGACGCTAGGTCGTTTGAATTGGGTATTCGAGAGGATTCCTTCTCCCGATTTCGTACTGGCTTCCTGTTGCCTATCAGCTTGCCCACGCGTTCTAGGATGGAAGCCGAGTGCTAGTTAAAGCGATCTCGGATGGTAGCCAGGTAGCCGGTTAGGGTGTCCCCAGATGGAAGTTGATTTGGTTGACGTCCTTCCTTCAAAAATGGTATTTTCTTCTGGTGACTATCAGCTGGCCCACGCTTTGGAGTATGGAAGCTGAGGGGGCTAATTAAAGCGACCTCGGATTTGAAGGTGAGGGGGCTAATTAAAGCGACCTCGGAATTGAAGGTGAGGGGGCTAATTAAAGCGACCTCGGAATTGAAGGTGAGGGGGCTAATTAAAGCGACCTCGGAATTGAAGGAGGTATTAGGACGTCGAATTAAGATAAACTGAGCGGCTACTGTTTGGTTCGTTGGCAAAACTAAGTCTGCTTTTAGGCTGCTGGCGCGCCTGTATTTATACGATTTGGCGAGACTTTGATCTCGCCAATCACTTGCTTCGCGAACTCGCGCACCAATTAGAATTAGCATCCGGTTCCCGCCGGTCGCGCACTACACTTGAGTTATTCGGCGTCCGGTTGAACGCGCGGTCTACGCAAGCGCGTTTGGTTCGTTCGCGGCACTGAGTTCGTCGTTCGAAATGGGGCGGTAATGCGCGTGCGTTGCGCGTACGCTAGTACCCTGTTTCTCGTTGCGCTCGCAAATCCTTAGTACTAATATTACAAAACCATGATTAATATGAAATATTAATGAAAAAAAATTATGGCGGTAGGTAGCGGTACGTTACACATGCATATACGTTTATTTCAGATTGTTATTTAGGTATATTGTTTTCATAACGTTTTCTAATTTATTTCCAGTTTCTAGCCCAGAAGCTGAAACCGATACTGACGAAACCGACCAGTATGATAGCGACGAGGACGTTGGATATGATGCACCTAATGAATAAAAACACAAATAAAAATAATTCCTGTCGCAAGAAGTAATATTTTTTACCCCAGCTCCTTGACTATATGATTTAAATGATAACCCTGTTTTTAAAATATTTATGAATATTATAAGCATGAAAAAGATCATTCAAGACGATTTATTCCGTAAAGTTGATCCACATGCAAGAGTGCACATGATACCTACAATTTACGTTTTTACTAATAATTTTACTACAAATTTAAAAAAAATTTAAAAAAATAAGAAATGACACTGTAAAACTAAGTGACGAAAGAATAAAAATGACAAAATGAATCGTGGTTGTCCGCTTGTCGCTTAAGCGCGAAAGCCACGTATCGCGTTTTTCATCGACGTCTGCCACGTTTTATCCTCCACTTGGAGGTCTGCCATTTTGCATATCGTTCATTAAATGCGTAAACAATAAGTATATGAAATTTCAGAACTGCAAGAATGACGTTAATTTTGCCGAACATTTTGCAGCTTTACTTCGATCTGCCGGCCATTTCTCCCCTGCCTAGTTGTCTGCCAATAGTTACACGCTCTTCGTACCATCTTGTACTATGCATACCAGAATTTTGAGGACTGCAGAAATGACGTTATTGAGCTATAAAATTTGACCTGTTTGACGTCCACCCCCGCCGTTAGTTCCCAGGACTGACGCGGCAGACCGGCGATTTCATATTCGGCAATACTAATCCAACATTTTTAAATAAGAATGGTGACTGCATTGAGTCACGTTAAACCCTGTGTAGCCAGTTCTCCGTCTATCAGTGGACTGGGCTGCGGAGGCTACCTTCGTAGCCCAGTCCCCTTTTCCTTGAATTGTTTCAGAGAGCACGAAACCCCACGACGAGGGACAAGTTGTCGGGGGACTGCCACCGCGGCCTGGATACGCGCTCCCATATTCCCCGAATGTGCCACAACAGCATGGCGGTCCGCAGCGAGGTGCGGACATACGTGGAACCACCCCCCTAACTCTCCTGGCACGGATCTTGGTGGCTTCTCCACCCAAATTCTTGTTCACGATAGAGGTCCGTGTCGACTGAGTGACAGCAAACGGGAAAGGATGTCCCCAATCACCAGTCGGACAAGCGGTGCTTGGATCGACTGGAGGGGATGTCGCGGAGACGGGAGCGCTAACAGGACGCACAGGACGGTCCCCTGGAGCTGCACCAGAAGCTTAGAAAAGGAATGGGGCCATCAGAAAGCTATGGCTTGAGAGAGGGAGAAGAGAACCGGAAGAAAGAAGAAAATGCAGTTGAGCTGGGGACGCTGGGCATATTGATCGGGGAACGGACCGATATCATGTTCATTGTTTAGGTGTGATCCTCTGCTTTCGGTTCCGTCTCGCCTTTCTGTCTTCCCGGTTCCTTCGGATTCAACGGATTCTCTCAAGTGGGAGAGAATGATAATGTTTCCCTGTTTCTTTTGCAAGGAGTTCCGGAGCATGAAAGAGGATCGAAGTTCCAGTTGCTGTGTTCAGAGCCGAACAGTGTTGAACGTCGAGGACGAGACAGTACTTTGCTGGACGGAGATTGGTCGGGGTACGTCCGGAGAAGCAGGAAGTAGAAGGCGTCGATGGAGTTCCGACGGACGCTCAAGGAGGCCGGAACGTCTCGCTGCTGGAGAAAAAGCAGCGTCATTGGAGTTCCGGAGACGACGCGTAGGAGGAACGCGCCAAGAGGAGCTGCGGCTTTCGTCGTGGGACCAAGAGTCGAAGGTTCCAGCGACGTCGCGCGATAAGGAGCTGCGGAGTTCCCGAGACGACGTGGGGCACACGTTGGTGTTCCGGAGGAACCTCGTCGCTGGATTTCTGCCGAGGGAATTCTCCGTCGCAGCACAGTGGAGTCGTCGATGGATGAAGGAAGCCCATCGTGGAAGCGTCGTCAGTGCAGAGTTCCAGGGACGACGTGGGACAGGAAGCGTGGAGAAGATTTCGTCAGCCGTCCCGTTGTACCCACGCCTTGCTCAGGGTTTTTTCCGTGGTTTTCCCTTGAGCGAGAAGGCAAATGCCGAGGCGGAAGTTTGAGGAAGCCAGGGGGCTGCACGACCACTTCTTCAGACAGGGATACGAAGATTCTGAGGAGGATCTACTGCGGCCGGGACATCGGCTCTTCCGGAGGGGGGAGCAGTGTTGCGAGCACCGGGTATAGGCCCGTGCATAGCCTGCTGGTGCTCGTAGCTGAAGATAGAAGGAGGTCGGCCCCCTTCAAGAGGACGATCGGGAGACTGACAAGAAGACGGTCCTGAACCGAAGGCCATTGCGTTCTGACATGCGGATCGCGCCTTTATAACTGATATTGCCCTATGTACCAAATATAGTGGTGTCGTGTGTGCGTCCGTGTCTATTATTCTACTCCTTTGCGTCGGGGTGGCCTGCCGTGAAAACGCCCCGGCGCAACAATATATTCGGGGGATTGGGATAGAGAGATGAGATAGACAGAGATACCAAATCGCGGCGGTCGCTATAAAAGAGTGTCCTAAACAGTAAGAAATTGCAAATCGATGTGTTGCTCCGCGTGAAACGACATCGTGCCCATGTAAGAATTCTCACAAGTAGAACGTCAACTGTGTAATCAAGCCGATCGATTAATTTCGCGAGATGAATATCTTGCATGGGAGGAATGATGCAATGGGTGTCTCGCAACGCTGGAACGATATAGTCGAGTGAAACATCCTCGATTATCGATCGGAGCTCAGCGATCACTGGTCGCACGAATCGCACATCTCGAAAGCCTGAAATATTCGGTACACAGACGTTTCGCACATGAAGGCGCCGGGCATTCGAGCACAAGACCTTTGTTGCGCGAGATAAACACTGCTTTTGACGAGCGCATAGTAAACGGGGCCGTGCTAAATTCAAATTACGTTTGAACCTCGCAACTTCCTCCAGGATGCTGAGAGCATCGTCCTGGAGCATGTGTGAGGCGCTTTGGAGAAACATCAAAATCTCAAAGTGAATACGATTTTTAACGGTGAATTTGTGACTGGCAATAAACGCGAGAGTAAAAGTTGTTAATACCTGAAACTGCGAACTCTTTCGCACATCCAATCTACATGAGTGGTTCAAACGATGCATCGTCGAGCCTCATTGGAAGAATTCCAGGAACGCGACAGCGGATGGGCATTGTCACGAATCTTCAATCTAATAAATATAATCCTCTGCACACAGGATACCATTTTAAGTTGCCGCGAGAAATATTGCTGAAGAGAACACTGGTTAGCGTGCAATCCGCGGAAAATGCATGTTTCGCGTGGGCAGTGGTCGCAGCTCTACATACAGCCGAAAGACATCCCGATCGCCAAAGCTCATATCCTTATTATGCTTCCGTGTTAAATCCCCATGGCATTGAGTTTGCAATGTCTATGAAGCAAATTACGAAATTTGAGCAGCTGAACAATATATCTGTGAACGTATACATATATAAAACACTATTTCACGTGTTTGTGTGCTTAAATAATATTCTCTGATACTCAACAGTGAAGTATACAAACATTATGAAAATATACAGAAGTCCACCCTACTGCACAAGCAAATGCAATAAGCACATTTTCATTTATAATTTTATTATTTTAGAGTTTTAAGAAATATGTATATACAAAATCGAATTTTATTATGAATGTGGAAAAATGTATAATTTAGGGGAGAAAAAAAAAATTGGTCATAGTGTTATATTAATTAAACCATTTTATTAAACGATTTTATTCAGCTTCGATGCTCTGTTTTCTTTTTGTATGCTTGCTTCATATCTGAAAACTCAAATTTAAACCAATTCCACCAATGCACTGAATACGTATAACATAATATACATATTTAATCAATTAAAGGTAGGATTAATTAGAAAATATTTAATAAACTTAGAATCCACGGTATACCACAGTTACTGTTAAAAATATGTATTTCTCTACATTAGAGTATGGATTACTTTAATACAATACAATTTATTTAGATTCGTTCTTTGGAGAATACTAAAAAATAGTTTAAACTAAAGAAGGTTGTAAAGTGTTGTACATATTTTATAGAAGATAATAATAATATAATATTAAAAATTATCTGAAGTCATTCCTTATGCAAATTATCTTTGTAAAAAGAAGTGAGATCCCCATAAAAAATTTAAAGAAGTAAAAAAAATTATGCCAAGTACATAAAATCAAATAAATCACAAAAATAGAAGGTATAATAATTACAAAATAAAAAAATATTGTGAAATCAAAATGAACTGCAAGTACATAAAGGTGCGTTCAGTCAAATACTTGGTGTGGCCGGGTAAGGTCAAAGTGTCGATGAATAAGAATTATTTAAAAACGCAATAATAATGAAAGTGTACTCGTATTGTCAGAGTTTTAAATTGTCAAATTATCTGAAAGCCCGCGAGAGGGAAGGTATGGGTATTGAAGATCTGAGAATATCTTGCCTCGCCACGCCAAGTATTTGACTGAAAGCACCTTTATGTACTTGCAGCTCATTTTGATTTCACATATTTTATTTATTTTGTAATTATTATTATCTTCTATATAATGGACTTTATTACCTACCCTAGGGGTTACAATCTCCCTTTTCCTCCTCTCTCTCCACTTCTTACACTCTTCTTCTTCCCTTAAATCTACCTTATATCTACCTTAACCTATCTTAAGCTATCTTAACCTATCTGCTCTTTACGCCTCTCCCCTCTCCCCGCTTGCGCGCCCTCTAATTCCCTCCCCGCCGCTCGCACCGCACCCCCCTCTCTCCTGTACCTCCGCTTCCACTCGCCTCCCCTTCCACTCTCATCTGCTCACTCACGCCTCGATTCCTTCCCTCCTTTCCTCAATATATTTCGTCCATTTCTCCCCTTCCCTCCCATCATCCAAAACCTACCCCGATATCTCCTGCCACCCCTCTGTTCCCCCCACCCCATGCATACCTCCCACACGTGCTCCCACGTCTCTCTCCCCCCCTCTCTATACCCCCTACACCTCTTTTTTTATTCCTCTTCCCAGTACCTTCCCCCCCCCTCATTTCATTGCCCAACCTAAACCCTGCCACCCTTCTTCAGATACCCCGGCAACCCTTCCCCCCTCACCCTACCATACCACCTATTAGACTTTGATACCCCTATCCATCCCTCTCCTTTTCCTCCCCCTATTTACCACCTTCCACACTTTCCCCTCCGTTCTTACTCCTTCCACCTCCTTTACCCACTTCTCCACCTCCTTCTTCCTTTTTTCCTCACACAACTTCTCATGCTCTCTCTTCCTCTCCTTATATTTTCTCCCCTTCCCTCCTCCTCCCTCTCCCCTATTTCCAAATCCTTTCTCACCCCTATTATCATTCCTCCTATCGCTCTTCCCTTCTGGCTTTCCCTTCTGGCCCATTGCTTTTCCCACACGTCCCCCCTATGTAGCCTCCTTTCCACGTACCCCACTCTTTCTCCTTCACCCATGTCTCACTCAGTACCATAACGTCTCACTCTTCCAGCCCCTTCCAAAAGCCTTCATTCTTCCTCTTCACTCCTGTCACGTTCCAGAAAGTCACCCTCCAACTCCATCCTTCCTTTCCCCCTACCCAGTTCACTCGTTTCCCCGTCCCTCATACCATTTCTCCCCTATCTAGTCCCTATCTATCCATCCACCCACATTTTCATATACCCTACCTGAACCTTCCTTCCTCTCTCCCTTTCCATCTGCGCCTCTCTGTCTACCTTCCACCTCGCCCTCCTTTCCTCCTCTGTGAGGTCATCTCTACCTTTTCCCTTCTTCTTCTCAGTTTTTTCTTGGCCTCCATCACCCTCCTCTTTTCTTCTCTCCCCTCCAGCCTCACCAGCACAATCCCACTCCCCTCCTTGCCTGTTCTTCCTATTCTCACCACCTCTTTTATCCACCTCTTTTTTTTAGAAAAAAAATGTATATTAAAAATCAATGAAAGAAGATATGCGCTAGGAATATTGAACGATTTGGGCTAGAGGATTGTAAAACCTGCGCAACTCCAATTAACCATAAGTTAAAATTACGAACGAAAGAGGCAGATAAACCAGTAAGAGAACTCATAGGTTGCTGAATGTATTTGGTGTTAGGGACATGCCCAGATATCAGTTATGCCATTAACTACTTTAGTAGGAATCAAGACGGAGCGAGAAATCAAACGTAGGTTTACCTTAAAAGACTGCTAAGATATATAAAAGTCTATTATAAAGAGTCTATTGATTTGAGTCTTGTGTATAAGAGAAGGGAGGTTGATAAACCATTAATGTGCTATGTAGACTCAGATTAGGGAGGAGACTTACTTGATAGAAAATCGGTCTCTGGAAGTTTGATTAAAGTGTTTGGAAATACGGTAGCATGGAGCACTAAGAAACACAATTCCGTCTCCCTGTCAACTACAGAGGCAGAATTGATAGCGTTATGTAATTCGGTACAAGATGGATTATGGTTTAGAAAACTTTTATATGATCTAATCACAAAGATTGATGAGGTCATAATCCTTGAAGACAACCAGGGTTGTATCGTTTTAATCAAGAATCCAGAGAACAATCGTCGCGTAAAACACATAGATATAAAATATAATTTTGTATGCGATCACGTAAAGAAAGGCAATGTTAGCGTTAAGTACATATGTAGTAAAGATCAGGAAGCAGACATTCTTACCAAAGGTCTGCTTAAGCCAACCTTTCACAAACTGCCATATGAGATGGGACTGTTGTACCCTCAAAACTAGAGAGGGATAATATGATTTGTTATGGGATAGAATTTAAGTGTATTGTGTAGAGCGAAATAGCTAAATGATTTTTTTTTATTAAATGCGGTCTCGATATAAGGTAATGAAAATGAAGAAAGCATTAAGGGAGGGTGTTGAATATATGTAATGCTCTCTCTCATTTGTCATAAGTGTGTATGGGAATGGATGTGAGGAAACGAGTGGCGCCGCCTTTCCAGAGCAGGAGGAGTTATCGGAAAGGAGGAAGTTAGTGTAGTAATGAAGTCCATGGCGCATGGTTGAGTTTCTTGTACATTGCAAGAACAGAAATGGACGTATATATGTTGAACGTATGAAAAATATATCTCTATTATTCCAATACCAAAAGAGGGAAAGTTTACTTCACCTGTGAGAGTACAATAAATAAAACTATTTAGTATTAGTGATCTTTAACGGCGTTTGATGCTGAACTCTACTGTTTAAATTCCGGGCCTGAACAGATGAAAATGGGGGTAATAAATGGTTAATTTATTATCGTACCTACTCCTGTAAAGCTAAACCCGAGAGTAGGAGAAGAGAAAAAAGTTCTAAGAACTTTCACTTGCTTGCGAGGTTTCTCGGTTGAAGGTGCGCAAGCTACTGCTCTAAATTTCTACAGTTAGAATAAGACTGCTCTACATAGTTATTATCTCCCCATCAGTCTTTATAGATGTGTAACGAGGTCACTACTTGGTGAAAATGCTACCGAACAGACTTCCCTTCTGTAACGGTTCAGACCAGGTTGAGGGGTGAATTTCATTCATGAATCTGCAACATTTCATATACACTTATTAGTAAATGTCACCGTCGATCCCATCACAAACATGCGTGAGAATCATCGCATAATTTACACACCATCCGTTGACCTGCTCTCATACAGGATGCTTCATAAAATGTGGGCATAATTTCAGTGGTAAATTGAGGACACAGGAATAAATAGACAGGTTCATATGAGCGTACTGTCTAACCTTGTTTCTGAGCTAGAAACATTCTTGAGTTTCAGTAATTGTTGTTAGAAGTCATAGATGATTTGAAAAGTACAAGCTAACAGCTAACTGATTCATAGCTGATTGTGGTTCAAGATAATCTCTTTTAGCACTTTCATTGAGGAAAGACTTCCGTGACGGCGCCTGGGCTCGTTAAGTTTATAACGAGAATGATTGAAATGCAAAAATGCTTGAGAACAAAGTCAAACAGGGCTCAACATTTACATGAACCTCCTTCACTATTTCTGGATGTCACTACATGTTATGAAACACCGTGTACAGTTATGAGCTCACAGCGCAGAACAAATTCCTATTCTACTAACTCCAAGCTCATATTTAAGGAAAAACTTCCTTTTAAAATTGTAGAAGCACCCGAATTACTTTAACAGCGAAAAGTAATATGTACGAGGACCATAAAGTTTGAATATCTTTATAGGTACCTATATTATTATATAAGATACCATATTAATGATGGAGGAAAATACATAAATGGTTTAAAGTACCTACCATTCAAAATATGCAGGACAGAAGTTATTTTGAACGATGTATCCACCCCAGAAAGTCTCAATTATTGTAGGCAACCTTCATGTTTCGATAAAATTGCACGACAATAATAATTAATAATTGGTCATTTCTATACACCTACACCTGCCCAATATACTAAAATGTCTTCATACAACAGACAAGTGTATAAATTATTTATGTTTGTCAAGCTACGGAAATCACATTGTAAGCAGGCCCAGGATACAAAACGTTAATGTTTATCATTTCCGCTTCCGTTTCTCTCCCTTTCTCCTTAGCCATATCGTACTTGCTAGAAGAACAAAAATGTTTATACAAGATTTGTTCACTCAGACCTTTTTACGACTGTTGCAAATTTATAAAATAAACAGAAGTTAGAAAATAATTTAATATAATACCATTGCATGACGGAATCGGAAAATAAAAAGATACACCAGGAATTGCACACAAAGGTACATTTTAAATGATATGAATATATTATATTTCCGTAAGAAATTCACCAAATATGCATAGCGTATTTATCGTAAGACATATGGTATAACGTGTTTACATATAATGACATTAGATTACATTGTGTACTTAAGATAAATTATCGTTACAGCGCAATAAACGATTTAAAGAGTTTTCATAGTAATAGTTAAGAATTGCACACGGTGTTCGACGTGTAATATCAATTATTATCAAGTCAGAACAACGACAAGGCGGAAGTATTCGAGTGAAATCCAATTTCATCCAGACTTTATTTTTCGCACCGTTCGGCTTGCCCTTCCAGTATTTTTTTTTTATGTCGACTGAGAACATTGAACAAATCGATTACATTTTCAATCTCTGTTTTCCTCGTCCTTGGCTGAAATCCTTGCGCGTACCTACGGCAGAAAGATCACCGTTCGCTCGCTCGCCCGATCGCTCACTCGAGAGAGAGAAATAAGACGTATGACGTGAAAGCGTAACCAATTGATATCGATACACAATACTTTTCGCGTCTTTGTCTTTGCACAAATCTATAGTCCCGATCTGCACGAATTCGATTTCCGAGATTCGTCCCCAACAAAGGTTAGAATGAAGAAAGTCAACTTCATACGCCTCGCTCGTTGATTTGCAGGCCGAACGGGAAAGTTACTATGAACAGGTAACTGCGAAGGATTAGATTGTTGAATAATTTACTTCGGCTACTTTGACTTCGCTCCTCGCTAACTTGGCATCTCCTTTTCTTATGATATTTCCGAACGATGCCTGGCTCCTTTCCAATCCAGGATTTCGATCAAAGTGCATTGTTTTACCACCCCACAGCACTTGTTCCCCGTTCTTCGCCTTCTCTTCTTCCTCCTCCTCATTTTTCTGTCTTATACGGTTTGTCTTCGCTTTGTATTCGTTTCTTAATTTTCCCTATAAATGCGGTTAAACGATCCGCCGTTTTCGTCAGATGTTATTCCAGGTCTTCTTCACCCATTCCCCTATTCCACTGGTCCCCACATCCTGATTACATGATTATACATTTGCCTTTCTCGGCCCAGGGATTGTTCTTCTTGTCGGGCGCATGTATCAGCGGGTCAGTCTTCTCGTTCTCTTCCACGTACTCCCTCATTCTGCAAATAACGAGATCACCGATTCGATTAAACTTAGGATTCACAATTTCTTTCAGTTAAATAGTATGGATTGTTATAAAACTTCATTCACATTTTGTACTGCAATCTGATTAAGTAACAACAACGCTAATGCTAACGTCTGATAGCATAAAATGTTTTTATGCAATAGCACACAAATAACCCTGTGAATGCAAATGCGCTCATAAAAATAAAAATGAAACACCGCAAACGGGAGTTATGTCGCAGATCCTGTTTATGGAATAAGCTCAAAATATCTGACTAAAATTTACAAAATAATTGTTTAATTTTTCTTCGAATACATTTCAATAAACTTGATGATTACGTTTTCTAACAAGCTTAGGTATCTGCTTTATACAAAAGAGTTGTGTTAGGATGCTCCTCTCTTCTAAGGTAGTGGTTACAAACAATTCCACCACTGATTAGTATCATAATTCTCAGCATGGTCTACCTCTCGCCAGTCGAAGTTTAGATTTTTAGAATAGATTAGATTTTCACTAATGCAGGGTAAACCAACCAGTAATTGACCGCACACCAGTGAGTGACCATTAGGCAAAGAAATGTCAATTATAAATTTAAACATTATTATATGTATGTAAGCCATTTTTATGATTTTTTTTCAGGAATAATATACAATTTTCATGGAAAAATTTGATTACCTACCTTTAGTACGCTGTCTTAAGAGACTATACAAAAAAATAAATAGGAAAACATCCATAAATTTTAATATATTAATTAATCTTCTAGATCCCCCCACGCGAGCTGGTCGAAAGTGTAACTATGGAACAGCAGGTCCGAAATCAAATTTAATTTTTTTTTTATCAACTATATGAGTGTAGTTTCCGTTGTACGCACCGATTTCTTAAACAAATTATTTTTGTAAAAATGGTGCGCTTTAGAAGAAAACTTTCGAAAATCCGCGAATAAGATGGACAGTTTTTCGAGCGTATTTCAAAACATTTGTTTTCAATCAAAGAATTTGCACGTACAACGGAAACTACACTCATATAGTTTATAACAAAAAAATGAAATTTGATTTCGGACCTGCTGTTCCATAGTTACACCTTCGACCAGCTCGCGTGTGGGGGTCTAGAAGATTAATTAATATATTAAAACTTATGGATGTTTTTCTATTTTTTTTTTTTCTATAGTCTCTTAAGACAGCGTACTAAAGGTAGGTAATACAATATTTCTATGAAAACTGTAAATTATGCCTGAAAAAAAAATCTTAAAAATAGCTTACTTTTCCGGCGGTCACAGTGGTGTTCCCCCTTAAGCAAACATTAATAACTACAATTCTTATTAAAAGTTTGCGGTCATTTACTGGGCTTCTACACGTTTTGCATTTTATAATTGTGTTTTTTTTAAATTACGAAAAGAATAAGTAATTATGTTTATAGAAATTTCAAGAAAAATAAATTTAAATGCAATTTCAACAGTTGCTTTATTGTTACACATAAATATATTCAAGTATTAATCTCAAAGGTCCATAGATTCAACAATTCAGTCATCTACTGGTTCGTTTACCCTACTTAGATTGTTCTTATTAAAACCTGAATACGTTTCCATCGAACGTTTACGTAGTGTCACTGTTGCATCTTCACTTTCCACAAATTATTTTTAAATATTTGTGCATTAAAATGTATCCAAGTAGTAAACTCTGCTCCGAACCTCGAGTTTTAACTGTTAATTGTTAATTTAAAGTATCGTGTAATTCGAAGTCTGTTCTGAACGAAGTAAGGTTGGAATCGGTAGAAAAATCATCAAGAATCAAGCAACACGCCGTTTCCCCGCGGACAACTCGGTGAAAGGAACTCAGCTACTCCGGTCGATTTTGCGTTCAAGGAGAGATCTGTGTTCCAAAGGAACGCGCCTGCTTCATTGCGGCCAACTAACTTTCGCATTTTATTGTTACATATCTCTAAACAGAACTAATAAATGCTGAATTGTTATATATACTTGACTAACGAGATTTTACAATGTCAGTTTAGTTTACTTTCTTTTTAATGGAGCAACAAATTTTTATCGTCGAATTTTCCTTATATGTCGTATTTATGTAGTATGCTGTTCAGAGAATTTCAAGTAGATAAACAGATTTAAAATAAACAAAGAATATCGATAGAATTTTAAAGCGGTAGTAACACAACAATTAAAGATATGTGCAATGATCCTACTGAATTGAGTATATTTGGAAGCACTAGTGTTGATAATAATATTGTATCAGGTACATTTCATTCGCAGTAGTATCTACTTAATAATTTACCGTAAAATTCCAGAAGGTTGTAGGCTTTCACTTGTCGCTCATTATTAGAACTGAATGTGGGTTAATGAACTATTGCTCCTACCATAGGCTAGATATCAGCACTTATAATTTCAACAAATGTTATACCCGAAAGATCACATTACCTTCTGAAAAAATGTTATACCGACATTGAGCTTATTTTAATTATTTTCGAACAATCGGTTATTCGAACACGATTAGTAAAAATTAAATTAATAAGGCGGAATACAGTATATGTATCTTCTTGTCTATATAATAAGAGAATGAAATCGCACATACCATATACGTATTTAGAAAATTCTCTGCTGAGACAGGAGTTGCAAGAAATTTAAAATTGGCTAATTGCTTAATTGTTTGAATAACTAAAACAATTTGAGTGTATGTAATTTTATTTTATGATCTCTTGCCACATGCACATCGTACATTTTGGTGATTCTTTCATCTTCTAAGCGCTCTTGTTGGAAAGTAGTATATAATTCTAGCAGAGTTTGTTTCTCAGACATTGGCACGACTGAGATGCGAGCATGTAGTTGTGCGTCCGTGTGTGTGTGAGCGTTTGAATTGGTCGACCGGTATGAGAGTTTGAACAGAAAGTGTACGGACACAGCGAAAGTAAGGAGTGTAGCAAAGATAAGAACAAATCTTGTCATGTAATACAATACCGAAATTGTATTGTATAGTTACAGTGGTTAATGTTATATATAGATTGAAATATATATTTACGTTATATAGAAATAAATATTAACATGTACAGAAACAAAAGCCTATCTAATTCCAACAGGTTATGGGCTCAGTCCACGTGGTATAAAAGAAAGATAGGTTAGAATTCTAGAACATTCTGTAAGAACACGTGGCAGGGGTCTGTAATAGAAGAATATAAATAAAAGGGAAAAATAAAGTCTACTTCAAGAGAATAATTGACAAATTGAAAAATTAAAAGGCGAGGAAAATTTCCAAATGCGGAGATTCCAAATCGCAATTATTCTAAAGGCAGGTGAGCTTTACTACATTGTTAGTTCAGACAAACACTGAACTAACACAAAGGCCAGGCCCCAGGGGCAAACCAAAGATGCAAAAACCACATTCGTAATTATGATGACAATGGGAAAATATTTATTAATGCATGTGATAAATCAGGGTTGACTAACTGGTGACTCGCGAGCCACCGGGGGCTCCTCCGCTTTGGTGCTACGCTGAACGGCCCCCCTCCATACCTACCAGACTCTGACGATCGCAGTGGATTCCTCCTTCTTTCCTTCTCTTTTCGACTGCAATCGTCAGAGTCTGGTAGGTATGGAGGGGGCAACGGCCAGCGTGGCAGCAAGGCGGAGGTGCCCCCGGTGGCCCGTGAGCCACCAGTTAGTCAACCCTGTGATAAATTGTGAAACTGTGTGCGATATGTGGTGAGAAATGTGCTCAATCTTCCAAAGGGATAGTCAACAGCAAAACTGCAAACTGTTACAGGAATTCTATAACTACACGCTAAAAAAAAAATAAATATTTCCACACAGATTAGCAGATTGCAAAATTTAAGATACTCATTGAAAGTATTCGAAACAGAAATTGATGCAGACATGCTGGTAAAAATAATAGAAATACTACCAGCAGAGTAAAAATATTTTTCGACAGCTCATTTTTCAACTGGTGCATACTGGCGATTGTGCTCCCTTGGAAAATAAAACTTGGGACGGGAAAAGGTTCTTTGCGACCTTCCCTTACGACTTCACTGACTATACGGAAATCTCACTGTTAAAACATAAATCCGAAGTTCAAGAAGTGTTAACTGAATTCGTGCAGGAAGCAAAAGCTTATTGGAATTGTAAAGTTTGAAAAGTTCGATGTGAAAATGGAAGAGAGTACATGAAGACTAGAATGATCAGTTGGACAAAGAACAAATGTATGGTTTGACTGAACCGTTCCATATCCACCTCAACTGAATGGAAAAGCGGAAAGATTAAATAGATTATCCATGGAGAAGACCGGAGCACTGCTTTTTTACTCAAAATTGAACAATGAGATGTGGGGTGAATCTTTATACGTCGCTACATACCTGTTAAACAGATCTCCCACTACAGTTGATGAGAAGACCCCAATAGCAAAATGGGAGCAGAGAAAACCAGATCTTTCAAGACTGCAGATTTTTGGAAGCGAGGCTTATGCGAAGAGCCCATCAAGAAGCTGGAGGCCAAAAAGTAAGAAGTACGTGTTTGTGGGCTACACGAAGAATGTATACAGATTGTGGGACTCGGCGGAAAGAAAAACAATAACAGCGAGGGACGTAGAATTTGGGCCAAGTCCAACGGAAAATGAAACAATGAAAGAGGACACAGAACAGATTAATCAGGATCTGCTTCCACAGAGAGGGACTGAAAACGAAGAAGAAAACGAAGAAGAAAACGAAGAGAAAACGAAGGAGAAAACAACCAGGAAACAGACGCTGAAAATGAGGAAGCAGAAGAAAAAGAAGAGACTAATGAAGAGAGAATAAAAAAGCCTGAATCTGAATCGGTAAGAAAATCAGAGAGGGTAAGGGAAACTAATGAGATACGATGGCAGCGCCTTTCTAACCTATAAACAGGCAGTACATGGTCCCGAAAGTCTAAAATGGAAAACTGCTGTAGAAGAGGAAAAGATATCCTTAGAAGAAAATTAAGTATAGGAAGCAGTAAATAGGGACGGGACAAATGGAAAAAGACCTCTCAGCTCCAGGTGGGTTTTCAGAGTGAAAGACAATGGGAAATACAGGGCCAGACTGGTAGCTAGAAGTTGTGGGACACTATAGCGAGACGTACACTCCGGTAGTGGATATGGATGCTCTAAGAACTATAATCTCATTAGCAGTTAAAGAAAAAAGATATATTATAACCTTTGATATAAAGGCAGCATTTCTGTATGGAGAGCTAATTGGAGAGATATATCTAGACATACCGGAAGGATTTGAAGAAGATGCAAATAAAGTTACAAACTAAAAAAGGCGATATATGGATTGAAACAGCCCGTGTGGAATCAAAGCTTCAAAACGAAGAAACTCAAATCTTCTAGATCAGAACCATGTGTTTTTGTGAATATTAACGCTATATGTTGATATTAACGCTATATGTCGATGATGGTTTCATAGCATCAAAGAACGAAAGAGACATAATGGAACTAAGGTCGAGGCCAGATATATTGGCCGGTGAGTTCGTTTTTGCAAGCAGCGATCGAGGAGAAATCAACCACCACCATCTGACGATCGTGGATTTGTCAGTTGGAGTTGCGTGGCCCCCGTAGAGTATAGCGGAGTAACGTGAACGCTGCTCGGCTCCGCCTATAAGGTAGCTGTGTGAATGTTGTTTATTCTTAACGTAATAGTTGTGTGCCTTACGAAGCTATGCGTAGACCAATACGAGATGAAGCTATCGGAAAAGAATCAAATTTCTAACCTATAAAACTCTGAATTTTTTCGGGCCTAACCCAAACCTATTCTGACGTATGTGGCATTATAACACGCCTTTTCATTTTCTTCTTACAGTCGCTCATGCTCTTCAGTGTCTTCTCACTTTTATACATTTACTTTCTCGTATATTTTCTACATACTTTTTTCATGTCAATACATTGTTTCTCTCCTCAGCACACACTCTTTCACTTCTATACTGTCCGTCAGAGAGAGACATTATTTAAATAAAAAATTATGGAAATAACGTATCAAATAAAAGAGACTTTATCTTTATTTGTCTCGAGTAAAGATAACCCGAGTTAATTTTTATCTGTAGCGCCACGGATGGATCAGTTTATTCGACGGGAATTCATCCGACGGCCACAAATAATTTTTCTATTTGAATGCCATACATCCGGAGCTGCAAACAATTTTCTGTATTTTTATATTTATTCGAGAACAAATTGAAGCTCAGGATAAAAGGCGTTCAAATAAAAAATTATTTGTGGTCGACGGATGAATTCCCGTCGAATAAACTAAAATAAACATTTTCCTACTTCTCCTTGCGTACAAACTCTAAATAAATTTGTTGACGTTTTGAAACATTAACGGTACCCTTCTCGATACCGCAGATGTACCTACCTAGCATTTGTGACGGAAAAGAATTGTCCAGCCTTTGGGCCTACCATTCCTGGCGTAGACCTTTGGCAGGTAGGTATCTGTTTCAACAGGCAATGCCCAACTCGTGCCACCCGTGGCGCGAACAGGACCACCCCCGGTGCTTGCTATTCCAGCGGGTTTTCTTCCAATGAAAATCAGTAAATTTGCAAGCGCAATATCTCAAAAAAATATGTATACATCTCAATGTGTATACATTATAGGTTATTGAATTTGGCTTGGAACGCACTACCAAGTGAACTCTAAAAAAAAATAGTCCCATTTAAAAACCCGAATTTGACCATCGTATCATTTAAAATAATAATCGAAAAAAAAATCGTCTCGGCTAATAAAGGACAATGTTAAGTCCCAGAGAGGATTAGTGACCTACGAGTCTACAGCGTATGCTCTACGCCGTTGGAAAGATCTCACCAAGACGAATTGATTGATACGATTTTTAACTTCGAAATCAGATGGGATCACCTCGAAAAATGGCCTCAAAGTTTGAGATTTTGCGGTTTTGAACAAAAGAAACCGGTAGTAAAATCCCATCCGGCCCGAGGGACCACGGGTAGGCACCTGAGGGAAAACCGAGGGATGCAAGCGATACTCTAGCAGGTTGGGGCGGCAAATGTGCCCCACGACCTTCATTTCAGGGCTGTGATGGGGCTGCGTTTGGCCTTTGGACCACTAATCCATTGGCAATTTCGTACTGGGCATCATAGAAAAGGGGCCTATAGGGCAAACGCAGGCCCAACACGGCCCTGAAATTAAGGTCATGAGGCACATTTGTCGCCCAGTCTGCTAGAGTATCGCTTACATCCCTCGGTTTTCCCTCAGGTGCCTACCCGAGGTCCCTCGGGCCGGATGGGATTTTACTACCGGTTTCTTTTGTTCAAAACCGCAAAATCTCGAACTTTGAAGTCTTTTTTCGAGGTGATTCCATCTGATTTCGAAGTTTAAAATCGTATCAATCGATTCGTATTGGTGAGATCTATTCAACGGTGTATAGCATACGCTGTAGGCTCGTAGGTCACTAATCCCCTCTGCGACTTAACATTGTCCTTTAATTTAGAGTTACGAGGTGCAAATAATATTTTCCGCGACTCCCTGATTTCGGATCAGGTTCGTCTATATACAATGCTTACAATTTCTTGTATACAAAAAGTATATACAAAATATTATATTTTAAATATCGTGGCCGCGTGTTGTCATTTTCATATTTAGCTGTAACCAAAAGTGTAGGTGCTTACGTCTTGGGGCACAACCGTACGGGGTAAAACCGTACCCCGCTATTTGACGCAACAAGAAGAAGAAAACACCTACTCCGAATATAGAACACTCCATAAAAGCTAAAAACCAAAAATTGACCAACCCAAAATTGCAAACCAAAGGAACGTGGAGAAAATAAGGTTGAAAATAATTGTTGTGTATACATGATGAGCCACCTAAGACAAGCCACCTGAATAACTTCTATAATTTTTCAGATAGGAAGAAATATTTGAGACAAAAGTCATTTGGTTCCGAGGGGCTCATTACTTCGTAGATACAAATTAATACTATTGTTGTTACTTTAGACCGGGGCAAAATCGTGTAGTGCATAACGATTATGTCCACCCTATGGGGAAAATCGGAAAAAGAACAGGTTTTGTTTTATTCTTGAATTAAGTAGCCTGTTTGGACTTTTCAATTATATTTTTCATTACCCAATTTGTTTTATAATTTAAAAAGTCTTAAAAAGACCTAGAACCTAGAACCTTGAATATACGGTTTTGGACAGGTTTCCTCTAGATATTCCATAGTTTTAATTATACTACAAACCCGCAACGATTCACCAATATCGCAGAAGGATACTTCACAGATGTTTATTGTAAAGCTGTGATTTTAATTTATGTTCACAATATCATATGTATGTACCGATTGACATATCATTTTCAAGATGTGTTTCGTAGGTTCAATGGGATCGACGACTCCATAAATGTACATGAAAACGCGAAAGAACAATTTTCAAGTTATGGTTACCTCAAAGAAGTAAATAGTAATAAAAATTTACGTTTTTAAACCGTCACCGTAAGTCACGATTGATAACAATTGTGACTATCCTCTGGTTTTAATATTATACTATTTGTGTGGATTTTTCCTGGCTCTGACACTATACTATCACATTCTATGTTAGCTCTAAATCCGTGTTTTGACGTGAATACGTCTTTAAATTTGATTCCGTTCAGGGGGGCACATTCCAGAAAACCTGATGATAACAAAATCGGGGGATACAGTTTGGCATTGCAGCTCTGAATCTATGGTATATATCCGTAATCCAATCACACCACTCGATAGCCAAAGAATCAAAGAATTTGTTGCGCTAAGTGAGGATCGTAACGCATCGCGCGCGGCAGAGGGGGGACGCCGCTATTTTTGTTCATGTTTTCGCTGCGTTTGGAAACTTCCGTGCCGTATAACTTCTGACTCGGCGAAGTTACGACGCTCGTTTTTGTTGCAATCGACAGCTAGTGTCGAGATCTATCAATTCCCGATATAAAAGATTAGCGACGAGTAGTTACGCTGAAGGTATATGTAGGAAACTGGTTTCCTAAAGTTAAATATTTGATAATTTTTTATGATGTTCAGTACTTGTATAGATTTAACCTTTGCCATTTATATCATATTTCTCATACCATAGGCCTATGATCAATACAATTATAATGGAGTAATTATTTGTTTGTGTGATTTGCTTCCTGACCACGGTGACAGGAAAACATTCTCTTGGGGGGACATTGTACATGTATTCACGTTACCCATCCGTACCCCCGGCACAAACGCACCCGATTTTTTTCGAAGTGGGCGCTACCGCCTCCTTATGGGATTAAGAGGGTGGCATAGGAGTATTACACATAAGGGGACGGAAATGGGGACGATTAGAATTCTAATAAGATCAGGTTGCACATGATTACAGTATTTCCTCGTTACGGGCTCGGTTTGGTGTACACGATACGGACACTTTTCGCTATCCCCACCATTTCTGTCTCACTCTTGTCCGGCGAAGGCGAGAGCGAGATGGAACGAGAGCGAGCGAGAGGCACTGAAAGCGAGCGAGGACGGTACGAGACGAACGACGCGTTGATGTTTTGTCTCGCTCCGTCATTCGGACGCCTAACATTCTGTCCTTTGTGTGCGCGACGGACGTGCGCGATGGTCGCAAGCGCGTATCGTGGGCACGAAACCGCTTCGCAAAATCTTGACGCAGGCCCGGTTCAAGTCTTTTTTGCGCCCTAGGCGAACTTGGCAATTTGTAATATTTTATTTTGAAGTATATTTTAAACAATACCAGCAATGAAAATACCATTATGCACCTCTTGTCGACTTTCCGCCCTACGCATTGGCCTAATTTTGCTTATAGGGACAAGCTAAGCTTACAGGCAGAGATCATTATGTACATAGCCAAAGAAAGTACATATATAACGCGTCTTAGACTAAATAAATCATTTATACTTTTGAAAAATTAAATTCTAATATTTTCTATTTTATGTACATATTTGTAACAACAATGCCAAATTTCCTAAATGAAAGGAAAGCCAATCTCGACGACCTTCGTACAATTGTATATATCAGCAACCAAGCAACAATTCATACGCAGTCGGAGCACATACATAATTGTACGAAGGAAGTCGAAATTGGCCTTCCTTTCATTTAGGAAATTTGGCATAGTTGTCACAAATATGTACATAAAATAGAAAATATTAGAATTTCATTTTTCAAAAGTATAAATGATTTATTTAGTCTAAAACGCGTTATATATGTACTTTCTTTGGCTATGTACATAATGATCTCTGCCTGTAAGCTTAGCTTGTCCCTATAAACAAAATTAGACCACTGCCTAGGGCGGAAAGTTAACAAGAGGTGCACAATGGTATTTTCATTGCTGGTATTGTTGAAAATATACTTTAAAATAAAATATTACAAATTGCACTGCAACTGTTTTAAACTACGAATAAAAATTCAGAGTAAGGTCATCAATAAACTCAAATAAATGTATTATAATAAAGGGCGCAATTTGACAAGTTCGCCTAGGACGCAAAAAAGATTCGTGACGGGCCTGCGTCAAGATTTTGCGAAGCGGTTTTCGTGCCCACGGTAAGCGCTTGCGACCATCGCGCACGCTCGCCGCGCACGCAGTGTTCCATCTCGCTCCCCCTTTCGGCCAGAAAGAAGCGAGAAACGAACACTCGGAATTAGGGCTCTGTTCCAGGGGGGCCAAGCTTCCCTCTTACGAAAGTTGAAGCAGAGTTTGTAGCGCCTCCTACCAATGAGGTGCGTACTAAACTGTGAATGTGTGAATTGGTGTGAATCGGGACGTATGTGTATGTGTATACGTGTAATGCACCGTTTACTTTAAAACCTGCCCACGGATCGTCGCGCCAGCGACACGTATGCAACAGATAGAAGGATAAACATTGAAATTGAATATTTCTTCTTTTCTTAGGAAAAGAAAATATATTCAATTTCTTTGTATATCCTTCTATCTGCTGCATACGCGTCATTGACGCGACAATCAATGGTCAGACGGCCTTAGAAAGGGTAAACCAGGGAAAGTGAGGACACTTCCTCGTGTCTGCGCCAAACATTTCTAAATGACGACGGTCGTCATGGTAACATTTCACCAACGTCGAAAGGTTGTGTGTCGTGCTCACTGATACACGTAGGTATGTTGTGTGATGTACCTAGCGCCTCCTACCAATGCGGTGCTAACTAAACGGGAAAACTTCAGCCAAACAAAGACGGCTTGGTCCCCCTGCTCTGTTCACGATACGGGCTCAACGCCGGTCCCGATCAGCGAGCCGCTAACGAGGAAATACTGTACCCAACAAAGTTCACTATTTTCTTATATTAATAGAATATTTTTTACGGCAACTGTGTCAGTGATATTCGACGAACTGCAACTTAAAATTCTCGTAATAGTCGTAAATGTCGTAACACACAATATTGTAATGCGGCTATACAGCGGTGCAATTCTAAACTTTAGAAGATGACCACGTGGAAAGATTAAAATGAGACAGCCTGTGTATGGCAGGGGGCGGTTGAAATAATTTGATAGAACTAAGAGGGCAGTGACCTGAAAAGTTTTGAATAACACTGCTCTAGATCGTGGTTTTACACTTCATCTTCTTTCTTTTTCATACTTGTGTTTGTCTGTCCTTCTTTGTTCATTTCTATTTTTCTTGAACATTCTCAAACTCTGTTTTCAAAGACTTTATTGATTAAGTTGCTAACTTGCATAACTGCCACGCTTAGTGATCGGACCAATACCAAATCAATAGGATAGGGTGGAGCTAAAAATCCCGTTTTTCATATAAACCTATGTAAAATTTAGTAATAACAATCTAGAGCTATCTGCTCTTTTTTATATAAACTATAACTATTATGCTGTACGATCACAAAGTTCGATTATTGATATTGTTATTTTCTGTTAAGTTATACCACAAAATGTTTGTCAATGCAAAATGGACTTCTTGCCCCACGCACGGGGCAAAAAGTCCCTAATGTCTTTTCGTGTAATATTAATCTAAATAAGTAAAAAATTCTTTTCAAATCAACAAATATTTATTAAACCAATTCTTTTTTGTATTCAATATTGAGCGGAAAGCATGACGTCTTTAACAAAAAATAAAAATATAAGTCAAAGGCTCACTTTGAACTAAAAACTAAAAAAAATCGCTCAACTAAAACAAAACCTATTTAAAAACTTTGGCATCATTTCATTAAACTTATTAAGAAAACTGACCATCTTATTATGAAAACAAATAATAAAATATATGTTTTCAGTCTGAGGGACTTTTTGCCCCAATGGTACCTCAATAGTCATAAATATTAATATAAATATTATCTATAAATATTATCATTCAGCAATAAACAATATCATGCACACATTACTAAAGGAACATACAATCTTAACGTACTTGGCTGATACGCTTTTAAACTGTGGTTTACTTCGTATAAAACAATAAAGACGACGTGCTTCTCTTGGTTTTCGATACATAAAATAACGAAGGCGTCGTGTAATTCGCACGAACGTCCAGGAGCGACTGGCGACTCTTTATTCACCTCCGTTTCTTCTCTCCTTTTACATAGTATACTGCGAAACTCAATACATTGTTTAGGAATAGAGATTTTGAATTCGGGACTTTTTACCCGCCGGACTTTTAGCCCCACCCTACCTTACTATCGATACCAGCCCGGAAATTATGATGCGGTATCGAATAATATCTAACTACCCTGATAGCCAGATCTGGCAGCAGAATCTGACGTCAGAACTGTAGCAGTCTGTCCGCATTTGGCTGCGTTCTGATGTGCAGAGCCTGAGGTGCAATGCCTGATGTCAGATGGACAGCAGATCGACAGCAGATTTCGCCGTCTGCTAGGCACAGAAACAGCGCCATCTGTAGGCAATTGCTTGGTAATTCTGGATCTCAGATGGCGCTGTTGCTGTGCCTAGCAGACGGCGAAATCTGCTGTCGATCTGCTGTCGATCTGCTGTCCATCTGACATCAGGCACTGCACCTCAGGCTCTGCACATCAGAACGCAGCCAAATGCGGACACAGACTGCTGCAGTTCTGACGTCAGATTCTGCTGCCCAGATCTGGCTATCAGGGTAAGACGTTGGTATCAGAAATATGGATACCCGTTTGATACTTCTATGAAGGTATCGATACCCGTTTGATACCTCACGAAAATATCGATACCTGTTTGAAACGTCTATGAAGACAAAAATATCTGCGCGATGCTTCTGCAAAAGTATCGATACCCATTTGATACTTCTATGAAAATTGCAACACTCTTTTCATATCTTTCGAAATTTTCAATACTCATTTAACATTTCACCGAAATGTTTATATTTATCTGTTATTTAAAACAACGGCAATTTCGACCGACATTAACATCGACAATTCATTTAATCATCTGAAAAAAATCGAAATCGCAAAAATGTGCCCAGTTTCTCATTTCTTACGTTGAGTCTGCACTTTTACGAAGAAAAGGCGAGAGCCGTAGCACGGGAAAGAAATAAAGAATAAAAAGGCGAGGGCAGGAAGGGTAGTCTACTGGGGGAAAAGATTACGTCCGTGGCGCAGAGGTTAGAAAAATGGCGAATAGCGAGCAAGGATCGGTAGAAGAAATCGCGAGAGGTGAGAGTACAGTCGGTAAAACAGTTGTGGATAGTAAGTTGGTGGAAGAGTCGCCAAAAGTAGATTTAAGAAAATCAAAACGTGGGCAATTAAGAAAATTAAGGAAAGACTAAAGGAAATGGTAAAGGCTGTTTGGAGAGGGGAGGGCTATCCGAAAGATTGGAGGAGGGCGGTGATCTTCCCCATACATAAAAGAAAACAATACAGACTAAGTTACGAACTATAGGGGAATTTCTCTATTGGACTCAGTCTATAAACTGTATGCGGCAATTTTAAATGAAAGATTAAAAAAAGATGTAGAGGAGAAATATATATTACCAGAAACACAGGCAGGGTTTAGGAAAAACAGGGGAACGATAGACAATATATACGTGCTGCAACATGTTATAGAAAAAGAGATTGGAAGAAGCAGAGGCGAACTCTTTGCGTTCTACATTGATCTTAAAGCGGCATTTGACAGCGGCATTTGGAAGGAGCTTTGAAGAAGAGAGGGCTAAGACAGGGACTAACAGAACGGGTAAAAGAAATATATGAGGAGACAGAGAATGTAGTTAGGGTGAAGGAAGAATTAACAGATACATTTTGGACAAGAGTGGGGGTCAGATTTTTATCTCGGACCTAGAAGAGTACTTCAGAAACGGAAAAGATGGAGGGGGGGGGGGTTGAATTGGCAAACAAAGATTTTGGACATTGGCATACGCTGATGATGTAGCGTTAGTGGCAGAAAGGGAGGAGGACATGAAAACAATGGTGTGAAAATTTGAGAAATATCTGGACTAAAGGAAATTGGCATTGAATACCGAAAAATAAAAAATTATGGTTTTCAAGAAAGGAGGAGGTAAAGAAAGGAAATCAAAATGCAGAAGGTGAAAGAGCTCGTATATCTTGGAGTTGGGTTCCAAAGGAACGGAGATATGAGCAGCCATATAAAGGAGCGAGCAAAGAAGGCAAATGTAGTGCTAATTGTAAGACAAATATGTGGAATAGGAAAAAGGAAATTTAAAGATGATTTTAAAAGAAGAGTTTTTATGTTTGGCCATCTAGTGGTAGGGATAATGTTGTATGGGGTGGAAGTATTTCGTTGGATGAAAAGAGCAGAAATACCTAGAAGATATTCAGATAAATTTAAGACAGTGTTAGGATTAGATTAGTACACACCCAAATATATAGTGTTAGAAGACACTAAGAGGGTTAAGATGCAGATTACAGCGGGAAAAAGAGCGTTATTATTAAGGGGTTATACCTAGTCAGGCGGCCGAAAAGAGGTGAATATTTGTGAATTTTTTTTTAAGAAGCGGAAGTGTACATCTTTACAAAACTTTTTCCACATAAAAGAGCAACATTTAAAGAACATTTGGTAATTTTTTCGTAGAAAAATATTTACGTTCATAATAAAATAACAACCGACATCCAAGAAGCATTTTTAAAAATTTGCTTTTGCGGTGAGCACTGCTGCCTTTCGGATCCAGATTATCTAAAATCAAAAAAAAAAAAAGTTTTCGTTTGTATATTAATGTATCCTCAGGTTGACGGAGAGAATTTTCCGAAATATTAATTTAAAACAAAATGGCGGCTATTTGAAGTTGAAATCCTGATTTTTTCGTGCAAAAATCACGACCCAGCCATTTTGTTTTAAATTAATATTTCGGAAAATTCTCTCCGTCAACCTGAGGATACATTAATATACTAACGAAATCTTTTTTGTTTTTTTATTTTAGATAATCTGGTTCCGAATGGCAGTGCTCACCGCAAAACCAAATTTTTAAAAGTGCTTCTTGGATGTCGGTTGTTACTTTATTATAAACGTAAATATTTTTCTACGAAAAAATGACCAAATGTTCTTTAAATGTTGCTCTTTTAAGCGCAAAAAGTTCTGTAAGAATATATGCTTCCGTTTTTTCAAAAGAAAATTCACAAACTTTCGCCTCTTTTCTGCCGCCTGACTAGGTATAACCCCTTAAGATACGAGGAAGGAATCAGAAATGCAAAAATAGACTGCTAGTCAAAGAGTACCTGAGGGAAAAGGAAAATAAAACTGGTATGACGAAAAATAGTAAGGAAAGAGAAGAATGTCTATGGAGAAACGGATATACAGTAATCGCCCGTTATGAGTCCATTTTTGCCGCCCGTTGAGAGTCCAGCGACTATTCCCACCATTTCTTGGAAGCCTGCGGACGAGAGTGAGAGAACCGGACAACGAGCGAGACGAAACGAAAGAGTCGACACAGCCACTCGCCACGCGGAACCATGTCCGCAACCCACTATGAGTCCGCCGCCAGCCCCGTTCGACGGACTAATAACGGGCGATTTCTGTAGTCAGACAGGGATAGATAATTTAAAACTACAGAACAGCGCTGTCCAGCGTTGGGGCCCCTCACACGCCTGCTTCCCCTTCCAATCTTTCTTTCCCGCAGCGTGTCTTCCGTTGTCAAGGAGACCGCGCGACGCTACAAAGGCTCCCTTGACGGGCTAGCCAGGCTATACTGAATCCATCCTAAGAAAAACTTTTTCCGCGCAGGGATGATTCTGAGGAGGCGCTGATTGGTCCGACTCCCCACTCAACCATCTACGTTTCTCTCCGTCTTACCGCCTGTTACCTCTCTGTCAACTATTCCGCACGCGACGCCTTCATACACACGGTGGCACAATTATTTTTGAACAGGGTGAATTGACCAGTGAATGAACAAATTTACTTTTTTCGTGTATAACAAGAATACTATTTCATTGAAAACAATGATCTTAAATTTAGAATAAAAGAAAATTTATTGAGATAAGGGCAATAACAATATTTTTTTAATCTATGAACGTCTTAGGCGCGTATTAATTTTTTTGTTTTGCGGTTTCGGGTGCTGCCACTCACGACGAGGGACAGTTAACCATTATATTGTGTGAAGTGTGAAATAATTGATTCCCAAGGTATGTAATAGTTTTTTCAACTGTTGATATTATCAATCTTTAATTTCAGTGAAATATATTTAATAAATACTGTTAAATATTTGCAATTTATTAGTGTTTATTTACTGGTTCGGGTTTTTAACCTACTCTCCACTGAATGAACATAGAATTATTCAGAAAACAGAAAATTCATTTTAATTTAGATGACATAAAAAAAGGAAAATTGTTCCTTATAAACGCTTCAAATATACAGAGGAGGATATGAAAAATACATTAGAAGCAGTAAGGAGTGGAATGACACTGTGTAAAGCAGCTGAAAATTAAAGCTTACCAAAATCAACTCTAAGTGCAAAATTGACTGGTAAAAATCCAGAAAGAAGAAAGATGGGTCCCTCTTCAGTTTTACCAGAAGAGGAAGAAAACCGATTAGAGCACTGGATTTTGAGCACGGCAAAACTAGGATTTTCAATGCATCCCAAGGAAGTCAAAGTTACTGTGCAACGTGTACTTAAGGAAACACCTAGACATAATTTATTTATTGATGATAAACCTGGGTTTAAATGGTTTAAATTATTCCTGCAACGACATCCTCAAATTGTCAGGAGAAGTACCGAAATTATTTTAAAAGCTCGGGCCGCAGTGACTGAAAAAGGTATAAGAGAATGATTCGGCGAAATCAAGGATTTTTTGCAAGAAATCAATGTTCTTGATGTTCTTACAAGGCATAAAAGCGTTTTTAATAGTGACGGAACAGGCGTCCGAATTTGTCCAAAAACTGGTAAAATGTTAGGACCCAAAAACGAAAAGAATTTCTACGAAATAGCCAGTGCAAAAGAAAAAGAATCGATAACTGTGTTGTGCACATTTTCTGCAGATAGTAATTACGTGCCACCCATGATAGTTTACCCCTACGAAAGAATTCCAAGAGAAATTTCAAACTCTGTTCCAAGCACATGGCCCATTGGTCGCTCTGATAGTGGGTGGATGGTCTTCAAAACATTTCTTGAATACATCGCCAATGTGTTTTGTCCGTGGTGTTGGGAGAATGACGCGGTGTTTCCAGTCACTTTTTCCAGAAATGTCTAAGTTTCGTAGCCAACACAATATAATTTTTTATTGTTTACCACCCAACGCAACTCACATTATGCAACCATGCAATGTATCTATTTTCAAGCCGTTAAAAGAAAAGTGGAAGAAGGTAGTTCTAGAGTACAAACAAAAACTACAGAAAGCCATTACAAAATCAACTTTTGCTCCAATGTTTCAAACGGCTTTCAATCAGTTTTATAAAAAAGAAACAATACAGAAAGGTTTCGAAAGATATGGCCTATCGCCATTCGATGAAAATGCTATTAATTATAACAAATGCATCAGTACAAGACGCAATATGATATTCAACACATCATCAGATGATTCCTTGCCGTCTCAAGAGGATTACTCAACAACAAAGAAAGTGATAGAGCATGGGCGTGGTGACGTAACAATCGAAATGTTTCAAGAAAGAGAAGCTTCAATGACGAATGCACTGATCCGATGTACAAACTGTGGAAACTGTACGCAGACCGTATACATGGTCGTCAGTCACAAGCTCTGGATTTTTCTCCACAGATATGTACAGAGCAACCGTTAGACTTGAACTCTGCAATATCCTCAAACGGTGAAGACAGCGTTTCATGTGCAGTTGATAATACTAGTAATTTAATAGTTGAAAAAAGTAAGTTTCTTTGTACTTTCCTCGAAACTAACCACAAGTAACATCAACTATTGTCTGATTTTCGAAAGAAGACGCCTGGGCGGGTAATCATCACAAGTTAGTTGCCCCGGCCCCAAGGTGCCGTCTTTCAAAAATCAGACAATACCTAATCAAAAGTAAAATTGCCTAACTAATCAAAATCGAAACTAATATATTCAGCAGGACAACCAAGACACTTAGACAGGTCTTGTGACTTATAGGGGCAAGAAGAAAATACTCCATGCATTATTGATTGTATGAGACTCGCCCCCCCCCCCTCATTTCCGAATTTCAATTCGGTTTGGGATGAACACTTGTCCTAGCCATCAGCAGATCAGGATCAATCAAAGAAAAGGGGAAAACTAAAAGCCTCCCATGCAGTGATACCAGAACGGTGGGTTTTGTCCCACGGCCGCTACCACCACTCCACGACCAAGCGTACCCCCTCCTAGCGTCCGTACCGCACCACAAAAGCATACCCGTTCCTCCATCCGTGTGCCGTACGCGCTGCCTGGCCACCGCTCTCCGGCGAGAATTCGTTTTCCCGACATCGAAGCGCTTGGCGCGCAAGCGAAAAATCAAGACTGCAAATCCCGGTGCGGATATTACTTTTTTTTTTTTAATTATTCACTAATTTCTCTTTCTATATTCTCAGCAGACTAAAGGCTTAAAAACTATTAATTTACTAAGCATTTTCGAAGCTTGATTTGCTGCTAAAGTGCGATCCTCTTTTGGCTTGTATCGCACCACTCCAAGCGTAAGTACCCTACCTTCTGTCAGTGTGCCGTACGAAGCTGTCGGAGCTATATGTTCCAAAATGCGTGGAGGGTGAGTTGCTTAAATTGTTGGGGATTGGGCAAATTTTTATACAAATGATCTCCCGACATAAGAGCGAGATGCCTATCGTCGGCAGTGATGGTGCGAGTCGTCTCATTTCTGGCGTTTAGGGCTGTGGGCACCACACAGGTAGAATTTACAAGTTCGCCACCCAGTTTATTACGCTTCTTTGTTTTCGTATCGGGCAAAAATGAGAAAAGCCTTTCGGCCTCGGCGTTGGAATGGGGTAAACATCTGATTATACCCAGCAAATGTGTGAGGGATGGAAAAACTGGACCATTATGGGGATCTTGTACTGTGCAGATATTCATCCACATTTCGTCAAAAGTCATTTTGCTCTAGCTATCTTTTTGCTTTCGAGAAATACCCAAATACAAAAATTCCCATTCTCCTCGCAAGGCTTCAGCATTGAAATTGCCGAGCCTACGAGCGACAGCTAAAACATCTTGAAACGTTTCCTGTCTGTCGCAATGGAATAGGGCAGTGTCCGATTTGAAAATCGTCAACTGTTTAAGTAAAATATCGTCGTGGGGAAGACGAGCCTTAATTTCATTGCTTACGGTAATATAAAATCGTAAGCAATTTTCGCGGAAGGAGGAAACTTCAACTTCTGTCATTCCCTTGCTTGTCGCATCTTCTAGGAATTCCTCACACTGAGGGCCTAGATCAACTTGAGAAGATCAAAAGGCAGAAGACCAACATCGTACATTAGCCTGCTGCGAAAATTCTTTGTAAATTAACAGTTTTCAAGTTTTTATTCTACTGAGAATATAGAAAGAGAAATTAGTGAATAATTAAAAAAAAAAAAGTAATATCCGCACCGGGATTTGAAGTCTTGATTTTTCGCTTGCGCGCCAAGCGCTTCGATGTCGGGAAAACGAATTCTCGCCGGAGAGCGGTGGCCAGGCAGCGCGTACAGCACACGGAGGGAGGGACGGGTATGCTTGTGTGGTGCGGTACGGACGCTAGGAGGGGGTACGCTTGGTCGTAGAGTGGTGGTAGCGGTCGTGGGACAAAACCCACCGTTCTGGCATCACTGCTCCCATGTGCCATTACGTCAGTAAAGTGGCAAGAATACCACGAGGCAATAAAAATTCAAAAATTAGATAATCAAAAAAGGCTGCTGAAAACATAGAATTGAAGAAAAAACACAGGAAGAGGCAGAGGTTTTGAAAATAGAGAAAGCTAGAATAGCAGAAGAGGAAGCTAAAAAAAAAGTAGAGATGTGCAAAATTTAAAAAGAAAAACTTTTAGTAAAAAAAGAATTAAAAACGAGAATTAAATACATTTGTAATGTTATAGGTACCTACTGTGTTCTGGTATAAATAAATTTGTCAAGTTCCTATTATTATAATATATAGATTATATTGTTGTATTTTTATGTTAGTTCCCTAACCTAAACTCCCTTTCTACTTTTGTTAAAAAAGAAAAATATATATTTTGTATGAGCGTTTTTCAGCGTTTTCTCGTCGTAAAATGAAGTATTTTGCTTTCTGCTCATTCACTGAGTACAAGGTATTCATTTATTGGGTATTTTGTTCATTCACTAGTATATTATGCCCAATGGCATCGATTATATTTTTATAATTTATTTCAGACGCCGTTCAAGTCAAATAGCAAAAACAATATTTTTAGACATTTTTAAACCCTATTCTGTTACAAATTCTTGTTTCATTAATAAATTGGGACATTATTTAATTTTTATCGTTATTTGAAATTGAAAAAACGCTTAGCTGTTCATTCACTGGCCAATTTACCCTACTTGGCGTAATTTTTTTACTCTTTTGAAGTTTTTTATGGGGATTCAATCCCACGAGCAACCAAAATTCGATCAAACAAGAAGAAAGACTGTGTTAGACCCACAGCATGGAAGGATACCAGTGTTCAGTAAAGATCAAGAAAACTGTTGATGTAAATTATTTGATGCATATATATACTCTCGAGTGGGCATGTTGTTCGTGCTTAAGACAGCGCAGTTCGGCCAGCTACCGAACTACGAGAGAGGCATCCTACCACCCATCGAGTTGGCTTTCTAGACAGGACAAGCAAGCGTGTCTAGGCCTGGGCGGGTGCGTCGAGAGAAAAAGGAGACCAAAGAGATACAAGTGCAAGAATTTTTATAAGACTGATTTCAAAGTATTATTTCATTGTAAACTTCATATCTAAATATATTACCGAATATTAATCCAGAACAAACACAGCCTATTTTATTGCAACAAGAACTTTAAGCAACCGTTCAGATTTACCCCACTAGCTACGAGTAATCGCGGACAGGAAGAGTTTTGTTTTTCTTTCAGAAAATGATTTGTTTATTAAAGTATCTATAATTCATTATGATGCCTTTGTAGATAATTAACCAAAGTTCAATTATCTATAAAGTAAATCTGAGAGTCAATTCTTTTCTTTCAATTTAACTTTTCCCTTAGATGTTCGTAATTCCCCTACTCTCCCCTGTACGAAATCCTTCCTGCAAAATTATGCGTACATACATAGCCTGGCGTAGGTCGCAACATCATTTTACGCTTCGATTATCTACATATACATAAAATCCTCAGTTTAGTTACAAATAGAAAACAGTTTGATGATATACAAACATGCCGCAATTCAAATTTCGGCAACCTACCTTGTGTTTGAGACTGCATTTTGGTTGAAATTTAATTGCACAACGATACATATTTGTAAAAACACGTGGCATTTCAAACTTTAACAACTTATCTTATTCGACACTCGCCAGTTTATAGCTTGACGGTAAGCTGTCAAAATTTAGAGTAGATTGCATAGTGAAGATAGCAATTGACGAACGAAACATGTGTTAGTTTCTTTTGGCTGATGGCGTGCGTGTAAAACCGCGTATTCACCTGCGCATTCGCCCCGAACGTGCATTCGGCGCGCACCGATTTTTTGCTGGTCCGGTGTTCGGCGCGTGTTCGGGGCGCGGCGCGCATTCGAGCCGATCCGCTTGTTGGCGGTCCATCAAAGCGCGCATTCGGGTCCGCACAATACCATGAAATGGACGCCGCAAATTTCACTCAACCCCGAACGCTCGCCGAATGCGCGGCGAACGCGCGCAGAGCTCCGAACGAGCAAAAAATCGGTGCGCGCCGAATGCACATTCGGGACGAATGCGCAGGTGAATACGCGGCTTAACGCGTATACGTATTAAGCCGGGTCCAGACCTTAATGCGTATACGCTGAGCAGACTGAGCGCGCACGAATGACGCATGCGGAGGGGTTGAAAGTGCCATTGTGTCTTTCGTCACCAACTTCTGTGCTTAGCTTAGCCCACTCCGCAGTCGTAAAGATGGTGTGATTAGCTAAATAAATTCTCCAGCGACGCCTGTCAAAGAGGTGCCGCCTGGTATCCCGTGGCGAGGACAACCCCCCGCAGTGCTTCACCGAATTTCATTGGTTTCGACCCTCGAAACGGTTGGAGTACGATTAAAAAGTCAGAAATGTCCAAGAGTTCCGCATTTCTCATCAGATCTTTGCGAAAACGACGTCAATTGATTCCTCATGTTTCGCCAATAAAACTAACACCAAGAACGACGTAATTCGGACCATATTGAAGGACATTTCATGAAAAATTGATTTACATCATTTCAAGCTGAATTCGTTAAAAATAGTCTCGTGTGATTGTTTAACACATCACCGAGTCGGTCAGGCTGTACGAATTAAGAACAATTCAGGCTGTAGTGAAGGAAAGAAATACAAATTATTCAATAAAATAGAGCTTTAAAGTCTACCATATAATTGCATTATATTGTTGAAAATGTAATTTTTAGATTTTTGATAAACTGTTTATGACAATATAAGCAATGTATTAAATTCATTCACATAGATCCATCATTCATGATTAAAAAAAGACCATACCTTCAATAATTTAGGTCATTAAAATTAATTTCTCTAGGCAGGTTTCGTAAAAATCACCGAAAGCAGGTAACTTTGACGATTTGTATTTTTTAAACAATTTCGAATCTGCAAAAATGAGGACTTAACCCTCCCTAATTTCATATGGACTACCATATATTTTAATATCATGGAACTCCGAGACATCGAGGATTGTAGAAAAGTATCACATCTGCTTCAATCTTCCACACTGAACGCAATGCACTCCAAACTCCCTTTGATGTGCGGAAGAAAACCGACAGGTCGGCTCAGGCCATGTGCCTTCGCCGGCATTCGCGAGTCGGTTCGCATGCGCCGAGTCACCACGAATGACACCTCCACTCTAGCATATGCGTTCGCGCTCACCCTTTCTGACGTAGAAGCATGCGGTCCTGGCTACTGTTTTTCACGCGTCCACATCAGAATATTCGTGCGCGCTCAGCCTGCTCAGCGTATACTCATTCCGGTCTGGACCCGGCTTTATGTTGACAAAAATTTGGCTGGAGAAGAAGGAGAAGAATCAGAAGAAAAATTTTACCATTTTCGTATGATACATGACAACATATTACGATACCTCTGTCATGCGTGGACCGATTTTATTGAATTTGGTTTTATTCGAAAGCTTATATGCGGTTTACATGAGTAAAATGCCTTTAAATTTATAAAATATTGCAGGCGTGATGAAATATTAATGAAATAAGTTTCAGGTAAGGTTGGAACAGCCGGGTTACGAGTAAAGATACACGGCAGCGACAGTCGACATATATACAGGGTGTCGAACATGTACTTGGCGTCGAGACGCTGCCGCGTCTCTAGATCACTGATATTCCTGACATATTTAAAATCGGGCTCTTCCGGCACTAAGTAACATTTACATTCAATTTTTTCAATCCAATTAACGGCAAGTTAGGTGTTTAGTTATTAGAACCTATTTTGTATTTTCTAATGAAATGTATTCTTTTATTTCCTCTTCCACTTTACATTGCGTTTAATTGAAAGGTACCATTCTGGTGCCTGTAAGAAGTAAAAGGAAAAGCAAAAGAGTACTGAGAAAAGATGAACTGCTCTTTATCGTGGACGTACTAGTTGACCGAATGGTAGGAAACTCTACATTATATTTGGAGACGTTCAACATTAAACCGAAAATATATATGCATCGATAAATGTATGTGTATAACTCTATGTGTCCAATATACTCGTGTTTGAGGTATTCGTGTCTCCACTAGAATGTGCGGGCATAAGAAGTCATAGAAGAGTTGATGGTGGTGTAAATAATATTGGCGTACATTGCACTTTTGATGATATCGTTTCCTGAAAGATTTCTCGATTGTGTTACAGCAAAGAGAAAGAGTAAGCAGTTAAAGGAAACGGTGCACGTTATGAGGCCAGCAACGCGAACGATAGATAAGTTTGATCGGGAAGAAGGGAAAAATGGGAGGTGCCTTTCACTCCGGCACTCTCCAAGTAGTGGACCGCGGAAACTTTTTGCTTTCGCGTACGATTCACCTCAAAAACCATGAAGTGGGATAACGCTGTTGATCGAACGCAGTTCCGCGTTGTTCTGCAACCACAAATACTTCTGATCTTCCCATGAAATATTAAACCAATACCTCATTAACGATACATCACCGCAGTGTCTATATAGAATCGAATTTCCGTTGAATAAAGATTAAAATTGCATTGCATATTTTATTTCTTATGGTTTCAGACCAACCTACTGTCACAGCCAACAAGTTATTTGGTTCGACACATTTTCCCTACAAAGATGTCGGTCTCTGAGAAGGTATAATATTAGCAGGAAAAACAAAACTGTCATAGATTGTCATTTATGATGCACCAAATCTTCTCATGAACTGTACCAAAGTAATGCAGTTTATAGCTCATAAATATCAGATTAAACTTGTCAAGATTTCATAAATATTCCGTTTTAAAAAACATTGTCCAAATGTTTCTTATTAAAAAAAGATAGGACCTTTCCAAAGCTTACAAAAGTAAATTCCCATTTTGTGGCACATTGTAAAGCGGAGAATGTCGACGACCTTCATAGCTAGTTAAGCAGCAGGAGTAATAAAATGATGTTATTTCTTTGATATTATTCTTTTTCCTATATGGCTAACAAGACTTCTATCTTAAGAGTATTTAATCAGATGAAATATGAGTCGAAAAAATTATCTAAATAATCAATTTTCAATTTTTGTACATAATTTACATGTGTATCTGCTTTAAGTAAATGTGGGGCCACAGATGTAATATTATACATGGAATCAACACATGGAAAGATGACATACCTAATACTCATACAATTTTACATTTTTATATGTGAATTCACGGCATATATGCAGATCTGTTTTTAATAGGCTCCATAATAAGGTCAAATTTGTTATTTTTCACGCATCATATTAAATTTGACGTGATAATTTTTACAAATAAATTTATGGCGCGTTTCTCACATTTCTTTGAACTTCCATTTTCATGTTTTTTTTTTTTGCAGACGTATAAAAGAATGGAACTTTTTAAACAATTTCGATAAACTAGCAGTGGTGGAGAAGTGAAGGGTTTTACTTCCGCATATTATATAACATTTTTGGCAGCAATGCCATACAGGTTTCATTTTCTTACAATAGTAAAGTATGAGGGTACACTAAACAGTTTTTAATGTAATTAGAGACAATCATCCTATGAAATTATTTACTTAGCTTTCCTTCCTTTCATTCATCTGTGCATTCCACTAATTTTATACAGATTCATTCAAGACAATAAAATGTTAGGTAAATAACCAAACGTTTGTTTTAATTATAAACTGGATCGATCCTTAACAAAAGAAAAATTGTTCATAGTATTTTTATGATGTCACTCCCTAGAATAATTTCCATCTATAAAAAATAGTATATGTAAAGGATGTAATCGATCGGGCAACGAGAAAGTTTTTTATGGGGATAAGCGTTACACGCACGCCTTCAGCCAAAAGAAACTAACACTTCTTTCGTTCGTCGACTCTCGGGATCATTCGGCAGGGATCGTCGTCCGTCATTGTACATATACCTAACCTATTGAATTATAACCTGCCAAGTGTCAAATAATTTTTTGAAATCACGAGTTTTTACACCACATATGACACTGAATTATTGTCTCAATTAATAAGGTAAGTCACCAAATTTTTTTAATCAACTATTTATGTAGAGTCACAGACGTGGAAGTCTTCTTTCGCATAAGCTTCTGGAAATTTGTACCATGCATGTACAAAATAATATATTGTAACAAGTTGCATTGCATTTAAATTGCCAGATATATATTTTTATACCAGCAAACTACTTTTAATTTAGAGTTCTTATGTAAAGCTTACAGAGATGAAGGGGCGCACAGGCTTGGATAGAAATAAAGGGGACAACAATAAATTGTACATTAAAAATATTGGATCTCTTCATTCATTTTCGCTAAATTACCATTAGCATATAAATTTCTTCCAACAAGACTTTCTGCCATACGGTCTCATCTTCGTCGGACGCATTATGTATAGTCTCTACACTTACTATAGCAAATTATATTTATAATTGAAGCAGAAGGGGATGCGGTGTGATCTACCTCAGACTATGTACACACAAATTTGCAGGTATGGTTTTGCATTCGCAGTTATTAATTCCAATTATCTTGACATACGAGCACGTATGATAATTTATAAATAAATAGTCTATTTCAGATTACGATGCACACGATGAGAATTATTTCAACAGTTGAAAGAGCAATTAGCGATTACAAAGCGAAGTGTGATTGATATAGTAATTATACTGTAATTGTAATTAATATAAACAAACAAGAAATGAATTACGATTAATTAAATGAAGAAACAAAGATTCATCAAATTAAATTTTTAATTAAAAACATTAAGACAGATCTGTAAATACATTAAGAATTGCACCCCTTCCTCGCTCCCTCCTCCCCTAGCAATATTCTGAATTGGTTAGCTTCATTACGAATGACATAAAATTTTCTTGTCGCCGCCCCCGTCCGGCTCTGGTGCCTTGATCTGAAATGATAAATTAAGTGAATTTAATTATAATTGTTGAACTGATTAAACCACAATTTGTATTACTTTTTCAATATCTAAAGTTATAATATTATGTTATTTCATTACTATAACCCAATAAAAAAAACTTAAAAAAGTAAATAAATTACGCCAAGTACATGAAAAAGTCGAGGACTAAAAAGAATGCCACCAAATAAATATAAAAAGAAAGACTCACAAGAAAATAAATAAATCACAGTAATCATTGATTTATTTTTGTAAAAACACTTACGTGTAGGCCACCGGCGATGCTCCGAATGCAGCCCCTGCGATCGGTGCTGGTGCTGGTGTTGGCGGCGCCGTGGTTTTCATGGCGTCACTGTCGATCGTCATTAACGCATCACCATCATTAGAGTCTGGAGAAATAAATTTGAATAAATGTGTATAAACTTTTATTATTTAATTTAATTTTTCTGTAAGTTTATCGATAATAAAACTTACCATATAAAAGGGCGTCCTCTTTTTGGCGTCCTCTGTTTTCTGCAAAAATTAATAAAAAATTAATTAGCAAAAAAGCTAAATGACATAGGCAAAGTGCCTACCAAAGACTTTCAAAATGTTGTAGCTTACATGCACATTCGTTAATTTTATTCGTGAGATTTATTCGGGGGAATGCAGATTCGTTAGTTTTATTCGTGACAATGAATAAATTTCCACGAATAAAAGTGACGAATAAGAATAAATTCTCACGAATATAAAACTAACGAATTAAAATAAATTCTCACGAATAAAGATAACCGGGCTAGCGTATATGAATAACGATAACTATGCTATCAGTATATGAATAGTATTTTTATTACTTACATTTTCCTCTTTCGAGCCCATTTCTATCTATTCCTTCGTGGTTTCGTCGAACGAAGAACCACAAGAAGCTGAAGCTGGCCCAGATGCAAAGTAAACATTCAACGATCAAAGCGCACTTTTTAGTAAATATCGACAAAAATCTTATCTTACCGTTTCCGACTGATTCATGAGACGATATTACTATATCTATGTCATACGCGAACCAATTTTATTGAATTTGGTCATATTCGAAAGCTTATATGCGGTTTACATAAGAAAAATGCCTTTAAATTTAGAAAATATTGCAGGCGTGATGAGATATTAAAGTAATAAGTTTCAGGTAAGGTTGCACTAGTAAAAGATACGCGGCAGCGACAGTCGACATATACAGGGTGTCGAAACGTGTACTTGGCGTCGAGACGCTACTGCGTCTCTAGATTATCGACATTCTTCATTACGTATCGCGTTGAGCGAGGGTAAAGAAGATCTCGCCCGACTGCGGCGGGACGTGACCGACGGCACATTTTCGTGTTACGAGGAGGGCTGGCTCTGACTGACGGACACGTGGGCCTAGAGTTGCGCGAAACACAAAAGGAAGCGGGCGACCGGAGCTCACTTTTTTGTATGCTCCATGATTCTAATTCATATATAGAAATATGTTGTTGGAACACCTTCCTATTACACCGTGGTCCATGGTGTGACCGTGCGGCCAATTGGCAAGCGTGTTGAGATATAAGCTAATATATTCACTCATATTTTGACTGTGATCTGTGACCCTGTCATTATTAAAAAAAAAATTCATTAGATAAGTTTTAGGTAAGACTGGATTACCCGATCTGAAATTTTCTAATAATTTTCTAAGCTTGCCGAATGCTGTCGTAGAAGCAGGTAATTCAATATTTACTTGCGGATAAATTTACGTTGCTCTGTCTCGGGTGACCACATTACAAGGACCGCATCTTATCAATTATGATCCATCTTCCGGAAAGGCACAGGAATTGGCTATAATAGAATACAATAGATTGCGATAAAAATATAAACCTGATCTTATGACTATTTCAATTTCTAAAAACCGCATTCGCAATGTTCGTGATAGTGCGTGGGCAGTACTTAATTATTATTGTGTATCCGAATGTCAGAATACTAATGATCACATCATTAATAAGAATCTCATGATCACAAAGAGAGGTAGTAAACTCAGCTGCATCATTATACCTTCTTTATTTAGCTGATAATAATTTTCTCACCAAATTTTAGTTACAACTTAACGTAGAACTTATAGAAATATTGTGGCCTTTTGCTATAATAAGTGTAGAGACTACATAATGTGTCCGAAGGAGGTGAGAGCGTATGGCAGACAGTCTTGCTGCAAGAAATTGAAATGCTAATGGTAATTTAGCGAAAATGAACGAAGAGATCCAATATTTCTAACGCACAATTTATTGGTATTGGAATAAAATTATTTTAGTATGTTTATTGGTGAACTGAAATATTGTTAATGGGAAACTAATAAAATTAATGAATAGCGTGAAAACTACTGTGGTTTTTAAAGTATTACAAATATATTTCACGGAAGATTGAAAAGTATGAAGGGAGATGTGTTTTCAGCGTACTTTCTTCACTAATTTGACTTGCTCTGCATTGCAAGCAGTCGACCATAACCCATACAGCACACTCTTGTTGCAGCAAAGTTACAGAATGGTTGCAGTGCGAGATTGCAATGTTTGACGTAACGTTGCCGCAAGGGTGCAGCAATAATTTTATGTCCGCTTCCTGCAACGATTCGGGTAGTAGGGCCAAAAATATAAATAACGGTATTATAATAATGTGTGCAGAATCATAGAAGTATATAAAGCTCGTAATTCTTTTTCTCAAAGAATATTCTTTTCCCCCAAGGGGATTCGAACCGGTGTGACCTGTAGCATCGTAGGCGAACACTTTACCGCCGCAGCTACAACCACTGATTGATAACAGTGCTAAGGTATTTGAACTTATACTCCTACGATGCAAAACTTTAAACTCAAATTATTCAAAAACGAAGACTCATTTTGACAAACTCCATTAGGGTTTTGTAACACTATGTATGTATGTACTACAACTTCCACCCTGTGTCATTCTATACATTAAAATATACAAGGTGACTCACCTAACATTTAACCTAAAAATATCTCCGTTGTTTGCAATGATACGAGAAAATGTCTCAGGAAAAAAATGATTGCTAGACAAAAAGGACAACATATTATACATGGCTGAATTTGTATTTTTATCGGATATAACGTTACAGTAATGAAAATACGATATCGATGATCTTGAAATTTCGGGAAATATAACCTTGAGACAAAAATCGTCTTTGTCAGAATAATTGTCTCTCTGAAGCAAACATTGTTATCCTAAGACATTTTCTCGTATCATTACAAACAACGGAAATATTTTAAGTTCAAATGGTAGTTGCAGCAACATTCCGGCAACATTGCAGGAACGTTGCCGCAATACTGGCGCAACGTTGCTGTGACATTGTGGAAACGTTACCAAACGGTGCCGTAACGTTGCAGAAATATTATAGGAAAGTTGCAGTGCAATATTGCACCGCAACATTGATGCAACTATGTAGCAATAATTCTATGTCCGCCCCGTGCAATGTTGCACGGCAATGTCGCAGCAACGTTACATCCACATTGCGCTGCAACCATGCAACACTGCAAGGTTACTGCAACCATTCTGCAACGTTGCCGCCACGAAGTGTGCTGTATGGGAACTTTCTTACCTCTTAAAGCTATGTCTTTTGACAAATTTTGTCGATTTACATTATTTGACAAATTTCCAGAAACTTGTGCGAAAGAAGATGCTTCATTTCTATCCAAGCTTGTGCGCCCCCTTCATCTCTGTAAGCTTTACATAAAAATTCTAAATTAAAAATAGTTTGCTGGTATAAAAATATATATCTGGTAATTTGAATGCAATACAACTTGTTACAATATATTATTTTGTACATGCATGGTACAAATTTCCAGAAGCTTATGCGAAAGAAGACTTCCACGTCTGTGACTCTACATAAATAGTCTATTAAAAAAATTTGGTGACTTACCTTATTAATTGAGACAATAATTCAGTGTCGTATGTGGTGTAAAAACTCGTGATTTCAAAAAATTATTTGACACTTGGCAGGTTATAATTCAATAGGTTAGGTATACGTGCAATAACGGACGACGATTCCTGCCGAATGATCCCGAGAGTCGACGAACGAAAGATGTGTTAGTTTCTTTTGGCTGAAGGCGGGCGTGTAACGCTTATCCCCATAAAAAACTTTCTCGTTGCCCGATCGATTATATCCTTTACATATACTATTTTTTATAGATGGAAATTATTCTAGGGAGTGACACCAAAAAAATACTATGAACAATTTTTCTTTTGTTAAGGATCGCTCCAGTTTATAATTAAAACAAAAGTTTGGTTATTTACCTAACATTTTATTGTCTTGAATGAATCTGTATAAAATTAGTGGAATGCACAGATGAATGAAAGGAAGAAAACCTAAGTAAATAATTTCATAGGATGATTGTCTCTAATTGCATTAAAAACTGTTTAGTATACCCTCATACTTTACTAATGTAAGAAAATGAAACCTGTATGGCATTTCTGCCAAAAATGTTATATAATATGCGGAAGTAAAAACCTTCACTTCTCCACCACTGCTAGTTTATTGAAATTGTTTAAAAAGTTCCATTCTTTTATACGTCTGCAAAAAAAAAACATGAAAATGGAACGTGCGTGTAACGCTTATCCCCATAAAAAACTTCAGAAAAGTAAAAAAATTACACCAAGTAAATCACTAAAAATAGAAGATAATAATAATTACAAAATTAAAAAAAGATGTGAAATTAAGTACATAAAAGTGCTTTCCTGCAGCGTGCAAAGGCGACTTTGTAACACAATAAAAGGAAAAAAAGCATGGCCGGGCCTGGAAGTCAAACACTTGGCGTGGCGTGGCAAAGTATTTTTCTCAGATCATCAATACCCATACCTGCCCCCTCGCAGGCTTTCAGATAATTTGTCAATTTAAAACTCTGACAATATATGAGTACACCTTCATTATATTGCGTTTTTAAATCATTCTAAGATCATTCATCGACACCAACATCTTGCCTGTGACAGCCGTACAGAGCTAATAATTCATAAATTAAATAAAACTTTGACACATTGCGAACACTTTCATTAGTTTCTGGTTGTTAAATAATTCTTATTCATCGACACCTTGATCTTCCATGGTATTTAACTTCCAGGCCCGGCCATCTTTTTTTGTTTTTTATTGTGTTACACAGTGTCGCCTTTGCACGCTGCGGGGAAGCACATTTATGTACTTGCAGCTCATTTCGAATTCTTTTTTTTTTATTTTGTAATTATTATTATCTTCTATTTTTTGTGATTTACTTGATTTCATGTACTTGGCATAAGTTTTGTTACCTTTTTGAAGTTTTTTATGGGGATCTCGTTTCTTTTTACAAAGATAATTTGCATAGGGAATGACTTCAAATAATTTTTAATATTATAATTTACAAAGGTTCATCATCAACAGCAATGAACAGTCTTATCACGGGACAGACTTAAGGATAAATTCTACGCAAGTTTAATAACTACGAAAACAAACCATGTGCACCGCATTGCCAATCTATATGTATCATATGTATAGTACTTTGTGTATAATACAAGAAACACTGATTAAATTCATGCATTATCGAAGGTGTCCATGTATCAAAATAACTGAATAAGTATGTAAGGAAAAGTGGGGGAATTGCGGACGCGGGGTAACTCCGAAAACCGCGGTATTCGCTGAATTCGCTTGTCCTGTCCTCCCGCGTTATTGTTACATGATGTAATTAGCTATGTTTAGTATTAAAGAAACTGTCACGACGGAAGGCTGCGCGCAACTGCAAAGATAATGGCCCTGAAATGTTTTCGTAGCTTTTCTTATAACCTGACGCTCGAGTATTTTGAGTCTGTAGTGCATTAAAACTATACTACCCAACAAAGTATAATTTTTTCGTAGTTCAGTTACTTAATTCTAAATAAAATCACGAGATCACTTTTATATATACATGTTCGTATTTGTTTTATTTGAAACTTTTTAAATTCTGTCCATTTGGGGTAATTACGAGCAGCGTGTTTGGGGCTATTACGGACGATGTCATCTTTTCTCTTAACACTTCGAAGCTTTTTATGCGTCCAGTACTCCGGAATTATATTAGAAAGAATATACGTACATATTCGTTGAAAGATCTTGAGATACCCGTGAAAGAGGTTAAATATAAATGGCTTACAATCGGTCTGGCAGCAAATAAATATTCAATCTCACGAGCAACCAAAATTCGAGCAAACAAGAAGAAAGACTGTGTCAGACCCACGGCATGGAAGAAAACCAGTATTCAGTAAAGAGCAAGAGAACTTTAAGCAACCGTTCGCATTTACCCCGCTAGCTTTTCTTTCAGAAAGTGATTTGTTTATCAACAGAAGATGGTCGCGTCTGGAAGCTAATTCCCTTTCCCCCTCTACCCATAGGCACACTGACAAGGGACGTTCGCAACCCGGAAATTCAGAAAATTATGAAACTCGGTGTGTAAGTAGAGTAGCCCTCATCCGTAACCCTATTTTTTCTTGGTGCCACAATGCAATTTTTAGGGGTGAAATCACCCCTTGAAAAAAAATGCAGATTTTTCTTTTCCGTGGAATATCTCGAGAACGGTGAGAGATATCGAAAAGAAGTTTAAACAAAAGTTGCATCGTTCTTTTATATCTATAAAACAGCGTAAAAATAATTTTCGAAAAATCCATATTTTTCAAGGTACCCCTACTACCAACCCTTAAAATTAAGATGTTGTATTTTGTAAATATACGCTGAAATACCTCTGGATAATATCTTTTCATACATATAAATCTTTTATGTGTTATATATTTTTTGCCAACAAATAAAACCTCTATTACCGAATTTGAAGACCATTTTAGCAGTTTCTATTAATAACATGGTTTCTTAAAGCCATATTTAAAATATTATGTAGGTAAAGTTCAGACAGCTTTCAATTATTTAAGCAAGGCAGTACGTACCTAAAATTGCATCCAAGGTAAAACTCATTGAAACTAATCAGTGACGTGCATGAATCAGTATGATAACAGCACATTCGTACATGCATTACTTGAAGTGTAATTTTATTAGGCTATTTTGGAAACCATGCGAAAAATAAATAATGCGTGAAGATTTACAATGACTTTGCAAAGTATATATGTTATCATTAAAATGACGTAGAATCGCATTGATGCCGATAACCTTGTCGAACCTTCCGATTTGCATAATGCATATGTATATGAATTTTAAATGATTGTAAATCAGTTTTACTTACCTATCCAACTAATAACATATATATATATATATATATATATATATATATATATATATATATATATATATATATATATATATAAATATATAATATTACAGTTAATATTAAATTTAATTATAACATTATAGCAGTTTTCATTAATGATGTGGCCGCATAAAGTAATATTTAAACTTCCGCAGTCTCTTTTTGTGCATGTTGTATTGATTGATTATACATTGCAAGAATTATACTAATAGAAGACGATATATACATTGAAAATTATGGTTTGTAATTGGTACAATAATGATGTTCTTCATAGAACTGATTAAAACAAAAATTCTTGCCACACCATGCACATCTCATAAAACCCGGTTCCCCACACATACTACATTTGGGTATAACCTTTTCATTCCTGAAGTAACATAAATCTACAGGATTTTGAAATTCGCTGGGATGCGTTTCGCGATATCCGCTTTTAAACCAAGCATATTGAAAAAGGTTTTTGAATCTAGGCGATGAAAACTGGTTGTGGGTCATGGACTGCAATTTAATTATTTCATTACGTAAGTGCAAATTGACATCTCTCTCTTGGAGAATCACATTACCCGAAAATGTCCGCACGAAATTTTTCCAAATTCGCAATCCAAACACATCTAAAAGCTGAACGATGTCCGTCGTTTTTTTTTTGGAATCATTGAAAAAGTTACTTCCTTATCTTGTGGAATCAATAACTGTAACTCATTTGGATAGTGTCCCGTCCACGAGTCCAGTAGGAGCATGCTTTTACGGCAATTTTAAAAATTGAAAGCTTGAAAGCTGCAAATATTGCAAATAATTGAAAGCTGTCTGAACTGTACATACATAATAATTTAAATATGGCTTTAACAAACCATTTTATTAATGGAAACTGCTAAAATGGTCTTCAAATTCGGTAATAGAGGTTTTATTTTTTGGCAAAAAAAATATAACAGATAAAAGATTTATATGTATGAAAGAGATTATCCAGAGGTATTTCAGCGTATATTTACAAAATACAAAAACTTAATTTTAAGGAGTGGTGGTGGGGGTAACTTGAAAATATGTTTTTTTCGAGAATTATTTTTACGCCGTTTTGTAGATATAAAAGAAGGATGCAACTTTTGTTTAAACTTCTTTTAGATATTTCTCACCGTTCTCGAGATATTCCATGGAAAAGAAAAATCTGCATTTTTTTCAAGGGGTGATTTCATCCCTAAAAATTGCATTATGGCACCAAGAAAAAATAGGGTTGGGTTACGGATGAACTACTCTACTTGCACACCGTGTTTCATAATTTTCTGAATTTCCGGGTTGCCGAACGTCCCTTGTGAGCGACCATGTTTGTATACAGCAATGCTAGCGAAATGGGTACGATCCCGCAGCTATTTTGGCCTTATTATCTCATCTTAGACATAGTTCCGGTATTTTAACATGATCAAGCGAATAATTACTTTTTATCGAACCCATTTGTCGTTTTACTTAATGTATCAAGCTGTTTTTCTAAAAGATAAAAGAATTATTCTGAATTAATAGTTATCAAAATAATACTTTTTTTAAGAGTTCAGACAGTCAGACGTCACGTTTTACTTGTACACTTGACGCCAGTAGATGTCGCCATTCACGGTTTATCTTTACACTTGACGCCAGTAGATGTCGCCATTCACGGTTTATCTTTACATTTGACGCCAGTAGATGTCGTCATTCGAAAGCAGAATGTATCCAATCAGAAATTGTTTTGTTAAAAACGCGGTTGCACAGTTGACGAAAAAGACAAAAAGCAGCAGCGTTCGGGTCGCTAGTAAATGTCACCTAGCTAGTGTCGATCTATCATAACCTGCCACGTGTCAAATAAGGTGAGTTGTCAACATTCTTTAAATGTCACGAGTTTTTCCACCATATAGGACACTGAATTATTGTCTCAATTAATAAGGTAAGTCGCCAAAATTTTTTAATAGACTTTTTATGTAGAGCTTGTAGAACCCAAATTTTTTAATAGACTTTTTATGTAGGGCTTATAGAAACGAAGGGGACGCACAGACTTGGAACTTGTCCAGAGAAGGCTCAACATAGAAGCATCTTCCTATCCGCAAGTTTCTGGAAATTTGTCAAATAAGGTAAATCAATAAAATTTGTCAAAAGACATAGCATTAAGAATTATTAAGAAAATAGATTATATGGTGGACTGCTTGCAATGTAGAGCAAGTCACATTAGTGAAGAAAGTACACTGAAAACACATCCCCCCTGATACTTTTCAATCTTTTGTGAAAGACATTTGTAATACTTTAAAATCCACTGTAGTTCCCACGCTAGTTATTAATTTTATTAGTTTCCCATTAACAATATATTTATTTTAATATACCAATAAACATACTTAATTAATTTTATTAATATTGTTAATTTTATTATAGCCATTGTGCGTTAAAAATATATTGGATCTCTTCGTTCATTTTCGCTAAATTTCCTGCAACAAGACCTTCTGCCATACGGTGTCACCTCCATTTTACACATTATGTAGTCTCTACGCTTACTATAGCAAAAGGCCACTCTTTTTCTATAAGTTCTACGTTAAGTTGTAACTAAAATGTGGCTTTTATATATTTACAGATAATCAATGCAGAAGAGAAAGAGAAAATAACCCTGCTGCACGAACAAATGCATGAAACACATTTTCATGTATAATTTTAGTTTAGAGTTTTAAGAAATATGTAGGTATGTACAAAATCGAATTTTATTATGAATGGGGAAAAACGTATAATTTAGAGGAGAAATCAAATAAATTGGGACATAGGTGCACGATATTTACTGTTAAAAATATGTATTTCTTTACATTAGAGTATGGATTAGCACTCAAATACAATACAATTTAGATTCATTCTTTGTAGAATTCTAAAAAATAGTTTCAAAGAAAGATAATTATTGAAAGGATACACTAAAGTAACATTCAAATATATCGCCAAATGAAGCTAGTGCGTCTCATTAATTCTATTTCCTGAATGTAGCTAAGGTAAATGTCCCAATACCTGGACACGTCCCAATAGGTACATTAAATGTAATATCATTACATTTAGACACAAGTGCAAATAATAATGATATCACATTTAATATTCGCTTTATCCATAAAAGAAATATTTTATTCAATTATTCAAATATTTAATAAAATATATTCACGTACATGTTTTTCTTCGTAAACTTGTAACACTCGTAATAAAAATAAATTTTCTTGAACTCTCCAGTTTACACCATTTTAGTATTGCTCTTATCTGATTTGCGAAACACTCTCTACTTTTTCTTAAACGAATATTATTAATAATGTTTAGTATATTGGTACAACTAATCCATTTTTAGTAAAAGGGTACCTTGTAGTATTTTTTTTTTATTGGAAGATTAAAATTAAAGTTCTTATTATATAGTTTTTTGTTCGTGTGTCTATCTACTGGTACAGTGAAATCCCGGAACGGCCCTAAACCTGACCATGTCTGCAAACTGTGAAATAAGTGCGAGTTATTGTTGACACAATATTAAAATCATTATTTAACACCTTAGCAATTATTACTTTGTATTCTTGTTATCTTGTTTGAATGATAATATTCAATTCATGTGTAAAATTCGCGTGTCACACGCGAATACACACAACCTTAAAATTAGTCATTCTATAATAGATTGTTTCTACTCAAGTTTGTTTACTAATTTGAATAAATTACTTATACAGAAAAAATATGCCAATAGAAAAAACTATTGTGTTGTTTTTTTATTTAATTTCCCTAGAAAAATTCCATATTGCAGATGTTTCATCATGTGTCCAGGTAATAGGACATACTAGTTAAGCTGTCCAGGTATTGGGTCATTGTAAGGACTATGAATTTTCAATATTTTACAAAATTATTCAATCCAATATCATGTCGGTTTTTTTTTAAATGATAAAGTACACGCGCTGCCCCATGTAATTGCAAAATCGTTTTTATATAAATCGACTTGTATAACTGCAAAATTCTCAAACGTGTTTCCGCCGTACCTTAAATGTCCAGGTATTGGGACATTTACCTTATTTCTCATATAAATTTCGCTCGCAGATAACCACTTTAAATTAAACAGCTCCATGCCTATCTAATACATCACAAAAAAAATTCACAAATAATGAAAACGGGATGAAATCCCCCCATAAACATGACTCATGTATGAAAGAAGCTAATTCCCTTTAATTCTCGAAAAAATTAAAAAAGTTCAGATGAAAAGATTGTGAAACCAACTTTGCTAATTCCAATTGTATACAAATCAATTCAGTGCTCAGATTTTCACCTTCGCTTTTAAGTAATTAGCGGGCCGTTGTATAAGACAAAAATCCGCATCTCTCTTAATCCACTACTGACTTTGATTCGTTTAAATTAGTCTCCACTTTTATTATCTTCGATCGTCAAATGATCTTAATACGGCCCGCTAATTACTTAAAACCGAAGCTGAAAATCTCAGCACTGAATTGATTTCTATACACTTGGAATTAGTAACGTTGATTTCACAATCTTTGCATCTGAACTTTCTTAATTTTTTCGAGAATTAAAGGGAATTAGCTTCTTTCATACATGAGTCATGTTTATGGGGGAGGGGGGGATTACAGAATCTATAATTCATTGTGTTGCCTTTGTAGATAATTAACCAAAGTTCAATTATCTATTAAGTAAATCTGATTAGAGTCAATACTTTTCTTTCAATTTAACTTTTCCCTTAGGTGTTCGTAATTCCCCTAACTCTCCCCTACACGGAATCCTTCCTGCAAAATTATGCATACATACATAGCCTGGCGTAGGTCACAGCATCGTTTTACGCTTCGATTACCTACATATACATAAAATTCTCAGTTTAGTTACAAATAAAAAACAGTTTGATGATATACAAACACGTCGCAATCAAATTTCAGCAACTTACCTTGTGTTTGAGACTGCATTTTGGTTGCAATTCAATGGTACACGGATACATATTTGCAAAAACACGTGGGATCTCAAATTTTGACAACTTATCTTATTTGACACTCGTCAGGTTATGACCTGAGTGTAAGCTGTCAAAATTTAGAGTATAGTGCCTCTACGAGCTATAGTGACTTACAAGGGAAGATCCCGAACCCGAAAATTCAAAAAGTTCTGAAACTTTTTGAATACATAGAGAATTTCCTCCTGATTACAACGGAATTTTGTTTGCTGCCAAAATTCACTCTAAGGGGGTGTAATTGACCCCTGAATATCCGGTTATTTTCCGATTTTGTTTTATAACTCGTGAACTGTAAAATGTTTTTTTTTACCAAATGAAAGATCTAATTATAAGAAGTAACTTTTATCTCGAAACTTGTTTTCTATCTCTTACAGTTTGCGAGTTATAACACAAAATCGGAAAATAACGGAATTTTCAGGGGTTAATTTCACCCCCATCGAGTAAATTTGGGCAGCAAACAAAAATTGCGTTGTAATCAGGAGGACATTCCCTACATATTCACGAAGTTTCAGAATTTTTTGAATTTTCGGATTCGGGATCTTTCCTTGTTAGGTGTGAGGTCACTCAGCGGGGTCTTAACCGATATCCTGCTGTGTATGTGCCGCTAAACGTGGCCCCCTACTACTCTTGCGGGACTGTGTTTAGGGAGGATCAGGACAAAACCGAGGCCCTATAGATTAAGCGTTACAACTTCGATTTTAATAAAATAAAACAAAAATTGAAGAATACTGTTTATTATTATTAAAAGACACCAATTAAGCTTTGCTACTGGCTATTAAAAATTGTCTCATTGTCAGCACGTATTAAATACAAATCCATTTCAGAAAGGTATATGTACTGCATTAGAACAGTAGCAATATAAATTATTTTATATTAATAACTTATTTTACCCTTTAGGGCCCAGGTTTTGTCCCGGTGTTCCCTAAACACAGTCCTGCAAGAAGTAGTGGGGGGAGCGGGGGGGGGGGCACGTTCAGCGGCCCGTACCCAGCAGGGTATCGGTTAAGACCCCGCTGGATACCTCACACCTAAGTCACTATAGCTCGTAGAGGCACTATAGATTACATAGTGAAGATAGCGATTGATGAACGAAACATGTGTTTGTTTCTTTTGGCGGAAGGTGTGCGTGTAACGCGTATACGTATTATGTTGACGAAAATTTGCTTGAAGAAGAAGAAGAAAATCCTACCGTTTCCGACAGATCCATGAGACGATATTACGATATCTCTGTCATGCGTGGACCGATTTTATTGAATTTGGTCTTATTCGAAAGCTTATATGCGGTTTACATAAGAAAAATGCCTTTAAATTTAGAAAATATTGCAGGCGTGATGAGATATTAATGAAACAAGTTTCAGGTTGCAATAGCCGGTTTACAAGTAAATGATACCGGTAGCGACAGTCGACATATTCAGGGTGTCGGAACATGTACTTGGCGTCGAAACGCTACCGCGACTCTAGATGACGATGCATTCAACTCATTTATAATTAATTTAATATAAGTGATTAATAATATTATAGTTACAGCTGAAAATAGTTTCGCCTCGAAAATAAAATAGTAGTGGCAATGTCTCTAACTGGTCACTAAAGCCACAGATTTACTATCCTTCAAATAGTCGCACTAAACATAATTACATTAGAGACACTATAATAAGAGTCTGGACGCGAGCCACTGTCCGCCATGTTTGATCGAAATCCCATGAGAGAGAAAGAGATATACACCATTTCACTCTTAACCACTCTTAACAACTCTTACGTTTATGGCGGTATTTTACTTCTGTTTACTTCGCGTAAATAGGTATATACATAGGTATATCAAGAAATTCTAATTCCGATTGATTCATACAAAATGGTTGGATGTACAGCACCCTTTTGAAATAACACCTCAGAAAAGGGTTATATTTTGAGAGTTTTTCCCAAATGTCCCGAACGTTGAGCTTTATGGCAAAAAATATTCCTTACAAAAATTGGGCAGCAAGGGATAATTCCCGCCTCTGTGAGGTAAACCAATTTTTATGTGATAATCATGATTAAAATCAGCGGAAATACATGAAAAATGGCGGGCCAATCAAAAGTGGCCAAGAAAGGTTATGTTATGAATATATATACATTATTTTTTTACTACGCAAATGCACATTTTCAGATTAATGCATAGTAAAATACCGCCATAAACGTAAGAGTTGTTAAGAGTGGTTAGGAGTGAAATAGTGTATATCTCTTTCTCTCTCGCAAGATTTCGATCAAAAATGGCAGACCAATCAAAAAGTGACCTTCTCGTGTCCAGACTCTTATTATAGTGTCTGTAAATTACATAATTTATCATTCGATTAATCGTTCTATGGGTGGACTCTGTTACAATGGCTGCGTTCAGCCGATAAAACCGGTGAGTGATCTCACTAGATTTTACTGTGAAGTTGCACGTTCATTGGTCGACGCGAGTAAAATCTAGTGAGATCACCCACAGGTTGCTCACCGGTTGTGTCGGCTAAACGCACCGAATAATCCTCCAGTATTCTCGCACATGTTCACCTCCTTATATGAATGCAAACCATCCCCACACTTTGTTTACTAGCTTCCCGCGGACGATTCTTCGGCAACATGTAGCCAGCGGTCAACAATAGGGGGTTATGTGTTTCTTGGGAGAAATAGTCCAAAGGTGAACTTAGGAAATATCATCAATCATACATTATGTACGATTGATAGTTAGAACTTATAAGGGATTCAAATTACTTTACTCAAATTAACGACTTAAACATAATCTGTATGTTGTCACCTTTGGGCTCATTTTCATCGGGTAAACTTCAGCAGCAATATTCTCAGGAAGGTGTAACGAAAAATATAAACACATTCATTTTCATTATCGGATAACTTTCCACTGCTAACCGCAGGTAGTCAAGGCTCACTCGCTGTTGCAGTATTTTACTCACTCTCGGTTTATCCCGTTCGTCTCCTGAACGAATGGTTTCAGAGATAATTTGTGTTAACTCTTGGAATAAAACCTCAACCCTCCCGCATTATATACGCACAAGCAGACCCGATCAATACGCAATACCGATCAATACAGTATAATCGGAACCTACTGAATATCAAACATAAACACAGCTTTGCTACATTTATACAGGATGTTCCGCAATAATAGAAACAACCGAAAATGAAGTGATTCTACATGCAATAATGAATCGAAAAGTTAGAATCAAATTTCTTAAGATAAAGCTTCGTTTTCGAGAAATTCGATTTTCAAAATTCTTTGGGTACGCACACCTCTGTAAAGGTGAGATAGTGTGTCGATACGGATCGCTAAACATGTGTCGGAGATTTGTGTCAAGTTGTAAACAACACATAGATACACGTTGAGACGGAATCATGAGACATCAGTTTAGTTCGCAAGTTTCTGTCCTCCGACACACTAAATATTTAATAAAACATAATGGCCACAATTTTCAATCGTATGCAGTTAATAATGTTCGAAATGAAACGTAAAGATATTATCAAAGAAAACAGCAATTGTAGATATTCGTATCAGTTGCACGCTTGATACTGACAAGGAGAGTATTTTAGGTGTCCGCCTCCGATCATTTTGATTTTTGGATATGTTATAGAGGACCGAAAAATAAGAAATACGTGTTTTTTTATTTTTCCCCGTTTTCATATTTGGGGGGTGAAAACTGCGTTCAAAGTTAGGGTTAAAAAATCATTTTTGTGGATTTTTGAAAGTCTGGTGAGTCAGTCATATTTCACATTCAAAAACACAAAATTCGTCCATTGACACTATTCCCCTATCTCTAACAGTTCTCGAGATATTCCACAAAAATGATTTTTCAACCCTAACTTTGAACGCAGTTTTCACCCCCCAAATATGAAAACGGGGAAAAATAAAAAAACACGTATTTCTTATTTTTCCGTCCTCTATAACATATCCAAAAATCAAAATGATCGGAGGCGGACACTTAAAATACTCTCCTTGTGAGACAGTCAAACACACGTTCAGATTTATATCCCGATACTGATGCTTGCAACATGTATCGATACAGATTTCAACGTGTATGGGGCCCTTTTTACTCACAATAAGTTTCACTTATGTAAGTCTCTTATCAGATGAAGGTTTATCTCGGTATTCATATTTGTCAACATTTGAATGGTATTTTTTTATTTACTATCATGTTTACGATCGAAGAAGATCAGAGTTACTCGGTCTGGTAATTATTTCGAAGTTTTCCATCCTCACCGATTTCAATGATTTTTGGATATGTTGTCGGGGACACGATTCTGAACAACTTTTCACTATACATGTTACCGCCGCTCGACCTTCGTTTCCGAGATATTCGCGAAAAACTGCTGCTACTACACAATGTATTCTGCCGCATACCTACTTACAGTACGTGTCCGTGGTAGCGTAAGCGCCAGCATGGGACAAAACATACGACGAAGCTGACCTTCGTTTCCGAGGTATTTGCGAAAAACTTCTTTTGTCTTATTCCGACGCAACGCATTCCACTTTCCAACTTGTCTCAGGTATTAGTATTGTTTGGGGCTAGATTAGCGCGGGGAGCGCGCGCCCGCTCGCGGGCGCGTACAGCATGGTACCAACCCGATATGAGTCGGGGTGTTGACGGGCATCCGCAAGTTTCTGGTTCAAATCTCTAAACTCACATCAGTTCGCTATCATGCTCTACGCGCCCACCGCACTAATATAGCCCTAACCAATACCCGGGACAAGTTGGAAAGTGGAATGCGTTGTGTCGGAATAAATCAACAGTAGTTTTTCGCCTATATCCCAAAAACGAAGGTCCTGCGGCAGTAACATGTATAGAAAAAAGTTGTTCAGAATCTTGATCTTGATAACATATCCAAAAATCATTGAAATCGGTGAGGATGGAAAACTTCTAAATAATTACCCTCAGTCTTTATCTAGTGATCGATATGACAAGATATAATAATCGTGAGTACACGCATATGATTTTCGTTTTGTGAGCATGGAACGGAAATGTTTCTACCGCTCGTTTCTACAGAGAACTATATTCTAATCGTGTCTATCCTAACAGACAGGTTATTAAAAGAGCTGAGTAAAGGCTCATGGAATATACATTGTTGTTTTGAACACCGTAATCGTGTTCAGCAACCTCGTTACACAGTAGAAGAAAATATCTTACACGTTGTAACTGACGAGCTACGAGTAAGTGTATGAAGTAAGAAGACTTCTCTCTCAACATGACGCCTAGCTGTTTGGCAATTTTCTGCATAACGAAACAGTAAAATGTGTCTATATCAGATCTGTAGTATGCAAGGACTAATGGAACGAGATTATGTTTCACGAATAGAATTGTCATTAGTTGCTGCAAGAGAATTTCAATGGTGGGCAATTTTTGTTTAAAATATTGTGAACTGATGAAGCAAGATTTACCAGAGATGAAATATCTAATGTACGTAATTGGCAGTACGTGGTCTGCTTAAGGGGACCTTTCGGTCTAGAGCCCCAAAAAATAGGTGATCTTTAGGAATTAATTAAAGTAAAACTACTATATACAATTTAATGGGACTTTTTGCATTGCATTAAGGATATCTTAAATTATAGAAATATGTTTTTGTTTTATAATTAATCATTGCAGACGGCACTGGGGAGTCGTTAAAGTCAAGGCGTCAAAAAATTGATCCAAATCGGTGAGACCTGTATCTCCAAAAGTTATTATCCGATTCGACTGAACCTTTTTTTATATTGAAGAATATACTTCTGGCTAGGGGGGGGGGCAGAAAAAATTACAAAAATGGCATTTTTTAGAAAACAACGACACTTGAAGTTTGAAATCACTTTTTCCCCATAGTTTTCATCTTATCAACGTCTTAGAAAAATATAAATTTTCAGTGTTTTGTATTTTTCTGGTATCCCCCTAGCCAGAAGTATATTCTTCAAAATAAAAAAAGTTTCAGTCGAATCGGATAAAAACTTTTGGAGATACAGGTCCCACCGTTTTGAGAACTCTGTTTCGAGAAAAATGCGTTTAAAGTTTGACGTGGGCGCCGAGTGGCCGACTGTTGCTCATGCATTTGCCGCTACTCAAATGCCTATAACTTCGGGAATTTTACGAATTTCAACAAATCCTTTTAAAAACGTATTCCTAAAAGGTCGAACATTCGAAAAATGAGATAAAGAAAAATCGACTTTTAGACCGGAAGGTCCCCTTAAAATCCTCATCGAATGTTCAATAACGATTGAGTGTAAAGGTATACGCATACATATCAGTTCCGTGACGGTGCAGTGCCATCAGTGACCATGGTTCTTTTGTTCCAGTGTAAGTAACTGACACGAACAAGTGTGAACTGTTCCATTACAAAACAGGGAAACGATGTTTTCTACCACGGACACTAACTGGAATAACTGGTGACGCTATCGTACATCCCTATTTCTTTGAAAATAATGTAACGTCAAAACGTGGCTCCCCATATTAGTAGCGTCTTTGTTTTCCAACAAGACAGACCACCGCCACATTGTAGTCGTGAAATAACAAGATTCTGAAGACAACGATATAAAATTTGAATTGATAGATAGTTGATAGTGGAGTAGAATAACTAATTTGTGGGAACATGTTAGATCAATAATCTAGTCTGAGGATATAATAAACATTAAATATCTAAGGTCGAGAACAGTTTTAGCATTGGAGAATTTAAAAAATAAAAGCACGCGTCAAACAGTTCCCGATAACTTGGCAACAAGAGCACAGCTTTGTATGTGGTAAAGTAGATAGCATTTTCAACAATGTACACAGTGTTTCATCTAATTTTATCACCTGAAATATTTTTGCTATATTTCAAATGTCACAAAAAATTTCCCATAGAAGTTGCCTAGTCTTGTGGGGGCAGGCGTATAGTAATAATACTTTTATTCTGCTTGGAGAGTTTAATGGGGTACGAAGGTCATCTTTGTTTTCTTCAATGGAATGCTATATTTTATTTGTCGTTATTCGATAGCCACTTTCAAAAAATAAAGTTTCATCTCATTATTCCCTGCCAACAGAATAAAACCATTGTTACTATACGACGCTGCCCCCATAACTATACAACTTTTGTAGGAAACATTTTTATGAAATTTTAAATTTGGCAGAAATATTTCAAGTGATAAAGTTAGGTGTAACACCCTGTATAATATCAACTAACTAAAGTAATGTGGAAGAACTTAAATGTTTCATCTTATGGCGTGCCGTCCTTAATCATACACCCCACAGTGGTATGGTGGGTGGCCAAAATTCAATTTCTAAACTTCAACTTTACAATGTAATTTTTTTTATGAATTGACAACCCTCCAGAGCTTCTAAATCCGCATATCTTTCCTTTTTCAGATGATTCTTTGATTGGATATAATATTACGAAGACAAAATCGTGAAATTTTATGTGAATCTAATTGTTTTAATTACTCATTATAGAACATTAAAATACGTGTTTGTATTATACAGTTATACAGGTAAAGAAGTATATTTCACTTATTTATATGTGCCACAAGCATTTTTTAGTGGATGTACAAAGAGTGCAATGTTTATATCAATTGAAACTTCGAGAAGGCTTATAAAAAAATGATTAAGAGTGATCGTCGGACATTTGTTACATGAAAGCTTACACAATTGTTAACAGGAGCGCGCAAATTTCAAGTGCAGTCTTCAACTTTATGCAGACTTTTAGAAATGACGCTAGAGGTATTTGGGCGACCTAGACGCTTCAGTAGCGATTTGAAAGAAGCGGACATTCTCAGATGTTTTCATTGCGTGTATATGTATAATACTTATATATTTGTTTAGTTATATTTATTTAGTTAAAGATAATGTTAGAACTGATGTTTCCCCTTGTTTCTTCTCTAGTGCAGGCGTGCTTTTTACAAAAATATAAGTATTTAATTGAACCCCGTGATAAAATAATAATTTGTGCGGAAAAAAATTGATATTTAATTATCGACACGAAATTTTTTGTTAGTAATAACAGTGTTTTTTTTATTAATAACTTGCGATACATAGTCGAATTATATGATAGAAAATGAATTTGCATTGGAAAAAATCAATATAAAGGTGTTTTCAATTTTGGCTATAAATTTGAATCCACCATCTTGAATTTTACATTTTTGGTGTCAGACTCGTTATCAGTGACCTCAAAAACCCTTGATCACCAAGTTTGAGAAAAATTAGAATTTTGGCCGCTAAAAGTAGGTGTCCAGACCACTGTGCATCCATAGGAAAGTAATAAAAGTGCTAATGAACAAACAATTACCTTTTCAATGTTGACAGATACAAATACCGGAAAAGATATTCATACAGTAGAAACTTAGGTGCACGTGTACCCGAAGAATGTCCAAACTCAGTTTTCCCGAAAACGAAGGCTTATGTTAAAAAATGTTATTCTACATTTCCGATTCGTTTGCGCAAGTAGAATCACTCCATTCGTGCCCGTACCACTCATTCGGGAGGTGCACTGTAAACACAACTGACACATTTCATTCACAAATCCATTTTGACGACGAAGACGAATTCACCTGTTGTCGGTAGGGAACTCTGTTAAAAGCTACAAACCACTTTCAGAAATGTATATCACACTTATGGTAAGTTGAAGAAAACTTGAACCTATGAGACCGTCGATCATTTTTTCACCAATCAACGACATAAAGCAGACGGTGATGTTCGTATAAAAATATTTCGCCAGTGGAGTGAAACTGAATAGATTTCAAGCAGGTAAACCTAGCCCAGCGTAGAATCTTTAGTCAGAGAAACTTGTGAAACAAGAAAGAAACGATGCGTTTCAAAGTATTGGGACACAACGAAATAATAAAGGAAGGAGATGCGTTGCACATACATATAGAAATCAACTGTGAGGATGCAACAAAAACGAATTGCAAAAGGTGCTCAGTTTCGTGCATCAAGCGCATTACCAAATCAACTAAAGTGTATTCGTATAAGCTACACTCACTTGATATTATTTTATTTTCGGGCAAATATTTGCGATTAGGACTTATATTAGAAAATTTAAGTCATTTCTGTAGTGACACGTACAGAATGCAAACACTTTTTCTAAATTTTAAGACTAAATATTTATTAAACCATCCCCGTTTATTTTCACTGCGTTTGCCACATGGATTGCACAATTCTTTGCTCAGTATGTGCGTGCGTGTGTATGCGGGCGCGTGCGTGTGTCTAATTAGAAAATAAACCTCAAATCGTGGGTGAAGGTGCAACGAGAAGCTACTATTTTGATAGAAAAATCTGCAGCGTAAATTCTTCTTATGTAAACAAACATTACTGAGAAAATCGTAGCAGCTAAAAAGTTCTATTGATTTAACTACCCTTAAACGATTCTGAACAATAAGGTCGAATTTAATTTCTATATTAACCCTACATAATGTTTGCATTGAATACCAAACAGATTAAATGCATAATAAAATCCTCCCCTAGGTGTTTCTTCAATTCCAATGATATTAAACAGTAGCGCTACCAAATAAACTTGTCACTTATTTTATTTATGCAGATTTATTTCACGAGACCCATATGTATAAAGTGGTACAGAACCACTAAACTGATCTCTGGAAAGGAACGCATAGTACAACTTTCTATTGTAAGTATGTCCTCTGCAAAGTAGTTTGTTACACCTTCGCGAAAGAGCTAAAGAGAAAGGATAAACTATCTCGTTCATCAATTTATAAATTATCCCACAAAGAAACAGACGGTCCATTTTTTTATACAACGCTTTCATTCACCGGATAAGTAAGCTTTACCATAGTAAGCACGGCACGAGTTGTATCGCAAAACTATGTCTGAAAGAAGCTTGAACGGAAGGATATTGGGGGTGCAAGTGATACAGAGGTAGAAGGAATTAAAATTAAATAAAAATGTACATCGCGGAACGATTTGCAAGCATAGAATATGAAAAAAATAGATTCTGACAGACTTACGCGGCAATACTCTTCGACAGAGGCCACCGTTCCATACTGGCCTGGTACTTCATATTCTCGATCTGTTTCTTCAACGCGTCCTTGTCCATGTTGGCGAGTACACTGGGATCCATGGTTATAGCCGCGCCTCCCTTTTCCCAGATAAGAACCGAATAGCGCTTGCGCCTCTACGAAAAATCAATAGAACTGTCTGTGTATGAGGACTCCTGTTAATGGAACACTGAACCTACGTCACCGATAGACAACAGGAAATTCGATTCTGCGAGAAAAGTGCGCGATAAACTTTTTTTTCTTTGAAATTTTAGCCAGTTACCGGGGGTATACCCGTTTCAACCCTCGGAGAATGTGTACATTTTGTGGATTTTTTACAAATCAACGGCTTCATGAAGATTTCCCGTTTTTTTGCTATCTTCGCATAGTATTATGAACTACTTAAAAAAAAAGTTTCAGTTAAAAAACTATTGATTTTCGGAAGTTATGCATACATATCCGAAAGCCTCTCGATTTCAGACGGCTAAACGGTGGGCCTGAAAACAGCTGTATGTCGTGTGAGAAATCAAACACAATAAAATCTTCTTATAAAGTATGTCAATAGCTATCGTCCGACGGGGCCGATTTTGAAAATTTTGGAAAAAAAGGAAATGATGAGAGATCAAAGGTAAAGTTACATTTTTCTAAGAGAGAAGGCCACAGTTTTTCTTTCTAAATAATAAACGGGGAATCGGATTAAAAAAAGCCCTCGTTGGACGATGTGGAATCTTATTACGATCCTGCATGCAAAATTGGAAGTGAATTGGAGGAACGTAGCGCGAGTTTTTAGGCCCACCGTTTAGCGGTCTAAAATCGAGAGACTTTCGGATATGTATGCATAACTTTGGAAAAACAATAGTTTTTTAACTGAAACTTTTTTTTATGTACTTCATAATACTATGTAAAGATAGCAAAAAAACGGGAAATATTCATCAAGGCGTTGATTTGTAAAAAAATCCCTGGTTTAGAGCCGATTTCTCCAGGGAAAACACAGTACAACTACTCTATGGCTGAAAAGATAGGGAAAGCAAACTAAGTGCAATTTAACATATATTAAAAATTAAGTAACTATATTTTGTTTAAGTACGAGCGCTCGTTAGAGACTGATACCTAGAATATATTGTTATTGAAACGAGGTGCCAATTCGGCTGTGTTTATACCTAGTAAGCATTTATAAAAAAAATTGTTACGTATTCTTTATGGCAAAATAAACACATTTAAAAAAAAAACTTGTAAAAAAATCCACAAAATGTACACATTTTCCGAGGGTTCAAACGGGTATACCCCCTTAAGCGTGAGTTTCCTAAATGATAATATTCTTTGTATACATGGGTCTTCCGATTTTTAGAGGAATAAATCAATTTTCATTCACTTTCAAGCAATGTAGTGTAATAATTTAAAATACAGTAAAAGTTCCTTGACTTCGGTGGGCAGCGCACAGTGGAGTATTTGGCCCTAAAAGCTGGCCAAAAGTCGATTTGAAAAATCTTGTACAAACTGAAAAAAAAAATTTCCTGAGATAGTTGAATGTATGAAGAACAATGTGCCAATATTGTTTTTTTCATTTATTCACTCATAAAGAATTATTATTTGTCAGAAGTGAAGAGTCTTCATAGTACACGTTTCTCTCTTGATCAGTCTCTGAAACACCGTTGGCTAAATAGTCATTTTTGTATGTTGTAAACAAATTGTGTCAATTTTTTTTCTTGCAGAAGCCTTTCTTGTAGATATGTACTATACTTTCGAATAATCTTTACTTTCTTAAAGTTGCATCATTCTTTTATATCTACAAAACACCGTAAAAATAATTCTCGAAAAATCCATATTTTTCAAGTTACCCCCTCCACTACCCCTTAAAATTAAGTTTTTGTATTTTGTAAATATACGCTGAAATATCTCTGGATAATCTCTTTTCATACATATAAATAGTTTATGTGTTATATATTTTTTGCAAACAAATAAAACCTCTATTGCCGACTTTGAAGTCTATTTTGACAGTTTCCAATAATAACATGGTTTCCTAAACCATATTTAATTTATTATTTATGTAAGGTTCAGACACCAGCGGCCATCAACTTCCAGCGTGATGGAAAACACTGGTTCTCGTTAGATCACCGAAGTTAAGCATCACGGGACGGTGTACTGGGGAAAGATGGGAGACCACCTTTCTTCCGATGCGCTGCACAGTGGGGTATTTGGCCATAAAAACTGGCCAAAAGTCGATTTAAAAAATTTCGCGTAAGTCGTAAAATTTTTGCTGCTCGTGGCAGTTGAATATGTAAGGAACAAGGTAGCAATATTGTTTTTTTCATTTGTGCACTCATGAAGCAACGGGCTTCATCGAAAGTTAGGAGATTTTAGAGCACGCATTTCTTTCTTAACTATCCTCTGAAACATCGTTAGCTTATTAGTGATGTTTACATGTTGTAAGGAAAGTGTGTGAATTCTTCCATTATGGAAGCTTTTCAGGTAAGTATGTACTGCACTTTCGAACAAGTTTTAGTGTTTCATCATATATATTTCTATAGTTATTAACGTTTGAAGATAATCGAGAGTTCAGTAAATTTTCTTTACGATTATAAGAATTCATTAACGATTTTGTTATACTTCCGGGTGCGTCCGGATGCTTTTCTTGGTGTCATTACATTTGATAAAGATTTGTGATCACAATGCAAAAAAAATTGGTTCCGGATTCGTCCGGATGGTAGTTTTATAGCTAATTTAGCTAGAAATGACAATCGAGTGTTGCAGCGTTTCACGCACGCCTGTACGGTCGCGTTCCCGTGTTAACAGGTATGAGACCCATACCATGAAAAACAAGTAATCTCTTCTTCAAAGAAACCATAGAAATGAGTCTTCCTAGTGACTAGGACAGGTCCTTGGACACGCAAGATTCATGTTCCCATGATGAAGAGTTCGTAGCTGAAGTGTTTTCCGACGCGACAAGGAACCGTGGACATCATCATCTGATTGATCATCGATTTATTCTATTGTGGCACAATATATTTTTTAAGATCAATAAAGTATTTTTGTTTTTCATGAAACAACAAAAAATAATGCTGGTCAATTTTCTGCAATTTTTGGCGCCATATTGGCGCTATCATTTTGAATTTTGAAGTTTTGATATGCGATTCAAAATCAGCGCCCCCAAGAACCCTTATATACCAAGTTTGAACAAATTCTAAAGCATCTAGAATTTTGGCCAGCTTTTGAGGCCAAATACCCCACTGTGCGCTGCTGCTGCTGGGACCCGAAGGAGAGAGGAAGGAAAAATGAATGACTAATGTTCGTTGGGCAATATAAGAAAAATGCTTGAAACGCCATCCTGTGTAAAAACACAGGTAAAACAAAAGTACAAATACAATAAAGTTCAGACAACTTTCAATTATTTAAGCAAGGCAGTACGTACCTAAAATTGCATTCAATACTTGAAGTGTAATCTTATTAGGCTATTTTGGAAACCACACGAAAAATAAATAATGCGTGAAGATTTACAATGACTTTGCAAAATATATATGTTATCATTAAAATGACGTAGAATCGCATTGATGCCGATAACCTTGTCGAACCTTCCGATGTGCATAATGCATATGTATATGAATTTTAAATGATTATAAATCAATTTTACTTACCTAACCCACTAATAATATATATAATATTACAGATCATATTAAATTTCATTATAACATTATAGCAGTTTTCATTAATGAACTGGCCGCATAAGGTAATATTTAAACATTTGCTGTGTCTTTTTGTACATGTTGTATTGTTTGATTATACATTGGAAAAATTATACTAATAGAAGACGATATGTACATTGAAAATTACGGTTTGTAATTGGTACAATAATGATGTTCTTCATAGAACTGACTAAAACAAAAATTCTTGCCACACCATGCACATCTCATAAATGCCGGCTTCCCACACATACTACATTTGGGTATAAACTTTTCATTCCTGAAGTAACATAAATCTACAGGGTTTTGAAATTCGCTGGGATGCGTTTCGCGATATCCGCTTTTAAGCCAAGCATATTGGAAAAGGTGTTTTGAATCTGGGCGAAGAAAACTGGTTGTGGGTTAGGGACTGCAATTTAATTATTTCATTACGTAAGTGCAAATTGACATCTCTCTCTTGGAGAATCACATTATCCGAAAATGTCCGCACGAATTTTTTCCAAATCCGGAATCCAAACACATCTAAAGGCTGAACGAAGCCCATTGTTTTTTTTTTGGAATCATTGAAAAAGTTACTTCCTTGTCTTGGGGAATCAACCGCTGTAACTCATTTGGGCAGTGTCCCGTCCATGTGTCGAGTAGGATCATGTTTCTACGACCAGTATTCGATAGATACACTTCGCTAAAACCAAGTTTTAAAATGTTCAGACATGAGTTTTCCTGACTTTGAAGTACCGATGTAAATATTAACCGGACGGAATAGAGTTCTTTGCACTATCGGACCAAGTGTTCCTGTAGATTCCTTCAAAACTATTTATAGTGGTGAAAGAAGACGTCCGCTTGCTGATATAATAGGCATTACAGTGTAGTAGGGTGTCAATTGTATGGGTAAATTTAAAAATTTTGAAAATTTTAGGATGACTAGTGACAAAGTAATGCTGTTTTTAATCCTGAATCTGAAACCATCTTCAGAAATTGATTTGAGTAAGGTTTGGCTACTTCAAATCACAGTTGAAAAAAAGTGAAAATTAAGTAAGATTTAACTACAAACTACATATCCATATACTGCTTAAAGTGATTCTTGCTTACAGAAAAGCATGAAAATGAAAATAAAAATATGTGGAAATTAGTGTTTATTACATTCGCATGAAAATGTATGGAAATTTGTATTTATTACGAAATGAAAATATATGTAACTTTAGCAACAGATCTAGTCTATCTATATATATATGTCATTTATGTAGTAAATTTAATGCTATTTAACAAAGTCCACCAAAGAAGCGACATCTTGTTTGCTTCTGTTGCGGTTCATAAGCTTACCTATTAATTTTTTTAAAATAATTTTAATAATTTTCGTATTTTTCTATAATTTCAAATGAAATTCCAACTAGGTAAATAATGTATTACACAAAATTTAAAGGTAGTGATTAATTTTAAACCTGAAATTGTACCGTTTTCTCACTAGTCGTTTTTAAAATTAAAATATTCAAAAAATTGACGCACCCTAATAGTGTAGCTATGTGTTGTAGAAGATACCGATTGAATCGTCGCTTCTACTGTTTTCACTCCTAATTTTGCCAATGTTCACCCTGAATGTATTTCAAGGTTGAAGCCACTCTCGTCTGCGTTATAAATTTTTTCAACTCCGACAGCTGGGATGTTAGACTTTACGCGAGAAACAAACGATTCTACGATATTTTTGATATTGTCAATATCTTCAAACGTAAATTGCGTCCTGAATGTTGTTATCTTGAGGGACACAATCCTATGCGCAGTCTTAAAGTTCCAAATCCGCCATTTACCTACCACGAATTGGGGTAGGTCCACCTGATTTTTTGCCTCCAAGGCCCACAATCTTAAATTCATGTCATGAATAATAGATCTTCTGTCACAAGGTTCTTCAAACTTTTGCAGTACATATTCTGCAATAAATGCAAATTTATCTGCATTTGTTCCACCTCTCTCTACACTCGCCCCCACCTGTATAGCTGCTGCAAAGATTTAACCATGCGATAATTTTTCTGTACACTGGTAAGCGATCGATGTGCCTTTTTTCCACTTTTCCAAAACGTTACTGCTTTTCTCTTATAACTTAAGTCAACTCTTCCACCTTCATCATCAACAGTACATTCTGCAGGTTCAAAACTGTCTTCTTCTTCTTCTGCAGGCATAATGTACTCTACAACTTGTGCACCATGTGGTTCTGATGGATCGGCAAAATCGAGCACAGAATCATGTTCAATTAATGGTAAGGAATGTATGGTTATGGGTTGGGAAAACTGAAGGGTTTTCGCTTTCCAATCTTATTTATTATATTAAGTACAAATTGTATATTCGACTCTGGGTCGTAGAGAGGTGACCAAGAGTACACGCGCAAGCTTGTGGAAATCGACTGACTCCTTGGGGAGGAGGTCTTGTGTTTTTATCCCCTGTTGGAACAAGGGATTCGGCGTGGCCCACGTGACCAGGAAAACTGGAGGGCCTTGCTTTTCCTGGAAAGGTGAAAGCACATGCAGGCCACCTTACACCAACCGGCTGCTGCACATGCTTAACTCCAGGGGTACGTTAAAGCGTAAATTGGTTGGCGTCGCATGACGACTGCGTTCGGGTAAGTCGAGAGGTATAAAGGTCGATTTACACTATCCGGCACCGACTTGCAACGTTCCGACTACGGCACGAACCGACGCCGGTCGACATGGTCGCGAAGACTGTTTTGCCGGTTCGTGACGGTCCGTGTCGAGACGTGTCGTCGCTGGTCTGCCAGTGTGAATCAGTAAACGGCATAGACTGCATGCAGCAGAAGATGAATTCCGAAAAATTGATAAAGCAAGTTACCCTGATAGCCAGATCTGGGCAGCAGAATCTGACATCAGAACTGCAGCAGTTTGTGTCCGCATTTGGCTGCGTTCTGATGTGCAGAGCCTGAGGTGCAGTGCCTGATGTCAGATGGACAGCAGATCGACAGCAGATCGACAGCAGATTTCGCCGTCTGCTGGCACAGCAACAGCGCCATCTGTAGGCAATTGCTTGGTAATTCTGGATCTCAGATGGCGCTGTTGCTGTGCCTAGCAGACGGCGAAATCTGCTGTCGATCTGCTGTCCATTTGACATCAGGCACTGCACCTCAGGCTCTGCACATCAGAATGCAGCCAAATGCGGACACAGACTGCTGCAGTTCTGACGTCAGATTCTGCTGCCCAGATCTGGCTATCAGGGTTAAGTTATGTGTGCCGTTGTATGCAATGGGCCATCCTAAATACTGCGATAGGGAGTTCGGTAATTATTTACTTTAGCGATTCCTCACCGATTTTTATGAAATTTGGATATGTTGTAAAACTCCATATAACCTAACCCAACACTAACCCAAATTATAACACTAAAGCAAGAAATTTAAAAAATGCTTTTGCGAATATCTCGGAAACTAAGACAGAGCGGCGGCAACATGTATAGGAAAAAGTTGCCCAGAATGTAGAGTTTTACTACATGTCCAAATTTCATCAAAATCGGTGAGGAATCGCTAAAGTATATAATTACCGGGGGTTCAATCGATTCTAGCAATTCAAAAAAATTGCATTAAATAAAACTTATCGTCGTATTTTAGTAACTCTTTGAATAAAGTCCAATAGTACCCTTCGACTTTTTTCCTTTTTAATATTCGATGTACCCAAATTCTATCTCGCTTTTTTGCTCTTTTTGCTGCGGCATCCTCTTCGTCTAAAAGTAAGGCTAGAAGAATCAATTCCTCGTCACTGTCTGATCCGCTCATTTCGACTGCTAAAAGTGAACTGCCCGACTGTTGCCGGAGCAGTGTAGACGCACGCATAACATTACATGCCGGTTACAGACCGCGCCGCACAGTGGGATGAATCGACGTTTAGGTAGGCATTCAGTTCATTTCTTACATATTTCATCATTTAATGATTATAATCTAAGATTACAGGTAATATATTGTATAATAAATACAATAATAATTTTTTTTCTCGTCGCTCTTTTTAATAATGGGACTTCATGAGTCCCTTCATGTTGATTTCCATTTATATACATCCATATATATGGAACGGGGCTTATTAATAAATTATTTAGAACATCTTGATTTGTCATTTTTCTGCTGCTCTTTTTGCGTATAATTCGCAGTAGTTTTTAAAATCATTATTTCGGGCGTTCTGGGCTTCCTCGGTTAAATATTCTAAAAAAAAATTTAGATTTCCATATTTAGAAAATGATCAGCTTTTGCACATTGGAATAGTTTTAGTTAGTCTTTTTCTTGTAATGAAAAATATAAACACTTATATTCTATTGCCAAATTAAGATTTTTTGTTACCATTTTCGTATTTTTCTAAATTAAAAGAATTGTTCGTATTTGTCCGTAAATTCAAGCATACCTCATAATTCTGGATAGATTCAATTTCACAAAATTCAATTATTCATATCCGACCGCTTCCGACCCTTTGAAAAATTGATATTTTTTTTGCACAAACGCAGGTGCAAGTAAGGAGAAATATACTATTTTGCTCCAATTTTTTATTTGCAATCATAATTGTGCAAATTGAATGTTTTTAACTTTAAATTACACTAATTGAGTAATGTTCAAATATAATAATAAAGAGTAATATATGTTGGAAGTGAATTTATTAATAAGCCCCGATCCATATATATAGATGTATATATATGGAAATCAACATGAAGGGACTCTTGAAGTCCCATTATTAAAAAGAGCGACGAGAAAAAAAATGATTATTGTATTTATTATACAATATATTACCTGTAAGCTTAGGTTATAATAATTAAATGATGAAATATGTAAGAAATGAACTGAATGCCTACCTAAACGTCGGTGCGTCCCACTGTGCGGCGGTTCGAAGCGGTACGTCACACGGGATATGTGACTACTATTGGTATAACAAATTAAATATTATAAGTATGTTAGTAATTCAATTTTATATGTAGGCACGCTCAATTTCATGTTAGCAAAATATCTGTCTTTTCGTTTTCACATATCTACATATGCACAACATACAAATTTTACAAATATAGTGGTTTTTTCATAAACATTTGCCTTTATGCTTATTTTTTTTAACGATTTTTAGTTCCTGCGTACCTAATAGGGATGTTCGCAACCCGAAAATTCAGAAAATTATGAAACTCGGTGTGTAAGTAGAGTAGTTCATCCGTAACACAACCCTATTTTTGGTGGCGCCATAATGCAATTTTTAGGGGTGAAATCACCCCTTGAATAAAATGCAGAATTTTATTTTCCGTGGAATATCTCGAGAACGATGAGAAATATCGAAACGAAGTTTAAACAAAAGTTGCATCCTTCTTTTATATCTACAAAACAGCGTAAAAATAATTCTCGAAAAATCCATATTTTCAAGTTACCCCCACCACCACCCCTTAAAATTAAGTTTTTGTATTTTGTAAATATACGCTGAAATACCTCTGGATAATCTCTTTTTATACATATAAATAATTTATGTATTATATTTTTTTGCAAACAAATAAAATCTCTACTACCGAATTTGAAGTTCATTTTGGCAGTTTCTTATTAATAACATGGTTTCTTAAAGCCATATTTAAAATATTATGTATGTAAAGTTCAGACAGCTTTCAATTATTTAAGCAAGGCAGTACGTACCTAAAATTGCATCCAAGGTAAAACTCATTAAAACTAAACTATTTTGGAAACCATGCGAAAAATAAATAATGCGTGAAGATTTACAATGACTTTGCAAAGTATATATGTTATCATTAAAATGACGTAGAATCGCATTGATGCCGATAACCTTGTCGAACCTTCCGATTTGCATAATGTATATGTATATGAATTTTAAATGATTGTAAATCAATTTTACTTACCTATCCCACTAATAACATATATATAATATTACACTTAATATTAAATATAATTATAACATTATAGCAGTTTTCAGTAATGAAGTGGCCGCATAAAGTAATATTTAAACACTTGCAGTCTCTTTTTGTACATGTATTGTTTGATTATACATTGGAAGAATTATACTAATAGAAGACAATAGATACATTGAAAATTACAGTTTGTAATTGGTACAATAATGATGTTCTTCATAGAAATGATTAAAACAAAAATACTTGCCACACCATACACATCGCATAAAAGTCGCCCCCTCCCCCCACACACACAAATACTACATTTAGGTATATGCTTTTCATTCCTGAAGTAACAGAAATATACAGGATTTTGAAATTCGCTGGGATGAGTTTCTAGATATCCGCTTTTAGGGGTTGCTAAAATTGCATCCAAGGTAAAACTCATTAAAGCTAAACCACACGATAAATAAATAATACGTGAAGATTTGCAGTGACTTTGCATCATTTTAATTGTAACTAATAATATTCTTGTGCCACATTCAATTTTCCATAAACATGTTCATATCCCCGCGTCTTTGATTGATATAAATATTCCCGACGATGTAGCTAACAGCAGGTACATTTTTGGCAGCACTCAGTTACCATTCAATTGAATAAATTGAGTCATCATTGTTTGAAAGACTTTTCTTTAAAATGAAGTCGATTAATGTTACTAACGTAATAAACATGTTAGCCTCTACGTTTCAAATTGCATGTATAACACAGACACCTCTAAACTCGGTAGAAACGGAACTGCACAATGAAATTCGTGACATTATAAAAAAGTTTCAAACATACTGTTATGTGACACTGTCCGAACTACCTGAACGCGGTCGTCGGGTAAAGGTCGATTTACACTATACAGCATGGACCGATACGTACCGGCAACGGCGCACAGTGGGACGCACCGACGTTTAGGTAGGCATTCAGTTCATTTCTTACATATTTCATCATTTAATTATTATAACCTAAGCTTACAGGTAATATATTGTATAATAAATACAATAATCATTTTTTTTCTCGTCGCTCTTTTTAATAATGGGACTTCAAGAGTCCCTTCATGTTGATTTCCATATATATACATCTATATATATGGATCGGGGCTTATTAATAAATTCACTTCCAACATATATTACTCTTTATTATTATATTTGAACATTACTCAATTAGTGTAATTTAAAGTTAAAAACATTCAATTTGCACAATTATGATTGCAAATAAAAAATTGGAGCAAAATAGTATATTTCTCCTTACTTGCACCTGCGTTTGTGCAAAAAAAATATCAATTTTTCAAAGGGTCGGAAGCGGTCGGATATGAATAATTGAATTTTGTGAAATTGAATCTATCCAGAATTATGAGGTATGCTTGAATTTACGGACAAATACGAACAATTCTTTTAATTTAGAAAAATACGAAAATGGTAACAAAAAATCTTAATTTGGCAATAGAATATAAGTGTTTATATTTTTCATTACAAGAAAAAGACTAACTAAAACTATTCCAATGTGCAAAAGCTGATCATTTTCTAAATATGGAAATCTAAATTTTTTTTTAGAATATTTAACCGAGGAAGCCCAGAACGCCCGAAATAATGATTTTAAAAACTACTGCGAATTATACGCAAAAAGAGCAGCAGAAAAATGACAAATCAAGATGTTCTAAATAATTTATTAATAAGCCCCGTTCCATATATATGGATGTATATAAATGGAAATCAACATGAAGGGACTCATGAAGTCCCATTATTAAAAAGAGCGACGAGAAAAAAAATTATTATTGTATTTATTATACAATATATTACCTGTAATCTTAGATTATAATCATTAAATGATGAAATATGTAAGAAATGAACTGAATGCCTACCTAAACGTCGATTCATCCCACTGTGCGCCGTCAATTTTTCCTTTTTCTTACCACATTGGTTGTAATTCTCTTTATATTATACTTAAGCCTTTCAGCGTTAGCAATAAGTTAGAAATACCACGCATGCGCATAACCGCCTATTCAAGCGAGTGAACTGAGTGCCGTGAAGGGATCGAGCACGCATGCGCGAAACATACGATCAACCGGACGCCGAATAAACCTAGTGTAGTGCGCGAGTGGCGCGAACCGAATGTAAAATCCGATTGGTGCGCGTAACCGCAGCAAGGAGTGATTGGTGCGGGCCAAGTGCTGCCAGGGAGTATAAATATAGGCCGCCAGAAGAGAGATGCAGATTTATTCTTGATTCTTCCACCGAACCAGCAGCAGCATACGAGGTAGCTTTCATTAGCTCCTCGCTTCCATCTCAGGCAGCTTTTATTAGCTTCTCGCTTCCATCGCAAGCAGCTTTCATTAGCTCCTGAGCCACGTGAAATCAACAACTGGGTTGCTTCAGCTAGCATCCCGGCTCCCATCTGAGGCAGCTTTAATTAGCTCCTCGGCTTCCATTTGGGAACGCCATAACTGGCTACCCGGCTTCCATCTGAGGCAGCTTTAGTTAGCTACTCGGCTTCCATCTCTGGAAGCTTTAATTAGCTCCAGAGCCACGTGGTATCTACAACCGAGGCAGCTTTAGTTAGCTCCTCAGCTTCCATCCTATAAAGCATGGACCAGTTGATAGGCAAGTGGAAGCCAATACAACTCCGAGAGAAGGAATCCTCCCAATTTCTCAACTTAACATTCTAAATCGACCGAAGCGCCATTTCTTGTATTATACATCATACCGAATTCGAGTTGAGACTTCATGTTCAATTAGCGATTTAGTATCGTACCTTTATACTATATCTTCTATATTAATTAACGCCTCAGTTCTACCTATTCTATAACGAAAGCGTCAAACGATCTTTATGTTCTGTTTTACCGACTGAAGCGTCAGATTCAATCTCTTACCCACCAAGCGTAATTTTTCGATAATTAATCTTACGTTCTGTTACACCGACTTAGCGACTAAACCGAAATCAAAACGATATTCTTTAATACCGACCAATACATCGTTATGAAATTACCTTATGTTCTATTATATTAATTTAACGTTATAGTTCACACGACTCCTTGTCGTATTCTATGTTCCATTTAGACCTAGCGTCAAACCTTTTTTGAATAAACTATTGTGTTATATATTGTTAAAAGAAGGACTCTCGTTTCGTGGAATTCATTTCTTTATCGCACGCCACCCGAACCAATCCCACAATTCTACGGGTAAACCGCTCTACTCGTAGAATCTCCTGTAATTAACGGCAACGTCACTTGCAAAAACGTTACACCCGTGGTAACAATGACAGCCTATAATCTTTGTTTATATCTAATAATTTGATCGTACGAGAGAATGAATGAAATATGTTCACACTTCTCGCGTAGTTTTTTTTAGAAATAGTTTAATTTTATTATATATATTATTGTAACAATTTTAAGACGTTATCAGTATGTATAGTAAACATTCTTTCACAACATATGAATCATGATTTGCAGGATTTTCCGTTTGTGTGCGAGTGCAGTGGGTTATATTCTTTTTTCGGAATATTTATAAATGCTATATTTTCAGTACCGTTTATCCGTAGGGTAGACCGGGGATGGTAGTAACGGGGGGGCGGGGGGCGGGAGGGGCGAATGTAATACGCTAAATATCTTAAAACATATAATAGATTGTTACGTACGCAGATCTATTTTTAACTTTTTAACCCTTTCGGGTGTCCGGAATGCACGTGACCCGGCGAGGTCACCGTTTCCTGCAGTGGTGTGATGCAACCGAGTTTTCCCCGAAAACCTAATATTCAATGAAGGCACTCATGTCCCCACTACTTTCTAGCCGAATTTCACCGTATAAAAAGGGCCAAGAATCCACATTCGCTGGGCTCATTTCAAATTTACTACGTTTAGACGAAAGAGGCTAGCGAGATCGAGTAACATTTTTCGTCACGTATTAATTCAACTTAAGCCATACAGCTCGCAGTGTTGCTGATAGGCGTTGTAATTATTAAAGTCTTTGAGACCCCCGCATTTCTCAGTGCATCAAACCGGGAGGTGGACTTACTGCGACAACTAAACACTCAAAGAATTGTAAGAACCGAGCTTATAGATTAGTTTATATTAATTAGTTATTTCTTACTCAGAGTTCTTTTATTTGAATCCAATCATCATCTGAACTACTTCTACAAGACTAACCCACATAGATACATTTTTACCGCTCGAGGTGTATCGCATTATAAAGTTACGAGGCTAAGTTAACATTCCTAGTGGCTCCCGGGGATACCAGACCCCGGTTCGTCCATGACAACCAACCTCCTTATAGCGGCTCCCGAGAATACCAGACCCCGGTTCGTCCGTGAAACTTTACCTTCCTAGTGGTTCCCGGGGATACCAGACCCCGGTTCGTCCATGACAACCAACCTCCTTATAGCGGCTCCCGGGAATACCAGACCCCAGTTCGTCCGTTACTAATAAACTCTAACAAACAAACCCGATCCTCGGCCTTCCAGCCGCCGGTCTGTTTGCCCTTAGCCTCGGCTCGTAACGTTGGATATATGATGAACGACATTTGGAATACACACATCCATGTTCTAAGAGTACAGATACGCAATAGACATGAATAGTGAACAAAATACTTTTTTGATTCCCTGAAGCAGGGCTGCACAGGGAGCCCTTTTCAGGGCCTAGCGGCGAGCAACCAGCCGTGCGTCGAGCTGTCCCATTGCTAAGTGTAGAATCAGTGAAGAGAACTGCAATACTGTAGGTGCGGGCTCGTAGGCGCGTAGCGTAAGTATATACAGGGTCATTCGTTAAAACTGCAACCTACGCGCGCGTGCGAACAGACGAAAATGGCAACACCGCCTTCCGGACGCATTCCACTACAACCATTCACCGGCCTGGCGTTAGGAGGGTTGCCAGCGACCGCTGGACAGCAGTGATGCCTAAGCTTCGAAAATTTTAGGGTGGTCTTGTTCAAATTAACTTCGCAAAGAGCTATTCGAAATTTTCTGGCCTGGGTTGAAGAATTTGGGGCCTTTTCCGTATCAATTTCTAAAAGATATCGAAATGCAAATTGCGCCAAAAATGAGGAAAAATTATTCCCTCTTAATGATAGATAATTTAAAATAATCCACAAAAGTAGAAATAACAACCCTACTTTGTTAGTTCTGAAGAATTTCGAGGTTATCCTCTTCAAAAGCGTCATGGTCATGTCTTTCTAAATGCTTGAAGTTTTCTCTATAAAAAAGGAAACTTTCAAACTGATTTCATAGCGAGCTGGTAAAGATGACATGAAGTCCATAAATAACATTGACAAGTCTTATAGTCTTCTAGTCAAAATGGTGTCATTTATATCTCCAAACAGCTTTACTACCCCGCACTTGACCAATGACACTTTTTTCATAATAATAAGAACTATGATTGTTAGCTTGTTGCCTCATTTATTATTTCTGAAATAAAAGTTTCATTGCTCGATAGAAATCACAAGAAAGGTAGTAAGCGTTTCCATTGAGGTGGGGTAAAACCGGATCAAACACATCGAGGTGGGGTAAAACCGGATCAAACAGGATATACTGTGGATAAAATTATTTTGAATGAAATACAGGATTGAGCAGAAAAACCTGACGGTTTTCAAAATGAAATAAAGAGACATCACTTTGTACTAATGAACCTATTATTAACCCTCAAAGGTTACACTATAATATACTCCCCCTACAGGCACACATAGGTTAGCGTAACCCAGAGCGTTCTTTTGCCTATATCTCTGGATGTGCTGCATTGTTTTTAATGTGTTTTCTATTAATCGATTCGTAAGACAATAAGGAAAAAGAACATATATAGGGGATTTAGTCATAAATCGTTTGGTACTCGAGATATCTTAAAAATAAAGAGATCAGACTAGTAAACGTTCTGAAAATTTTGATTCTTTTTACATGAATCACGTCTTTAAAATTGGTACAGTACTGGGGGCATGCACGAAAAGTCGAGCGTTACGAAAAGGGTGACGAAAATGGGTTATATTGTTTCGTCTTATAACTTCATCACTAAAAGCAACATCCAAACAATAAATATAGCGTCTAGTAGACAAAGGATGACCATACCCGAGATTACCTTCAGACCGAGTGCGTAACCGCTGTGAGCGTGAGTAGGGGGTCCGCAAAAATACAGAATTTAAACGTTAAAAACTAGATTTGTGAACGGTGTTACGCTATGCGCCAGGTTGGCACCAATAGACAAGGTTCGTCCCCAACCTGTGACAAAGGACCAACTCGTAACTTCTCGTTAGGTCCACCCGTTACACCTTTCCCGATAGATCCTAGCGCTATATCTTCTCTCCGACCCTTCCCAATAGATCTTAGCGCTAGATCCCAAAAGGATCTTCCCGCCAAATCTTACCGCCTGATTTTCCCGCCAAAGAACACAGGAAAGCGTCGTGCCCTCAAGGGGTATAAAACCCCTGGAGCTCCACCGATTCCAGAGACTCCAGTACGGACCACCGACTCAAACAGATCGTCATTGCGTTACCTTAAGCACGGTTTTCATCTTTGTAACAAAAGTCTATCTACAATAAACTCTAACGTTACTGAGAAAGCACGAGTGCCTTCTCTACCTCGTAACAACGGCACGAAACAGACGACGCGCCATCTCGTGCCGTTCCTCGGATACCTGATATTCCGTCGCGCACGCAAAGGTCGGAATATCACGCGCCCGAAAGACAGAGCGAGACAAAGCATCAACTGCGTTCGACTCGCTCTCGCCTTCGGCAAGAAAAAAGCGAGAAAGGCCGAAGATTCGGTAGACGCGTTTTCGCCCAAAAAATCGATTTTGTTTCTGTGTAAACAATAACATTCATCGGATGTGATCCATTTCGGCTTCGTCATTGATGTCACGGGTGTAACGAACCGAGACGAGTCGCCGTTAAATTTTTCATTTCCCTTTTATTATATTAATTATTATTCTCTTTGTATTAAACCTAATTCATTCCGTGTTAGCAATAAGATAGTCTACCGCGCACGCGAGAGCGCGTGTAGGAGTAAGTATAAAGGGTGCACTAGTCTATTCCCCCTTACGTCCCTACTGCCGTAGGTGATGGGAAGGTGCTGGATAATAACTAGTACACTGTTGGCTTAGTACGTATATACATTTACAGGCAACGCCGGAGTCACCAGAGGCGAACACGGACGTGCTTAACAGGACGTGGAACCACGTCTGAGAAAGCGCAACTAGTGCAGGATGTGTTATTTACACACGTGAATCTAAATGGCCACGTGATACAAAAAGACTGGACATAAGGTCCAAGAGGAGGCTAGCAGTCTCCTGCAAGGGACTTGCCTCTACGAGAAGTCGTAACGAAGTGAAGTGACGTGCGTTCCGCATGGCAACGCATGCCGGTTCGCTAGGTCTCCCCACTACCGACCAGTCCTCGGAGTGGGAGAACTGCCGCTCCCCACACGCGTACGAGTGGCGTGCGATCTAGCGAGAAGTGAAGGAACCCAGTGACGCGAACGCGTGCGCAGTGTCATTCAACCGAACGAACAAGTGCGGATCTCGAGAGGATCGAGCGCACATGCGCAGAACGTACGATCAACCGAACGCCGAGTGAACCGCGAGTGTAACACACGATTGGCGCAAGCCAGATACGAATTCTAATTGATGCGCGTAACGTGCGACGAGTGATTGGCGCGGGCAAAGTTCCATCGATGAGTATAAATATAGGCCCGCCAGCGGAGAGAACAGACTTGGACTTTTAATTCGACTTCAGAGTCACTAGGGTGAATTGATCAGTGAATGAACAGCTAAGCGTTTATTTAGTTTCAAATAACGATACAAATTAAATAACGTCCTAATTTGTTAATGAAACAAGAATTTCTAACAGAATAGAGTTTAAAAATGTCTGAGAAAATTGTTTGTGCTATTTGACTTGAACGGCGTCTGAAATAAATCATAAAAATGTAATCAATGCCCAATATACTAGTGAATGAACAAAATACCCAATAAATGAATACCTTGTACCCAATGAATGAACAGAAAGAAAAATACTTCATTTTGCGACGAGAAAGCACTGAAAAACGCTCATACAAAACAAACTTTTTTCTTTATCAACACAAGTAGAAAGGCAGTTTAGATTAGGGACCTAACATAAGAATACAAAAATACAATCTATATATTATAATAATAGAAACTTGACTAATTTATTTATTTCAGAACACAGTAGGTACCTATAACATTACAAATGTATTTAATTCTCGTTTTTAATTTTTTTTAATAAAAGTTTTTCTTTTTTAATTTTGCTCATCTCTGTTTTTTTAGCTTTCTCTTCTCTTATTCGAGCTTTCTCTATTTTCAAAAGCTATTCCTGTTTTTTCTTCAATTTTATGTTTTCAGCAGCCTTTTTTGATTATCTAATTGTTGAATTTTTATTGTCTCGTAGTATTCTTGCCACTTTACTGAAGTAATGGCACATGGGAGTCTTTTAGTTTTCCTCTTTTCTTTGATTGATCCTGATCTGCAGATGGCTAGGACAAGAGGTTATCCCAAACCGAATTGAGATTCGGTAATGAGGGGGGGACGAGTCTCATACTCACAATCAATAATGCATTCAGTTTTTTCTTCTTGCCCCTATAAGTCACAAGACCTATCTAAGTGTCTTGGTTGTCCTGCTGAATGTATTAGTTTCGATTTTGATTAGTTAGGCAATTTTACTTTTGATTAGGTAGTGTCTGATTTTTGAAAAACCGGCAACTAACTTGTGATGATGGCCCGCCCAGGCATCTTCTTTCGAAAATCAGACAATAGTTCATGTTACTTGTGGTTAGTTTCCAGGAAAGTACAAAGAAACTTACTTTTTTCAACTATTAAATTACCAGAATTATCAACTGCGCGAAGAAAATAATGAAGGTCGCTTTTTGCCACTTTTTTTTCTGTGCCTGTAACGATAATTTAAAAATTCCTTAGGTAGGTAGATTTAAGGAAGTTTTACTCCAATGCTCGTACATAGCGCAACATCTGGTTTCCTGTAAATGGATGCTTTCCTCGACATCAGCAATTCACTGCTAATTATTAATGTAAAAGAACATTTTAATCTATAAAACCTCATCCACACGCTGTTGTATTAAAAAATTATACGCGATTACTCACGACGAGGGCCAATGCACTTCGCGTAGGGACCCGGTAATCGGACCTGCGTTCTTTGCAGACGCGAAGTTTCCACCTCTCCATAGTAATATCTCCCCCTGTGGCCCATCTTTTCTTGTAGCCAATATGTCGCGCATCTTTTTGTTTTGATACTCGAGCGCGTGTATTTTTTTTATATACTCAAGCGATAAGGGATCCGTCCCCAATTTGAAGGGAAGCCGACGCACACGGGACCACGCGCAGTCAGCGAACTACCGCTTTTGTTCCTATGTGTGCTTTTTTAGTACAAAAGCGCGTAGGCGAGTTTGTACAGTTCTAAACATTCTTCTAAACGTTCTTAATTCCAATTTTTTTCTGCGTGTTTATAACAAGCTTATAAACATACATGTAAACGCGTTTGAGAAAATATTAATCCTAACATTATTAATTAATTTTCCACTGAGTACACATTCGGGGCAAAGTGACCGGGGTAAACTGAGCTGCAAAGAAAAGATGCGCGAGTGATATGCGCAATAACCTAACCTGTCAGCTAGCTGGGAAACCACGCGGCGTGATGGAACACAATCTAACCTCAAAAAAATGAAAAATCTGCCACAGTTTCTGACAACCAAGTTTAAAAAAAGCAGAAACTGACGTGCTACACACGTCATCCCAGCGTAAGGGGTTAATAATTATCTATATCCTTAATTAAAACTCGTATTTTATTTCAGCTCACTTTACCCCATATATGGGGTAAAATGATCGTTTTGGCATTTTCTTTTCAAGTTGAATTTTAATATACTTTAAGTTTATTTTAAGTATTGCTATTCGTTATTTATCAATAGTAATGTTCGAATTATATTATAAATCTATTTCCACACATTTTTATTGAATGGGAAAAATTTTATTCGACTTCAAACTTTGTTCGCGTCACTTTACCCCGTATGCTACGTGTATGGTAGATAGCGACTATACATTGTTTATAGAAGCGTTCACAGAATAATTATCATATCGTGATACTGATTTCTTGTATCCCGCAAACGTCGGCTGCATGATACTTTTCGTATGATGTCGGCAAACGAAACGTAACGGGTGAACCCTTTCACACGTCACGCGGCGAGGTGCAGACATTCTAAAGTAATTAAAAAATGTATGACTTTCATTTCGAAGTTCATAAAATAATACATGAAAAGTTCTCTTTTCATGT